>NC_084800.1:69942396-70673646 GCF_963169125.1 Humulus lupulus | reverse complement strand
TAATTGTTAAATTATTTGCCGATAGGTATAAACCGCCAAAACCGCACCGCACCACACCGCATTTTTGCGGTGCGGTTTATGCGGTGCGGGTTGCGGTTTGAAAAATTGTTCAAACCGCATATGCGGTGCGGTCCAAAAAATTAGAGAAAAACCGCACCAACCGCACCACGAACACCCCTAGTTTCCGCGCGTTATTTTTTTTTATGACTGTGTATATTGTAGCTATTTAGAGCTTCCTGCAAATTTTCAGAAAATTTCGAATAGTTTACAGTACCGAAAACTAGGTTCAAACATGCTGCTTTCCACGCGCATAAAAAAAATTAGTCACTCGTGCAACAACATGTTTGAACTTAGTTTTCCGTACTGTAAACTATTCGTAATTTTCTGAAATTTTACAGGATGCTCTAAATAGCTACAATATACACGGTCATAAAAAAAATCGCGTAAAAAACTATTCAAAGTTCGAGAACACTGAGAGCCTCACCGGTAGAACTTAAAGTGAAGCCACTATAGGAGAATTCTCCTAAAATAATATATATTTTAAAAATTATTCTCACGTTCTTTTATATTTTTTCTTCTTTTTCTTAATCTAAAAAACATATAAATAAAAATATATCTTAAATGTTTAGATATTAAAAAAAATTAATATATATAGGGAACTTCTCATATAGAGGCTTCACTTTAAGCCCTACTAGTGGGACTCTTCAGTGTTATCGACCTGTGAATAGTTTTCGACGCGATTTTTTTTATGACCGTATATATTGTAGTTATTTAGAGCATCCTGCAAATTTCCTGAAAATTTCGAATAGTTTACAGTACCGAAAACTAGGTTCAAACATGTTTCTTTCCACGCGCATAAAAAAAATAGTCACGCGTGCAACATGTTTGAACCTAGTTTTTGGTAATGTAAATTATTCAGAATTTTCTGATAATCGCGCTAATGCTCTAAATAACTACAATATACACAGTCATAAAGAAAATCATGCCAAAAACTGTTCAAAAGTCGAGAACACTGAGAGCCCTACTGGTAGGGCTTTAAGTGAAGCTCCTATATAAGAATTGTCCTATATATATATATATATATATAAATGAATATCATGTTAAGGTCAAAATTAAAAATAATATACATTATTTTTTTAAAAAATTATAAAGACGAGATAAGAAAATAATTGAAATTAAAACAGAAAAAAAACTAAAAAATGTAAAGAAAAATTGAGAGAAAGTGTTAAAAGTTTTTTTTTATAAAATGTGGGTGTCTATATATATTATTAAAGGTGTAATTATCATCATAAATAAATTACTTTATATTGTAATGAAAGTACTATATTGCATATTAATAAACAAAAAATACTTATTTTTATTAAAAGAATAAAACTAAAAATCTTAATTAGAAAATAAAAATTGGAGGACATTAGATTATTATATAATAAGCTAATGATATAGTGTAAAAAAATAGTAAAGTATACTATTGCATGTACATGATAGTTATCTTGATGATTATATATGTAAATATAATTTTTTTTTGTACATGGTAATATATAAATATATTTGTGCCCTTATGTTGTTACTTCTTGTTGTGAGTTAGTGTAGCGATAATTATGTGATTTTAGTGTCTACCAAAATGATTAATACAACAATAAAGCCATTAATTTATAATAAAAAAACAATAAAGCATTAGTTAACATAACGTGGTGCCCAGCAGCAAAACTCACATTGACCATGTGACTTTTTCTTAAAAGAATTATATTAAAATAGCACAGTAACACATTAAATAAAAAAGAATTAAATAGGAAAGCATTAGCATAGAACCGTTCATATGATTAAACATATGCAATCAACCAATGTTTGTGCTCAAAAAACAGCCGTATACGTGCGGGCGTTCCATACGCTCGCACTATAGCCATATCCTATATATATTTATGTGGTAGTGACAAAATATATCAAGGTCGATGTGTCATAATATTAATAGGCTACATGTCGCCTTTAATCATTTTCACAAAATAAAACAAACTATCAACTTTTCCCACTCTTTTTTAGTCAAAAGTATATTATTATTGGGGGTGAATGATTGGAAAACTATATTTTCAAAAAATGTGTTTCTAAAATAAAAATTTAGATTTATAGTTTTAAAATATGTTTTTGAAAATGTGATTGGTTCATAATAGGTAAATTATTTTTTAATTTTAAAAAACTGAATATGTGATTGGTAGAGAATCTTAAAATATAAAAAATTGATAGATTTGTAAATTTTTATGATATAATGATTTGGATTGGGATAAAACATGAAAATAGTATTTTCTATTTTATACCTTAAAATTAGAATCAGTATTTAGATTGTGAATTTGAAAACAAGCAACCAATCAAGTATTCAAGTGGTCCTGCCATTTTTAAGTTTTAAAAATCATAAAATTAAATTTGGATTCACTACCAATCAGGCCCTTAGGGACGCCCCTGATTTTTTGAATATTAGAGGCGACACATAGTCACCATTGATAAAGTCGCCTCTACTAAAACTATTATTTTTTGTAGTGACACTTTCTCTATAATATTTAGCTAAAATTCATAAAAACAACTTCTATTAGCTCATTTATATATATTTATAATAGTTATGCACAAACTCCAATTAATCTATATCTACATTTACATATCTTTTATATAATATTTTAATATTATTATTTTTCTTTATAAGTTTTCTCTCTCCCATTTAGTATATATATTTATTATTTTTTTTAATTATTTTATTTTACTTTAATTAATAAAATATGTTTGAAGATATAATATTTAAATGGTGTAGAGAAATATATAAAGAAACTGATGCATGGTATAATGTAAAACTTAGAAGTAAAATAGAAAAATGTGTGTTTTAAAGAGATATTTTAAAAAATGGAGTAGAGAATCTATTAAAAGTGCTCTAAGCCGCTATCAAGGATTAAAGGAGTGTTGTTCCACGGTGGATTTGCGTTTTCGTGTAATTGCTTTGGTTTGAGCTTAAGTTAAATTTAGGTGTCGTTTGGTTCCAAAACAAAAATTGAATGGGAATGGGAATAGTAATAGTAATAGGAATGGAATATAATTTTGATTATTTTGTTTGGTAGAGATTTTGGAATCAATACCTGAATTAGGATTATTGTGTTTGGTATAGTATAAAATGTAATGGAATGGAATAAAATTTATATAATTTGGACCAAAATGCCCTTACTCTACTATCTTATAAAGATTCTTTTTAAATCAAATTATCATTTTTTTATGTTAGTTTTTAATTATATACCAAATTATCTTTTTTATTCTAAATTATAATTTTTTTTATTAAATTACACTTATATACAAATTAAACAAATAAATAATATATATTACTATATATATTGTGTAGAACAAAGTTCAATAAAATATCAATGTTACATAAAAATTGTACTTAATTCAATAAAAAAAATTATTTTATTAAAAAAAATTATAAAATATAATTTTATACTAAATATATATATTTCAATTTTCATAATTTGTAATTGATATATATTTTGTATAATTTAGTCGGAATTGTTACTTTTGTTAATTATGTTACATACACATATATAATTTAAGCATATAATACATATATATATTTGTATAAGTTGATCTAACTATATGTTATAATCATATTTATAAAATAAATAATGATAATAATATATATAAAATATGACAATAAATTTGAAAGAAAAAATATTTAATAAAATATCAAAGTTATTATTTAACTAATATAGTAAGTGAATTTTTAAATAAAAAATAGCATTAATTATTTGACAAAAATTGTCAATAAAGATTGATGTAGAATCATAAATAAGCTAATTGTTTTTTTTTAAGAAAAAAAAAAGAAAGTGCAGCAAGAAAAACGAAAGAGAAATAAAAAGGGTAAATATATGTGTATAGTTGAATTGAATGGCTATTCCACTAGATTTTAAATGGAATAACAATTCTAATACATGATTGAATAACATTTCCCATGGAATAACCTTTCCAATGTGTATTTATGAACCAAACAAAGGAAAGCAAAAAAGATTCTTTCATTTCCATTCTATTCTTCCCCATTCTTATTAACCAAACATCTCCTTAGTGTTAGAACCTGTCAAATCAAGAACTGTCTTTTGTGGTGGCGACACATTAATTGATTTTCCTTAAAACAAAAAAAAAGTAAAATATACCAAAACACTTGATAATTAGGGCTTTCTCTATCACACATTATCAATATGTTTTTTTTATCCTCAAGTATTAGGTATTCATTTGTTGTATTAATGTTGGTGGCTCTCCTAGCAAAGATGAGTGACAATTTGATGACCCTAATCTTGTTTCTTGCTCATCATCCAGTTTATATTTATTGATAGTAAATATCTTACCTACAATTTAAACAACTAATTAATCTTTGATTTAGAAGGCCCTACATATGTTTTTAATAGAATTGTGTTTGCTTCGTGCTCAGATTTCTTTCTATTGTATACACTTGTGAAAAGATTTGCTTGAGTTCAATTTATGTAATCTGCTATGTTTCTCATTTCTAATGCACAAGAGTTGTTTGAGAAAATGCCTCACAGGATGACATTTCTGTATGGATTCTTTTTAATGTCCTCCTAGTATTATGTTTTGATAAATTAGGTTTTGGGTTTTTTTTTGTTTTGATCAAGAAGAAAAATGAATTTCATTGAACAAATGAACAATACAGTCAATTGAGAATTATCGTGATGTTCTGCCCTAGAGTAATCACAATATTGATCCCTCAAAGTCAAATTCTCAAGCAAAGGAAGTTCTCAAATAAAATTCTCTATTGGTGAGAGATAATATTGCTCAAAGAGGGATTACTTTATTTTAAGTAAGGACAATATCTAGTGACAAAGATTCAAGATTTACGGCCTCAACTTGGGGTGTGGTATACAGATGTAAACTGCATGAACTTGACACTTAACTTTGTATATGAATAATCTGATATTTTTTATTATGATAGGAGAACCACATCCATCTAACAACAAAACATTAATTAAGTACAGCATCATCTTCATCCTTCATTTTATTGAAAAACCCAACATTTTTCAATGCTGGAAGTCAAATTGAATAGTACGTCCAACTCCAAAGTACGTAGTCAAATCTCTTGACCGTGGTTAGTAATTACTAATTAATATAGAATCGGCAGTAAAGCTCATACCTTTTCTGAATCCTGATGTGTTCCTAAAGCCAATATGATTAAATTCTTTATTAATAAGGTATCCCACATGGAAAAGATGTTAGAAGATCAATCAAGTTATAGATTATTTCACTAATTGTAATTTGATTTTGAAATGCAAGTTATCATCTTTTTATAATTACCTTTCATTCTATAACCTACAACCTTTTGAAAATGTAAGTTATATATGTTAAATTTAGATATGATAAATTTAATTATGATACAAATTTTATTATTATATTAAACGGCTAGTCAGTAGAGTGTTGATATTATTTGGTCTCATTAAGTGTTTTACTCCACTATACCCAACTTTATCCCCTCCAACTCCAAAATAGTGAAATGTGTTGCATTAACTAGTGCTTTGGGTAAAGCATAATAATGGAGTAAGAAGTCATCATCTTCATCTTCCTCTGACCTCAAGCAAATATGCAATTCCTTGATTTTATTCTTTACAACAAAAGTTAACCATTTATCGAGGTAGTGAGCATTACTTCGATAGAAATTCATCATCTCAAGCTTAAAACTTGTTATTGGGACTGAATTGACAATGTGTCTCTTGCGGTGCTCTATATAACTATCTACAAAACAGGAAAACCTTTCAAAACTAGTCATTTCATCGGAGAAAGAGAGTGTGGGGACTGAATACCACATGTACGTCTCCAACACTTCAAAAGAAGGCATGTTCGAACAACATCTGCAGTGGGGAGAAATGATAGATTCTCTTGGATGTGTTCGTCAGGTAGTAGTGAGATTTTTTCTTCAGCCACCGCCATTTTTTTCTTATTTGTTGGCTTCTTCCTTCAGCTACTGACATTATTGTTTTTCATATTTGTCTAGTTTTTTCTTCGACCACAGTCATTGATGTAAACTAAACTTGTTTTTCGCTGACGGACAAGTGAGGTTTTTTTGGGATATGAGTAGTTGGAGAAAAATCCAAATTCTTTCCTTTACAAAATGTATTTCTTTTCAATGTACGTAAAAATATAATAAGATCTGTAAATATATATATACATAAGTTGGATATAAATTCAAATAACTAAAATTTTAAAATAAAGATATATATCTTTTCAGAATTTGAATAAAATTGGTTTTTTTTTAAAAAAAATATATATTTAAAATAATTTTAATTTTAGCATATAGAAATCAAATAATAATTCAAATACAATTTAAAATCAGAGTGAAATATCCATGCATAAATATATATGTTTTGGATATTAACTCAAATATCTTAAATTTAAAATTTAAAATAATATCTTCTAAGAATTTGAATAATTTTTTTTTAAATACATACATTTAGAATAAAGATATAAAATATAGTCCAAATAGAAATACGAAAATTGAATTTTATACCAATGTTTAAAATACTGTTTTTACGCCTCAAGGCGTTTTGTTTTTGTGAGGCGAGGCGTACGCAAGCATTAACGTATAAAAAAAATTAATAAATATATATATATATAAATATACATTCAACCAAACCTTTACAATACACATATCATTCATTTAGCAAAATCAAATCACAATTTTATTCAATTTAATCAAATTTCATATATCAATATCTCCACGTATATAGGCAGCAGCTCAGAAAAAAACAAATTTAGTCTATAATATATATTTATACATATATTAAATGAAAAAGAAAAAAGAGAAGAAAACAACACCATCCATCCAGCAGATATTGGGCATGGAAGAAAGATAGAGATGATGAAAGAAAGAGGAGAGAGGAAGTGGGGCTAAAGGAGAGAGAAAGAGAAAGTTGTTGAAAGTGGAATACAATTATTTTTATTTGTTTATTATTAAAAAATAACCAATGAAAACTTGCCACTTGGATACTACATGAATCGTGATTAAATTCTACCTTGATATTTAGCATTTTTCATTATATATTTACGTGGTAGTGACAAAATGTATCAAGGCCGACATGTCATAATATTAATGGGCTACATGTCGCCTTTAATAATTTTCACAAAATAAAACAAACTACCAACTTTTCCCACTCTTTTTTAGTCAAAAGTATATCATTATCGAGGGTGATTGATTGGAAAACTGCATTTTCAAAAAATGTGTTTCTAAAATGAAAATTTAGATTTATAGTTTTAAAATATGTTTGTGAAAATGTGATTGATTCAGAATACGTAAATTATTTTTTAATTTTAAAAAACTGAATATGTGATTGGTAGAAAATCTGAAAATATAAAAAATTGATAGATTTGTAGAATTTTAGGATATAATGATTTGGATTGGGAGAAAACATGAAAATAATATTTTCTATTTTGTAGCTTAAAATTAGAATCAATATTTAGATTGAGAATTTGAAAATAAGCAATCAATCAAGTATTCCTGTGGTCCTACTATTTTTAAGTTTTAGAAATTATAAAATTAAATTTGGATTCACTATCAATCAGATCCTTAAGGACGCCCCTGATTTCTTGAATATTAGAGGCGACACATAGTCACCATTGATAAAGTCGCATCTAAAACTATTATTTCTTGTAGTGACATTTTCTCGGTAATATTTAGCTAAAATTTATAAAAATATATTCCATTAGCTCATTTATACATATATTTATAATAGTTATGCACAAATTCTAATGAATTAATATTTACATTTACATATCTTTTATATAATATTTTAATATTATTATTTTTCTTTATAAGTTTTCTCTCTCCTATTTAATATATATTTATTTATTTTTTTAATTATTTTATTTTAATTAATAAAATATATTTAAAGATATAATATTTAAATAGTGTAGATAAATATATAAAGAAACTGATGTATAATATAATGTAAAATTTAAAAATAAAATAGAAAAATGTGTATTTTAAATAGATATTTTAAAAGATGGAGTAGAATAGAGTTTTCTAAGCCACTGTCAAAGATTAAATGAGTGTTGTTGCACGGTGGATTTGCGTTTTCGTGGAATTGCTTTGGTTTGAGCTTAAGTTGAATTTAGTGTTAGAACCTGTCAAATCGAGAATTGTCTTTTGTGGTGGTAACACATTACATGGTTTTCCTTCAAAAAAAAAAAAAAATATATATATATATATATACCAAAACACTTTATAATTAGGGCTTTCTCTATCACACAATATCAATATGTTTCCCACAATCCATCCACATTCTCCTTTCCCTATACGTGTTGTAGAATCTAAAAAAATGTTAGGCTCTGTTTTTTTTATCCTCAAGTATTAGGTATTCATTTGTTGTATTAATTCACTCCCTCTCTCATCTCAAGTATTAGGCTTCAAGTTTTGGCTGGAACTTTCTACTTTCAAGGCTAACTATGTCGCTAATCCTCTTGCTTTTCTTTCAAGAGCAGTTCATGGTCAATGTTGGTGGCTCTCCTAGTAAAGATGAGTGACAATTTTGATGACCCTAATATTGTTTCTTGCTCATCATCTAGTTTATCTTTATTGATAGTAAATATCTTACCTACAATTTACACAACTAATTAATCTTTGACTTAGAAGGCCCTACATATGTTTTTAGGGTCCGGCTTTGGTGCGGGCGTACGGAAAGCTCGCACTTATGCGACTCTTTTCTCCACCTTTGATTTTGATTGAATAATATACAGTAGGGGATACCACATATTATTTATGCAGTTTATAAATTCTCATGAGTGAGTTTTAACTTTTTAGGTTTATATTATTTGATTTTAATAATGTTATTTAATTGGTCTTTTCTCGAGTATTGATATTTGTCTGTACAGATGCTGAACACCGGAAAAATCTTCGACCCAACGGCGGAGGTAAGGTTTGCTCGATGCTCTGGTTTAGTCTCTCCAAAGCTCCCGGGCCCACCACAGACTCAGGCCGATACCGAGAACGTGTCCACTATTGAGTGACGAGAAGTTCTCTGTCAAATCATGTGTCTGCATGTGCAATTGTTCTCATTGAAGTGGAAAGGCCAAGGGGTGGTGGCTGTCGTCGAACGGAGGTCGGAGTCATAGAGACTGTGGTGTTGTGTTGTTGGTGGCTTGGCCGTTGATGGAGGAGAAGACCAAGTATCTCAGTGGTGCTACGAACTTCACGTCGAAGAATAAGCATGTTTCTTCAGGGGAGGAAGGTTGGGTTTCGCATGGGAAGAATCTGGGTGTTTCAACATTAAGGAGGAAGTTATTTGAGGTTTTTATTCCATATCCTACTGCTTGACATTGGATTGATTTATTAGAAATTATTGATTTTATTCGAAATTGTAATTTGGTTTAGAAAGTGGGTTCCAGTCACTGATTTATTTGAAAACAAAGACAGAAAGAATAAAATAATAAAGCAAAAAAATCTAATACATCCACCAATCAAACCTCAGCAAAAGAGTCGCATAGGTGCGGGGGTTTCGTATGCCTGCACCACAGATTTTTTCTATGTTTTTAATAGAATTGTGTTTGCTTCGTGCTCAGATTTCTTTCTATTGTATACACTTGTGAAAAGATTTGCTTGAGTTCAATTTATGTAATCTGCCATGTTTCTCATTTCTAATGCACAAGAGTTGTTTGAGAAAATGCCTCACTGGATGACATTTCTGTATGGATTCTTTTTAATGTCCTCCTAGTATTATGTTTTGATAAATTAGGTTTTGGGTTTTGTCTGTTCCGGAGAAATAACAAATTTTGTGTTAATTGATTTCTTCTTTAAATGAATTATTCTCCAGAATTTTGTGTTAATTGATTTCTTCTCTAGCTTCTTCTTTTTTAAATGAATTATTCTCTAGCTATTTGGGAGAAAGAAAGTGGTGGTATTAAGAGTATCAAAATGTAGTTTAAAAGAATTAATGTACATAATTTCATGATAATAATGGACGTAGAAAATAAAGAGAAGACATAATTTCATGATAATAATGCACCAACATAGTGAATGCATAGTAAAACAACATGACATATCAGTAAGATTGTTGTTATTCATCATTATATTATGTGATTAAAAGAAGACAAAGAAAAGCATTAGTGATATGTCATTTGTGTGAGTTAGTGTGCTCAATATATATGGAGATATAGGTAAGAAATCAAAGCCAAAGGGCATAGATGGTGATTTGGTCGAGGGCTCATTCTCAAAAGTGGAAAGAGAAGAAAAAAGGGAATAAATAAGGTTTCACCATTGAAGTTGAACAATATGTTCGCCATCACCATTCTGGCTGTCACCGGCCGTGCTTGTAGAGATTTATTTTTCTTGGTGCCTCATTGATTTAAGCATTTTTCATGATAATTTGAGAGAAAGGAGACCTACCTCCTGAATATGGTATATTTGTCCTTTGTTTTAATTTTTATACTTTCATAATTGTTGCTGAAATAGAAATAATGTTTGGTTGAATTTTATATTCTTTGGTTTATTTGAATTTATTTGGGTAGTGTTTCGTTGACATAGTATATTTGACATTGTTCATTGTTGTTGAGTGGGAGGGATAAATAGATGTTGCCATTGTGTATTGTTTTTATACCCTGGGATTGGTGGAATAATGTAAATAAAAGGGTATAAGAGTCATTATAGTAGGGGTGGTGAGTGAGCTAGAATATGATAGTACAAGTAAGAAAGTAAGAGAAGGAGAAAGGGAGGAGGAGAATTATAGTCTAATTGAGCAATAGCTTTTAGTAATTCTACCTATTTTCCTATTTGTTCTTCTTGTTCTTGCTATAATTGTGTGATAAAACCAATTGGTATCAGAACCAGTACTTCGCCGACCTATGATAAGCACTCGCATGGAATCTCGAGTAGAATTGCTTGAGAAGGCAGTGACCACCACTCACGGCAATGTCGCTTTGTTGAAGAAGGTCCTCAACCAAGAGCAAGGGCTGGCCATGTTTGATGCGCACAGGACCAGGTTCACGTTTTATATCAGCTTGTGCAATTAAGAAGCAAGTCAGTTCTCTATAGAAACATAGCTTTTTTTAATGAACATCTTTCCTTGAAAGAAAATTAATTAGATTAACAAATAAAGGATATAATACAAGTAAAAAACCAGTAAAGTTGGAATCTTGCAATTGATTTGGGTGGAATCCTTACTAAAAGATTCCATACATAATTTCCCTAGAAGAAACCCAACAAAGTAGAGAAGCCAGGGAGTGTCTTTCTCTTAATTTCTCATAAAATCTGAGGAACATTGCCTCTCATAATGTAAAAGATAAGAATTTTCTTTTATTTCTTATCAGTGAAAGTGTACCTGGACTGATAAAACAACCAAGCAATAACCACTACACGCAATTCCAATTCCTTAAGGTGCACATACTAATTAAAATATATACTTGTAATAAGGAAACACACATGACTGACCTACACAAATTACCAAGGAACAAAGTTCAAGTATCATACAACTTCATATTTGAGAAGGTTGAACCTCTTCCTTCTTAACCTCATCCTGCAATCAATGCCTTGTAGTACATATGCAGATGCTTGAGAACTAGTAATATATATATATATATATATATATATAATTCAGATCCAGAAATTTAATCAGATTCTCAAGGTGCTTTCTTTCTTCTATTATATTATATGCCAATAACCAAGTTAACAATAGTACCTTTAGCATCAGCCTTTTTATTCATTAGTGCAGAGATGTCACCTTGTACCCATTCCTTGGTTCTTGTGAGCTTAAAATATCCACCACCATCACCACTTTTTGTCACCCAATAATATAAATTAGATTTTGTTAAAAAAAGATACAAAACGTGAACCCATTGTTTGCTCACTAAATTAAAATGAAAAATCACAAATATGATGATATGTAGAGATTGGGTACAGAAACTCTGGACACATACTAATATAAAGTAAATTTTATTGAAATTTCATATTGACAACAAGATAACTATACCCTACTCAGAAAAATCAGATAAAAGAGTTTATGATTTCACAAAGGTCAAGGCTTAAGCTAGAGTCAGCATATGACTGTTTGAGAACAAACTTTTACATGGAAATCAAGCTAAATGCATTTTTCTGTTTAAACAATTATCAGGTACTTACTTGTTGTTTGTATTGTATAGAACAAAAATAGATTTATTCAAATTCAATCTGAAAGAAAAATTACTTCTTTCAAGATTAAAATTTTGATTTTTAAAAAATAGCCAAATCCTCCATGCCCCATATATTATCCACAATAAAATACTATTAGCAAGAATGTTACCTTGCTCAATTGTTCTTATCATTATAGTTTCCTGCCTTTATTTTCATCTCTGTTTTTAAGTATACATTATGCTGCACCTACTTGTATAATAATAATAGTTTTTTTCATATAAAAAAATTGACTTGTTATTAAAAGAAATAAATATAATTGAGGCATAGGATAATTAAATGGTTTTTCACATGTCTGCATTATGAATTTACATATATTCTAATAATTACAAAGAAAGCACTTACTTGATTATAAGGAAGATCAATCTGGGTCTTGGAAAGAGAACAAAAGGCTAAAATCTTAAGAACCATATTGACCAATTACCATTCAAATTATGAAAAGAGTAGTTAAAGGGTATCCAATTTCAGTTTCTTCCTTGGGACATCTCCAAAGTTCTGCCCACACCAGAATTTTATCCACGCAAAACTCATTCTCTACATCTCTTAATTGCTAAAATAATCAAACCGAAAACACAAATCACAATATTCACTAATTATACTAACAACTATAACAATAACCTGAGAGTACTAAAATCCACAATGAAAAACAACATTTTTGTGCAAACAGAGAGAGCCTACACATATATAAACATATATAATCAGAGAAAGGAGATGAACCTGGTTGGTTAGGATCTCAGGTTCAAGATGATACCCATGCATGTCCATTCAGTCCCTTGGCTAGGGCTAAATTTTAGTCTGTGAACTGTATTAAGGATTCATTTTGTAGTAGTTTTGTGTTGTTTTGTCTTGGTTAGCTGTCCTAACTAACTGAGTTTGTTATGTTCAGTTGGCTTAACAGCCTTGCTATTGTAATAAATACTTATGCTCTGTATTCTTGGAGATTCATTCAATAATATAACAGATTTTCTTCTCAATTTCCTTCTTGAGTTTTCTCTGGTTTCTCTTTACTAATATGGTATAAATGCCTTCGGTGTTCTTGATTGTTCTTCTTGTTTCCTCTGATTCTTCATTCTTCTGAATCTATGGCAGTCACTCGAAGTGGATTTGCTACTGATGATTCGACTGAAGCTCAGGATTTTTCGACCGATGCCACCCGCCCTACGATTTCCAATTCTTCCGCTGGAACTGATCAACCTGTGATTTTTGATCCAAGTCTTCACTCGTACAAAGATGAAAGTCGCAATCCTTATCATCTTGGCCACGGCGACCATCCGAGTGCCAATTTAGTTCCAAAGATTCTAACTGGGGGAGAAAACTACAGTTCTTGGAGGAGATCGATGATGGTGGCTCTCCTTTCTCGGAACAAGGTTCAGTTTGTGAATGGTAAGCTCCCTCAACCAGATCCATCTCATGATGATTATGATTCTTTGTGGCGATGCAACATCATTGTTATTTCTTGGATTTTGCATGCTTTCTCTAGTGAGATAGCTGATAGTATCATGTATCTCGATGATGCATCCATGATTTGGAGTGACCTCTATGAGCGATTCCACCAAAATAATGGTTCTAGGGTGTTTGAAGTTAAACGGACTATGTAGGCTCTTACTCAGGGCAGTACTAACATTCAGACCTATTTCACTCACCTCATAATTTCTTAGGGATTTGGTTCGTGAATACCGTCCACAACCTGTTTGTCATTGTGGAGCAATGAAAATGATCCTTGAATATCAAGAACAAGACAGGGTTCTTGAGTTTCTCGTTGGTCTAAATGATACCTACTCTGTTGCACGGTCTCAAATCCTTATGCAAGATCCCTCCCTAACCATCAATAAAGTATACTCTACACTCATCCAAGAAGAAAGACAACAAGGCCTTCATTATGCTCCTCCTGAACCTAATGCACTAGCCTCCACGGCTTCTAATCAGTTTGCCTCCAATGCCCAACACAATCGTCCCAAAGTGACTTGCAGTCACTGTGGTCTCTCTGGCCATACTATAGCTAAGTGTTATAAGCTCCATGGTTACCCTCCTGGTTACAAATTCCATGGCAAGGGGCGTTTTACAAGACCACCAAAACCAGCTGCTCATATGACTTAGGCCACTGTCAATAAAACAGCGGATAATGGTGATGTTGCCTAGGACTTACTGTCCAATCTCTCTTCAGCTCAATGTCAGAAGATCATTGCCTTACTTGCTCAGAAAATTCAGGAACCATCCTCTTCCAACACCTTTGAACAGGCAATGGTTTCTAACCTCATTGGTAAGACTAATTTTGTCCCAAATAGCTTTTGGATCATTGACACAGGTGCTACACACCATGTGTGTCATGATCTTAGTTTTTCTTTCACATCCTCTAATAACCAATCTTTGTCCTCCGTGACTCTACCAAATGGTAACACCACTCAGGTTTCATGTGTTGGCACTATTGTTCTTTCTCCTTCTCTTACTCTTTATAACTCTTTATAATGTTCTATATGTTCCTGACTTGCAGTATAATCTTCTTTCGGTTAGTGCTTTAACTAAATCAGCTACTTGCTCTTTCTCATTTTTTGCCTCTCATTGTGTCCTTCATGACACCACTCGGACTATTTAGATTGGGATGGGTGAGCGGATTGACAATCTTTACTATTTCCGTCCTTCTACTTGTAATAAATTCTTTGCAAAACCTTATGTTCTTGCTTTCTCTGATTCAAAACCTACAACTAATTCATTGTGGCACTGTAGATTGGGCCACCCCTCCTCCGTAAAAATTCATTCTTTGAATAAAGAGATTTCTTTTCAGCATACTTCTTGTTCAGATTTTCACTGTTCTGTTTGTCATTATGCTAAACAAAAACGCCTACCTTTTATTTCTAATCATAACATTGCTAAAGCTTGTTTTGATCTTGTTCACATTGATATTTGGGGACCTTTTCATACAATGACTGTTGAGGGGTATAGATATTTCATCACCATTGTTGATTATTGTTCAAGAAATACCTGAGTTTTCTTTATTAAACACAAGCCAGAGGGCCAACAAGCTATTCCTAACTTCCTTACTTTTGTTAAAACACAATTTAATATTCAAGTAAAGGCTGTACGGTCTGATAATGCCAAGGAGCTGCAATTTCCTAATTTGTTTGTCTTTAGGCATTATTCATTTTCATTCATGTGTTGAGAGGCTTCAACAAAACTATGTTGTTGAAAGAAAACACCAATATTTGCTCAATGTGGCTCGAGCACTTTTATTTCAATCTCATATTCCTCTTCCCTATTGGGGTGATTGCATTTTGACAGCCACTTATTTAATCAATCGCACTCCTACTCCTAATTTGAAAAATAAATCTCCTTTTGAGATTCTTCATCATAAGTCTCCCAATTATCAACATCTTAAGGCTTTTGGTTGCTTAGCATATGCCTCCACTCTTCCTAGTTATCGTTCTAAATTTTCTCCCTGTGTTACAACATGTATCTTTCTTGGCTATCTAGCAAGTATGAAGGCCTACAAACTCTTGGATTTGGATTCAAATTGTGTATTTTATTCTCGTGATGTTGAGTTTCATGAATTTTTGTTTCCCTTTGTTACTGGAGATGACTTACTTGCTCACTATGCAAATTTATTTTCTGCATCTTTGTTGCCTTCTTCTTTATTCCGCGGCCTAATACTTTGTCTAACCCTAGTGCATCTCATTTGAATATGCCTGTTGTTCCAGCTGTTGTTCCTGCCACAACTCGCTCCAATAGGCCAATCCGCAAGCATTCTTATCTTGTTGATTATCATTGTAATCTTGCCACTAATTTTTCTTGTGATGCATCTCAGGTTTCTACTTGTGCTCCTCGGTATTCTATTGCTAAATAGCTTGATTACACTCATTTAACATCAAGCAACTGGTATTGCTAAATGGGATTTAGCTATGGATGCTGAACTTGATGCTCTTGAAAGAAACAACACTTGGACTGTTGTTAGTTTACCTCCAAATAAGCACACTGTGGGCAGCAAGTGGGTTTACAAGATCCAACATAATGTTGATGGTTCCATTGAGCGATACAAAGCTCAGTTAGTGGCCAAGGGGTATACTCAGCAAGAAGGCATCGATTACAATGATACTTTTGCTCATGTGGCCAAACTTGTTACAGTCAAGCTCCTTCTAGCTCTTGTTGCGGTTCATGGCTAGTTTCTACATCAATTAGATGTCAATAATGCTTTTCTACATGAAGATTTGCTTGAGGAGGTGTTTATGACTCTACCTCAAGGGTATCGTCCTAAGGGGGAGTTACCAATATGACTAGTTTGTAAGTTACACAAGTTTTTATATGGACTCAAGCAAGCCTCTTGGCAATGGTTCGAAAAGTTTTCGGGCTTTGAAAGAGGAAGGTTTTCATGGATTCAACTACTGACCATTCTCTCTTTTTTAAGCACTCCAATACAAACTTTATTGCACTTCTTGTGTATGTTGATGATGTTATTGTGACCAGCAATAATTTACAAGAAGTTAAGAGCCTTAAGGCAAGGTTGAATGCTCGGTTCAAGTTAAAAGATTTGGGTGACTTGAGATATTTTTTGGGCTTAGAAGTGGCTAGATCCGAGAGTGGTATTTTCATCTCCCAACGCCCATATGCTCTTCAGCTTCTTGAGGGATTTGGCTATCTTTGATGTAAGCCTTCTAGTACTCCTATGGAGCCAAATTTGAAGCTGAGTTCAAATATAGGAGAGTTGATTGCTAATCCTCAACTGTATAGAAGAATTGTTGGTAAGTTACAGTACTTGACCATCACAAGACCTGACTTGTCTTACTCAGTAAACAAGTTAAGTCAGTTTTTGTCTTCTCCAAGAGTTCCACACATGAAAGCTATCCAAAAGGTGCTACAATATATCAAGAGCAGCCCTAGTCTAGGACTGATGTTTCTCTGCTAAATCAGAGCTGCAACTTAGGGCTTATGTTGACTCCGATTGGGGCTTTTTCCAAGATACAAGCAAGTCTACATCAGGTTTTTGTGTTTTCCTTGGTAGCTCCTTAATATCTTGGAAAAGCAAAAAGCAACATACTGTTTCAAAGTCATCTGCTGAGGCTGAATATAGAGCAATGGCCAATGTGACTTGTGAAATAGTTTGGTTGATTTCGGTTCTTAAGGAACTTAATCAAACTCATTGCAAAGTTGTTAATCTTTACTGTGACAATCAAGCGGCCATTCATATTGCAGCAAATCCCGTTTTCCATGAGAGAACGAAACACATAGAAAATGATTATCATTTAGTAAGGGAAAAGATTCTAGCTGGAGTTATCAAGACAACTTACATTGCATCAAAATATCAAGTAGCAGACATATTTACAAAGGCCTTATTTGCACAACAATTCCAGTTTTTGAAGGACAAGATGGGATTGTATAACATATACAATCCATCTTGAGGGGGAGTTTTAATCTGTGAACTGTATTAAGGATTCATTTTGTAGTAGTTTTGTGTTGTTTTGTCTTGGTTAGCTATCCTAACTAACTGAGTTTGTTATGTTTAGTTGGCTTAACAGCCTTGCTATTATAATAAATACTTATGCTCTGTATTCTTGGAGATTCATTCAATAATATACCAGATTTTCTTCTCAATTTCCTTCTTGAGTTTTCTCTGGTTTCTCTTTACTAATACTAAATACCGAAATCCTCTTCCCATGGCGTCTAGAGGGGAGCCTGATGCAGCGCAAGTGACCGGCGGTGTAGCCATGGCAAGACGAAAGAGAGAGAAGAGGGAGAAATAAATCTCAAAACTAATCTTGTATTCTAGTTTAGAACATTAAAATAAACAATTTAATATATGAAAAACTACTTATCGAGCAGAGACGGGGCCGAAAATGCCTCGTTCGCACGTAAGAAAATGGTGTCGCTCGTGTGAAGTCCAACCGTCGTCCAAGTGATTTTTTTTTATTATTATTATTTAAGAAAACATAACTAAAATGTAGAGAAATTGCTCAAAATAGTTTTTGGAGGAGTAATATTATATTGGGTTTATACTTTTTTGGACCCTTTGTTTTTTCCCATTACCTGTTTGGACCTTGTGTTTTGACAAATTACTTTTTGGACCCTATGTTTTGTAAAATAGTTAAAATAGAACCCTAAATCCGATTTTGGTCTATGTTTTTTCAACTAAAATCACAAATAATTTACCAAACTAATAATTCAGAACAAAAATAAAATCATTCTGCTTAAAAACTGTGTTGTTATATTCAATTTTTTCTTCATCAAAATTGAATTTAGGGTTCTATTTTAACTATTTTACAAAACATAGGGTCCAAAAAGTAATTTATCAAAACACAGGGTCCAAACAGGTAATGGGAAAAAACACAGGGTCCAAAAAAGTATAAATCCTATTATATTTTACACTATCATTCATCCATGCATGCAATGTGAATATTATTCAATTTTTTATATTTTAATATTTTTTTCAAATCATTAGTGGAATTCACGTATCATTCATTGAAGAGAGTATAAAAGATGGTGTAACATAGAGTGTATTTAACATTTCTCTAATTTTTTTACTGGTTTTCTGAATTGTTCCATCATATGTGTAGAGTACAAAATAAGTGCAAAGTAATTTTAAAAAATAGGTTATTTTGCCAAAAATTCTAAAATTTAATAATTATATGGTAATAATATGTGACATTACACACCAATCTAAAAAAATCAACTAATAGCATTGATTTAGGATGAGCCCCACTAAATAGGTGTGTAATATTTTGGAGAAATATTAACATGTTATGTGTTTTGCTTATTAGTTGTTTGAACATGGAAATAAATCAATAGATAAATGAATGAAAATATAATATGAAAAAACCATAATCATATTAGTATTATATTGTTTATTAAAATCGACTGGAATAGGAATTATAATCATATTATCTTGTTTACATAATTAGGAAACGTAACTGGAATGCTGATGTAACGTCTTGGATGACCAAGATTGTTACTCTGTGTATTTTAAATAGTGCTAGGCTCGCTAATCGAGTCATTTGGCCATAAACGTACAACTAAATGTGATTAACGACTTAGGGTTAAAAATTTCGGTAAAAAAGAATAGTTCTTTCATTAAAACGGTAAGCTGTACATGGGATTTTATAATAAATGTTTACAAAATTGTTTACAGTTCCAAAAGAGTAATTACAACTCAAAAATTACAACCAGCCGACCTAAGCGGCAAAATCAGAGTTTGACCCTAGTTCCACTGAAAAAGCCCTAAAAAATTTTAAATGACACGGCGTCTATTAGCGGCGACATGTGTCGCCGCTAATAATCCTATAAAAAATTAGGGGGAAAATTCTCACATTTTTTCTGGGTATTTTTAAATTTATTAGGGGCGACATTGTGACTCCTAATATTAAAAATTTCGCTATTAATAATATTCTCTATAAAAAAAATTTATTCTATGTGATATCAGCGACAAACATGCATTGTCGCCGCTGATAATAGCATTATTGCCGGCATTTTTTAGTCCCTGCTAATAATGTCGCCCCTAAAAGTCTTTTTTCTTGTTAATGTTCAGCTTGGATGGTTACAATATTCCATTCAGAAAAAAGATATATCATTTTGGTGAATCAATTTGCCTAGATCTCATCCATTCCAAGAATTACGAATTCTCCATTTATCAAATTTGGTTACTATATCGATATTTTTACACTCATATGACCTTCATAGTAGCTAACTTTGGAGAATTATTGTGATGTTCTACCGCTTGAACTCAAGCCTAGAGTAATCACAATATTGATCCCTCAAAGTCAAACTCTCAAGCAAAGGAAGTTCTCAAATAAAATTCTCTATTGATGAGAAATAATATTGCTGGATTACTTTATTTTAAGTAAGGACAATATCTAGTGCCAAAGATTCAAGATTTACGGCCTCAAATTGGGGTGTGGTATACAGATGTAACTTGCATGAACTTGACACTTAACTTTGTATATGAATAATCTGATATTTTTTTATTATGATAGGAGAACCACATCCATCTAACAACAAAACATTAATTAAGTACAGCATCATCTTCATCCTTCATTTTATTGAAAAACCCAACATTTTTCAATGCTGTAAGTCAAATTGAATAGTACGTCCAACTCCAAAGTACGTAGTCAAATCTCTTGACCGTGGTTAGTAATTACTAATTAATATAGAATCGGCAGTAAAGCTCATACCTTTTCTGAATCCTGATGTGTTCCTAAAGCCAATATGATTAAATTCTTTATTAATAAGGTATCCCACATGGAAAAGATGTTAGAAGATCAATCAAGTTATAGATTATTTCACTAATTGTAATTTGATTTTGAAATGCAAGTTATCATCTTTTTATAATTACCTTTCATTCTATAACCTACAACCTTTTGAAAATGTAAGTTATATATGTTAAATTTAGATATGATAAATTTAATTATGATACAAATTTTATTATTATATTAAACGGCTAGTCAGTAGAGTGTTGATATTATTTGGTCTCATTAAGTGTTTTACTCCACTATACCCAACTTTATCCCCTCCAACTCCAAAATAGTGAAATGTGTTGCATTAACTAGTGCTTTGGGTAAAGCATAATAATGGAGTAAGAAGTCATCATCTTCATCTTCCTCTGACCTCAAGCAAATATGCAATTCCTTGATTTTATTCTTTACAACAAAAGTTAACCATTTATCGAGGTAGTGAGCATTACTTCGATAGAAATTCATCATCTCAAGCTTAAAACTTGTTATTGGGACTGAATTGACAATGTGTCTCTTGCGGTGCTCTATATAACTATCTACAAAACGGGAAAACCTTTCAAAACTAGTCATTTCATCGGAGAAAGAGAGTGTGGGAAAACCTTTTTATAATTACCTTTCATTCTATAACCTATAACCTTTTGAAAATTCAAGCTATATATTAAACTCAACTATAAATTTCTCTTAGTTAGTTATAATTAAGTTACATATTTATTTTTGTTGTATTATTTTATTATTTAAAAAGATTTATTTGTATTTTGTACAGCAAAGATTTATTTGGTATATTGTTCATATATATGTATGTATATACATTCCTTCATATATTTCTTATCCTTGCAGATGGATGGCTGTTATAACAAGAGAGAATATTGCAGGCTCGTATGTAGGTACGTACGTAGGACAAACACAAATGATGATTCTGTTATTATATATATATAACACAGCAGCAGCTGCCACAAAATTACAAGCGATTCATACAGCAACCAATCTATCTAATCAGAAACCTGTACTCTCTTTCCACCTAAAAATCATGATCCTATTATATTTATATATATGTATAGCTTACTATTTTGCATATTCATTCTTCAATTTTTTTTAGGAAACGTTATCCTATTCCTATTCCTATACCTGCCTAAAGACCATATCAACTATCAAAATCAAAGGTTCATTTCATGATGCTGTACCTTGTCATCAATGAAATTTCTTTACGGATGGACTGTTAAAGGAACAGTTTAATCGTTTACATTAAACTAATTTCATATAACATTCATTTGAAGAAAAAACAAATGCACATGACACTGTGAAACTTTCATTAATTTCATAAAGTGTTTATGCTTATGTTTTTAGGAGTTGTCTTTTAATAATTCTTTACAAAAATAATTTTACTGATATTATACTAAAAAATTATATCGAATAATTAGTGAATAAATCTTATGTGAGTAGCCCTAATCATTTTTTTAAACATATTTTTTCCTAATTGCCATTCTCCTTTTATTTACAGTTTTCATTGTTTGTTCTTGATCTCTTACATATATAATTTGCCCTCTAATTAATGTTCTCTTCTGACGAAATCACATATGTGAGTTCATTAATTTCTTTATTATTTTTCTCAAATCAATACATTTTTTTAGAGTATTTTCTCTACACATTCTCAATATCTACAAATTTGTTCTTTTTTTTCCATGTATTTTTAAATGATGGCTATATATATTTGTCAAAAAATACATATTTGTTTATTAGTATCATATTTGTTTGATTTAATGTGTTATATAAAATATAATCAACTTTATTTAAAATATACATTTATTTTTTTATTTAATGTGTTATATATATTAAATATAATCAACTTTATTTAATATATATATTTATATTAATTTTTTAATTTCTAAACTTGACAGTATATCAATCACTACTACAATACAATTTTTTTATGGCTACCATTCCGAGTCCTAAAAGTTAACTTATTAATTTGATCAACCTCAACTATATTACTCTCCAAAAGAAAAGAAAAAACTCAAACTATATATATTTTGTCACACACAGAATCGTACTCTACCCTGAAAAAACTAGGGAAATCTACAAAAATGCACTAAAAATTAAAAAAAATCTGAAAAATACGGTACATTACAAAAATACGGAATTTTTGGATAAAAACACGGAATGGCAAAATTGTAAATACGGAGTGGAAAAATCATATATAAAAGCTGTAAAATACAATTTCTTGTGATCAACGTTTACAAACTAGTAAATATATGTTACGAACTTGTAAATATCTGTTACGTGTTTGTAAATAATATTTACAAAATCAGTTATAGAATTGTAGATTTTTTTTTTTTTGTAGATAAAACTTACAAACAAATTCGTAACTAAAATTTTTATTTTTGTAACAATAGTTTACAAGTCTAGTTTTACAACTAAGAAAGATATTTTTGTAACTAATATTTACGAAAATATTTTATAGTTAAGAAATCATAAACAAAATATACATAAAATTATTATACTTTTTCATATTGTTACAATATTGTACCAAAAAATTACATGAACCATCATATTTATGCTATACAACTTAAAAATATAAATTTAAGATATTCATTATTTATAAAACACTTTATTGAATATAGTTGTGAAATACAATATTTTTTTAAAAACAAGTTTTACATTTTTGTAACAACAATTTACAAAACTAATTTCACAACTAAAAAATTTATTTTTGCAACTCACATTTACATAAATATTTATAAATTTATTTAACATGATTATTACAAAGATTTACAAAACTAATTTTTTAACTTTAAATATATTTTTGTAACAAAACTTGAAACGTGGATTAGATTATGATTTTGGTTTAACATTGAGTGTTGAGACTTGACTAGTTATGATTTAAAATATATATATAATATTTTTATAAAGAATAATAATATTGTGATTATCTTTAACTATATATTATAACATATAGTTATTAATATTAATTTTAATTAACAGCATATTGTAATTTGTATAAATATTTATTTATTTTTTGAGTAATTGTATAAATATTAACTTTAATATTAATAAATATATTTATTTTAAATAAAAATAAATTAATCTACTTTATTTTATTGAAGGTAGTAATTATAATTATTATTACTTTTATTATTATATTAATTGATATGCTTAAATTCTTATTAAAAATTAAGACAAAAAAAATAAAACAAAGATAAATATATATATATATATATACACAATGGGTGGGAGAGCCGTATATTTAGAATTTATGGGTGGGAAAGCCGTATTTTTGTAATTTATTAAAGTTACCGTATAAAACAATTTTTTTTTAAATTACCGTACGAGATGTAATTATCCCAAAAAACTATTTCTTGAAAGGATTTAATTGATACAATAAGTGTTCGTAGCAATAAAAAATAACTCTCAAAATGTTTAATTTCTCTAATATATATCCTCAGTAATTATTCGAGTGTATAACATATTTCGTTAAACATATACTAGACTAATCATTAACACTAGTAATTTTTTTTTTAAAAATAACACTAGTAATATTATATCACTTTCACCAATACTAATTAGATTATAATTAAAAGAATATAATACGACTTAATTATTATATATCTTGCACGTGATTGGTACTGTATCTAATTTATTTTTTGGACTGTCTATTTGTAACCGAAAACTTCTCTTCACATTTTCACAATAAAAGTCAAGTTATATATTTGAATTTTCTTAGGTTTGGCCCCTACTATAGAAACGTTTTCTATTTCCGTTACTTAGAGAAATGATAACTCATTTTTTTACATAATGACGTACATTATAGTCATAACAGACATCCGTTAATTTTCAGAAAATTATAAATAATTTACAGTACCGAAATGAAAGTCCAAACAGTCAGTTGCATGCGCGTGCTTGATTTTTTTATACTTGTGAAAACAGATTGTTTGAACTCTGATTTCAACACTGTAAATTATTCAGAATTTTCTGAAAATTGGTGAGATGCCTACTAAAAAACGCATCTACGATAAGGGCAAAAGTAACACTCCTGCCTAAGAAGCTCCCTATAAATATATATATATCTTCTAAATAAAAAAAGTGTGTAGATAACATAAATTTTTTGTTTTAACGATTTTTTTTTGTTATTACAAATATTTAACGGAATTGTTGACGCGGTTTTTTGCCAACAGTGTATTAAGAAATAATAAGGGCAGATTACTGCTTAATGGTAAACCGTAATGAAAAATATCAAGAATTCACTCAAGAACACATAACTTTTACGTGGTTCAGTGGTTAAAATTCACCTAGTCCACGAGTCAATATTATTGTTGTTTCTCTCTCTATTTTGGCTGAGTTTCGGTATTACATAATCATCCCCCCTTTCCTGTCCAATATTCCCAGCATTTATAGGGGAATTCCGTGGACAGGTTTGGGTAACCGCGTGAGTCAATCACGCATTTATATAATGTCTACATTCCATACAAATAATTCCCGGGATATGATTTGATCACAAAGTAAATATGTCTTGTTAACTTGGATAATAAATATGACAGCCTGATCATGAATAAGCGTTAAAGCAAATCCCGAATCTTTGGGAATCCTTTAGTATGCAGTATGTGTTATATCTTAATCACCCGAGCTGCGTATCTTCCACGGGCTTGTATTCTGACAGCTATCCGACCCTAAGCTCGTGCTTTGATGACTTATCTTATTTGTAGTTCATGGTAAAGTCAGGACGCCTAACACCAGGTCTGACCATTACGAACCTCGAGTTGTCCGTATAGATAATAATAAGATATTCTTCTTGACTACTTCTTTTCCATGTAATTATCTACCATCTGTACCCGAGCTGAGTGAATGAACTCGTACTAAAATTAGGGTAAAACAGGAATATACCTTTAAAAGTTATTAAATATAAATATTTATTAATTATATTCAAATATTATAAAATATCATTATCATTATAATATTTAATACAAAACTAGATATTTTATAATTATATTAATATAAATTCAAATATTATAAAATATCATTATTATAATAATATATAATACATAAGAAATTAGAATAACATTTATCTTTTATCAAGAATAGACAAGTTTCTTCTCTAATCAAATTCTTGGTTTTAATAGTTTTTTTGTTAACTTTAACAGAATATTACATATATTTAAGGGAATATACCATTAAAAATTATTAAAAATAGATATTTATTAATTATATTAATATAGATTCAATTATTATTATTATTATTATTATATTTAATACAAAACTAGATATTTTATAATTATATTAATATAAATTCAAATATTATAAAATATCATTATAATAATAATATATAATACATAAAAAATTAGAATAACATTTATCTTCTATCAAGAATAAACAATCATCTTCTCCAATTATAAATGTGTGATTTGAATAATATCATGAATGTTTTATACAATAAATAGTGTAATTTATGATCTAAAATATTATCATATATTTTTTTAAAAGAAACTATAAACAATGTTTATGTTTAATTTTTCTTTTAATATGTTTATCTCATTCTTTTATATATATATATAATATTATTTATTTATTTATTTAAAAAGGAAATTTGAGTTTTTATGTTTAATGAGGGGTTCTAAGTCAAAAAAAATGCTAGCCATTGAAATCATTTAAAAAAATGTCAATTCTTTTAACAATACCCAAAATACTCATCTCATAATTTTTCCCATCCACTTCCTCTTCACACTTCCCTCTCTCTCTCCCTCAACCCATTCCTCTCAACTCTCTCTCTAGAAAAAAAAATCATGGGTAAGGTAAAATATAATAGAACTCAATGTAACGATAAATATTTCTCACTTAGGACACTAAAATACTACATTTCGAACAAATCTGGGCATGGTTTTTGGGTTTTTTTTCGCGATTTTTTTCATATCTGAACTTCGAAATCTGAAGAAAATCGACGTGATTCGATGGTGCTCGATGGGGTGAAAATCTTGATTTTGAAGGCCCCATCGAGCTGGCATCGAGCACCATCGAACCACGTCGATGGGAACCCTTGTATGAGAAGTTCAGGAAGCAGCGTCCTCCCACCTTCGAGGGTGGACCAGACCCACTGCAGGCAGAGCAGTGGATGAACATGATTTCTTCCATCCTAAATTTCATAAGGGTGGAAGAGAATGAGAGTGTAACGTCCTGGATAGCCAAGACTGCTACACTGTGTGTTTGTAAAGGTGTAGGACTTGCTAATCAAGTCATTTAATTAAAACATGTCACTAATCATAAGTGTGCTAGGGTTAAAAATAAGTTTTGGCCTCAAAAGATACATTTTATAAAATTAAACAGTTTCACATATGGGATCCTAAAAAGAAAATAGTGTTTAAAAGTTGGTTTACAAAATCTCAAAAGTTAAAGACAATCATCAGCCATACTAAGGCAAAGTAAGCAATTTCAGTCCTCTCGTCCCTGCCTTCCTTCTCAACCGTGGCGGCTGAGCAGCCGGTCATGTACATTCAGCTCGCAGAGCTCTCCAAATCAGGGCTGATCGAGCTTGCCCTTGCCTTTACCTGCACCACGCAGCACCCGTGAGCCAAGGCCCAGCAAGAAAACGCAATACACATCATACACAGTATCAGCAAACAAGTAACCTTTTAAGCATGTTCAATCACTCAATATTCATATCAACTCTATAACATGTAATCATAATCCAAGATACAAGTAAACACCATTAATAATCAGATTACTCAATAGTCATGTTGACCCTTGTTTTGGTCAACTGACACGGAGTCAAATGCTTGATGTGATGGAAGGTATTGAAATAGATCTAATGGAAAGAACAGTAAACGACACAACAAATTATAGTGGTTCGGCCCCACGAATTGGTAATGACCTACGTCCACTTCAGCTCTTATTGATATTGATTCTCAAAGGAGTGATCAAAGAACTAGGGTTCTCCGAGTTTCACAAGCCTTAGAGGGATAAACAATACAATCGAAAGATAATGGCTATAATTCTCTTGTAAAGCATAAAATCAGAATTAGCAAAAAGGTAAAAGTCCCTCCCTTGAGCTATTTCTTCTCTATTTATAGGCTCAAGGAGGATTACATAAATTTGTTACAGATATTCTTTCCTAAATAATCGGATACTCAAGAATTATGGGAGATAATCTCGGATATGATTACAATCACATAAGATATTCTCAAAATATACGGAGTACACGACAGAGCTGGTCGTATATAAAATCCAAATGTTATGCCACGGGAACCTCCCTGGTCAATAGTTGAACAGAACATTTGCCAGGTGTCAGCCACGTGTTAAAAATGTCTGCCACATCATCCACGCCTATTTTTTGGATAACATATTCCCCCAAGTTTATTTATTGCGACCAGTAATAAGTAAACTTAGGAAAACAACCTTTCATATGCCCCACGAAATCTGCCAGAGCCCTCGTGCGTTTTTTTAAAACCATGACCTAATCACATCTAATCAAGCCTTTTCAGTTTTCAAGAAACCACTCTGACGGCTGTTACACTCCCCCATGCTTCGAAAAAGGGAATTCATGATTACTACTTTTTGTCACACTTCAGCTTCTATAAATAACCCCCTCATTCACCTTTTACTCGCCATTTCCTACCAAGAACTCTCAAGAACTCCATCCCAGAACTCAGAACTTCGAAGGTCTCCCGTCATTTTGCTTAAGGGTTCTTTGTTTGCACGCCCAAAGTCGTCCCGTTTCAAAATCTTCAACCTTCGTCCAGGTAAACTTCTTCTTCTTTTAAACTCTTTGAGATGCCATGCATACTGCTTTTGAGTTCTGAAACTTTTTGCGCTCTTGAGTAGAAATTTGTGAGGATTCTGTATATGCCGTTGATGCTTGATAGGGTAGTGTACTTTTGCTCTATATAAGTTAGGAATCAGTTTGATAGTCAGGATCATAGGTTTAGGGCGTAAAATCGACGTAAAAATTTGATTTTTAGGCTAGTTGAAAAATCGATTTTTTCCCGCCCCTTTGGAGTTGAAAAAGCTTATTTTCATAAAACTCTTTACTTTCACTTTTTGATCCGTTTTTCAAACTGCTAGCATAAAACTTAGTGTTTCGGTTAGAATGCTGCTGGTTGATAGACGCGAGCAACGTTATTCCAACTTTCAACATAAGCTCCCAAATTGTGCATCTTATCTCCTCCTTTGTCTGTTTGCAGTTCATATGCAAGACCCGTGGGGAGGAGAAAGACCCATCGACGACGATCTCTTAGTTCAACTGCTTGAAGATGAAGAACACCCTTCAACCTTGATATCAGATATTCCTTTTTCTCGCGTTAACCTAAACACTTCCCCAGTTTTGACTCAAAATATGGCTCGTACCAAAAACAAATCTCGAAAAAGAAAAACTCCCAACACTTCTCATCAGCCTACTACTGATGCTCCCTCGACCAGTGGTCGAGACGAAAATGCCCCCGATCCAAATATGCAAAGGCATGCCCGCCCTCGACACGCTACTCAGCCGTACGTCGAGTGGCATGTAGTCTCTGAAAGTAGGGTGACGATCAGAATGATCGCCAACTACTTAAACAAATACAATCTGACAAGGGTGACCCTAGTCAAACCTATCCCAGACCAAAGGGATAATCTTCCTGTTGGTGCTTACAGCGCCTGGTCGCGGTTTCATGTTGAGGCAGGAGCCACTTTGCCTCTTCATGCATTCTTTCATGGGGTGGCCAATTATTTTGGAGTTGCCCCCTTCCAAATTACCCCAAACAGATATAGAATGCTCGCTGCACTCTATATCCTGTATAGCCAGAAAAATGGCCTGTGTCGTCGCCACATGAGGTCAACTACCTGTTCGACCTCAAGTCTAACCCCAACCAAGAAGGCACGGGGTTCTTCCATTTTTTTCATTAGGAAACCGGGCGCACTTTCCTGACTGACACAACCCACATCTCGAACGTGGGGAGGTACCACCAGGAGTTCTTCCTTACGCCTGACCTGGTCACGGACAATCTGGCCTTCGCTCGTGGAGGTAAAACTTTCTTATCACTAGCTGAATTCTTCTCTTGGTGTTTTCCTCCGCAATATCTTAAACTCTTGATGTATTCTAGGCCCGTGGCTGCGACCAAACCCAACTCCGGGAATGGTGTCGAGGGCAGCACTCTTAGCTGGCATGCCAGATGCTGAAAAGAGTGTCAAGACTCTGGTTACTGAGGCTAACCTTAGGTTGGCCGGCCTTTGGGCCCTCCAATCAGAGACGAGGGGGCTTTCAACAGGGAGTGCTCGCGACGAAGGGGAACCCGAGCAGCAACCTCAGGTGTCTCCTCCGCAGAGGAGACCAACTGGGGTTACAATCAGGGAACCTGCTAGCACTCCTCGAGCAGAGAGGCCCTCGGCTCCCAAAGGAAAAGGAAAGCAGAAGGCCGCCGAGCCTACCGAACTCTCTGACGACTCATCGGATGATAATGGTATAGTAATTTCGCTTTTAAACAATTTGTCGATTCCCTGTCATCTATTCGACGGGGATGGCAACTTTAAGAATGCTTCAATCTTAAATTCAGATTTCTTCCAGACAGTAAGTAGTTCAGTAAATAATGTAGTGACCAATAGTTGTAGCGCGGGTACTTTACTTGTAATCTTTTCTCTTTCATTTTTTGGCCCTATGTGACCATCTTGTCTTACTGCTTGTGTTGTTTCCTTTGTGCAGATATGGACTCTGAGGACGTGTTCGAGCACTACAGGGCTGCTGCCGCCTCTTCTGGCCAGAAGAAGAACAGCAAGAGGGCTTGGGGGGAGAGTAGTAAAACTGCCCCGAAGAAGGCCCGAACTGACGACCCTCCGGCTACCACCCCTTCGATGGAGAACTCACCACCTCCATCGCCTCTCGAGTAGCCGACCTCAACTCCTTCGGTCGACCAAGCTTCCAATCCTGCCACACCCGCCGACCAGCAGCCTTCTCCTAAGGCTCCTAGCAGCCATACATTGCGCACTCCGCCCGAAGGCTCCCTGCCTAGCCTCGTGGTCAACTCTGCCAGGGAGAGAATATACAAGCTCTCCAAGCATTGACGCAGTCAAGCTGCTAGTACTGAAACTTCCTCCATGGAGGCTAATCAAGTTCTCAATAGAGGACTGAACGAGATAGTCAACGTAAGTCAACTCCTGATGATGTAACATTTATTTTCGATTCCCTGCCTTTACTTTATCTTTTTCTATCTGACTTCAGGGACTACGGACCATAACCGCTGGCTGGCGCCGTGCTGGGGCGTTGGTGTCTCGGGGCAGGAATTTCGATGTCTGGCTCGCCGAGGCCAAGAAAGCACTCGAAGCTACAAACAACGAGCTTACCAAACAGAATGACGAGTTGCTTGCGGAGAAGACGGAGATGTCTAAGCAGAACGAAGAACTGCTCGAGCAAAAGCTACTCTGACCAAGGAGCTGCTGGTAACCCGGAACGCCCTGAAGAAAGCCAACGAGGCCAGGGAAAAATTCAGGGAAAGCGCCACACTCAACTATCAACAAGCTATTCAGCTCGAGCTTGATCTAATCGCAAGCAGGCAGGAGGCGGAGGAACTCAGAAAACAAGTGACAGAGCTTAAGGACGCTGGAGCTAAGAACTTGGAGAAGTACAAGGAAGCCACTCATCTTTGCTTCTATGAGTTCTGGAAGCACAACTGGGAGGCCAACTTCAACTATCTGTCTGAACGCTTGAGGAGGACTTTAATGACGCAGTGTGCCCTTCGCCTGGAAGAAGAAGAGAGGGCTGAAGTGCCTGCCTCCCCAGAGATTTCCCTGGCAGCAGGGATAGATGGTGCAGACACTGAAGCTGGCACAACCGTCGACCAAGACATTCCGCAAGACCCTCCAGCTCCTTAATTCTTTTTTTTTTGTTATCTCAACTACACGACCCACGGGTCATGATGTAAAGACAATATTTTTTATTGCAGCAAGGGTAGCTATTTTACTTTTATTTGAATAGTTACATCCGAGCAGTACTGCTCGCGGTGTAAAATGATTCCTTTGACATTATAATATTTCTGCTTTATTATAATATATGCTCGCATGACTGAACCTAGCATAGTACTTTGGCTTGATTTAACAAAATATAAAATTTGAAAAATACTCTAAATACCGTAGTATGCTTTCACTTATTTTGTTCATGTGTTTACATACCTCTTGGTATGCTTTGCTCTCTATGTGCCTTATATGCCCCCAAGTGATCAAGGAGCTTTAGGTCCTTGGTCACTTGCCTTGACCACAACCTGTACCTTGACCATGACCTGTACGAACATTACTGCTCGGTATAAAATGGAAAACTTATAATACAGCAAAACAACACATGTAATGAACAAATACTTGTAAAAAATTACAAAGTTTGGCAAGAATGACTGGCTGTAGACAATCCCTTATAATTCTCGTATTTAAATGGACTAAACATGTCTTTACGAGTGATCTTTGAAAGATCTTACACTTATAAGCGATCAACCATATAACATGACTAACCCTTTTTCAAAACTTGTAAAAAGTAAAAATTAATACAAGCTAGTCCTTTAAGAAGGACTGTTTATTGATAATACTTGCGCAGGTGTTCTCCATTCCAATAACGTGGAACAAGATCTCCATTTAAGCGTGCAAGTTTATAGATGCCTGGATGAAGGACTTCTTCAATCTGGTAAGGTCCTTCCCAGTTTGGTCTGAGTACTCCAGCAGCTGGGTTGCGGGTGTTTAAGAAAACTCTTCGAAGCACTAAGTCTCCGACGTTGAACTTTCTTTCATTTACTTTGGAGTTAAAATACCGAGCGACTTTTTGCTGGTACGCAGCTACTCGGAGTTGGGCTTTCTCTCACTTCTCCCGTATCAGGTCTAGGGACTCCATCAATAGTTGGCTATTTTGGTCTTGGTCGTATGTGATTCTGCAATGTGAGGGCGGATCTAACTCGATAGGCAACATAGCTTCATACCCATACGCCAAGGAAAACGGGGTATGACCTGTTGCTGTTCGGTGAGAAGTTCTATACGACCAGAGTACTTCAGACAGCTGTTCTGGCTTTAGCTTCCTCGAGCCTTTTCTTTAGGGTATCCTTCAATGTCTTATTTACTGCCTCGACTTGCCCATTTGCTCATGGATGAGCAACTGAAGAAAAGCTCTTGATTATGCCATGCCTTTCGCAGAAGTCTGTGAACATGTCACTATCAAACTGGGTGCCATTGTCTGAGACAATCTTTCTTGGCAATCCATATCGACAAACAATGTTCTTGATGAAAAAATCAAGTACTTTCTTTGTCGTTATGTTCGCGAGTGGTTCAGCCTCGGCCCATTTGGTGAAGTAGTCGACCGCCACAACTGCATATTTCACCCCACCTTTTCCTGTCAGCAAGGACCCGATTAAATCAATACCCCATATTGCGAAGGGCCATGGACTTTGCATTTGCTTTAACTCATTAGGAGCCGCCCGAGGGATCTTGGAAAACCTTTGACATTTGTCACATTTTTGCACAAATTCCATCGAGTCTTCATTCATGGTCGACCAGAAATAACCTTGCCTTAGAATTTTCTTTGATAAGCTCTGCCCCCCAGCGTGGTCTCCACAGAAGCCTTCATGTACTTCCTTCATCAGCTCTTTAGCCTTTTCTGGTGTAACAAACTTGAGCAGTGGCATTGAGTATCCTCTTTGGTAAAGAACACCATCGACCAGTATATACCTAGCAGCCTGCCTCTGAAGGGTCCTGGCTTTGTTTCTATCTGCTGGTAGTATACCGCTCGTGAGATACTCCAAGTATGGTGCCATCCATGTATCTGCTAATCGGACCTCCATATTGGTTTCGTCTGCTCGTATGCTTGGCTCGCGTAGCCGTTCAACTGGCACTATATTTAAAGTGTCAGCATCTTTTGCACTCGCGAGTTTGGCTAAGGCATCTGCATTTGAATTATGATCTCTTGGTATTTGCTGGAGGGTATATTTTTCAAATTGCGCCAACAAATCTTTAGTTTTGTTCAGATAGGCCACCATTTTCAAACCTCGTGCTTGATACTCCCCTAAGACCTGATTCACTACCAGCTGTGAATCACTGTAAATATCCAGCACTTTTATGCTCATGTCTTTGGCTAACCTTAACCCAGTGAGTAGGGCTTCATACTCGGCTTCATTGTTTGAAGCGGTGAAATCAAACCTAATTGCGCAGTTGTAACGCCCTACTGCCTTAGAGTCGTTACTAAGTGAGTTTTAAAATGTGCTTTCAACTCGCTAATCTAGGTTTTAGGTCAAACAGTGTAATTAAGCCGTAAACAGAGGAAAAACTTTAGAAATAGTAATCTTTCGTGGTAAATCATAAAGGTTTGACACCTGGGATCCCAAAATACAGTTTAGAAATATTTACAACATAAAACTGTACTAAGTCAGCTAAACGAAAAAATTCAAGTTCATTTACAAGCATCTCCCAAAATCCTCTGGTTGTGACAGCCAGGCTGGCCAAACATGTACACGCCACCTCACGCTTGCTGTACTCATGGTTGGTTGATCTTCTCTTTACCCTTACCTGCACCACAGAGCATCTGTGAGCCGAAGCCCAGTAAGAAAACCCACAAACAAATAACATATGCAACACATAAGTCAAGCATATAATTAGGCCACCAATGGCTAAACACATACGACCTAGCCGTCCCAGGCGTTTACCAAGCCCTGGGTTCGCAGACCACACCATGACGATATCCCAGGTATCCTTTTAGGGACTCGCCCTGGCAACTCGCACCCCACATGCTCAACACTGCTCCCGGCCCCTTGCCGTTCTCGGTCTACACTGTTCCCGGCTCTTGCCGATTACTCACATAATATCATACATGATATAACAACATGTTCAGAATTCTAGCATAAACAGATAAAGAGCTACACTCAGCAGTTCTAGCATATTGGGCTCGGCCCTGCATATCATTTCCATTCAAACACATTGGGCTCAGCCCTGCACATAAGCTCTATGGAAATAGGGGTTTTCTTACCTGAGTTCTGAGCTTCCTGAGCACCGATGCCCCGAACACAGTCCTCTAACGTGAGCCTCGCCGAAATCCTAGTCACAACACATTAACAACGTCCATCCATCAAATTCTAATCCAATAAATAACTTCGAGCCATAACCCCAACCTCCGGGACCTTGAATTCTACCAATCTGGGTGATAAAATCCATCCTGAGCCTTACCCCTTGAGTTCCCAAGCCCAAAAATACCCTAAAATCTCACACTGGCACTAAGGGTCGCGGCCCCACCCACAAGAGCCGCGGCTAGCCTCAAAACAGAGGCTTGCACCTCACTGACCCCCACCAGGCGCCGCGACGCGCATGAGCTTCTCGGCCTCCCACGGCCGCGCGCGCACACGGGCCGCGGCGCACCCCTCCTAGGGCCGCGGCTCTCACCTCTAAACCCAAAATTTCCCATCTTCTTCCTTACCTTTTCCTCAAGCTAACTCATTCAAAACCTACTTAATGAACCCAGATAAATAACACATGAATACCAGCTCAATATCAACACTAAAACCCACCAGAAATTTGCTCCATAATCCAACTAGAATACCCAAAAACAGATTAAGCTTAACTAACATGCATGCTCTAGCAAACCAGCAACAATTCTCAACATAGTTCCAATGATTAGAGCTTACCTTGCTGAACTCAATCCCAAAAGTTGATCCTCAATCCTCAAGCTTTAAACTCCTAAGTTTCCTCAGCCAATTCCTTGCTTAAGCTAGTTTCCACCAAATTTTCCTTGAGTTTTGTCTTAGGGAGTGAAAGAGAAAAAGAGATAAGGTTTATCTTCAGCTGGGAGAAGGTGAGTCGGTTTCTAAGTCTTCTAAAAAATTTCCCTCCTTTGTTTTTATTAACTTAAGTCTAAAGGATTACCTCAAGGCTCGGGGTACCAAAACGTCTCCGAGGGCAAAATGGTAAATTTCCCAAATATTCTCGCCTAGACATTCTATCCTCAAATATATCTCCAAATATTTATTTCTATGTCCTGATAATCCCATAACTCATCTAATACCCAAATTACCCCTCGACTCGCCCCGAGTCCAAATCTCAACCCCGCTGTGACTCTCAGGCTAACCGCTCCCCAGGACTGTCTCGGATCGTGCTGTACAAACATATCACACATATACAACATTTATCTCATTTATCACACTTATGCCCCTAATACCAGACAGGGCCCACATGCACACTTAACTCAATTAAACATGCATCATAATCAAATATACACATAAATTCACATATAAGCATATTAAACCACTTATTGCCCTCCAGGCACACTAATCAAGGCCCTAAGCCTGATTAGCAAATTCGGGTCGTTACAACTATCCCCTCCTTACAGAAATTTCATCCTCGAAATTACCTGAACAACTCAAGGTACCGCTCCCACATCTCTGACTCAAGTTCCCACGTCGCCTCTTCAACCTTGTTGTTTCTCCACAGCACTTTCACCAAGGCGATGGTCTTATTCCTCAAGACCTTATCTTTTCGGTCAAGAATCTGAACCAGCTTCTCTTCATAGGATAAATCCTGATCAAGCTCCAAATTCTCAAAACTTAAGACATGCGTTGAATCTGACATATACTTCCGGAGCATAGATATATGGAATACATCATGAACCCCTGATAAAGCTGGAGGCATCGCTAATCTGTAAGCTACCTCTCCAACTCGTTCTAGAATCTCGAAGGGGCCAACATACCTGGGGCTCAACTTACCCCGAACACCAAACCGTTTCACACCCCTCATGGGTGAAACCTTAAGGAACACATGATCACCAACCTGAAACTCCACACTCCTGCGTCTCAGGTCTGAATAACTTTTCTGTCGACTCTGGGAGGCGAGCATACACGCTCTAATCTTCTCAACTGCCTCATTGGTCCTCTGAACTATCTCTGGACCCAAATACCTTCTCTCACCTGTTTCGTCCCAATGAATAGGTGATCTACACTTTCTTCCATAAAGCATCTCGTACGGAGCCACACCAATGGTCGCCTGATAACTGTTGTTGTATGAGAATTCGATCAAAGGGAGATACCTACTCCATGATACCCCAAATTCAAGCACACAGGCTCGCAGCAGATCCTCCAATATCTGAATCGTCCTCTCAGACTGCCCATCCGTCTGAGGATGATAAGCGGTACTAAACCGTAACTGCGTGCCCATAGCCTTCTGCAAACTCTCCCAGAACTTGGAAGTGAAGGTGGGGTCTCTGTCCGACACTATCGACCTCGGAGCCCCATGTAGTCGAACAATCTCCTTCACATACAACTCAGCGTACTGCCCCACAGTATAAGTTGTCTTAACAGGCAAAAAGTGGGCGGACTTGGTATACCTATCCATAATCACCCACACTGAGTCATGCTGTCCCACAGTTCTCGGTAAACCAACTATGAAATCCATAGTAATATCTTCCCACTTCCACTCTGGGATCCCCAAAGGCTGCAGTAACCCCGCTGGCCTCTGATGCTCAGCCTTAACCTGCTGACAAGTTAAGCACTTAGCCACATAATCCACCACATCCCTCTTCATGCCCGACCACCAATATAGAGCTCTCAAGTCCTGGTACATCTTCGTTGTACCCGGGTGCAAAGAATAGGGAGTGGTATGCGATTCATCCAAGATCATCTCGATGTCCTGGTCGTGACGTAGGGTCTGAGCATATCGTTACCTTGCCTTTCCGCTGTTTCTCGCAAGATGCGGGCCTCCGCAGATGGTGAGTAAGGTGTCAGCCACGAGGTCAGGCTGTAGAGGTGGCAAGCGTTGGCGTGTAGGCACCTGCTCGTTGCCACCTGGAGCCTCTCGTTGGGAAGTTCCCGAGGCCCGCACGTATCTCCTCAAGCGTTCTTGTCTAATAAGGAACTCGATTTCATCCTTCAGCTGGTTACACTCGTTCGTATCGTGTCCGTAGTCCTTGTGAAAATGACAGAACTTAGTGGTATCCCTTTCCGAAATATCCTTTCGAATGGAAGCGGGCCTTTTGTAAGGCACACTAGAACTTGTGGCCTGATACACCTCTGCTCGAGACTCGACAAGGGCAGTGTAGTTGCTGAACCTTGGGTCATAACAATTTCCCTTGGCGTGCTTGCTCTTGGAAGTAGAGGGTTCGCTATGGGGCCTCTTCCCCCCATTCTTACCGTTGCCATTCCCATTGCCTTTGACGTTGCCGTTGCCATTGGGCTTTGACCCATTGGTGGCTTTGGTGGGGTCTTCAGTTCCCTTATCTTTATTTGGGGTCTTTCCCTCGCTGGCAATCGCATCCTCAAGCTTAATGTATCGATCAGCTCGATCCAAAAATTCTTGGGTAGTTTTAACCCCATGCTTCCTGAGGCTACTCTAAAGAGGCGTACGACACCTAACTCCTGCAGTTACGGCCATCATTTTGCCTTCGTCTCCCACTGTTTTGGCTCCAGCTGCGGCTCGCATAAAACACTGGACGTAGTCTTTCACTGGTTCTCCTTCTTGCTGGCGTATCTCGACCAGCTGGTTTGCCTCAGTTGGGTGCACACGACCCGCATGAAATTGTCCGTAAAACTCCTTTACGAACATCTCCCAAGATTCAATACTTGCAGGAGGGAATTTAAAGAACCACTCTTGTGCAGCATCAGAAAGTGTTGCAGGAAAGATCCTGCACCGAGCGTCTTCGGACACCTTCTGAATGTCCATTTGTATCTCAAATTTGTTGACATGAGATACCGGGTCACCATACCCATCAAAGTTTGGAAGTGTGGGCATTTTAAACTTACTGGGAGTCTCTGCCACAGCAATCCTCTGAACATAAGGAGTGCCCCTTCTCCTGTCGTACTCGATGTGAGACGTTCTTCCCCCGACCAGCTGTTGCACTGCTTGGTTCAGGGCATCTATTTGGGCCTGAACGGCTTCAGGAATTGCCGGGGCCTCTGGTGCTGGGGGAATGTACTCGTCGTGCCGTTCTCGGTGGTCATTGAGTACATCTCTTAAGTCATCGTCTCTCCGCCGTTGCTCGCTAGCTCCGAGCGGGATAAAGACGTTGTTTTGTCTGGGCTGCCCCCCAGCATTACGTCTCGCTTGTTGGTCTTCTCTAGGTGGTGGGCTTCTGCCTCCACCTCTCTCCTCATTCCTCCGACCATCATTCCCTCTACTTGAGTCGGCCTCATTGTAGCCATGGCCATCTTTGAACCTCGATTGGCTATGGTGGGACCGACTGTCTCCTCGGTTGCCTCCTCGGGCTGAAACTTCTCGAGCATTAGGGGGAGGCCTTCGCTGGTCGGTAGGTCCCTGTGCATTATCATGCCGTGGGGGGCCCCTGATCGCAAATCCTGTGTCTGAGTTCCTTCTGTTTCCAGAAGGACGCTGTCCCCTGCTCGGTGGGTGCGGCTCTTCACCCCCTAGCGTCTAAGGCTGCTGCCCGACCCTATTCTTCCTAGGCTATGGGGGATTGCCTCAACCAGCCTGGGATGGAGGCTGCATCTTAGGGTCCCTAGGTGGGACATCATCCTAAGGCATTGGTGGCTGCTCCGGCCTTTGAGGGCTCGTTGGCTGGATTTGAGGGCTAGGATTGAGACCCCTTTGAGGTGGCCCATTTGATGGTTGATTAGGCTGCGAGGCAGGTGCAGCCTAATTCCTAGCCAATTGGAGGGTTGCTTCGAGAGTTGCCATGGCCTCCCTCTGACAATGGTCCATCTCCGCCTTTCTTTCACTCAGTTCTTGGCGCTGACGCTCTATTTCTTGTTGTTGTCGCGCCATGGTCTCCGCAGCACTTTCTTGATTGGCCCTTAGATTGGCCAATTCATCTTGCAATACTCTTAGAGTATTTCTCAGCGTTTCGTAGTCCAGTTCCTCCTCATCAAACTCCAAGTGTGGCTCATCCTCAGCCACGTTTGGAGGAGGAGGTTGAGATGGTGCAGCACCAGCCACCTACCCAGTCTTCCTTGTCGTTGGCATTAGTGCTTCAACAACCTTGAGTTCAACTCTCAACGAGAGCACCAGAGTGTTGACCTTTGTTTTGGTCAACTGACACGGAGTCAAATGCTTGATGTGATGGAAGGTATTGAAATAGATCTAATGGAAAGAACAGTAAACGACACAACAAATTATAGTGGTTCGGCCCCACGAATTGGTAATGACCTACATCCACTTAAGCTCTTATTGATATTGATTCTCAAAGGAGTGATCAAAGAACTAGGGTTCTCCGAGTTTCACAAGCCGTAGAGGGATAAACAATACAATCGAAAGATAATGGCTATAATTCTCTTGTAAAGCATAAACTCAGAATTAACAAAAAGGTAAAAGTCCCTCCCTTGAGCTATTTCTTCTCTATTTATAGGCTCAAGGAGGATTACATAAATTTGTTACAGATATTCTTTCCTAAATAATTGGATACTCAGGAATTATGGGAGATAATCTCGGATATGATTACAATCACATAAGATCTTCTCAAAATATACGGAGTATACGACTAAGCTGGTCGTATATAAAATCCAAATGTTATGCCAGGGGAACCTCCCTGGTCGATAGTCGAACAGAACCTTTGCCAGGTGTCAGCCACGTGTTAAAAATGTCTGCCACGTCATCCACGCCTATTTTTTGGATAACAAGTCACATTAATCATCTTTAATAGCTAGAATACACAATAATCAGGGCCGACGACTTAGGCCGCACCCCCTGTTTAACCTACTAACTCCGGCCTGCTTAAACCGAGCTCAGTGCATAATAAGCTGTCCTCGGCTACCAGTGGCCAAGCCGCACCCTGCGCGCTAGTGTAACTCTTGGCACCCTTAGGCCGTTGGTTCACTAATTAGCTTGCATGGCATAATACCATCCTTTCAAGCATACACAATAGGGAACCCTTAGTCCCATCATAGATATACAACCAGGTGCAGTTTTCTTACCTTTGATCTTTGCAGTTACTGATTACAAGCAACGCTTCTCAAGCACGATCTATTCCCGAGCCTTAGCCTCAACACCTAGTCGCAACCAAGATATAGGATTCCATTAGTATTTAGATAAGGGTTTCCGGATACAACACTAGCTTACAGGACATCGAATTCCACCAAGCACGGTGGGGAAATCGATCTTGAGCACCCTAGACCACATTCCCGTGCCTAAAATCCCCAAATGTTCAAGTGTGCACCTAAGGGCTGCGGACCTTGAAGCTTAGCCGTGGCCCTACCCTAAAATAGAACCTAAGGCATCCCTAGAAGAAGACACGCGCCGCGGCCCTTGCTTTGGGCGCCGCGGCGCTTACCCCTGGCCAAGCCTCCCTGGCTCCTTTGCATCCTAGGGCCGCAGCGCTCAAGAACAGAGCCGCAACCCATCCCTTTGTGCCCAGAAATTCCACCACTTTCAACACCTAAACCTTATTTAAAATCATCCCAATGCTTCCTAATTCAAAACCAATTAATTCCAACACTTATAGAATGACTTAAAAAACATAATTCAACTGAAAACTCAACCTGAAACTCATGGAAATCCCAACTTCAATTTCTGAAACTCAAGAACTTCAAACACTAAAACCAACCATGCAAACTCAGATTGAACCCTCTAAATCATGAATTAGAGCTTACCTCTTCTGCTGAACCACTTCTCTAAGGAAAATCCAAGTCAATTCCCAAGCTTTTCCACCTTAATTTTGCCCTTAACATCAAAACCACAACTATCTCACTACTCAGCCATAACTCAGAATTTCTAACCAAAAAGAAATGAATTCAATGCTTACCTTAGTACTGATTAAATTTCCTGGATGATTCTTGAGCTAAGCCTCTAAATCACTCCTTCAATCCACTGAATTCCAGTTGAATTCCTCTAAAATTTTCATTGTTTTTTCCTGTGTTTCCCTTGAGAGAAAAGAAAGAGAAAAGGCTGAGAAAAGAGTCGGTCTTATTTTTGTTCTACTGTTTTCCCATAATTCAGTTTACCCTTATCCCGTTAAGTCAATCCCGAGGCTCGGGGTGCTGGAGCCGTCTCTGAGGGAAAAACGGTAAAATTCCCCAATATTCCCGCCTAGACTTCCTAACCTCAAATATATCTCCATATATTTATATCACATTAACATCAATATAATCATATAAGCATTATTAATCATATAATTATGCATTTAAATCAATAAAATCATTCAAATCACATTTAACCCAATTATGCCCTCCCGGCACACTAATCAAAGCCCTTAACCCTCATTAGCGAATTTAGGGTCGTTACAGAGAAGGTAGCCTGCGCCAGCTACATGTTGAGAAAAGATGCCCGCATCTGGTGGGATGTTGTGTCTCAGAGAAAGAATATTGCAGTTATGACCTAGGAAGAGTTTAGAAATATTTTTTATGAGAAGTATTACAGTGTCGCAGTCCGAGCTGCGAAGGTTGATGAGTTTACCAACCTGACTCAGAATCGAATGACGATTACTGAGTATACCTTGAAGTTTGACCGGTTAGCGAATTTCGCGCTGGATTTGGTGCCGACTAACATGGCACGAAGAGATTGGTTTGTGCGGGGATTGAATGTCATGATCGCTCATGACGTTAAGATAACTTTGGATCTGGGGACTACCACTTATGCACAGGTGGTGGACAAGGCCCTTACAGCTGAGGGGGCTGAGGATTAGATATGGAGAAAGGGCACTGCTAGGAGTGATGCTTGGAGGACGGTGCCTCCTTTTACTGGACTTAGTCGGGGTAGTGGCCCCAGTGAGCTAAAGAGAAAGGCCCCATACTATTTTGTTCCTCCTGGCTCGGATAGAAGGGCACGGGGTGCTTTCAGTGGCCGTCAGGGCGGGGGGACAACTAGAGGAATTTCCCAATGTGCCCTCGATGCAGACAAAGACATCAAGGAGAATGCAGGATCAGGGTCTGCTTTAGTTGTGGGAACATTAGTCATATGAGGAAGGACTGCCCACAAGCCAGGAAGGAAGAGTCGAGACAGAGCGACAGCCTTGCTCCTGCCAAAGTATTTACCTTGATCCAAACTGAGGCTGAGGATAGTCCCTCGGTTGTGACAGGTCAGATTTCTAGTGCTGGTTTTTATTTTACTGTATTGATTGATTCCGGGGCTACTCATTCGTTTGTTTATGCTAGAGTGATAAATCACCTGTGTAGACCTAGTGATTTGTATGCTAGGGGATTTCAGACTTTGTTGCCGACTGGGGAATTGATAGTCTCTAGGAGATGGGTTAGAGCATTACCAGTAGAGATAGACAGTATGGAGTTGTCTGTGGATCTGATTGAGCTAGCAATGGATGACTTTGATGTAATCCTAGGGATGGATTGGTTATCAAAGTATGGGGCGACGATTGATTACAAGCGCAGGATGGTGACCTTTAAACCAGAAGGGGAGGTACCATTTGTATTCGTGGGGATAGTGAGTGGACCGTGAGAACCTATGATTTTGGCACTGAAGGCTAGAGACCTGATGCAGGAGGGATGCGTAGGATTCCTAGAAAACATTGTGGATACCTCTAGAGTTGTGTCAGTTGGACCGGGTGAGACCAAACTGGTATGTGAGTTTCCTGATTTGTTTCCTGCAGACTTGCCAGGGTTGTCGCCACACCGGGAGATTGAGTTCATCATAGAGTTGGCACCAGGGGCAGATCCAGTATCTAAGACACCTTATAGAATGGCTCTAGCAGAATTGAAGGAACTGAAGATTCAGTTGCAAGAGTTACTAGATTTGGGATTCATCAGATCGAGTTTTTCACCATGGGGTGCTCCAGTGTTGTTCGTCAAGAAGAAGGATGGATCCTTAAGGATGTGTATCGAGTAAAGAGAGTTGTACAAGTTGACTATTAGGAGCAAGTACCCACAACCTAGGATCGACGACTTGTTTGATCAGCTACAGGGGAAGACAGTGTTCTCTATGAATGACCTTCGGTCAGGCTACCACCAGTTAAGGATTAAAGAGGAGGACATACCAAAAACCGCTTTCCGCACGAGGTTTGGACACTATGAATTCCTGGTTATGTTTTTTGGATTAACCAACGCCCCAGTAGCCTTTATGGATTTGATGAACAGGGTCTTCAAGGACTATTTGGACAAGTTTGTGATCGTGTTCATTGATGACTTACGGGTGTACTCTCAGTCAGAGACAAAGCACGAGCGGCATCTACGCCAGATATTACAACAGTTGAGGGAGCATAGGTTATATGCTAAGTTCAGTAAGTGGGAGTTTTGGCTACCGCAAGTAACATTTCTGGGTCATATTGTCAGTAAGGAGAGGATTCTGGTCGACCCAAGAAAGATTGAGGCAGTGAGGGATTAGCCCAGGCCGAGTAGTGTACCGGAGGTTAAAAGCTTTTTGGGATTGGTAGGGAACTATCGGCGGTTCGTCGAGGGATTCTCTAGGATAGCCACACCATTGACCGAATTGACGAGTAAGAAGACTATGTATGTATGGACAGACAGGTGTGAGAACAATTTTAAGGAATTGAAGCGGCGAATGATCACCGCTCCAGTATTGAGTCTGCCGTTAGGCAATGAGAAGTTTGTAGTCTATTGTGATACTTCCAGAAAAGGTTTGGGATGTGTACTGATGCAAGCTGGAAAGGTAATAGCCTACGCGTCGAGACAGTTGAAGGAATACGAGCAAAGGTATCCCACACATGATCTGGAATTGGCAGCGGTGGTATTTGCACTTAAGGTTTGGAGACATTATTTATATGGTGAGAAGTGTGAAATATACACCGACTATCAGAATTTGAAGTACTTCTTTACTCAAAAGGATTTGAATATGTGTCAGAGACGTTGGCTGGAATTAGTAAAGGATTATGATTGTGATATTCTATATCACCCTGGGAAGGCCAATATGGTGGCCGACGCGCTGAGTCAGAAAGGCCCATAACAGTTATTTAGTTCAATGTAGATATCAGATAAGTTAGCTGAAGAGATGACTAGAGGAGATATAGAGTTGGTGGTTGGTCAGTTAGCCAACATCACTCTTCAGTCTACGCTTCTTAAGAGGATCAAGGAGGCATAGGGGGATGATCCCCAGTTGAGAGAGCATAAGGAAGGCTTCTTAGCCGGAGCGACTAAAGATTTTTCTATCTCGGAGATGGGATTGTTGAAGTACAAAGGCTGGATTTGTGTTCTAATGGATTCTGGTATCAGGCGAGGGATCTTGGATGAGTCTCATACCACTCCCTACTCTTTACATCCAAGTACGACGAAGATGTACCAAGATTTGAGGATTCTGTATTGGTGGCCGAGAATGAAGAAGGATATGGTAGAATATGTGGCCAAATTTCAAGGCATACTCAGTGACTGATAAACCTCCCTGAAGTAGCCTAATGAATTCCTCAGCTTTAGCTGCCCTGATAGCATCATTATAATAATTCTCATTAAACAGAGTTTGAAACTCTTCCCAACTCAGGGCATTTACATTCCTGGTCTGGGTAATCACCTCCCACCAAATCCGGGCATCCTCCCGAAACATATAAGTGGCACAGGTCACTCTCTCACCAGTTACCCTCATAAAGTCAAGGATAGTGGTAATCATGCTCATCCATTGCTCTGCCTTGGCAGGATCTGCACTACCCTCATATACTGGAGGTTTTTGTTTCCTGAACCTTTCATAAAGAGGCTCCCATTTATTTCCAACATCAGGCAGCTGCTCTGCTGCTGGCACCGACACAGGAGGTGCCTCTGAAACACTAGCCACTGCAGGCACTTGTTGCTGTCTCAGGAAACGAAGCTCTTCTCCCTGTTTCAACACTGTTGCCTGCAAATCATTAAACAACTGCTGCCAGTTTGCAAGAGCTGGCTGTGGAATCTGAGACTGGTCATTCTTCTGACTCTGGCTATTATTATTATTCTGGCCCTGATCACTTTGGCCAGCTGAAGTGTCTGTCAGCCCTGGATTCATTCTTATCTGTTACCTTGCTGAAATAATGATCAATACGGCCAGTCAGGTAGTAATAACTAAACCTCTTGCCGCCTTACGGTCCAAGAACAAGCAGACAATTATCATATTCCACAGTCATTCAGTTATACAAGCAGATACATGTTTATAGCATTTAGCACTCAGCATGTATCACATAATAATTCATAATAAACCATACTTATAAGTATGTTCCAGCAATCCCAGTACTAATTAGCACACAGTTGCTGAGGTTATAATATTTCAGGGCACAAGTTTAACATAGTGCCTCATGCATTCAGGTAAAACATATGTACTATATTTAAGCAGTTATACAAATAACTACGTAAATATTTACCAAACCATGAGTCGAGCTTGACTTCAGTGATGTGTGTACATGCCCATCCAGTCTACAGGAACCTTAACCTTGGCACGCTCTGATACCAAGTTGTAACGCCCTGGTTACCCCAGAACAGTTACGGTGAACCGGAAATTTGACCCGCTACCCGAGTCCTTTGGTTAAAAAACGTGTTCTAAGTGTCATTAACAGGTTAAGGTGGAAAATCAATAAAAATGAAAGGATATATTTTATTAAATACATAAAACTGTTCATGGGCCCACAAGAACATTTACAACTCAAAAACGTCATTACTGTTTCAAAATATCAAACCCGCCAACCTAAGCGGCAAAAATAGGGTAAACCCCCTAGTTCCTCTGAGAACTCCTTGGCCGTGGTGGTCAAGCAGCTGCATATGTACACATCACCACCTAAGCTCTCCACTCAAGGCTGGGTGAGCTTTTCTTTCCCTTTACCTGCACCACATAACACCCATGAGCCAAAGCCCAGCAAGAAAACACAATAAAGCATGATATAATATCAACAATGATCGTAATAATCATTCAGGACCATCAGTCCAAACAAATAGGTGACAGTCGCAAAAGTCACTAGAATGGGTCCAGCTCCCTTTAGCCTTGTGACGATAGGGTCACCGGAGCTTTATAGATAAGTGAACCTTTATTAGTTCGAACAAGATAGGTGCATGGTGACTAGTCACGAACATAACCCTCCTCGTGATCTTAAAGTCATAACCCTGGAACAGCGTTCCCTAGCCATGTGACAAACAGTCACTGGGACCTTAAGCCCTAGCTCTAGTAACTAGTCTTAGACTAGACAAGCGCTTATAAGTTCATCGACCTTAGGGTCGGTCCAACGTTAATGCCTTAGAGCCATTCAACACTGATATCAATTAGATCTAATCTTCATTTGGCTCGACGTTCATGACGCTATGCCATTTCTGACTCTTAGGTCAGTGTCCCTGACTAGTCAGTACATATACAAGTAAAACCACATTCGCTAGCATTTAATAGGCAATCCACGTCCACATTTATCAATCAACATGCCTCAATAACAATCACGCATGTCATATATACACAGGGTGCAGTTTTCTTACCTCAGGTTCGAGCGAGGATTAATAATAAGAACGGCCCTTGAGAACGATTTGACTTTTAGTCCTTTAGTGGTCACCTAATCATAACCAAATATGGGATTCCATCAATAAATTGAGTAATGAAATGTTTCCGGACTAATACCTAGCCTCCGGGACATCGAATCCCACTAAACCGGGTAGTAGGATCGATTTCGAGGCCTAAGGTTTGCATCCTTAGGTCAAAAACACATTTTTGGCCAAAATGACTTTCAAGCGCCGCAGCCCTTCCCCGAACCAGAAACAATCCCCTCACGCCTCAGCCTCAGCCTCAAGCGTCGCGGCCCTTCCCCAAGTGCCGCAGCCCTTTGGCCCCAATTCAGCCAACACCTTGGTTTTTCTTCCCTTGCGTTTTCCTTGGAACCAACCTTCCAAACCAACCCCAAACCTTACCAAAACATCCAACTCAACCCCTAAACCTCATCTACATCACCCCCTCACCAAAACTCAATCAAACATACACAAAATCTCCCCTTGATTCCAACTTTCCACATCAAAATCTATAGGTTGAAAACTAAAAGAAAAACAGAGTAACACCTGAAATTCATGGACAAATCCTTACCTCCAGCTAGTTTTGAATCCTCCTTAGTAGATGAGCTAAGTCTATAACCTCCAAGCTTTGATTTCCTAGCTTGCTACTTCAATTTGGGACCAAAAACTTCAAAGGGAATTAGGGAGAAGATGATGTACGAGAAGGGGAAGCTTGCTCTGTTTTGTTATGTATGCTTCTACAGCCAACTTAAAACATATATAACCCAAGCCAAATGACCTTAATGCCCCTAGGTCATTTAAAGCTTCCAAAGTCTCCCCAAGGGTAAAATCGTCTTCTTTCACCTATTTCGTTAGTCATAATTAACGCTCTCCAATTCCCGTTATTCTTGATATTCTCAAATGCCAACAATTCATATCCCGTTACCCTTTTATTCCCGGCAACGCTCTAATCATTAAAACATCCCAAGACTCACCCCTAGCCTTGAACTTACTCCCGTTATGACTAAACTGCTATTTTAAATAATCCAAGATCGTCTCATGCCGAATGGCTCGAACAAACCCACATTATAATGTGGTCTCAACAACATATCATTGACATGCATACAATTATACCCTCAACAGGCCAAATTACCATCACACCCCTGTTATCAAATGTGTACCCACATGCATGCCTTTAACATCATATAATAATGTAATTCACATATACATGCATTTATTCGATTAATGGTATAATTAAACAAGTATGGCCCTCCCGGCCTACTAATCCCGCCATTAAACCATATCGGAGAATTCGGGGCATTACAATATCTCCCTTTGATTGAGTTTTCGTACAATAAACACTATCAAGTGACTATCGGAGTGGCTCCGTACGAGATGTTATATGGGAGGAAGTGCAGATCACCCATTCATTGGGATGAGACGGGTGAGAGGAGATACCTAGGTCCTGAGGTTGTTCAGAGGACCAATGAGGCGATTGAAAAGATTAGAGCTCGAATGCTCGCCTCCCAGAGTCGCCAGAAGAGTTACTCAGACTTGAGATGCATGAGCGTAGAGTTTCAAGTCGGTGACCATGTGTTTCTCAAAGTTTTACCCTTGAGAAGGGTGAAACGGTTTGGTGTACGGGGCAAGCTGAGCCCTAGGTTTGTTGGCCCCTTTGAGATTTTGGAACCGGTTGGAGAGGTAGTTTACAGATTGGCGATGCCTCCAAGTCTATCAGAGGTTCACAATGTGTTTCATGTATCCATGCTTTAGAAGTATGTATCAGATTCTACGCACGTGCTGAGTTATGAGAACTTGGAGGTGGATCAGGATTTATCGTATGAAGAGAAGCCAGTTCAGATTCTCGAGTGAAAGAATAAAGTCTTGCAGAGCAAGACCATCGCCTTAGTGAAAGTGATGTGGACAAACATCAAAGTGGAAGAGGGGACTTGGGAACTTGAGACAAATATGCGAAATCGGTATCCCAGGTTATTCAGGTAATTTCGAGGACAAAATTTCTGTAAGGAGGGGATAGTTGTAGCGTCCCAAATTTGCTAATAAGGCTTAATGCCTTGATTGGCATGCCAAGAAGGAAATAATTAATTTAATTATGTTAATATGTGAATTTGATGATTATGTTATTAGAAATGCATGTTTAGGTTAATTAAATATGCAGGTGGGCCCCATTTGGCTATTAGGGGCATATTAGTAATTTTAGCCTGTTGAGGGCATAAATGTGATATATGTGTTAATTATGATTGAAGCCACGAATGAGTGGTGATATATTTGTGATGCACGATCCGAGATGGTCCTAGGGAGCAGTTTAGCTAGAAAGTCACAACGGGGTCGAATAACCGGCTCAATAAGAGCCAATGGGTCTTTTGGGAACGTAATGTGTGCTTGGGATTTATCGAGTAACGGGTAATAATTTAGCAATGATTTTTTCATGTTGGGATTAAACGGAGATTTATAGGAACACTCGAGGAGTTAGCGGGATATGTTAAATGACGGAATTGCCCTTGGTGACACTTGAAGATTTAGATAAGCTTAAGAGGTATTTTGAACTTTTAACTAAAGAGGGGTTTGATCACTTAGGCAGATGAGGTTCTAGGGCCATTTAGAAAGAAAACAGAAGTCTATCCTAGCTCTCTCTCTCTCTCTCTTTCTTTGGTGTTTGAGAATTTTGGAGAAACCTTGAGGATTTAGGCTGAAGAACTGGTGGATTGGAAGCTTGAGGACTTAGGAAATTAGCTCAGGGTCGAGTACAATTCAGAGGTAAGCTCTTCTTCTTGATCTTCATGTTGAATTCTCCTGGAATTAGAGGTTTGCATGAGAGTGAGTTTTGATTTGAATTTTGAGTGTTAGTTAGGATTAGGGAGTTGTTCTTAAGTGGATATGATGTCTAGGTTGTGTGGACAAGGAATCCAGGTTCAATTATGAGTTTAATTGATGTTGGAAGTATGAAAATGGGTTTAGGATCGAGGGTAAAACTTGAGTAATTGGCTAATTTCTGGGTTTCTAGGACCCGCGTCGCGGCCCGTATATGCGTGAAGGCCTGGGGAGGCCTCTGTCCTTCAGGCGCGTCGCGACCCTGGGGGTGCTGGTTACGGCCCATGTCCTCCATGGGGAGGGCCTATCTCTCTGACCAAGTAGCGGGCCGCGACTCTAAAGAGCATGCCGCAACCCTAATTGAAAAATAAGGGGGAATATGGTTTCAAGGCTCGGGAACTCAAATGTTAAGGCTCGGGACGGATTTTACTACCCGGATTGGTAGAATCTAAGGTCCCGAAGGCTAGATTTACATTCCAAAGTTATTTATTGGAATAGAATTTTATGGATGGTTATTTAAAATGCATTGTGACTAGGATTTCGTCAAGGCTCGGGATAGAGGGTTGTGCTCGTGATCGCGGTGCTCAAATAGCTAGGGACACAGGTAAGGAAATTGTTGTACCCATAGAGCAGGGCATGGCCCCATTGTCTGTATTGCATGGCACGACCCTAATACTTGTGCTTAACGTGTGCTTAAATTTATCTGTGATTATTATGCCATGTCACCCATGTTTGTGATTGAACGGCAAAGGTCGGGAACGACGAAGGCCGAGAATGACGAAGGCTAGGATTGGTGTTAAGCACGCTGAGTCCAGGCCGTTAGGGTGAGACCCTCGTAGGATGTTGGAGTCATCCTCTCGGTGAAGACCGCGAACCCAAGGCCCAGTTAAGCGCCTCGGACGGCATTGGCTGCTATGTGTTTAGCCTATTGGCTGTCTTGTTGTATATTGTTGATTTTTGTGCATATGTTATATGTTATATGTTACATGAGAGTTTTATTGCTGGGCTTCGGCTCACTGGTGCTCTATGGTGCAGGTAAGGGCAAAGGAAATGTCGACCAACCATGAGTACGAAGAGCGTGGAGTGATGGGTACATGTTCTGCCTACCTGGCTGCCATGGCCAAGGTTGTTTTGGGAAAATGTAATGTATTGGTAGATTTGTCGCCTAAATCGTCCTTAAATGTATTTTGAGATGTAAAGTATTTTCTAAACAGTATTTTGGGATCCCAAATGTTTAATTATTTACGTTTTCAATTAATGACCACATTTTATATTAAACGCCTTCAAACGAATTTTATTACAGTTTAGCTTCCTTTTTAACCTAAAACCTCGATTAATGAGCTAATGACACATTTTTAACTCACTTAGTAACGGCTCTAAGAAGTAGGGCGTTACAGGAGCCTTCCGCCGGTAATTACTTATTTTGTTGTTGTGGTAGGCTGAGCAGAAAAGACCAATCCAAAACCACCATCAAAGCTACAACTTCTAGCTGGATGATAGAGAAACTCCCTACAAGAAACAATATAACTCTAAATGAGAACATACAAAAATGTAACTGTAACGATCCAATTTTCCTAATAACGCTTAGGGCCTTGATTAGGGAATTTTGGAATTATATGATTATGTGATATTTATGTGTATCATTATGTGATTATGTGAATAACATTATAATATGACTTAATGTGCATGTTTAGGTGTATTAAATATGCATGTGGACCCATTTCTATTCAATTGGGCAATTTTCATAATTTGGCCCGTTTTTGGTATATTTGGCATATATGTGGTATGTGTGTGGTGCTTCATTATTATTTGGTTATGCTAAGGTTACTCAGCACGAGACGATCCTAGGAGGCAAGCCAGTGGGAAAGTCACAATGAGATCCATACTTGACTTGGAGTGAGTCAATGGGTATTTAGCACATTACCAGGATATTGGGTAATGGGAATAAATATTTGATGATAAATTGGGAGTTAGTGAGATTAGGGGGAAATTCTGTGAATTTTGACTATTTTACCCACATGGGCGTTTTCGGGACCCCGAGCATTAGGATTTGCTTGAGGTTACTTAAGCTTGACGTAACCTGTCAGAATTATAAAGAAAGTTCCAAACGTTCTCTCTCCCTCCCATTCCTTTTTCGACACCCGTTTGTATTTTCGAAGAAAACTTGAGTTTTAGGACTCGGATTCAAGCAAGGATCAAGGCATAGCGATTCTAGGAAAGATGAGAAGCTTATTAGCCGAAGGATTTATTTGGGAAATGACTCAATCGGAGGTAATCCAAGTTTTGAGTTCTAAGTTTTTAAGGTTTTTAAGCTTTGATTGGATTTTATGTTTTGATGAGTTTTTGGATGAATTGAGGCTTGGGTTTTATTGGTGTTGGATAATTGGGATGTTTAGGAACTTTGATTTTGGGATTTTGATATGTTTGGGTAGGTTTTTGGAAGGATTTAAATCGAACGAAATGGCTGGTTTCGTGGTCAAGTCGCGACCTTAGTCTAGCAAGTCGCGACTTGGATGAAGCCAAAAGCTAGGAGGAGGAAGCCTAGGGGGCGCGCCGCGACCCAAGAGGGGTCAAGTCGCGGCCCACCCTAATGCCCAGGCAAGGGGCTCTCTGACTTGGGGCAAGTCGCGACTCACTAGGCCAAGTCGCGATCGGCTTGGGAATTTTTGCCTAGATTTGGTTTTCAATCGTGGGAACTTAACTCTAAGGGTCTGAGATCGTTCCTACTACCCAGTTGAGTAGGATTCGACGTCTCAGAGGCTTGGGTTGGGTCTGGAAGTATTTATTTACTCATTTTTTATGAAGTTTTATATTATGGTTGTGACTAGGTTATTGCTAGAGGCTTGGAAACAGGATCGTGCTTGTGGCTCATTTATTGGTAGCCTATGCTTGGACCAAAGGTAAGAAAACTGCACCCAGTATGTAATGCATGTGATGCATAAGATACATGTGATTAGGATATGCCATGAATGTAGAATATGAGATTGAGCAGAACTTGAGTATCTGTAAATGCGTGTGACCATAATTATGCTAGCGAATGTTGAGTAAGCATGTTGAATGCCTTATATTTGAATATTTGACATATGATATATGCCTGGGTGCATTGCTTATTTGTGAGTGGTACTGACTCATTAGTCAGAAACGACATGAGTCGTATGGAATTGACCTATGAGTCAAGAGCGGCATAAGCGTATTGAACGCAGATCTGAAATGATTAGATCTAATCAACATAAGCATTAAATACTTGACCAACCCCAATTTCGATGAAAACTAAAGCGCTTGTCTAGTCTAAAGGCTAGTTACTTAGAGTCAGGGCCAAAAGGCTCAGGTGACTATAACGTCAGGTGGCTTAGGGTGCAGAGCCCAAGTGTGTGACTCATTAGTCACTTATCTGATTAGAGTGCAGAGCTCAAGTGCGAGACTCATTAGTCACTTATTTGATTAGGGTGCGGAGCCCAGGCGCATGACTCATTAGTCACTTATCTGACTAGGGTGCAGAGCCCAAGTGTGTGACTCAGTAGTCACCTATACAGTGTGTGACTCATTAGTCACCTATTCAAATATGGACTCAATAGTCATCTATACAGGGTGCAGAGCTCCGTAATCATTTATTTGGACTTGCTTGCATGCATGAATATAGCTATTATTGCTAGGCATGCCTATTATGATTCAGTGACATGTTATTACTTGTTCATGAGCATATTGAGTTTTCTTGCTGAGCTTCGGCTCACGAGTGCTTTGTGGTGCAGGTAAAGGCAAAAGAAAGCTGGACCATCCTTGAGTTGGAGAGCTTAGGTGACAATGTGTACATATGCGGCTGCTCGACCACCACGGCCGAGGCTTTAAAGAGGAACTAGGGTTAAACCCTATTTTTCCGCTTAGGTCGGCTGGTTGTAAATCTTTTATTGTAATTAACCTTTAAAATATATTTTTGAGATCCCAATGTATATAGTAAACGTTTTAGTGAAACGTTGTATCTTTAACTAAAAATTTTAACCCTAAATCATTAATCACATTTAATTACACGATTATGGCCAAATGACTTGTCTAGCGAGTTTAGCACTGTTTAAAATGCACACCGTAACGGTCCCTAGGTAGTAGGGCGTTATAGAAGCTGATAAGACAAGTAACATTTATTAATTCAATTTGTAAAAGAAAAAAACTATAATTGAAAAAAAAAATTATCAAAGAAACATATAACTAGTAAATATAAATCAATCAATATTAAAATTACCTAACAAAAAAATTAAAGAAATACTCTTTATAGTACTGATATTATCAACTAATATCCACTACGAAAGTAAAAAAATTAAAATCTCAATTTATCAAGAGAAACTTATCTTATAATTCCTGCCATCTTCCGAGTCCATCGAAATCTCATATTGTCTTACAAAAATGAAACAGAATAGAACAAAACATAATAGATACAAAACAACAAATTGTAGAATGAAGAAATTGAATCCCACCATAGGCACCAAAGGCCAAGACTATTGATTCTCAATCTCATAGGGCACAATTTGAATAACCTGAAAAATACCTAAAAACGTTAATTTTAATGTTGGTTTGAATAGAAAAAACTGATGCTAATAAAACTATAATTGAATTATAAAATAAATTAAAAAAGTTTAACGTCGGTTTATCGTGTTATTTTGAGATTTTGACTTATAATAAGTAATGTTTGTACCTTAACAACCATAAGAAACTTATTTTCTAGTAGTGCACTAGAAGGCTCGTTGCACGTGCAATGACCATGCTATAGTAAATTGTCTTATTTTGTGTGAATGTCAAGAAATAACTAGATATAATAAACCATAAAAAATTCTGTAGTTGAATTTAATTAATTGAATGTAAAACACATTATCTTCTATTATTTATTTTATTTGCATTAATAGGAACTTGCATGTTATAAAAACTTATGTTTATCAACCAAATGCCTTTTGCATTTTTTATTTTTATTTATATCTCTGCAGTATTTTTTTTTTTTTTTTTGAGAATTATATGTTACAAATTAAATATATTACAATGTAGTACATAATATGCTACGATGAACTCCAAAATTCTTTATTAAAATTTCCCAAGTTGAACATAACTTATCAGTGGAAATACTTCAACATGACCCTAGGAAGAAAAAATGTCGAACAACATGATCCTAGAGGGACCAGCAATACCACCATAGAAGAAGACATCAATTACTACCATTGTAGAGGACAATGTATAATATATATATACATAATAATATACCTTTTTTTTTGGCTTAGGTTTGAACCCAACCTTGGCTTTAATGACCAAGGCCCCACCACCCCACCCAAGAGTTACTTTTCAGTCTTCCATTGTGTTGTGACTAAAATGATCACAATTTATTTAGTAATGTAGATTTTGTATAAATAAGTGGCACTATCTTTTATATACTTTGAACAAGTTTAATCCCTATCTTTTAAAGATTAAGAAGAAACAAATATATATATATACATATATAATTTATATTGAGTATATATAGAGGAAAAAGGAAATAAACAAATTTATAAGGATATTCTTCTTCTACTACACCCCCAAAAAATGGGGATATATTTGGGAAATAAAAAAATCTATGAAATTTTTACTTATTCGTATTTAATTATGTGTATATACCAAATATATAAGATAAGTGCATTAGTATATATTTTTGACAATCCCTAAGAAGTCCCCATATCTTATATAACTTGTTACGTGCACATTTAGCTGTCACATGCCATGCACATTTGACTTTGTTACCCTAAAATTAGTTTCTTAGACTAAAAAAACAGGCAATGGCACACCATAATTGGTGGGTGAGAGAAAACATACCTTGAGTGATCCAATATGAACCATATACCAGCTCTATAATAATAATAATAATACATATCATATAATTGTTGTATATGACAATATTCTAAGAAGATTTGGGTTTATGTGGGAAGGGGCGAGAAAGTCTTATCATCTCATGTGAGCTGGCTCAGAAAGTGTAGTTATATGTTAGTATTGAAATGTCAGGGTCAGCCTTCCCAATGACCTTTTTTTTCTAACTTAGATACCCATTTTTTGTGGTGAATTGCAATTAATAATTGTCCCCCAATGCATGTACCGCCAGAGAAGGAGGAAGGAACTACTCGATTTTTCTTTTGCTTGTATGAAAATGAAACACATATACATTATTTATTCTTAGCTTAGGCCATAGATGTGTACGTATAAGATCAATCACAATATCACATTACTTAATAAATGAGCTTAATAATTGGTTGGTGTGCAATGTGCAATAATGCCGTTTGACTGTTTGAAAGAGCTATTACACACTATTAGGTACCTTTAATAAAAAAACAAAACGTTGTATCAGATTTGTGAATCGTTTTAATTTCGTTTAAGTAAATAATTTAACCCAAATGTTTCAAGACTTTATATGCTGCCAAATATATAAGACTAATTTAAGAAATAGTCAGGTATTATTAGTTACAGAACTTTGGTACGTACGTCATGTGGGAAGTAATGAACAAAGGATGTATATAAACTACCACAGAGAGAGTACATACCATTATAATATTATGTAATTAATTAGTTTCAGTTACATAATGAATCAATTGTAGTTATTATACAAATAATTAAGCCTACTAATTTACAAAAAAAAAAAAAGAAGCAAAAATAATAATGATCTAGTTAATTAGCGAATTAATGTCAATTTTTAGAGCGATAACTTCATTTCTTCCTCATCAATCTCATTAACAATCTCACCTCTAATATGATCAGAACAACACATTATCGAAGAAGAAGAATTTGAATTCGAATTGACTGAAAAACAAGAAACCGCCGAAGAGAAAGATGTCGCCGCTGCCGTCGTCATCGTCGTCGTAGTATGAGAATCTTTACAGCCACCAGAATCACCGTCGCCGCCGCCACCTCGGGTAGAGATATCAACGAGCAAATCAACAAAAGCTCCGACTATAAACCCATGATTGTTTTTTCCATTCACCCTCAAATACCATCCCAAAAGCTCTTCCAAACACTCCCAATCTTTAACTCCGTGGATCTCCACCATCTCCTCCATAGACCGCCGGAAATCCCCGTAAGGATCGTCGGACTCCATAGCCATCACCACGCTCTCCTTGTACGGGAGCACATCGCCGGAACCAGAACCACCGCAGCCGGAAGCACCAGAGCCAACATCGGAGTTAGTCTTCTCGAGAATTGAGCTGGTGTCGGAAGTTCCGGGCTCAAAGAAAAGCCGCTCCGAACGGGCAGCCCGGACGACGGTCTCTAACGACTCGCCAGCGAAGTACTCCTCCGACTCGGTAGAGAAGCTGGCGGACTCTGAGGAGTTGGTGAACCATGACTCGGGGGTCTCGACGACGGCTGCAGCGGCGGTGGAAGCGACGTCGTTTGAGTCAAAGAAGACGGAGTTGACGGTGCGGTATATGTCGTCGGAAAGGCGGAAGGAAATGGTCTTGGGGTGGTTGCAAGACGGCCACTGGCGCCACGTGTTGCCGTTATGTTTGTTGCTTTGTTGAGTATCGATTCCTCTGTTAGTGCCACTGCTAGTACTACTATTACTACTACTGGACTTGAACAGAAAAGTTGGGAGCTTCATTTTCTTGCCCATGTTTTGGACTGGAAAAATCCAAGAAATAATATATTATTTTGGATTAGGGTTTTGGGAGATTTTGATTGAAAGTTGGTTTTGATTTTGGTTCTTGGGTTGGTGTTGGTATTAATGAGATCCTATAACTAAGCATGCTCTAGAGAGAGAGAGAGTTGCAGAGAGAGTAGTGTTATATATGTATATATTTATAAATATTTAAAGAAGAGAGTACGTAGAGGAAGATGGGAAGGAAATGGGAGAAGTGGGACCTTTCATGTGTGTATTTATTATTTAGTTTATTATTTTTGTAGAATTTAATGTGATTTAATATATTCATCACTTTTGTCACCATCTATTTTTTCCATTCATTCATTATTTTTCTTTTTGTATTGAGTGTAAATTGTGCATATTTATTACAGCCTTCTCTTATTGGTAAAAGTTGTTTACCAAATATTCAAACTTATGGTTTGACCTACCTTAAAATATATGAATGTATGTGAGGATTTGACCAATTTATTTAGGAGTCCTAATACTAGTTTCACATGTTAATCACAATATTACTTAATTTAATTGCTCATTAAATTTATGAGATACACGTTTTCTCACTAATAGTCTTGCTCTTTAGATAATGGTTGAATGTGTCAAAGGTCAATTTTTACTACTAAAATATATATATTTATTAGTGTGTCAATTATGGTTACGAGTGTTTAGTTAGTTGATGAATTTAATGTGTTAATAATTTGGTCTGTTTCCTTATTATTATTATTATTATTATTATTATTATTATTATGTTAAATTGTTAATTACGATATAATAATTGAAAAGGGAGAAAGTGACATTTTATTTTCTAATAACAATTATTAGTTTTTAAGAAATAATTCGTCTAATCTGAAATAAGGATGTAATTTTTTTTCGACAAATAATGAATAAAGTTATCCGTCTCTAAACTATAGACTTTTTATTTGTTCCATCATTCAAAATTTAATAAATTAGTTATTTACTTAAATTTGTTCTCTCACGCATTCTCACTTAGATTTAAATATATTTTTATACATAAATATTAAGTTATCAAATTTTAAGTCCTGAAACAGGAAAGAAAAAAAAGTGTAATTTAAAGACTATTCCTAAATAACCAATATCATCATTAAATACTGTCCTCAAATATATAAATGAAAACGATCATGATTATTATTGCTTATCCTCACAAAAATAGTATTTAATGGGTTCACAGTATTAAGAAAAAACATTGCAAAAGAAAATGATGACAATAACTAGTAATGGAGCTGAGCAAAACTCATGTGAGGTATTTAAGAGAACGGTTGGATCACGCTTAGTTATACGTTCCAACACCCTTTTATTTATGACAAGTTAAGTTATAAAGTTAAAATCCGAGTGGTAGTAGGATAGACTCCCATTATTTATTGTGCATTGCTATAACACACCAATGATATTACTAATAATTATTAAATTTAAATACCTAAGTAAAACGAGATATTAAATTATAGCAATAATAATATAAGAATATTTTCTAATAGTGTATAAAATTAGTGATACATTGTTAAAATACAACACACTCCATACAAAAGAAAAATATACTCTAATAATGTGCTAATAGTGTTGAAATTCGACATTTATTAAAATTTGTACTAAATTTAACACATAATATAGCATGATGTATATTTTAAATCATCACAAATATTATATTTTTTTAATTGCTTTTATGTCATTTTTATTATTTTAATCATCATTAAATATTAGATTTTTTATCTTATTATTTTATTATTATCTTTAACTATTAGCATTACTCATTGTATATTTTTAATAAAATATCAAATCAACATTAATGAATTATTAATTTTTACATTTTGTATTCGAGCATAAAAATTTTCACAAGCATATCATATTTTTTCATGCCAAATAGTAATACTTACTACTTACTATATAAATACTTTTTTTTTTTTGAGAATACTATATACATACTTATACTATACCACAGTATCATCCCTTTTTGTTTCTTCTGCCTTCTCTTCCTCATTTTACCATATTATTATAATCACTCATACCCCTCGTGAGGCTCTCCAACAAAACGACAACAAAATTATTTACCTTACCCTAAACAATAAGAAAGATGCCAAATTTATTTTATTTAACCGTTTTTTTTCATAAATAATAATAAATAAAAGTCAATTATTTTAACGCATCTATTGTGTTACATATTATATATGTGTACAGCTCATACTTACATATAGTTAAGAGGGTACGGAAATATCTCTTGGACAATTGTTCTTTTTTTCTTCGGGGATATAAAATATGCATTAGTTGGGATGTGCCAACTGATAACACTAGTTTATCAATAATAATTTGTCTACTTGTATATGTTTTCTTGACAAATTGACTGAAATGATTTTTTGAGAAACTCTACCATGTAATTAAATCATAGGATATATAGGAAAGTATTAATACTTTAAAATTATATATAGTGCCCATTTTTAATTTTTATATGTTTACATATTCATCAGATTGTCATAAGAAAATAAATTTAGCAATCAAAATTACTAAGAAGATGTTTGTTTTGAGTAGTTGAGTTATTTTAGAAAGTGTAAAGGGACTTAAAATGTATGTAATATTAAACTCTTGTAGATAAAAGAGTTTACTTTATCTTCAAAATACATGTGAGGCTCACACAAATTATTAACTTTACTCCTTAAAATTTGAACAAAACATAAAAAAATGATTTAAGTTCTCATTCTCACTTTTACATTATCCCGTATCAAACACCCCCTAAGAGGTTTTTTGGCATTGTAACTGAAAACTATATTTTATATGGAAATCATTAAAAAAAAATTACTGGCAAAACTAATATTCACCCTTATGATGTGTATATATATATTTATTCCTAGAGTAAAAATGTAACCTTAACACTCCTCTCTATACATAATATTATAGCATATGAGCACGAGTAATGGCTTTGGTATTCTTTAAAGAATACAAGCCGTCCCATATGAACGGTTGACGGTTTCAAGTTCTTAATCAAAACATAAATTAAAAAGAACAGGTGAGAACAATACATAACTAATAAATACATTCCAATATTAATTTAATAATGAGAAAGTAAAAGGGACAAAACATAATGTTGGTAGTTCCAAAAACAGTGAGAGTTGATCCAACGGCTACCAATCCATTTGATGACATAAAAAATTAATGTAAGTAATAATAATAGGAATAAATTATATAAATATAGGTCATCTTGTTGGGGTTAGGAATTTTGGGACCATTGTCTTCACAAAAAAAAAAAAGTGTGGAATTGCCATGCAGTACTGAGAGCAGTAGTAGTAGCAGTAGATGTCTCTGCTTTTTTTCGGTTGATCCATCGGTCCAAATGGTACGTTGGAGTTTGAAATCCATGTGAGAATGGGCCCAATTAATTAGCTGTTTTTGTTGTACGAAAATCGTTCACCATGAGACTGAGAGTGACATTAGTGGGGTTCACTCCAACAAAATGTGAAGTAAGCCATTAAACAAATGCCAAAGCAGGTGGAGCCCTCACTCTCTTCTCTTCTCTTCTCTAATTTTTTTCTTTCTTTCTTTATATGTTTCAGATCCAGACCCAATCCATATATGAAGCCATATCATATAATTCTTAGTTAAAATTTTATTTTATTTTAAATTTATCACACAATAAAATTTTAAATTCTTATCATTCAAATTGATACATTTGTTTTTTTATACATATATTTTTCATTAATTGCTAAACTTGTTATATAATGACATGATTATCTTCTCAACTTAGATAATTATATACACACGCATGTCAAAATTTAGCGATTTATAGAATCTGCTAATAGTGATTTGTATAAAAATTCGAAGTACTTTTTTCAACAGATGAAAATCTTAAATTTTTTTATTATTGTTATTTTGTGTGATCAAATCAAGCTCTTCTATATATATATATATATATATATAAAAGAATTACGTACAAAAATATATATTATTCTCACAATAAGACCAACAATGTTAAGAAAAGCTTAACAAACTGGTGATATGTGTGTGTGAGTGCTTTTTCTTCTTCTTTATTATTATATAAAAGTTATATGCAGAATTTAAGTACAATAAATTGGGAAATGTTTTTACTTCTTTTGTTCTAAAGTGCATCACGCTCTTGTTGGTTTTTAAGCTAAGACTGCAAAGCAAATAAGTACCACGTACTGTTCTGAAAAAAAGCACTATTTCACATTAATGGGATAAGTTGTCTTTATTATTATCTTTTTATCTTTCTGAATTACAAAACGACATATATAAGCATTTTTCATGAAAGGGAATTGCGAACAAGAAGTACACGTTAAAAACCACACAACTAAAAGTACTCTCCCACATGAAATACGTAATATCACTCGTGGTATTTTCTTTTTGTCATTTCCACGCAAACAAAGCTTCCAATCTTTGTGAAGCACCACACGAAACGAAGTTTCCTTTAATTATATATGTGTTAACGTTTCATTTCAAATTTTCAAACTTTCACCAAAATATATGCTTTTATATCTTTTAAAACTTAGAGCAAAGCTATAATAGTTAGAGCACCAATGGGTGCTGGAAAATAGTCCAAATATAAAAAATAAAAATAAAATAAAAAAAGCTGAAAGATTTAATATGACCTCCGCCATCTTCTTTATATATTTATGTATAATACATTTGTACTAAAACTAATAATTCCTACACTAAATATAGCTGAGCTTCAATCAATACTTTTTTTTTTATCTTTTATTCCTTTCTCTCTCCCATTAAGAAATTTTTTTATTATTTTTTTTTAATTTTATTCTTTAACTTTAACTATTAAGTAATAATTATAAATATAATATTTAAATGATGTAAAAGAAAATATAGAGAAGTTGATGTATGGTGTAATATAAAATTATGAGGTAAAATAAAAAAAAAGTAGAGTATTGATGAGGTATTTTGATGGATAGAGTAGAGTACTAATTGAGAGTGCTCTAGCTAAAATATAGCTCGGAACTCTTAAAATGTATTTTCATTGAATGAGCTAATACATCAATATTTTACCTCATAAATTAATAGTACATCTCCACATGTAGTTAAGCTTTAGAACTCCTTTAAAAATAATTTTTAATATTTTATTATTTTTAATTTGATTTGATTACTGATATATATAATTTATATTATAATTTACAATACCGAAAACTAGATTCAAATATGTTGTTGCACGCTTGATTAATTTTTTTTATACGCGTGGAAATCAACATGTTTGAACCTAGTTTTCGGTACTGTAAACTATTCGGAATTTTCTGAAAATTTGCAGGATGCTCTAAATAGCTACAATATACACGGTCATAAAAAAATCGTGCCGAAAACTATTCACGGGTCAAGCAACACTGAGAGCCCCACTGATAGGGCTTAAAGTGAAGCCACTATAGAAGAATTGTCTTATATATATATATATATATTTAAATAATCTATATTATAATAGTATTACAAGGTTTGAGAAAATATATAGGCAAATATTATAAATATAATGATATTATTAATAGATAAAGAAAATATCTAAAATTAATAAAATATATTAAAAATATAATATTTAAATAATATAGAGAAACTTGATGTATGGTGTAATATAAAAATTTAAAGTAAAATTGATAAAGTCGTAATTTCGTAAGTTATTTTAAAGAATAGAGTAGAATTTCCATTGAAAATACTGTTAGTTTCATAATATATTTTCATGCTTCTATAGCGTAATATCCATAGATAATTGTATAACCCCAAAGAAGGCTTCCCATTAACATAAAGATTCATCATAATTAGGTACTCTCAAGAGAGAGTATAATTAATACTTTATTCTAATAGTTAATCAATTTTAGTTTTTTTTCTTTAATATTAAAGCTTGGTGAGTGAATATAGCGAGTATCGTGGAAAAATATGTGTCACATAATTAATTGACCCGAAAGTACTCGAGTATTTGCTCTAATCTAAACAAATCCCTCGAAAAGTTGTGCTTATGATAAATTTTATTATAACCTTATATAATTATGATACATTAATTATTATGTATATAAATACATCTCATCATGCTCAAACAACTAAGAGGATAACTTTGTCGGGATATATATGCAGATTGTGTCGTTTTTAAATCATGGGTCCTTGAAGAGGATAAATATAAATATATATTTATCTATATACATAAAATACATTTTTAATTGATTAGGGTGAACTGTTTTGTTCCCTATCTACCATAAATATTATTCATATGATTGGTTCATACCACCATATTGGTTTCCACTGCACATGCACCATTGACCCTCCCAATGATTGATTTGAAGCTTACAATTTAAATTAATAATCACATTTTCTAAAAACTCAAATATATCACTATAATAAATTAATTATTATTGGTTAAATGTTAATTAATACACATACTAGACATCGAAGTGTGGCTTTTATTGATAAGCAAAAGACACAACAGCCTATACATATACAATATTAATGGGATGTACTATATGAAATGCTTAATAATAATGATAATAATAGTGAAATATTGAACCTAATATATACGAATAGGTGGAAATAATAATAACAACAATTACAGGTCGATTGAGTTTGGACCAGAAGGTCGAGTCAAAATCTGTGTCCCAATTAGGCACCTACTTTTTTGATACTGCATGCAAACAATGGCCTAACTAGGCTTATTTTTCTTCTTTGGTCCCAAAATAAAAGATAGAGTAGATGTGCTAAAAACCATGCACCACCAGAACAAGTGTACGTAATTAATAATATTGGAGATGATGAAATCAGATATATATATATATATATTCGGACATGAAATTTATATAAACACACATTACATATGGTGTGGTGACTATGTAGCCACACACATGATTATTATAAAAATTGATTAATAAATGAACGAGTGCTGGAAAAACTGACACATCGTGAAGAAGGTGAATTAAATTGGAGCAATAATAATTGGATAAGTATATATTAATGTAATCGCCAGCGCATGCAATTAATATTAACCGATTATATTGAAATTGAGAAGAGAGAATACGATGATGAAAGAAAAAGTGAGAGAGAAAATGGTGAGAAATAAAGTGAAGAGAGAAAAGTGATGAGAAAGAAAATGAGGATATAGTAGGTGAATGAAAGATAAAATAATGATATAATAAGTGATGAGAGAGAAAATTATGAAAGAGAAAATGAAGATAGAGAAAATAACGAGAGAGAAAGTGATGAGATAAAATATAAGGAAAGAGAAAATTAAAAGATCGAAAGTCATAATCATAGAGAAAGTAATGTGAGAAAAAATAAGAAGATAGAAACTATTGAAAGAGAAAATGATGCGAAATAATAACAAGTAAAAAAATGATGTAAGGAAAAAAAAATAAAGAAATGAAATTTAAGAACAATAGAATACAACTTCTATCGTTCTCAAAATTTTCAGTTTATGTAATTTTGCTTTTAAAAATGATTGAGAATATATTTATTTGGTACCCTGTGTTTTTGCAAAGTATCATTTTGGTACTCTTTGTTTTCAATAATGCTTATATAGTACTATGTATTTTAAAATCGTAAATATTTGGTAACCTAAACTCAGATTTGATAGATAAAATTTTGTCAATATGATCAAACTGTCATCAGTTATATGTAATTATGTAATTAAATTTAAATTTGTAACTTACATAATTGACAGCAGTTTGATTAAATTGACAAAATTTTATCTATTAAATCTGAATTTAGGGTACCAAATATGTACGATTTTAAAATACAAAGTACCATATAAACATTATTAAAAACAGATGGTACCAAAATGATATTTTGCAAAAACATAAAGTATCAAATAAGTAAATTCTCAAAATGATTTTATGAAAACAATGTGAAACAACCTTATTTGTTTTCAAAAACAATATTTAACTTTTAAAAACAAAAAACTATTTTTTTAATTAAGGAACCAGAGACCGTCCAAATTTCGATAAGCAAATTCTATGCTACTTCGAGCCAGTTATTAGTTTAATAGAACAGAGTTTCCATGCCATCTCTCTTTTGGACTATTCGTTTACTATTTTGTTATATATCCTAATTATTAAATTGGTATATAGATTTTACTATTATATATTGGTTCCCAAACATACACGTATATATGCATTTGAATTCAGTACAGGTGCACTGATTTAAAATATATATATATATAAGAGTACCAACTTAATTATTATTTAAGAAATTGCCCTTAATTATTTTTCTTATATATATATATATATATATATATATATAGGGAGAGATGGAAGTGGAAAGAACATGGAAATATGAACAGGCTGTACTAATTGGTGCAAGAACAAGAACAAGCACAAGGGTTCTGATTGTCATATCCAAATAAAATTATTAGAAAGAGAAACACAAAATATTTTGTGTACACATATATTTATGTGCATCCCCTTCTTTTCTTCTTATTATTTGTATTTTTATCAAATGTAGTTAGAAGAAATTAGAAGCTATAATTATTTATAATTACAGAAAGAATTAAAAATGGTCAACGTTTGCAAACTCATCATGATACAATAAACATTTCATATATATACATATGTATATTTAATAGTACACCATGTTCATGTGGGTCAAATACTAACATGTGATTTATATTCATTGTACTTACCACTGACTAGGAAACGAATGTCTACTAATAATATAATTAAAAATTTGCTCCCAAAATAAAAAATAAAAAAAACCCTTGTGATTCTTTTATATCTTGAGTTTGTGTGTCGAGTATTTGTTCATGCATTGTCAGTATATGTCGAATAAATTAATTACAATATATATATATTATGGATATATAACTATACACAGTTAATATTAATTATCAATAAACAAAATTACTTATCATGTTGTTGCCCTTCTTACATTTTTTACTACATATGCATACATATGCAGCTAATAAGTTGTTGGGCTCAAAATATTAAGCCAAAATATATATATATATTTTTTAGACAAGTGAAACAGAGCGTTTAGGTCCGAACAGACAAAATTTGCAATATGAAAGATGATAAATTCTCAGCTCAATTTGAGACGGAGGGAAAACAGTTCTATTTATACTCAAATGTTTACATGAAAACAGGAATATTCTAGAATACAATAACAAAGAGGTACAGCCTTGAATTTTAGGCAAAGGATCCCAAGAAAACAGAATATACACACCACCAATTTACAGAGAAAGAAAAACCAGTACTTTGTACCAGAAAACGGTTACAGGAGAGAGAAATAAATAAAATAGACCAAAAGGCACTTATGAGTCACCACAATTCCTTACAGTCCCCCTCAAACTGGGCGTGGGACAAGGAAAGACACCCAGTTTGTCAACTAGGAATTGAAAATGACTGTGAGATAAAGACTTAGTGAGACAGTCAGTAGTTTGGTCGAAGGAAGGTATGTATCTGATGTCTAACAACTTGTTCAGGACTTTATCTCGGACAAAATGAATGTTCAATTCAATGTGTTTCGTCCTTGCGTGATAAACAGGATTGGAAGCAAGAGCACTGGCTCCTAAGTTGTCACACCAGACAAAGGGTATTCGGGAAAGAGGAAACTCAATTTCTCTGAGCAGGGCTTGTATCCAACTGATTTATGTTGAAACTTGAGCAAGAACTCAGTATTCGGACTCGGTGCTTGAGCGGGAAACAACTCCTTGCTTCTTGGAGGACCAGGAAATGAGTGTATCACCTACGTAAACACAATATCCAGCTATTGATCGCCGATCATCGGGATTGCAAGCCCAATCAGCATCTGAGTAACCTGTTAAGTTCAGCTGATTGCAATGTTTAATATGAATTCCATAATGAGGCGTTCCTTTTAAATATCAAAGGATTTGTTTCGCAGCATTCCAGTGTGCAGAAGTGGGAGCCTTGAGTAACTGACTTAGCTTGTTGACTGCAAAACAGAGATCCGGCCTAGTGTGTGTCAAGTATTGCAGCCCTCCTATTAAGCTTCAATACTCAGTAGGATTTTGCATAGGCTCACCATCAGTAATGGATAGCAGTTTACCAACTGTCATTGGTGTTGGAACAGGTTTAACGTGATGCATCTTAGCTCTTAACAGTAGTTCCTCCACATATTTTGCCTGAGATAAGTACATGTCGGTTTCATCTCTATGGACTTCAATTCCTAGGAAGTAGTGCAGCAAGCCTAAGTCTTTTAAGGCAAAAATCTGATTCAGTCGAGTATTAAAATGTCGTAGTTTGTCAACATTGTTACCAGTGACAATAATGTCATCTACATAAATGAGAACTTAAATTACTTGGGTAGCTGTTTTGTAGAAAAATAGTGACGAATCTGCTCTAGAGTTCTTGAAATTCTAGCTGAGAAGTGTAGACTTCAGTTTCTCAAACCAAGCCCTTGGTGCTTGTTTGAGTCCATAGAGTGATTTTTCAAGCTTGCATACATGCTCCGGTTTATCTTTGTCTTCAAAGCCGACTGGTTGTCGCATAAAGACTTCCTCATCTAGATGCCCATTTAGGAAGGCGTTATTGATGTCCAATTGTCTGACTTCCCATCCTTTAGCCACAGCAATGCTTAAAACAACCCTCATTGTACAAGCTTTAACAACTGGGCTGTATGTTTCCCCAAAATCCACTCCAGGTCTTTGATTAAAACCTTTGGCGACTAATCACGCTTTGTACCGCTGAAGTTTGCCATTCGAATTCTTTTTTATCTTAAACACCCATTTGTTTCCCACAATATTCATGCTTGCATCTCTGGGAACAAGTTTCCAGGTCTTATTTTCCATCAAGGCAGTGTACTCTTCTAGCATAGCCTTTTTCCACTCAGGATGTTCCAATGCTTCTATTACTGAATTTGGCTCCTCAGTTATAAGGTCCCATTTAGATTGTCCAACATAAACTTTGGGCTTGAATATTTCGGCTTTGGCCCTTATTATCATGGGATGTGTGTTTTTTGCTCTATCTTCTGGTTGTTGATGAAGAATGGATGATGAGATAGTGTCTTCATTTATTGAGGCATTTTGATCAACCTGAACTGAGCAGGAGGTTACATCAATATCAGCTTCAGTAAGTATTTGGTCAGAATGTATTACCTCTTGTGTGTGTTCTTGATCTTGAACAGGATCCAATTCGGGTGATGCTTCTAGAGTACTAGAGCATGTGTTTTGGTTACATAGGGGACCTGCATTGCCAGAAAAAGGATTAGAAGAATTGAGTTTGGTATTTATGACAGCAGACCAGGTGGGAACGTAAACATGTACTGGCTGTTCTGGTTTGTGAGTGTTTAGGAAACTAGTTTGGAATGGATATTCATTCTCATTGAATATAACATTCCGAGAAATATATATTCTACCCGTGCAGCTCAAACATTTATAATCCTTGTGATGCTCACTGTATCCCAAGTTAACACATTGGGTGAATGAAACTGAAATTTATGAGTTTGGTAGGGTCGGAGACACGGAAAGCAGGCTACACCAAATACTTTTAGAAATTTATAGTCTGGTTGTCGATAATAGATCAATTCAAAAGGAGTTTTGTTGTTTAGGACAGGGGTTGGCAACCTATTGATAATAAATACTGAGGTGTGAAAAGCGTCCCACCAGTATTTGTATGGCATTCCAGCTTGAGCTAGAAGTGTTAGCCCCATTTCAACAATGCGACAATGCTTGCACTCAGCTCGACCATTTTGAGCTGAGGTGTGTGGACATAAATGTTGGAAATCAATTTCATTTTGAGCAACTACCTTGGCAAAAGCTTGGAATTCTCCTCCCCAATCGGTTCTGAGTTTCTTAATTTTGGTATTAAATTGGTTTTCAACTAATGACTTGAACTGAATAAAGGCTTCAACAGCCTCTGACTTAGCTTTGAGAGGGTAGATCCACGTGAACCTACTAAAATCATCCACTAAGTGGACATAAAACCAGTAGTTGTAATTAGACATTATGGGGGCAGGGCCCCAAACATCGGTGTGAACGAGTTCAAGTATATTTTTTGCTCTAGTGTTACTGAGTTGATAGGGTAAGGAATGGGATTTTCCAAGTTGGCAAGCATCACAAAATTCTTTTTCATTACTTGAAGTTTTTACATTCAGCCGACTCAAAACATGACTCAAGACTCGATTGGAGGGATTGCCTAATCTCCTATGCCATTTCTCCTTGATTGACACTAAAGACTTTGGGGTATGTGATACACTTGATTTGGATAAAACAGAAACACCAGTAAAGACACTAGGATGACTCCTATAGCCGCAGCTTAAAGATGACTGGACATGGGGAAAGCTGAACTGATATAATCCATCTTTACGTTTGCCTTGAAGCATCACCCTCCTTGTCACCTTGTCCTTCACAAAACAAAACACTGAATCAAATTCAACAACAACATTATTGTATTGGTCAGTTTCGAAATACTTATGAGATCTTTAGTAATCTCAGGCACATGCAACATTTCTTTTAAAACAATTGGTATATCATTCATGGTTTGTAGAGATCCAGTACCAATATGAGAGATGCTTAGTTTTTCTCCATTCCCAACAATGAGACTCTCCTTACCATTATACTCAACTTTCTCCTTCATATTGCTAGTTCCTGCTGTTATGTGGTTGCTGGCACCACTATCAACATATCAGGCATCATTTTCAATCATTTCAGGTGTGGCAATGAAGGCAGCAGCACTTGGTGAGCTTTTAGTATGACTGTTGTTTCTTGCTGGTATATGTAGGCTTCATCGTACCTGTTGTAGCAGTATGCTGCTGAGTGACCAGCTCTTCCGCACACCTGGCAAGTAAGCATAGGAGCACTGAACCTTCCTCCACGGCCACGATTTCGACCCCGAAGATTTGGTTGGTTTCCTCCGTAACCACCTGCCATTGACTATCCAGGTCCGCGACCTCCTCCATTATTGGATGTTTTTTTTGCTTGATTGGCAGTAGCTGAGCCAAGACCACTGAGTAATTTGTTGTTTCCGGAGATTGCATTTAACCTCTCTATTTTGCTTTCAAAACTTAGTAACAAGTCTTGCAATTCTTGCCAAGAAGTTGAGAACCTTGCTTCCACAATCAGAATGAGAGGTAAATATTCTGCATCTAAACCACTAAGAACATTAGCAATCAATTGAGATTCAGGGTAAGGGTCACCTACAAGGGCCAAAACATCTGCCCAATTTCTTTTCTGTCGCAGGTACTCGATCATAGAGTAAGACCCTTTCCTTGGTGTCTGGATTTTTATTCGATACTCATCCATTTTGGCCTTGGAATGAGCTCTGTAAAGTCCTCCAAGTGCGCGCCAAAGAGCTGCAGAGGAATCAAAACCCATAACATCTGTAGCTATGCCTTCTGCCATAGACCCATACAGACATCCAAGGAGAAGTTGGTCATTCACGATCCATTGTTCCAAACCTGGGTTGATTCGAAAACCTGTTTCTATCGTGGCATCAGGAATGAGTGGTTCAGGGCGTGGTTTAGTTCCAAGTAGATACCCTTCCAATCGATGACCATGAGTTATCGCCGACACCATTGTCTTCCAGAGGTTGAAGTTGTTTCTGTCGAGCTTGAGAGCGAATGGCTGGTTCAAGGTGCTACCAAACTGGGGAACCACCACGTTGGGCAGTGGAGGTGCTGGCACAGGAGTAGGAGCAACCACACGAGTTGTTGATCCTTCTTGCGGAGCTGAGGAGGACTGGTTATCACCATGGATACCAGTTGGACCTTCGGGGGACATTGACTGTTCTGTAGGAGTAGCCATAGACACTCGCCTAGCAGTGCTCTGATACCAAGACAAAATTTGCAATATGAAAGAAGATAAATTCTCAGCTCAATTTGAGACTGAGGGAAAACTGTTCTATTTATACTCAAATTTTTACATGAAAGTAGGAATATTCTAGAATACAATAACAGAAAGGTACCGCCTTGAATTTTAGGCAAAGGATCCCAAGAAAACAGAATATACACACCACCAATTTACAGAGAAAGAAAAACCAGTACTTTGTACCAGAAAACGGTTACAGGAGAGAGAGATAAATAAAATGGACCAAAAGGCACCTATGAGTCACCACAATTCCTTACACGAACAGAAAAGTTGCGGTCAGAAGTCACGGATCAAAGGAGAGCTCTGCCTCTGTTCTCTGCAAAACAGGAGAGTCCATAAACATTCGGGCGGAAAATTCGGTTATTCTAGTAACCAATTAGGAAGTAGATTGAACAACTAACTCCTTAGTATTTTTGTCCTATAAATATCATTTTGCTAGAAAAATAACGAGAGACTGACTTAAGCATCAGAGTGTCTTTCTTGCAGGTACACCCAGACAATTCGATGATCACCTGAGCCTCCCACATTGCCGGAAAGAGATCAGAGAATCATCGTTCGTCACCAAGTACCTTCCAAAATAAAAAGAACGAAATTGTTGCATCAACATAAGTATATGTATATTCACTAGTCACAGCACATTGTGTGACTAAAAGCTCCTGAAAATATAAAGAAGGTAGTATTTAAATGTAAAAATGTGATTTAGTGTAACTAAACATACTGCTTTTGCCAAAACAATTTATCTAAAGTTTTATCAATAATAAACGCTTGATCAGTATAACGTAAATAAACTATGTTTTGATGTTACTTGTACTCACAATTTTTGTCTGTGATGACTTTGTCACTAAATGACGAAATTTTGTTTCAATGATTCGTATGAATTTTTTGGTATTATATAGTTCATATCACGTGATAAACAGAAGAATAGACTCGTAATTAAATGAGATTGATTCAGTTAGAATCTCAATATATATTGGATCTCCAAAGTTGCTAGTTGGTACTTATTTGGTACATGCCAAAATACATGTTGTGAAGCAGAAGGAATAGTAGTATAGTACGTAGTGCCAAAGGAGGAAGAGAAGTTAAAAAACTTTCTGATAACCTTTGAATATGAAGCTTCTAAGGGAAAAAATAATAATTACAGCACCCATTATGTTGTAATTAGAGAGTAATTAGTCGACATTATGTTATAATTATTTAGTAATTTTCTTACACGATCAATATATAAATTAATACTGGTTTTATTAGAAAAGAAAAATGAAACTAATAAATTAGATTGCATATCTTGTAAATATAATGTACAATACATTTTTAATAATTATATGTACCAAACACATGCAAAATTCCTTTTTCAAAAAAATAAAATGAAATAAAACACACGCTCACACATGCAAAATTATAAACCACTTAATGAAAACGGTTGTGAATTAAGAAGAATATTAATGGTGTCTGAAGAAGTAGTTGAATTTATAACATGCATGTGTGGTGAGACATTTTTAATGAAATTAAATTAATTAATGGTGCAAAGTAATTAATATGGGATAAACGTGCATGATTATGAAAATAATTAATGCACAGAAAATTTACAAATATGTATAATAAGAACAATTCCACATGATAGCACGCTTGAAATTTATCCCCACACATTCACATCAAATGTATCTGACACGTGTTAAGATTTGCCACAAGACAAAAAATTCAATTTGTTTTTTTGTGACTCTTTTTCTTTTTAACTCTTCTTCATTCTCCATGTATACTCATATCTTCTTCTACAGTATTCCCCTGGCATAGCAAAATTATATATTTAAAGATGTTTGATTTTTCTTTAAAAAATCAATTAGACAATCTAGATTTATATACGAATTATTTAAGATCTAAAAAGATTAATGTCAAAAAAAAGATTTTTTCATAAATATGGCTTTTTAGCTATTAATATGCAAAAATATGGTAATTAAACTTTTCTTAGTTTGTATGGACAAATTTAATTAAAAAAAATTCGATTATGAGAAAAAAAAAATGGCATAATAATGATTTTTTACAAAAATATGGCATAATAATGATTTTTTTACAAAAATATGGGGAAAAATCCCATAAAAGGGAATACAAGTTTTAAAAAGACATAAAATAATACTTGTAAAAAAAAAAAGCTATATTTTTTAAAACTTTATTAAAAAACCCATATAAAATATAATTTTCACAAAAAAAATCTACATATGCAAAATCTATCACTTTTATATTATCTCTTTCTGTGCCTTAACTTATGGGTATTTTAGGGGAATTTATTTATTTGGTACTTTATGTTTTTGCAAAGTATCATTTTGGTACTTTCTGTTTTCAATAATGCTCATATGGTACTATGTATTTTAAAATTATACATATTTGATACACTAGACTCAGATTTGATAAATAAAATTTTGTCAATATGATCAAACTGTCATCAGTTATATGTAATTAAGTAATTAAATTTAAATTTTGAACTTACTTAATTGACAGTAGTTTGATTAAATTGGTAAAATTTTATTAATTAAATTTGAGTTTAGGGTACCAAATATGTACGATTTTAAAATACAGGATACTATATGAGCATTATTGAAAACAGAGGTACCAAAATGATACTTTGCAAAAACGCAGGGTAGCAAATAGTTGCCTACCAGTATTTGAGATCGATTTTGTTACCTCTTAAATTCACTTTTTCAGATTCAATTTTGGATTGTTTATGTAGGTCGAAATCGAAAACCTTAAAAGAATACTAGAGAAATGTTGATGAATATAGCTTTTATGTTGAGTATGAGTTTGATGGATTTGGCTGGCTTAACCGGAGTATCTTATTGTTAGTTATGTTATTGTGTTGATATTATATTAAGAAAAATTATGGTCGTTTCATTCATTTCTAATATAATGTTATAGTTACATTTTTTGTTGTAATGGTTTCTAACCCATCCAAAACTTTCATATACTTCTTGCTTTATATAGATATCCCTCCCACTTTTTGGGATAGTAGTTATGGGTGTACATGAGTTGGGCTTTTCAAGTTTGAGATTTTGGGATCTAGATTTGTCAAAGTTTGAGTTAGAGGAATGTATATCATCGAAACCTCTACGAAAAGCCTTTGAATTTGGATATGAAATAGAGTTGGTCGAGTTCAGGTAAAAATCCAAAAATTCCCACACTATACCAATATCATATTCAAAATCCAAAAACCACATAACCCACCGAAAATAAATAACCAAACTCAAACTTGTTGATTGAAATTTTTGTCAACTAATATAATAATAATTACGGAGTTTTTTTGTACGTAAATATCAAAGGAAATATTGGGATAAACAAGAGAATAAATGCGGATAATAAATTAAAGAGACAAAAATTTATAGTGGTTCGGCCTTTAATGAGATCTACATCCATTGTAGTCAATATTATTGAGACTTTGTTTATGAACACACTTCAAAAAATTTATGTTATTGAGGTAGTTGAGATTTGTATACACTAAGTAATTGCTTTGAGCAACATGACCCCAATCGAACCCAACCGTTCGAGACCCCAGCTCCGCCCGAGCCCCACCATCCGAACCCAGCTCCAACCGTTTGAGACCCCAACTGTTCGAGACTCCAGCTTCACCCGAGCCCCACCCATCCAAGACACCATCTCCATTCGGTAGCCCCATTTGAGCATGGGCCCAGGTGCGACACCACCATCTCCACAGCGAACCACCTCCAGCTACGGTCGTGGTGTCAATGCGCACCAAGATCCAAAACGACGGGGCGAAGGAGAAAGGTGGTTCGTGTTCGAAGGTGATGCAAGGAGGTGGCTTAGACACAAACCCATTCGGCATAAAGGCAGACGACGGCTAGGGTTCTTGGTGAGGGAAGAGAAGAAGATGGGAGAGAGAGAAACGAGGTGGATTTGATTTTTTTTCTATCTTCAGGTCTGTGGTAACTGGTTACCTTCCTGTTCTTTATGTGTATATTTATGGGGGTAATTGGTTACCTTTACATTCTGATGTGTGTATATTTCTGGGTTCTTTATGGTAACTGGTCACTTATGTTACTAAAATCATAATTACTTCTTCTTCCTTTTTAAATGAAGTATTCTTCCTATTTTTCCTTCAAATTTGATGTTTCTTTTAAAGGAGTATTCTTCCTTTTTCAAATTTAATATAAGTAACTCGTCACCCTTATTATGGTAACTGGTTACCCCTCTTATGACAAAAGGTTACTCCTCTCATGGTACTGATTACCCCTCCCGGTACATGTTATTTAACCTAATTCTATGATTTTCTTTTACATAACTGTCAAATATCAATTAAGTAACTGGTTACCTTACCCAGGATTTGAAAAAGAAACGTACAATCTAAAAAAATGGAAAAAATGTTTATAATAAATAAAAAACACAATTCATATTACAAAAACAAATTGCTAAACAACCAACGAAAAATTTAATATAAAATTACTTATATAAAAAAATAAACAAACTAAAAAAATAATAAGCAAATGACAGACATACCCATCCAAATTAATAAAACTTGATTAAGAGTAAAACTATGACATAAATCAACTTTTATACAAAAATATGGAAAAATAAACCCATAAAAAGTAAAAATTCTGGAAAAAGTCATAGATTTTTTTTATAAACCACATTTTTGCACACTCTATTGAAAATCTCATATAAAATGTAATTTTCTCATCTTTTAATATAAAAAAATTGGACCTTCTAATTTAGGGGTCTAGGCAAAGGCTTGGTTCGCCTATGTCTAGAGTATGTGGTGAGTAAGGTTGAGTATATATATCATCAATAAACCTAAGAGAGGTTTACATAAATATGATAAAAATAAATACAGTTTCTATAATTATGGGAAAAAATTAATTATGCAAAATATGATAAGTTTTGAAGAAAAAAAATTTAAAATATGATAATTCTATAGATTACCATAATCATAAAGAGACAAAACTCTCTCTCACTCTCTCATTTTTCTCCCTCACGATATTTCTCTCTCTTTTCTCTTTTCTTACTAAAAAAATCAAAATTATTTTATAGTTGTAACTCATTTGATAATGGTACAACACCACTTAAAAAATAAAACTGATTTTTATTGTTATAATCACACCATACATCACTCAAAAATTAACAATGACACAGGATTACTATCACAAAAAAAAAAATTATTTTGATAGTGGTAACCAGTTATTGCGGATAAAATGTTGATTGAAGAAAATAATAAGAAATGATAATAAAAAGTATGGTGATGAAGGTATCAGATTTTTTTCTTCAAAGAATTATGTAAAAAAAATATTTTATAAAATATAAATGATAAAAAATAATACAAATAGATAAAAATTATAAAAGTAATCTCAAAACTAACTACTAAAAATGTAAAAGAAAAATATAACATAAAAAACTGCCATATTTTTCAAAATTTAAAAAAAAAATCTTATATTTAGTGTAATTTCACCTAAACCTAAACTTATTCTTCATGACAAGAGCCATGGAGATAACACCGACTCCCAAGAATTATAAATTTTGATTTTGATGATCAAAGGATGAGAAACCATGTTTACCCCAGGATGATTGCTATTGCTGAGAAAGTAAGCATGATTAGAATCTTCAATGGGAGCACGAGGAGAAGCATCCATTGAAGCAAATTTATTGTTGTTGCCACCGTTGTTTGGCTTTATAGTAATTTAGCTATTGATAAACCACACTACCTACCTAGATCATCAACATAATAAAATCTACCCCAAAAAAATAAAAATAAACAATCAACGGAGTCCCTAAATTCATCTTAATTTCAGCTTGCCAAAGATCTCAAAAAGAACCTTTACATTTTTACACAATGCCCAATTGTGTACATATTGCATCATCATCATCATCATCATCTTCATCATCTTCTTCTTTAACAATTATCTCTTGAAATCTAATTTCGTATGAAATATTATCAATATATTAAAAGTTATATATAAACAAATTATTAAAAAAAAACAAGTATATCAATAATTCTTGTAGGAACGAACTTTATTTTTATTATTATTATTATTTGCTTACGATTGTGCCACTTGCGTACTGAAATGACTTGTTATACTTAAGTTAGTTGTTTGAATTAACTTTGTAAGAAATTCCACTTTATTATGTACGTAGTTGGACTGGCTTTGTTAATGAAATTTGCTTATTATTTTTTTTTTTTTAAATTAGTAAATCATTTAAACATTTTTTAGGATTTTGGTTAAATAATATTTGTATATAAAAACTCAAGTTTTATCTAAACCGCATTATTTAAATTTCTAACTGAAATTCCGTATTTTATACCTAAAGTGATTAAATATAAATAATTTGTAAAATGTGGAATATATAATACGTTGTTTAAACATATTAATGTTTTGTTACCACATTTGTGCAAATTGTCAAAACAGAAATAGAAAGCAAGTAAAAATCGACACAAGCGAATTTTACGGCACTACAACAAAAATGGTCATTTGCGTCAGTTTATAACTGCCACAATTGAGTTTTTGCATCAGTTTTATATGTGACGCGAAATTCTATGACGCAAACCAGACTGACATTTGCGTCAGTGGGGCAGTGTCACAAATCTGGCATTTATGGCAGTACCCCACTGAAATATAGTCAATTTATAAAAATAAAAATTCACAAAAATTCAATTTAAATCATAAAAATTAATAAAATTGCACTTACTTGTGGTAATTGAGCAATATGAGTTCTTGAATTAGAAAACTCCAAAAAACTAAGAAAGTTTATGGGTTTTCAACAATAATCTTCAAAAATGCAAAATCTATACAAAATATTAAAAAAACTATGTATAAGGTACATAAATATATATACATCATTATTTTTATATTAAAATTGAAAAAAAAAATGAAAAAAGCTTACCAAAATGAGGGAAAACCGAATGGGGTGCCGCTGGTTCTCTCCATTTTTTCTCTGAAAGTTTTTAGGTTAATGTGGCTCTGTCGAGGATGAAATGGGGCTTAATTTACTGAACGGATCATTTGCGTCAGTGGCCCACTAACGCAAACGGTCCCGTTAACAGCGCAGTGGCTCACTAAAGCAAACGGCCCCGTTCAACGCCGTTAGTGTGTGTTATGACACAATTGCCCCCGCATTTGTGGCAGTGCCCAACTGCCACAAATGCTAATTCTTGGTCAACAGTGTCAGTCAACTGCGTTGACTTACGCATTTTGACTGACACAATTATTTTTTTTTGTAGTAGTGCGTGTTTCAGAAATCCTTTCGGATAACCTACATCCACGGGGTCACACCCAGAAAATAAACCAATTAGTAAATAACAATATTGTACAAAAACGTTGACTTAAACAATGTAAGACTCCCTCTTAAACTATTGTCGCAATCTTGTTGTACTTTTCTTTACAAATCTGATTTTGTTTAAATGTTGATTCTCTTGAACTCCCTTCAAAGAATAACGAGTGCTCTCTTCCTCCTGAAGAGAGTCTTGAAGAAATCTTCTCCTGAAGATCACAAGAACGAAAACCTGTTACAAAGAACAAGAAGTATACACGAAACAAAGGTGCACATGGCACAATACCAAGGACTAAGGTGAACAGCTTAGTCTTTACAAAAACAACAAAAAATACTCTCTAAAGAATTCAAAATATATTATCAATTTTTATAAGATAAGAGAGACAAGTTTTCAAGAGCTCTAGCTATCTATTTATAGTTGATTGTACGTTCAGAATAGGCTCTCTTGCAATCTTGAGCAATAAAGCAATGATTTACGAATTTCTTTATAAGGAAATAATTTGTCAGTCTGTCTGATTTTGTCTTGACATATTGAGCATCCGACAAGGTAATTTCTATACCTGTGCAGATTTAAGTCCAGATTCATTTGAAAAAATAAATCACAATCAGATCAATTATTATCCTGAAAATATGTGATTGAATCTACACGAAATCATCATATAAGACCATATCTTCAAGGATTTTAAATACCATATTAAGAATCCTTTTATATAGATATAAGAGTTAAAACTTGACAACTCAATAATGAGTCATACACATTTTTTACAACACATAAAATCCAGTCTTAATTCATAGAAATCATGAGAAAATAAAGGGTAAATACTCATTTGGTACCTTGTGTTTTATCGAAATACAGACTTGGTACCCTATGTTTTCAATAATGTTCATCTGGTACCATGTAATTTTAAATCGTACATATTTGATACCCTAGACTCAAATTTGATCAATAACATTTTCTCAATATGACCAAACTGCCATCAATTATATGAGTTTTGTATTCAAATTTAATTACTTAATTACATATAATTGAGAACAGTTTGGGCCTATTAAGAAAATTTTATTGATCAAATTTGATTTTAGGGTATCAAATATGTACAATTTCAAATTACAGAGTACCAGATAAGCATTGTTGAAAATATAGGGTATCAAGTCTTTATTTCAATAAAAACATAAGGTACAAAATGGTTGTTTACTCGAAAATAAAATATATGGTCTAGAAAAAATATTTGTCAAACAAGATCCTAACAATCTCCCCATTTTGGCATTTTTATAAACAAAGGACATATATTTTATTTTGCTAAAAAGATCCCTGCAAGAAACAGTTAGATGTGCAAACTCCCCCTGCAAACAACATCTAACTCAAAACAAATCATTTAACAAGGCATATCTGAAATGCCAAGACATCCAAAATTCAAACATGGCAAATATCCAAAACATAACCAACAACTAGCTACTCCCCATCTTTGTCTATCAAGAGGTGCAAAAGACATAAAGAGAAGAAACAACATACACAATTTGTTGTTATTTATTTGAGACAAAAAATAAAAAGAAACGTAAACTTTCGTGGCGGTGGTACTATGGTGCCAAAGAGACGACCAGAGAGTTGTTCCAAAGTGAACTGCTGTGTAATGCCCCAGATTCCCTAATGCGGTTTAATGGCTGGATTAGTAGGCCGGGAAGGCCATAACTGTTTAATTATGCCATTAAATGATAATATGCATGTTTATGTGAATTATATTATAATATGATTAAATGCATGCATGTGGGTCCACATTTCATGACAGGGGTGTTTCGGTAATTTAGCCCGTTGAGGGTGTAATTGTATATTTGTATGCATGTCGGTGACATATTGTTGAGACCACATTATATTGTGGGTTTGTTCGAGCTATTCGGCGTGAGACGATCTTGAAATATTAATTAGCGGTCTAGTCATAACAGGTTTAAGTTCGGGACTCGGGATGAGTCTCGGGGTGATTTTAATGTTTAGAGCGTTGTCGAGAACTAAAGGGTAACGTGATATGAATTATTGGTGTTTAAGAATATCGAGAATAGCGGGAATTTGAGAGCGTTAATTATGATTAACGAGATAGGTGGGAAATACCAATTTTGCCCTTGGGAGCCTTTAGAAATCCTTAATTGACCTAGGGGTATTTTGGTCTTTTCACCCCTAGGATAGATATAAGCCATTAAGGTTGTAGAAAGAAGTAGAAAAACAGAGTAACTTCAAGAGCTTCTCCCGCACCTTTTCTCCTTCTGATTTATTTGTGATTTTTGAGCCATTTTTGAGGATTCAAGCTTGGGAAGTAAGTCTTGTGAGCTTGGGAGTGTGTTCCACCATTGAAGAGCATCATAAGCTGAGCTTGAGATAAGTTTCTAGCGATTAAAATCCCTGCTTTGCTCTGTTTTAGTTCTGGTTTTCAGCTGAGATTTCTAGGTTGGATGCTTGGTTTTGTTGGGAGTTTTGGCTAGGGTTCTTGTGGTTGTGATGCTTGGGGTATGTGAGGATGTTTTTTGGGTTCATTTGGAAACAAAAATGGGATTTGGAAGCATTGGAATCAGGTTGGAATTGAAGGAGTCGAAGAAAGAGGTTTCAGGGGAGAACTGTTCTGGGGGTAGCGCTACAGCGCCCATCAGAGGGCGTTATAGCGCTACACAGGATTTATGTGGGCGGTTTGGGGGTTCTGAGTATAACGCTGGGGCGCTAGTAGGGGTGGCAATTTGGGTCACGACACGACACGATTAAGGTAAACACGAACACGACACGTTTAATAATCATGTCGTGTTCGTGTTTGAGTTTTTGACACATTTAATAATCGTGTCGTGTTCGTGTTTACCTTAATCATGTCGTGTCATAATCGTGTTGACCCGTTTAATAATCGTGTCGTGTCATAATCGTGTCAGACACGATAACACGAATCATTTACATAGGTTTTATGATTTTTTTCATATATTTATGATTAATCGTGTCATTATCGTGTTCGTGTCGTGTTGACCCGTTTAATAATCGTGTCGTGTTCGTATTTTTGGCACGTTTAATAATCGTGTCGTGTTTGTGTTTACCTAATCGTGTTGTTGTGTCATAATCGTGTCGACACGAATCTGACACGTTTACACGAATTGCCAGCCCTAGGCGCTAGGGAGCAGCGTTGTAGCGTTGCTCTATTCCTCCAGAATCCCGTTTTGAGTGTTTTTAAGGGTTTTTGGCTCGGGGTTTCAAACTTTAAGGCTCGGGATCGAATCTACTCACCGTGTGGGCATGTTTCGAGGTCCCGAGAGTGGGGTTTAGGTTAAGACCCTTTCATTGTTGTTTTTCATTAATGGACGTTATAATTGGTTATGATTAGGTAACTGCTAAGGAGTCAAAAGGTCGATCGTTCTCACGCGTCGTTCTTATTATATTTCTCGCTCGAACCGGAGGTAAGAAAACTCCACCTTGTGTATATGACATGCATGATTGTTGTTGAGGCATGTTGGTTGATAAATGTGGACATTGATTGCATATTAAATGCTAGCAAATGTTGTTTACTTGTGTATGGCACTGATTAGTCAGGGACGGCACTGGTCGCGTATCACTGACCTAAGAGTCAGAAACGGCATAAGCGTCCCGAACGCAGGGCCGAATGAAGATTAGATCTAATCGATATCAGTGTTGAATGACTCTAAGGCATTAATGCTGGACCGACCCTAAGGTCGATGAATCCTATAAGCGCTTGACTAGTCTAAGAGTAGTTACTCAGAGCCAGAGTCTAAGGCCTAGGTGACAGCTTGTCACATGGCTAGGGAACGGGATTCCATGGTTATGACTCTATGGTCATGAGGTAGGTTATGTTCGTGACTAGTCATCAATGCACCTAACCTGTTTAAGCTAGTGAAATGATCACTTATCAAAAGCCCCAGTGACCCTATCGTCACATGGCTAATGGGAACGGAACCCACCTTAGTGACTTTTGCGACTGTCACTCCTCTATTTTGGACTGAAAGCTCTGAATGATTATTATGATCATTGTTGATATTATATTCATGTGTTATTGTGTTTTCTTGCTGGGCCTTGGCTCATGGGTGCTATCTGGTGTAGGTAAAGGAAAAGAAAAGCTCACCCAGCCTTGAGTGGAGAGCTTAGGTGGTGTTGTGTACATATGCGGCCGCTTGACCACCACGGCCAAGGAGTTCTCAGAGGAACTAGGGGGTTTACCCTATTTTTGCCGCTTAGGTCGGCGGGTTTGTAAATTTGAAACAGTAATGACCATTTTGAGTTGTAAATAACTTGTAAAAGTTTTTGATGGGCCCATGAACATTTTTATGTATTAAATAAAATATATCATTTCATTTTGATTGTTTTTCCACCTTAGCCTGTTAATAACACTTAGAAGCACGTTTTTAACCAAAGGACTTGGGTAGTGAGTCAAATTTTTTGTTCACCGTAACTGTTCTGGGGTAACCAGGGCGTTACATGCTGCAAGTCTTCCATGGAATTGAGACAATGATCGAGGTTGTCAACACTGGTCTGAACTGAACTGAGATCAACTTTCACAGCTGCAAGGTCAGTCAACACAGAATTTTGAATTTCATGTTGCAGAGATATACCTTTCATCTTTTTTACTAAAGCGGAGCTAGATTCTTCTTTCACCTTGTAATTGGCACAAGTAGGAGCAACAGTCAAGGATTCATACTCCATTTTTGGAGGCCTTTGGGAATCAAGGATTTTGTAGATCAAGCATGGAAACACCAGATGCTGACCCTTTTTCTTGGCATTTGCTAGAGCCATAATTTGATAAAAAAATCAGGGCAACCAGATTAATGCGATCACCAGTCCCAACTATGAACAAAAAGAATGCCAAATCTTGAGTGATGGTAGAGGAATGTGTAGATGGTTGCCAACTGTTGATTGCAAACTTGTGAAAGACAACAGAAAAATGAGTGAGATCGTAAATCTTAAGAGTGGTATTGGGCTCCCACTATATCTTTTGACCAACCATTTCAATTAACACAAGATCCTAATAAAAATCAACTTTGTCAGATTCAATATTAGGAGGCAAATTTAGAGCCTTAGCAATCTCAGCCTCAGTAAAAACATACCAATTACTACGGACATAGACTTTGCCAAAAATAAAGGATTCCTTATAAAAATTCGATCATTGAGATTCACATAAAATTCTTTAACCACCCGAGAGACATAACCCCCAAATCAGTAAGAGACTCTAACCAACCCTGTTTTTCAATGGTAAGCAAGACCCCAAAAACACTGTGAAAAGACAATTTAAACATTTTTTCACAAATAATGCTTCATATTTTCCTTATTTTCATTGAAGTAAAAACAATCAGAGAATGGGTTTGAAAACAGAACCTGGGGTATTTTTAGAAGCCACGAGTCCCTTTGATTGTAGCTCTAGAATTTTCACAGCTTTCTTGCCCTTAGATTTTGGAGAAACAAAAAGGTGCTAGGATGGGATAGACTCGGTTTCTGATGCAACCTCATCTTTGGCAGTGGCATCATCTTCAATGGGATCTTCTTCAAAGGGAACAAACTCCTCAGATGGGTCGAACTAAGAGGAAGAACAATGTGGAGGTATCTTCTTAGCCTTCTTTCGAAACTTGGACAAAGGAGTGGAACCCCTGGGAGAGGGAACCTTGGAGTAGAGCCTGTGGGAGATTGAATAGAGCCTTTAGACTGAGAGGATTTTTCGAGAAGAGGAAACTTGGAACCACTCTTTATTTTTCTTCTTGGGTGCTAAAACATCAAAGGAAATGGATGAGTCCGAATGTGTTTTGGCCGAGGCACCTTCATGATCAGAGTCGTCGATGGAGAAAGATGCTCGGGCATCTTTGGAAGACCCAGGGATAGAAGCGAGCAGAGCCGCTGTTGAAGGAGAGTCTATTGGAGCCTTGGGGGCCTCAAGGTCCGAAATCACCACGGTTTTGCTCGTGGTGATTGTTGCATCGTTGAGACCAGGCAAAGACAAAGTGCTCTTGCGAGCCTTTTTCTTGGTGAATGAGGGTGTTGTCGTCATATGAGCAGCCTTCGAGTCTTTGAGGGACCGTGACGCACTTCCACGCATTTTCACCATGGCTGCAAAAAAATCAAAGCATAAAAAACAAAGAGAAAAGATGAAGAGAGAAAGAGGGGGAAGAAAGAAAGATGTTGATTTGAGAGAAAGTGAGAGAATTAGACCGTTGTTGACCGAATAAAAATAGATGAAATAGACAATTAGGGATTTGATCAAATTCCTTTTTGAGAATATATGTGTATATACAATATTAAAGTCAAGATAATATCAAAAAAAAAAAAAAAACTGTCAGTATTAACACAATAAAGGCCAACTATTTTTTAAAATTTGGAAACAAGTCAACAAGGAAATTTTTTGTCATCAAATAATATATTTAATTGAAAATAAACTTGCCCCTTGTACTTGATACGCACGGATTGATTCCTTTTTACTTTCTTTTTTTGTGAGAATTTATTTTTTTGGTATCCTATATTTTTTTAAAATATTATTTTTGTACTTTTTTCAATAATGTCATATGGTACCATGTATTTTAAAATCACATATATTTGGTACTCTGCATTCAGAATTGATAAATAAAAACTTATCAATATGATAAAACTGACATCAGTTTATGTAATTAAGTAATTAAATTTGAATTTGGAACTCATATAATTAAGAGCAGTTTGATTAAATTAACAAAAATTTATTAATTAAATTTGAGTTTAATATAACAAATATGTACGATTTCGTAATATAAAGTATTAAATATGTACGATTTCAAAATATATGGAAACAAATGAGCATTATTGCTAACACATGGAACAGAAGCGATACTTTATAAAAACACATACTACTAAATGATTACATATCCTATTATTATTATTATTATTATTATTATTATTATTTAATGTGATTTTTAAAATTAATTTAAATTGATAATCTTAAAAGATAGACCTAATTAAGGAAAAGGTGTTGCTATTGGCACCCCCATTTTTCTCTTCACACCTTCTTTTCATTAATTAATTATTATTAAATATATAATTTTAATAAGTTAATATAAATATCCTCCTTAATATTTAAAAAATAATACAATTTTTTTAACACAACTTCAAAACATATATCACTTTATATATTAATTAATATATCACTTCTGATAAAATTTTTATACATATTTTAATTTTTATAAGTGTTGACGCCGTTTTTCGTCAACAGTGAATATAGAGCACGTAAACAATAATTAGTTATGGCCAGTAAAATACAATAAGACAAACATGATTTTTTACGTGGTTCAACAGTTAACTCTGTCTAGTCCACGAGACTTTGTTATTAGAACTTAAGATGATTTCTAGAAATTCTTCAAGAATGAATTCTCCAGAGTTTCTCTCCATATCACAAAATTTCGGTCATTTACAATAGTTCATGACTTCTCTATTTATAAAGGAGATCCCAGAATACTATCCCACACATTTCGGGAAGTTATTCTGTATATGTAAATAAATTTAATGGCATTAAAAGCCTGTAACTCCGATATACAAGGAAACGTCCCCTGAAGACCAGGGGGCGTATAACTCAATAATAAATATTCCTTTATTATAGGGGATTCACAACAATAAATGTAGATTGAGTCTCTCCAAAATGACTAACTAAGATATTCAAAGTTATCGATCTACATCGTCAGTGCCGTGCCAACCCAGGTCTCTTAATGACTTTCGAGTTGTAGAATTTTCCTCGAGATCATGTGGCTTCGAGCTCATACTTATGTCAGGCTCGGAACCCCTGATCCGAGGTTATCCGAGAATAGACGTACTTCGATGTCTGTCTTTCGAGCTTGTGAGGATTTCGAGGCTACCATCTTCGAGGTTGCCCCTGCTTTGTAGGTTCGGTGCCTAGGTGGCGGACACGTGTTCCATACATAACGAGCCCATTCCTGATGAATCCAGCTTTCGAGATCACAATTCTTAAAGCTCGAAATCTGGGTGTAACATTTTGCCCCCTCAAAAGTATTTGTTCGAATCCTATGAGAAGGAAACTTTTGAACTACTTTCTTCGGGAACTGCACCGTCACACATACTTGAGGGTGGACACGTGTCAGTTGGGTATTGCTCATCCAGGGTACTCGAGTACCTTGGAAATCCGCCCACGATCGTTCGCCTGCCACCTTTTCGGTACCATCTTGTCATTTGTCCCTGGCCGTCGGATTTTATAAGGATTCTGGCCAATGGCTCAGATTAATCCCTTTTTACCACTTTTTACTATCTATATATAAGGCCATGGACATCTTCTTCCTCTTATTTTACACTCATCAGAGAAAAAAGAAAAGAGACAAAACCAGAAGCCATCCCAGAGAGCTTTTTGCTTTTGCATGTTCTCCCAGCCAAAGAAACAAAGGACTGCCAGTTTGTTCGAGACCGTAAGGTTATACCTGCAGCCTCTCCTTCAATCAACGATTTCTCTGCAATCGTCATCATTGTGTAAGTATCTGATGATCTTTTCGTTTTCCTTTATGCCGGTTTCTGTCTGTCTTCTTTTATTTTTGGGAATGTACTCGTTTATTTTTTAGTTTGAAATGCTAGGAAGCTCTAGCCGATAGGCATTTAAGTTTAAGTTTCCACGCTAGGTTTAAGCCATTGGTTCCAAATCCAGTTTGATGTGGAACAAGCTCAAACAAGGTCTCTTTTTTCTGGGTTTTCAAAATTTAAAAGATATATCTTGCACACCAAGATATCGAGTACAAAATCTTGGCTTTAAAGAATGCACGATACCCAAGACTACCATTTCTGAATAACCGTCACCTTTTTTCCTGATATTTTGGAATTCTCAAAAATTAGATCCATTCCCCTCCTTTTTCTCGTGGAATACACGTTCTGACCCTTAATCGGGTTTCCAGGATCGAGCTCGTTTCGTACCCAAGCCATTTCCGAGCTTGTCTTGCCAAGCTCGTTATTTTTGACTCCTTGCATGCATGGCTCTCACCATTTTTTCTTTCTCGCTAGATGTCACAGAATCTGGAAAAACGATGGGGGTCGCTGCTGGCAATTCCGTACTCGCCAAAAACTCCGAGCTCAGAATCGCTGTTTGCTCGGAACCAACGTCTGATTCGTGAATACGATCTCGTGCGCGAACAGGATGAAACCCGAGCTCACTATCGCCGCCAAATCGTCGAGGTCATAGAAAAGAATAGGAGAATCCTTCGAGAGGCTCTTTATCCGAAAACTGATTCAAGGCCCAGGCCGATCCCCCTCGACCCTAGGCTAAAAGTGACCATCGCGTACAACCCGGGAGAGCTTCAATTCTCACTAATGGGGGAGCCCTCTACCTCGCAGCTGAGGAGGGAGTTCTTCGAGGCCGAGCACTACTGGAGCTTAGTTACCTCGCTAGGTCAGATAAATGATATCCTGGCCTTCCATGGTCTCAGACTGTCCGGCTCCTTGAGGTGCCGAGCTCCTACCTCCCAAGAGCGAAGCTGTCGCGCCCCAGGAGATGGAAATCCTGATAACAAGCTGAGGTGTGCGGCTTGGAGCCAGGAGCATATGAAGGCAGGAGCGTTACTGCCTTTGAAGTCTTTCTTCAAGGACTTCACGGACTTCGTTGGGCTGGCTCCATTCCAGCTCAACATCGATTCGTATAGGGTTCTGTCTGCCCTGAAGTCGATTTACAACGAGCTGAAATGGGAAGGACCCACGCCAGAAGAGATCTTGTATCTCTTTTGTTTGAAAAGTAATCCCTCCCGAGCTCGGGGAGGAGATGGCTTCTATTACCTCTCGAGCTACCCAAAGGAGAAAAATATGTTTGAGGACCTTCCCAACCATCCTCCTGATTTCAAGAAGGCCTTCTTCTGGACGGATGGCCTGTCTCCGTCACGATGATATTCGTTCAGACGGATCCGTAAGTGTCCCACCTCCTTTATCTCTGTGCTCGAACATTTATCTATAGGCTTATACTTAGTTGAAATGTATTTTATTTTCCAGCCAACTATCATCGCCCCACTCCTTCTGACGAGATGAAGGGGCGTAGGGAGACCCTGCTTCAACTACCTTATGGCAGGAGATCACTCTCATACATTTTGCATGAAGGTAAACTTTGAGCTTGCGGGCTCTTGGAAGATGGCCAGTCCACCTCGGACTGGTCTAACAAAAAATACGACCGCTGGGATCTCGTGCCCTTGCCAACAGGCGCCCTTCCCTCGAGAAGTGAGGTGAGGCCCCCGCCTCCAATTCGCCGGAGGAGCCCACAATAAGGGAATGAGGCCAACGATGAAGCCTCGAGCTCGGACTCGGATGATCAAGGTACAGTCATCCTAAGCTCGAAAAAGTCGTCCCCCACCTTACTAAAACACAAACCCGATAGGTTAGTGTTGTGCCAGGACGATAGGAACCACTTCTATGTGTGGACTTGGGTAGATGAACGGGTTCATAGGTTCGATAGCTGGCTCGGGCAATACGATACTATGTATAGCCTGAACGAGGTATGGAATGGAATAGCCGTCCAATATGGGACCAATGACTATAAGGACCTTTCAAGGTTGACGTCCACGTTTAGGAAAGGTACTCCCCCCGCCTCTTCTAAAGATGGGGGAATTTCATGGTCTCCGAGCTCAAGCTCGAAGGAGAGTTCCAGTTAGGTTTCTCTCCACTCGCCTCTTCATCACTTTGCATACTTGTGTGATGTTGAGTTACTTTATATATATTTTCTTTCTTTTTTGATGACTCATACTGTCGTGTGACTGTGTAGGTGAGATGGACTCCGATCTCGACAGTATTCTCGAGAGTGGTGGGGCCAAGAGGAGCAAGCGCCCCAGGGGATCGTGAAAAATAGACCGGCCTGCCAAGGTCCTTAAAAGGACTGAGAAGACACCACCTCCCCCACCAGCTCCGCCCGCCATGAGCTCCGCTATGGAACCGACTTCGCAGGTCGGGACATCCACTATGGTTGAGACCCATCCTCCCATCCTTGTTCATTCGACGCTCGGTCCTCCTCCCAAAAATCCCTCTGTTTCCCGAACCCACAAGTTGTCAGTTTCTACTCACGTCGAGGAGTATGTAGTTGACAACGCTGCTGGGTCCCATGGGGCCACACTAGGCTCAGATGTTTTGTCCCGAGTGGGCCAGAGCTTTAGCGGTTTTGATGCTTCTCACTGGAAATTTATGACCGAGGCCCGAGACAGCAACACACTCTACGAGAAGAGTGTCGAGCTCATCCCCGCAGTAACTTTTCTTTTTTCGTTGCTGGCTATATTTATAGATGGTCCGTATGCTAATGTTGATTTCTCTGTATGTCAGGCTCTTGCTGTCTCTGCTCAACTCAACTATAATCTGAACAATGAGGTTCATTCGAGCAGATCCTACGCTCAGGAGGCCAAGGATCATCAGCTCAAACTGAGTGATGAACTGAAGGTGACAAAGGCAAAAGTTGAGACAGGAGCTGAGGAGCTTAAAGCCAAGACATCTGAGCTCGAGAAGCGGAACGCTAAGCTCGCGGAGCTTGAGAAGGAGAACGCCCGGCTCAAGGAGGCCAATAAAAAGCTCGAAGAAGACAAGGCCGCCACTTTTGATATAATCGAGAGTGAAAAGGCCCGCCTCCTTGCCGAGTACAAAGAGAAAAAAGACTAGGCGGTTGATTTGACCATGTACAGAATGTGGGCCAATAATGAAGACCTCGATACCAGCTTCCTAGGTCCTCTTGAGGCAAAGCTCCTCGATAAGTGGAATGCTCGGCTTGAGGCGGAGGAGGCTGCTCGGGAGGCCGCTAAGGAGGCTGCTCAGAAGGATAGTCATGCTATTCGTCCTGAGGGGTCTAGTGTCACTGATGCTGAGAAGGCCAAGGAAACTGCTCCTTCTTGAACCTCACCTCGGGGCTACGTCCTCTTATTTTTGTAATTGTTTTATTTTATGCCCGTAGGGCTGATACAATTTCTCATGCTTTTCATTTCTTGGTTTGAAATATTTTACACATTTTATATTAAAGAATCACGTATGTTTATTTATTCGTACAAACATAGTTTGGATTTAGGCTCGAAGCTCAATGCATTCATGCACCGTTTGCTCGAATTATCCGCTTCCGATCTCGTCATTCATCAAGGTCGGATATTACTTTAACCATGAACTCGAATGTACTTGTATGGTGTGTAATACAAACGGTTTAGTTATATCTTATTGTTTAGTTACTTTTTCTCATCCTCAGTTATCTCTCCGAGATTATGAGTTCGAAACTATTTTTTATAAGATACTCCAGCCTCGATCTCGACTTATCTCGAAGTAGGTTTATGTTCCAACTTATCGTCGATTAGTTTTAGCTGGTTTGCTCCAAACCTTTTAAGGTTGTGATTGGTTTGTAATCCATACACTTATATGTTTTTGATAATTTGGTTTTATCCAAACTACCTTAGCTCGTGCATTTGGTTACATCCAAACACTTGTGTTTTTAATAATTTGGTTATATCCAAATTGTCTTAGCCCACGTATTTGGTTATATCCAAACATTTATGTATTTCGTATATCTTAATTTATTTTTCAAGCTGGTGGTATTTATATATATATATATATACCAATGATGCCCCCTTAATATCCTATGAATGTGACCATAGGTTATTAGATTAAGAGAGATTGCAAAAATAAATTATATCAGACGAAATAACTCTTTATTTAACAAAATCCAAAAGTAGGCAAAACAGTACAGATAACACAAGCATGGTTACAGGCAACATCCTTCCTACACTATTGATAGTAAGGTCTTAGGTGTTCGCCATTCCATGCTCACGGTACCAGGCTCCCATCCAATCTCGCTAGCTTGTAGACACTGGAGCGGATGACTGACTCTATCTGGTAGAGTCCTTCCCAATTTGGCCCGAGCACGCCAGTTGCTAGATCTCGTGTTGCCAAAAATACACGCCTTAGCACCAGATCTCCCACACCGAACTTTCGATCTCGAACCCTCTTGTTGAAGTACCTGGTAGCTCGTTGCTGGTAGGCAGCATTCCTCAGCTGAGCTTCGTTTCTTCTTTCTTTGATCAAGTCTAAGGTTTCTTCGAGCTAAGTATGGTTTGAGCTCTGGTCATAAATGTGAGTTTGAATTGTAGGAATTTCGACCTCGATAGGCAACATAGCTTCGCAACCGTATGCTAGAGAGAATGGGGTATGTCCCGTTGATGTTCAAGCTGTAGTCCTATATCCCCATAGGACTTGGGGCAATTCTTCGGGCCATCGTCCCTTTGCTTCCTCCAACTTTTTCTTTAGCGAACTCTTGAGAGTTTTGTTTACAGCCTCGACCTGGCCATTCGCCTGAGGATGAGCTACTGACGAAAAACTCTTTATTATTCCATTCTTCTCGCAAAAGTTGGTGAACAAGTCGCTATCGAACTGGGTTCCATTGCCAGATACAATTTTCCTCGGCATCCCATATCGGCATATGATGTTCTTCACCACGAAGTCAAGGAACTTTTTGGAAGTTATCGTTGCCAACGGTTCAGCCTATGTCCACTTTGTGAAGTAATCTACGGCAACTACAGCATACTTTACACCGCCCTTGCCAGTTGGGAGAGAACCTATGAGGTCTATTCCCCATACCGCAAATGGCCATGGGGAAGTCATCATGGTCAGCTCGGATGGTGGAGCTCGAGGAACCGTGGCGAACCTCTGGCATTTATCGCATTTCTTTACGTACTCGAAAGAATCCGATTTAATGGTAGGCCAGAAATAACCTTGGCGTATGATTTTCTTGGACAGGCTATGCCCCCCAGTGTGGTCTCCACAGAACCCTTCATGAATTTCTTCAATGATCTTCTTGGCTTCGGGTGGAGTCACGCACCGAAGTAATGGCATGGAATATCCCCTCCTATACAACTTTCCGTCCAAAATGGTGTAACCGGGAAGCTAATACATTAACTTTCAAGCTTGGTTCCGATCTTTTGGAAGGACTCCGGTCTCGAGATATTCGACTATCGGGGTCATCCAGGTAGGCTCGGACTCAATCATACACACGTCTTCCTCCTCCGGCTCGTTAATGCTAGGTTCCGAGAGGTGTTCTATTGGCACAACGTTTAGTTCATCATTCTCGACGGAAGTAGCGAGCCGAGCTAAGGCATCTGCATTTGAATTTTTCTCTCGGGGAACCTGTTCGATCGCATAAAACTCGAAATGTTCCAATGCGGATTTTGCCTTCTCTAAGTAAGCTGCCATTTTTGTGCCGCGAGCCTGGTATTCTCCCAAGATTTGGTTAACCACAAGCTGGGAGTCGTTGTAGCAATGTATTGCTTTAGCTTTGAGCTCCTTGGCTATACGAAGTCCCGCCAGTAAATCCTCGTATTCGGCCTCGTTATTCGATGCATTGAAGTCAAATCTTAAGGCAGAATGAAATCTGCTCCCTGCGAGAGTAATCAAAATGACCCATGCCCCCGATCCATTTTCATTAGATGACCGATCGACGTAAAGTTTCCACAACTCGTGGGTCGGGGTTAAAACTTCATCGTTGGTCATGCCAGTACACTCCACTATAAAGTCTGCCAATGCCTCTGCCCTAATGGTCGTCCTCGGGTGGTAGGTGATCTCAAATTGTCTGAGTTCAACCGCCCATTTAAGAAGTCGACCCGAAGCCTCCGGTTTAGACAGGACTTGCCTAAGTGGTTGATCAGTCAATACATGGATGGGGTGCGCCTGAAAGTAGGGTCAAAGTTTACGAGATGAATGAATTAAGCTGAGAGCTAGCTTCTCCATCAAGGGGTATCTCGACTCTGCCCCCAGTAATCTTTTGTTGATGTAATAGACGGGTCTCTGTACCTTTTCTTCTTCTCGCACGAGCACTGCACTTATTGCGTGTTCGGTAGTGGAAAGATATAAGTACAATACTTCTCCCGTAATAGGTTTTGATAAGATGGGGGGTTCTGCGAAGTGCTTTTTAAGCTCCTGGAAGGCCAGTTCGCACTCTTCCATCCATTCAAATTTCTTGCCTCCCTTCAAAAGGTTGAAAAACGGAAGGCAACGGTCTGTAGATTTCGAAATAAACCTACTTAGTGCCGCTATCCTGCCGGTCAAGCTTTGGACATCTTTGTGTTATATTTTAAATATAATGATTGATTAAATAAGTGTTACAATAGATGACTATTTAATCTAGTGGGGGAATGTTATATTATTTTATAATATAATGTAATATTTTATTATTTTATAATATAATGTTTTAGATTAAATAAATGTGACATAGAGTGTCACATATTGTAACATATAATAGAGAGTTACATTATTTGGATATATGTGAAATATTCAAACATGTAACATATTTGGTGTTACAAATTCATCACAAATTTGTAACTCCTAAATATCACCCATTATTGTGTAGATTTGTTGTTACACAATATTGAGATGAATTTCTTAAAGCCATATGAGAAATGGCTGATAGAGATGTGATTTTAACTCCCATATTGTGTATGGAAGTTACAAAATCAAGTGGGAATAAATTGGAACGTTTTGGAAAAAACTTAAAAAATTGGTTGCTGAAACTGACCAGGCGCTAGTGGCTGACAGATTCATACTAATTAGGTTTTTATCCAATTTTGAACGTTTCCAACAACCAAGTAACTCCCAAATCTCTATTTAAATTCCATAAAACACCCAATTAATCATTGGTAACAACCATGGGGGTTGGTGGAATTTGAAATTCAAAGGGTGTCTCTAAACTCTATAAATAGGAGCCTAATGCTCACTTGTAAGACACACCATTTCTATCCACTAAAGCACTTGGCTAGAAACACCTTGCGGCTTGATAATTCCATAAAGCATTTCCAAAATCTGAGAGAGATCCCTTAGTGCTTGGGTTAGGGGGAAATAAGCTTTTGGACAAAGGTTTTAAACCTTGTTCAAGTTGGTGATCCCCAATCCTCTTCACTTAGGTTGTGTAAGTGAGAGTTTGTTTGTGGTTTATGTTCTTCCTTTTATTCTATTGTTCTTCTTCTTATTCTCTTGTTTTATTTACTTGTATATTTTGTTTAAGAGTTGCAATCTCTTCATTTGGTCCAAACACTTTATTTTATTTGTAACTTTTGTTTTGAGTTGTATTTTACTATTCTCTTCTTCTTCATCATCTTCTTCATTTCCTTTGTTTTATTTGTATTTTCAGTTATAGAGTTGTAACACTTTATTTAATCAATCTTGTCCATTGTAATATTTTGCATAGAGTTGTAACATTATCTTACCATTTCCATTGAGGCAAAACAATATTTTCCTAACACTTTGTGTCTTCGAGGTGAGGGCATGTCGATCAGGGCCTGGATCTTGTCTGGGTTAGCTTCTATTCTACGAGCGTTTACAATGAAACCCAAGAATTTTCCTGTAGATACCCCGAAGGAGCACTTCTGAGGATTTAGTTTCATGTTATACTTCCGGAGCACGCCAAAGCACTCTTCGAGGTCATCAACATGATTATTGTTAAGTTGAGACTTGACAAGCATGTCATCAACATAAACTTCCATGTTGTTCCCTATCTGCTCTAAAAACATCATATTCACGAGCCGCTGGTATGTGGCCCCAGCATTTTTGAGCCTGAATGGCATGACATTATAACAGTATAGCCCCTTGTCCGTTATGAAGCTCGTATGTTCCTGGTCGGGGGCATGCATGGGAATCTGGTTATATCCAGAATAGGCATCCATGAACAACATCAGTCCATGCCCCGTCGTGGCATCCACGAGCTGGTCAATCCTTGGTAAGGGAAAACAGTCCTTCGGGCAAGCTTTGTTGAGGTCCGAATAGTCAATACAGGTTCGTCACATCCCATTAGGTTTTGGGACCAACACCGGATTGGCTACCCAATCAGGGTAAAAAGCATCCCTAATGAATCGGTTTGCTTTTAACCTGTCGAACTCCTTCTTCAGTGCCTTCTTCCTGTCGTCATCCAGCTGTCTTTGCTTTTGTTGCTTCGGAGGGAAACTTTTATCAATGTTTAGCGCGTGGCTCGTTATGTTCGGACTTATTCCTACCATGTCCGAATGTGACCATGCGAAGACATCCTGGTTTCTCTTCAAAAAGCAAATTAGTTGCTATTTGGTTTCTTCCTGGAGGTGTTTCCCGACCTTTACTGTTTTGGAAGGATCTGACTCTTCGAGCTTGATTTCTTCAAGCTCTTCTAATGGTTCGAGGTCAGTTTTCTCCTCCACCCTTGGGTCGATCTCCTCATCTATCTCCAAGATTGTCCCATCTTTATTTTGAACAATTACGAGTGTCTGTGCATTCGTCTGTTTCTTTCCTCTTAGGGAGATGCTATAGCATTCCCTTTCGGCCAACTGGTCTCCCTTCAAAGTTCCGATGCCACTAGGAGTAGGGAACTTAATGGCGAGATGCCTAACAGACGAGACTGCCCCCAGCCCTACTAGGACGGGTCTTCCGAGCAACAAGTTGTAGGCCGAAGGCAGGTCTACTACCACGAACTCCATCATCTTGGTTGTTGAGACTGGGTAGTCTCCCAAGGTTACGGGCAGTTCGATGGATCCCATGCAAGCGGTCCTTTCTCCTAAAAAGTTGTACAGTGTTGTCGCACATGCTTTCAGGTCGCGAAGAGTGAGTCCCATTTTCTCTAGGGTTGCCTTATAGAGAATGTTAACTGAGCTCCCATTGTCTATGAGAACCCGGTGAACTCTCTTATTTGCTAGCTGGAGAGTGATGACCAGTGGATCATGGTGAGGAAACTAAACATGGGACGCGTCGTCCTCAATAAAGATTATTGGCTGAGACTCTATCTTTTGATTTTTAGGAGCTCTAGGTTCGGGTTCATAAGGAGACCCGTCCCCAGTTCTTAGCTCGTTCACATATCTGTTTTGGGAATTTATGCCCACTCCCGCGAGAAGAGGCCCTCCCGAGATGGTTATCACGTCTTCTCCATCGATCGGCGGGGGCCTATCTTCTTCCCTGGCTCGGGAATTGTTGTTTTGTGTAGGCTGTGGCGCGGCTGCCCCCTGGCTCGTAGACGCCTGATTAGCATTTTGGTTTTTGACATATTGTCTGAAATAACCTCTCGAGATCAATCCTACGATCTCATCTTTCAGCTGTCGACATTCATCAGTAGTATGCCCGGTGTCTTTGTGAAATCGGCAATATTTGCTGGAGTCCCTCTTGGACTTATGATTTCTCATTGGGTCTGGATGCCTGAAGAGGACCTGGTTTTCATTAGCCAGGAATATGTTCTCCCGAGACTCGTTGAGCTCGGTGTACACTCTGTACACGAAGAAATATCTCTCCCCCTTCTTTTTCTTTCCTCTCTCGGCCTCGGGGTTACTCCCTTCATTCTTTTTTCTCTTGGAAGGGTTTTCCGCAGCAGGCTTTGAAGCTGGTGGGTCCGTCGAGGTTGAGGCAGAGTTTACGTTTATCGTTGTAGTTACGAGCTGGGAAGTCACATTAAGTGTCGACCTCGCTTCCTCTACATTGACAAACCTCTGTGCTCGTTTGTTAAACTCAGTTAAGGACCTCACCGGTTTTCTCTGCATGTCGTCCCAGAGAGCACTTCCTGGAATTACTCCAGCTTGGACAACCATTAGATGACCGCTGTCATCCACATTTTGAGCTCGGGAAATTTCCAAGTTAAACCTTGTAAGGTAACTTTTCAATGTCTCACCTGGCTGCTGCCGAACGTTAGTCAGAGTTGTTGCCTCTGGTCTAACTCCCATCATGGCTCTGAACTGCTTCTTGAAGTCTTTAGACAGCTGATCTCAAGAAGTTATTGACTGTCTTCTATATTTTTCGAACCAGCTTTTGGCTGGTCCTGTCAACGATGCTGGAAATAACATGCATCTGAGCTCGTAACCCACGTTACTTGCTCTCATTATGGTATTGAATGTACTCAAATGGTTGTACGGGTCGGACTTTCCCTCAAATGTTGGGACGTGAGGGATCCGAAATCCTTGGGGAAATGGAGTGTTAGAAATATGGGGAGCAAACGGTTCAAGCTCCTTATCAGAATCTTCATATCGACCCTAACCTTGCTCATTTTTCAAGAGTCTGAAGGTCTTTTCTAACTGATCAATTCTTTCCTGGACCGGGTCTGCGAGGGGTCTTGTTTGGAATCGGTTGTCGTCGATCACAATTCCAGGTTTGCACCTCCGCAGGGGGTCTTTACGCCTGTTTAAGCGATCCCTCAGGTCCTGGTTCGTCGGGTTAACATTACCCCGATTCTGATTCAAATGTTCCCGCAGGTCGGAGCGATTCCTGTGGCTCCCAGTATTCTTCTGACCTCAATCATGCATACTGACTAATCTGGTATCTCCAGAGTCGTCACTAGTAAGACTTGTCGCATGATTATTTCGAGATGGGTCTTTTTCGTGCCGCCTCGTTTCTGTCGTGCGAGACCGGGACGTTTGACTTTTTTCAGATAGGGCGCCCCTCCGCTCCCGGAAAGCTTCCCTGTTCCCTTGTCTCTTCCCCGCGCATCTTTCGTCCTCATCTCGAACTGGCTGAGCATTCCTGCGAGGAGGTGAAGGATATCTTATAGGCGATGGAGGGAACCATATGGCCGACGGTGGCTGCCACCCATTTCGTGGTCTGGACGGTCCGGAGTTTGCCCAAGATGGGTTGGTTGCATTCTGCTTGTTCCCAGGGACTTGAGTCCAAGCCTCTGCAGGGGCTCGGTTGTTCTCAATTCCCGCTGGTACCTCCGCAGGTGGATTAACTGGGGCCCTAGCTCGGGTACTTCTTTAGGGTCTCGAGGGAGCGGATGGCTCTGCTGGTGCCGGAGGTTGTTCCGGCCTTCTTGTGGCAGCATTCTTTCGTGGGCGCCCACGAGGCCTGCGGGGAGGAACATGCACGTCCCTCGGAGGAGGAGCTTGGTTTTCACGCGGAGGCGGGGGCTGAGTCGCCTGCGCCTCTGCAGCTATCCTTGCTAACTCCTCATTCCGCTTGTTGGCTTCTGCCAACTGCTGTTTCAGCTGCTGGTTTTCAAGTTCCACAATGGGAACGTACCGCTCGGGATTGTAATACATATCCTTTTCCCTTGGAGGTGCGGGTGGTCCCCGAGAATCGGAGGACTTGCTTCTCTCTTTAGCATCCGGGTTCATCATTGGCTGTTTCCCAGGGCGTCTCGGATAGTTTTCTTCAGGAACGTTAGCGGCCATAACTTGTTCAGGGAATGAATGCTTAAGGCTCTCAATGAAAGCATCAAACTGTTGTCGCCGTTTTTCGTCAACAGTGAATATAGAGCACGTAAACAATAATTAGTTATGGCCAGTAAAATACAATAAGACAAACAGGATTTTTTACGTGGTTCAGCAGTTAACTCTGCATAGTCCACGAGTCTTTGTTATTAGAACTTAAGATGATTTCTAGAAATTCTTCAAGAATGAATTCTCCAGAGTTTCTCTCCAGATCACAAAATTTCGGTCATTTACAATGGTTCATGACTTCTCTATTTATAAAGGAGATCCCAGAATACTATCCCACACATTTGAAGAAGTTATTATGTATATGTAAATAAATTTAATGGCATTAAAAGCCTGTAACTCTGATATACAAGGAAACGTTCCCTGAAGACCAAGAGGCGTATAATTGAATAATAAATATCCATTTATTATAGGGGATTCACAACAATAAATGTAGATTGCGTCTCTCCAAAATGACTCAATAAGATATTCAAAGTTATCGATCTACATCGTCAGTGCCGTGTCAACCCAGGTCTCTTAATGACTTTCGAGTTATAGCATTTTCCCCGAGATCATGTGGCTTCGAGCTCATACTTATGTCAGGCTTGGAACCCCTGATCCGAGGTTATCCGAGAATAGACGTACTTCAATGTCTGTCTTTCGAGCTTGTGAGGATTTCGAGGCTACCATCTTCGAGGTTGCCCCTGCTTTGTAGGTTCGGTGCCTAGGTGGCAGACACGTGTTCCAGACATAACGAGCCCATTCCTGACGAATCCAGCTTTCGAGATCACAATTCTTAAGGCTCGAAATCTGAGTGTAACAATAAGAAATATTAAATGTTGTGATTCCACTAATGAATTTGATTATAATAAGATAATATTTTTAAATTATTTATTTTTGTTCTTATTTTAAAATAAAATTAGTGCTAAATTTATTTTTATTTCATTTACATAATAAATTATAAAGATAAGAAAATAAAAAAATATATTAATGGATAATTTTGTACTAAAAAATTATTTAAAAAGTGTATGAAAAGAAATTTAAAGAATTTATCACGGGTGTAGAGAGAAAAAAAAAGGTTAGTGCATATAAAAGTATTCATGTGAAGAGTAGTGTAGAAAACATCAAAAGATCCAACCAAAAAAGGGAAAAAAACATGGAAAGATCCTAGCATAAAAGGAAAAAAAATAGGCATGGAAATATATGCAAATCTTCAAACACAATTCAAATCGTCTAACTCAGAAGCGAGATGGCCACTGGTAATGCATGATCATCAAATCTAATTTATCCAAGAAGTTATTAAGCATAACTGTCCTATAAAATGTTGGTCTCATATCGTTTTGTTTTATCAGAGCTTGTTTAGTGCTAAAGCTACACTCTTGAAAATTGAGAATTAAGATCCTGAAATTTAAAGTTAAAGTAATACTTCACGTAAAATCCTAAGATCACAAAAGATGACAATGAATGAGCAAACCTAACATATATGGATATAACATACAAGAGAAAAAGGTACCTTGTTTTTTTTTTGGCTGGTGAATTCCTCTGCAACGCAGAGACAACTTTATCGAAATAGAGAAAAAAACATCACAGGACTTACTCATGCATCAGTGCATGGCACAAGACAAGAAACACAGTCCAAGTGAACAGGAAATATAGGAGAGACAAACACAGTATCGAAAACATCTAAACAATGACGAACCATAAACCAAAAACAGAATAAAGATGCAAATGCAACAGGATTCAAACAGAGCACACTAAGAGTAAAAGCAGAAAATAACGACAGAACATGGAGCAAATTCAATCCTGCTAATGTGGCCTGAAATCCTCATAGTTGTTCAACACGCCAGGGGGCACTACTTCAGAGTTGAAGCAATTCTAGCAGTACTGTTCTTACTCCGAATCTTCAGAAGACTCATCAAAGGAGCTTATATCGAGCTGGTAGCGTAGAATTCCCCCAATGCCACCGTACCCTTTACAGAACTTTGAACCTTCTTGTGATTTATCGGTGACCAACTCAAACGAGCAGCCCAACTGCTTGTGCTCATTGGCTAGCCACTCAAGCAGAGGCATACGCTCCAGAGTTTCCAGTTCAGATGAAGTGGCCCAATCCCGAAAACTACTCAGGTCAGTCTCTTGTTCTTTGTTAAGGTGCCTCACAATAATCTCTTCCGTCAGCCTATTTTTCAGAACATGCCTATTTATATCTAAACTCTCCCACACAATGAGTTTTTCAATTGTGCCAAATTCAAGAATTTTCATTGTGTCATCCAAACCATAGACGTATTTTTGAGTGTCTTGCTCAACCTGTTTGAAGAAGTTCTCCTTCAACAGCTTCTGTTTTATGAACTTTACATTGGAGAGAATCTCAGAAGACAGTTCAATTGCCTGATTGAAACCAGTTTCCCCTCCATGAGAGATGTCTACCACCTTTAGTATCTTGGCTCGAATGCGAGGGTCAAACGCAGCACATAAGGTCGGCCTTCAGGTCTGCAGATCCAGCAAGAACAAGTCCAGCCACATTAAGCATGTTGGTTTTTTGATCAATAAACAATTCACTTGCTTTCTCTGCCGTCTTGGTCACATAGTTGTGGCGACTCTCCATTCTAAGCCGGCTGAATCGCAGCGCTGACTGCCCTCCTCTGCCATGTTTCTTAGGAAGATCAACTGTGGCCCTGTGAAGCACCTCCCTAGTGTTGCCACTCAATGTCCCAAAAAGGTAACCGCCACCATCCATTATTATGAATCCAAAAGTGTCATCAGATTCCAAGAGATGAGTTAGAGCTTCTGTATGTAACTTTTTGTCACAAATGTATAGTGAAGTATTGATGGGCTTGAAAGGTACAATTTCATGAGTTACTTTCTTCTCCTTCCCATCTTCAGTGACAGTTGTTCCAGTATACAAGGCAAGTCCATTTGGAGGAACCTTGTTGTACAGCTTGAGCCTCTGCTGGGCGGACTTAATCGCGCCCAACACAGACTGACGGTTCACCCTGCTCTTGATTTTTGCAGCATTGCTAAATTCTTCTCCAAGCAACTTAGTAAGTTGAGATATTTGATCACTTGGAGATATGATAAGAGAGATCATGCTAGTGCCGTTTCCTTTAGCAGCTTCAAGTGTTTTAACCAACTTCTTCATTCTCCAAATCTCAATGTAATTATCGGTTACGTTACAATCAGCCATTGGAATATCTGAGATTAACTGAACCGAAAGCTTATCTAAATGGAAAAATATGAATTGTATCAATCTCACATACATATCAAGCAATTGAAATCATCTGCAATCATCAGAAAGATTTGCCAAAAACAAGATCAAGTAATCAAAAGAATCTCCAACACATACAGCATGTATATGAATATATATAGATTTTTATATAAAAGTCAACATTTGATATCAAGACATATGCGGCATACCCATATGTAGAAATTTATAGATTATGACTTTGATATGGCTAAGTGCAAAGAGTACAATGAGACATGATATAGATACTTACCACATGTAATTAGTTTACACAGAACAAATAAGGTCAGGTTGGTTTTGAGGAAACTAGGTCAAAATTAACACTTCCCCACAACCAAAAAAAGAAAATTTTGATAGGGCTAAAACAAAATCGAAGTTACAATCAGGTTAATATACATTTATATAATTTTTTTGGCAATGATAATTTATATAAAATTACACTATCTGATCAGAACAATTAAGTACTTCTTGGTATTTTGAAACTAGCACTTAAACTTGTTCTTACTTGAATCTTACCAAAAATACCCATAAATCAAATTAAACAACTAAAAACACTGGAAGAAAAAAGAAAGAATAAGAATAAATATTTAATAGAAGTATAAAGTATCAATTAGATTGATCGAAACAAACCTGCTTATGAGAATTAAGGCTTTCGACTTTTCCAAGCAAGAGAATGAAAATTGAAAAGGGAAAGAATCATGTAATTTATAGTCCAACTTTCTTGGCGAGCACGTCTTTATTATTGTTTTTGGATTTTATTTAATAGTCTTTATTTGCGTGATAATCCCTGCTTAATCCTTATAAACATATTTATTTTTTTATTTTATTTTTGAATAAATAGTATTTTTGTCCCCGAACTATTACCATTCTATGATCGTGTCTCCGAATAATTTGCGATGTTAAAAATTTCCCTCGAACTATGCACGTTACTGAAATATAAGACTTCTGTTAGATTTCGTTCTAGGTGCTTAACGGATTAACGATATAGTATTTTGTCTCTTGATGTGGCAGTGCCCTGTGTAGAATAATTAGAAATTTTGCCTCCCAAACTTTGACCACTACCAACTTGTGTCATTTTTATTAAGATTAATTTAAATTTAAAAAAATTTTAAAAAAATCATTTTAAATAATTAAGAAAATAATCAATACTAAAAGTTTCAAATTAATTAAATAAAATTCAAATACTCAAAAAATAAAAATATAATAATAGCAAATAATTTTTTTTATTTTTTCTTTTCTTTTATAATATAAAATAAATATATTTTAATATAAAAGTTGAAAAATAAATCTTAAAACAAAGTTTTTTCCCTTTTGTCCTCCTCTTAAATTAAAATTTTTATTTATTTATTTAAGTAATTCATCCACTTCTTTAATTAAAGTTTTTTTATTTGTTTTAGTATTTATTTTAAATGTTCATTCTAAAATAGTTTTAATTAATATTGTAAAAGAAAAAGTAAAAAAAGAGTTATTTGTTGATAATTAAAAAATTTTATTTATTAAGGATTTAATTATTATTTTTAAGAAAAAATATATTGTTATACCCAGATTTCGAGCCATGGTAAATATGACATCGAAAGTTGGATTCGCAACAAATGGTCTCGTAAGGATTGAAGTATGCTCCAGGATTGTATATCGAGCCTGCAAAGTACGATATATGACCTCAAATATATATGAGCTCGAAATGGTCTCGATCTCGAAAGGTAGCTCCGAGAACACACTCATCTTCAGGGACGACTTCGGATCGGGGGTCTCGAGCTAGATGTACGTACGATCTCGAAAGACACGTGATCTCGGGAGATGCCATTAGCTCGAACAATGACGTGAGACCTGGGATGCTAAAGCCTTAGAGATACGCGATAATCACCTTGAATATCTACAAGTATTATAAATATGAGATGTAATCCTCATTTATTAATGTAAATCCCCAAGAATTGTGAGATATTATTTGGTCAGTTATGCGTTTCCTGGTCTTCAAGGACGTTTCCTTTTATATCTGATTATAGGCATTTAAAGCCATTTATTTTATTCACAAAAGAGTAACTACCCAAAATATGTGGGATAGTATTCTGCATCCTTCTCTATAAATAGAGAAGCCATGCACCATTGTAAATGACCGAAATTCTGATCCTTGAGAGAAAACTCTGAAGAATTCATGCTAAGGAATTTTCAGAGATAATCTTAAGATTAATAACAGAGACTCGTGGACTAGGCAGATTTAACTGCTGAACCACGTAAAAATCGCGTGTTTGATTTGTTTTATTTCGTTTAGCCATTGTCATTCATTGTTTACGTGCTCTTCTTTTACTGTTTGACGAGAAACGGCGTCAACACATATATATCTTTTTTTTTATATAAAAAGGGTATAATTTTGGTAGTGGTCAAAGTTCGGGGGGCACAATTGATAATTATTCTACACATGGCACTGTCACATCAACAGACAATATACTACGTCATCAATCTGTTAGCCACATAGGACGAAATCTAACAGAAATCTCATATTTTAGTAACTTGTATAGTTCGGGGAGAATTTTTAACATCGCAAATTATTCAGGGGGCACGATTATACAATATCATAGTTCGGGGGGCAAAAAAGTTATTTATTATTTATTTTTTAACAATAAACATATGATATTCCTATTGTGTTTGTTAGGATATCGGCTTCAAAGTGTGCAAAGGCTGATCAAGGTTATTGGAAAACACCTACAAAGCATGGCATCACCAATTTTTATTTTTATTTTGACAAAATTACATCACCAATTTAATAATATTATGTATTTTTTATAACAAAATAATATCTCTTCTATATAAAAATTGTATAGATAAAAAAAAATTTAGATTTAAAGGTTTTTTTTTTAATGTTAACTTTAACAGAATATTTGTATATTTAACAGAATATAATTATAGTTAACGGTATTTTGTAAATATCACTTAAACTTAAATAAAATAAAATAAATAATTAAACAAATTAAAATATGATATTTTTGAAATATTTTACAATGATAATTATTTAAAAATAATAAGTAATTAAATAAATTAAAATATGAGATTTTTTTAGATATTTTACAATGATAATTATTTAAAAATAATAAAATTATACGTTTTATAACTTAAATAAAATTTAATTAAACTTAAACTCACTTATTAGAATAATATCATATTAAACATATAATATAATCTACTGTCATTTAGTAACAAATTATTTTTTAAAAAAAACTAGCAAGAAGCTTAAATTTAAAATCTATGTATAATATTTAATATTACATTAAACATATAATATATAATATCTTGTTGTCACTCTCAAAATAAATAAATTATTTAATTAAAACAGGATAGTTATTTGAAATTTATATGACATTAATATAAATTTAATAAAAATAATTAATAAATTCTATAAATAAAACTAAAGAAACGTGTCTTGCACGCTACTTGTATCTAGTACATATAATATAACAAATAGTTAATTTAAAAAAAAAAAAAATCACCACAAATATCTCTACATTTTAATCTCTCTTTTTTAATCATAATATAAATTTATTCAAGGGATTTTTCTTCTTCATATTTATGGATATTTTAAGATTGTTTTACAAAAATATGGGCATTTATTTTTCTATTTTTTTTTAGGTTTTGATTTGGAAGTTCATATTTATGAGATTTTTTTTCCAAAAATTTGAAAATATATATAATTAAGCCACATTTTTATTTATCATAGTTATGTTTGCTTTGATTTTGAAAATAATTTTATTTTTTTATTATTTTTCTTTCTTCTTTTCCTTGCTTATTTTTTTCTTCCTTTTTTTTCATTTTTTTCTACCAATTTTTTCCAACATCTTTTTTTTTTCTTTCCATTCTTCTTCTTCTTCTTCTTCTTCTTCTTCTTCTATTTTTATCCATTTATCTATTTTTCTCATTTTATTTTTATTGGTTGCGTTAGGTAAAATTTTTGTTTTTAAATTTTTTTAACTCAAGAATAAAATATATTTTTGTTTTAGGTTTTTTTTTTATTTTTATAAAATAAAAATGCTTTTGGTAACCATTTTTGTTTTTCGTTTTTTGAAAATAAAAATAAAAATGTGTTTGGTAACTTTTATTTTTATTTTTATTTTTCCCTTTTGTCTTTACCGCTATTGTTTTGCCATCTGTTTTCCCCACAAACAAGACATACATCCTTCTTCTCGTTCTTCTTCCAAAAAAGTGCAAAATCATGCTTGCATGCATGAATTGAGTCGTAACCTAAACCAAGATTACGCAACTTCATCTTCGACTCTTAATGAGACTTTGGTAATTTTGTTCCCACAAGAAATATCTCAATCAATATACTAAGAAGTTGATCGAAAGAATGATTACTCCACCTATTAAGAACTTTGCAATGCATCAGCTTCACCAACGCATGGAGGGCCGATTTTGAGGAACCTCGGTAAAATGCAGTGCCCATTTCCTTAAACAGATCATCATGCTTTGTCCTCACTCGCACGCTTCCTAGGAAAACTTCCCAGGAGGTCACCCATCATGAGATTACTCCAGGTCAAACACGCTTAACTTTGGAGTTCTCAAGTGATGAGCTACTGAAAAGAAGATGCATCTTGTTGGCATAGGTAGTACCCATCAATCTATTTAAGCCCTATTTACATGTGTAGTCCCATACCTACACAGTCTTAGAATCATCACACTTGACCTTCCCCAAGCGATATGGGATTGCACAACTTATACCCGATCTTTCACTCTACGGATCACGGGATTCTGACTATCACAATCACCCATCCTTAGGGGTCTGATGTCCCCGTCGGCCACACTTCCGGCTGGGTCAAGGCTTTGATACCATTTGTAACACCCCACATCACTATGACTGTTTCTTGGAATGACGATTGGCATTACAAACCAACACGAGTCTTTCCAACGTGCTTTGTCCTCACTCGCACGCTTCCTGGAAAAACTTCTCAGGAGATCACCCATCATGAGACTACTCCAGGTCAAGCACGCTTAACTTTGGAGTTCTCAAGTGATGGGTTACCAAAAAGAAGATGCATCTTGTTGGCATAGGTAGTACCCATCACTCCATTTAAGTCTTCTTCAACTGTGTAGTCTCATACCTACACAATCTTAGAATCATCACACTTGACCTTCCCCAAGCGATGTGGGATTGCACAGCTTTTACCCGGTCTTTCCCCCTGCAGATCACGGAATTCTGATTGTCACAATTTCCCAGCCTAAGTAACGCCCCGATTTCTCGAGACGTTACTTAGGGAGTCCATTTAAAAAAATAAACAATAAATACTTTAAGACACTAAAAGAAAATATTTATTTAAAATTAAAATAGACAACGAGATCTCATTATTTAAAAATAAAAATGTTGGACGTTAAGTTTAATAAAAACAACATAAAGAAAATAATCGTTCAAGTCTGAAAAAATTAAAAATATAAAAAACATAAAATAACTGGAGCCCAGCCTCTAACATGTTCCGTTCATGCCTCGAGCCCGCACCACTCACTACTTTGCTTTGCCTTTACCTGCACACAGAGTACCTGTGAGCTAACGTCCAGTAAGAAGATCTATGTAGGACATAACTCTCCAAACTAGAAAAAAAAAAAATAAACATCATAAACATAATAATCATCGTGCGATATATAAGCACCATATCACACTAACATAATGTGTGTTACACTCACACACATAAATACTAACAAGTCATGTTGATCGGACATGAAATGTAATCTGCCTTGCCTGCGCTGTACTCACTCTCGGCATTCCCACGGCGGCACCTAGTCTAGCTTGCATTGTACTCACACTCGATCGTTCCCTCGAGACATCATTGCCCTGCCTGTGCTGTACTCACACTCGGCAGTTTCGTGGTGGCATCCTATTATCCTGAGTTATACACACCCAAGATAATTCATGCAAGTGTTATACTCACACAAGCAGCTAGAATCTAGTAGCACACCTACTCTATCATCTAAGCATGTCTACTAAATAAAATCCCTAGCACTATCCTCATGCTAGTCAATCTAATGCAATAATTTAGGTCACAATATAATTACATAACTACCAAATAAGAAATCAAGGTTGTATGCATAACGTACACCATGTGCGCAGATGTTCACTCTTCTTACCTTAAATAGTAAATTGTCCACTGACGTGTATCGAACCACTTGTTGTGTCACATTGAGGACCGCTAGCTCCTACATGTCCAATTACATAATGACAATTCAGGGAAAATAAAAATAGACGTTAGGGTTTTATTTCGAAACCCTAATTATCAAAATAATTTAACTATGAAATTTTAACATGCAAGACACGTAAATTAAAATCATTTTTCACAAAGATTCAAAGCATCATGTCACATGCACAAGCAATGATATTTCTGACGTATTGCATAAATACATATAAATACTTTTTATGTGAAAATTACAAAAATGCATTTTTATATCATAATTACATAAAAGACTCAATAATTTATAAAGATTATCACATGACAAAAAAATTTAACAAACAACTTTCCAAAACCCCAAATAATGAGCAAAGACTCATATAAGACAAGAAAAATAATATTTAACATTTATAAATTATTTTTCCTCAATTTCCCAAATAAAATTCAAATAATCAAAATAAATATACAACCAGCCCAAAAATATCAAACTAACATACAGTACTGTTCAAAAATCTAAAATAAACTTATAGAAATAATTTTAGAATTTTCTGGGCAAAATAACTAATTTTCTTAATTAATTTAATAGAAAAATTAATTCAAGAAAATTCATAAATGATTAAAAATAGAATCTAACCATACAGTTCGGTTTCTACACTCTACAGTAACACACAATCATTACCTAGGATTAAGAACAGTAGCATTAATATTTTTCATATTTAAAATATAGAACAAGCAAAATAAATCATAGAAATTATATAAATGATAAAAATTCGAGATAAAATTACAGAGAGCCTTAGAATCTCATTTTAAACTTATACAAAAATTCCCAGAATTTTGAGAATACTTTAAATAATTTTTCCACATGTATTTCCTTAAATCACATATTTAAAAGAAATAATTAAAGAAAATTATCAAATACGATCAAAACTTAAATCTAAACATACAAAACCATTCTAAATCATACAGATATTATTCAAACATAAAATCATATTTTTCTGAACAATAAAAATATTTTTCATAATTAATCTTTATTTATACTTTAATAAATCATAATAATTCAAAGAAAAATCATAAAGATATAAAACCAGTTGAAAAATGCTCTAAAATTAATGTACTAATTTTTAAGATTGAAAAACCAAAAAAACACATCAGGAAACACCCAGATCGGGTTCGCCGGAGCCTCGTTGGAATCTTCTTCTTCTCTGTCGTCGGCGAGATTCTAAATCCTCTTTCCGCTTGTTTATGACACTCCAAACTGGTTGGAAGTTGTTCCAAAAAATATCAGCACCTCAAAAAACTCTTGAAGCTCAAGAAAATCGACCCATGATGGGCGGATCGTGGTTGTCTTCCCCGTCGCTGATGTACCGCCAAAAATGGTGGCAAAATGAAAAAATTTGTTTTAGAGCTTTTTGATCCATTTCTTCACGTCCAAAACACTTCTTAGGGTCCTTCTAAGCTTTCTAAACACTTCAAACAAACCCGAAACCTCTCATGTTCCCTTAGATCTGAAATTATTCAATAACACCCACTTTAATGGTGAAAAATTGTAATTTTTTAAAACGACATTTTTAGCCCCTTTTGTCACGTCAAAAACGTTCCTTGGATCATAGGAAAGATATTTCAAGCACTCAAAACTACCCAGAAATTTCCTAGAACTTTCAAACCTGAAATCTCCCTTTCTCTATCTAGAAAATTCAAGAACGTCTCTTTTCACAGTACTACCTATGCCAACAAGATACATCTTCTTTTCGGTAGCCCATCACTTGAGAACTCCAAAGTTAAGCGTGCTTGACCTGGAGTAATCTCATGATGGGTGACCTCCTGGGAAGTTTTCCTAGGAAGCGTGCGAGTGAGGACAAAGCATGCTGGACAAACTTATGTTGGTTTGTAGGGCCAGTCGTCATTCCAAGAAGCAGCCATAGTGACGTGGGGCATTACAACTATCATCGATGGGGGATCATGAAAAGATCCATAAGGTGTGTTGGTTGATTCATCAAAATTGGGATCTTGTCTTAATAAATCTACCAACACATCTGCCATCTCGTCTTCGTCATTCTCTACATCCTCCTCGACCGGGTTTGAAAAAGACTCCCCATGATAAAACCAAACTGTGTACGATGTAGTTGAATGCCATTTACAAACAAATGGATCTTAATTATTTGTGGAATATGCAATTTAGCACTGAGACACTTCTTATAAGGGCATCGAGTAACTCTAGAAGAATTAAGGTGAGCTTCAGTGACTCCAACAAATTCATCCATGCCTCTCCTAAAATCTACGGACCGTTTGTTTGCAGTCATCCAACTCTGATCGTTTGACATAGTTTTCTATATAACAATTAATCGAAGATCAAAAACTGGAAAAATGTGCATGTGTCCTAATCCACCTACTCACTCCATCACTATCAGGTTCACAAACCTAAGAGAAAATTGGACAGAGTTTCCTCTGTTTCTATAAAATTTCCAAATTTTACAAGTACCTATCAATTCAACAAACAACAAGTACAAAATTATAATAGATTTTCTCCTTATATCTTCTAGCAGACAAACAAGTCCAGAACCTACTTCGCTGCAACACACAAGTTATAAATTTTCCGTTATCACGGCAACACACAATATTTAATCTCAGAACCTACTTCACTACGGATGAATATTTAAGATATTCAAACTCTTCTAACAGTTGAAATATTATTAAACAAAGAATAATATTCATATTCTTATTTCTAAAGTCAAATAAGATTAAGACATTCATAAACAAAAAATAGATATATTTCTTACAACTTTATTGTAAACTTAATCCATCTCATGCTATTAATTTACCAATTATAATACTAACATGATATTACGTATTCATATGACCTATCTCATGCTATTCATATTACTTATGATCATGTGATTCATATTACCTATCTCATGTTATTTATATTACCTATCTCATGCTATTCATATTAACATTTCATATAGTAATTTCAACTCAACACAATAATAAAAATAAATTATACATATAGAAACATACTTTTTCACAAATGAAATTTGCAAATACTCCTGCAAACTTTGTTCCTTTTAATGAAAAACAGATTTGAAAAAAAAAATCTAATCAAATTTAAACAAAAACAAGTCAATAAATTAAACTACAAATTCAATTCTAACCACAATCTCCTCTTTGACAAATAAAAAATAAATTTTAGAAAAATAAAATCTATCAATATTATTTACTTATTCAATCAATATATCAACCTAATCTATCAATATATCACATTTGACAAAATAAAACATGTTATATTGATTTTTAACAAAAATAAAAAACTATATTGATTTTTTTTAAATAACAAACTATATTGATTTTTAACAAAAAATTGAAAACTATATTAATATTTAACAAACATTATAAAAAAATGTAATACCTAAGAGTAGGGGCGGAGATTGGCGGTAGCAATGTCGGAATGGTGAGGAAAAAAAACCCAAAAAATGTGGATCCAAACAATTTTCTGCATGATAAAACTTGTTTAAGAGATTTATAAACAAATAGGGACAAAGCAATATAGATTTAGAGGGAGAAAAACTCAAAAAATATCATTTAGAGGGACATACCCGTTGGTGGAGGCGGAGGTTTTCGCACCAATGGAGAGATAAAGAGAAAAGAGAAGAGGGGAGGAAGAAATGGGCTCGGGTTGGGGATTTATTCTGAGAGAGTTTTGCCGACGCGTTTCGATGCGCCGACAAAAGTCCCTGCTTAAAAAATAAATGGAAACGCAGCGTTTTGTGTGCGACACACTTTTGCCAGCGCAATAAATTGCGTCAGCAAAATCCTTTCCCACCAAAATTTTGGCTCCATTTTCAACACGCAGGAAAATTCCCCTCAAAATTTGGCGCGTGCTAGCGGGAAATTTTTCCAACCTTTGTCAACGAGTTATGTGGAAGGCGCCGGCAAAAGGTGGTTTCGTCGGCGCGTAAACACCAAAAACAAGTTTGGTAAACTTTTTTTTTAAATGTTTTTTTATTTTTATTTTCTAAACTAAAAAATAAATATATTTTTTGTGACCACAAAAAATAAAAAATAAGAAAATTATAATAAAAAAGATCATATTAATAATATCCAAATAATCTCAAATTTCAATACTTAATATCTATTAATGAGATAACACAAAATCAATAAAGTCTAAACTTAAAGTTTAACCCCACAAGCAAAGGAAGTTTAACTAGAGATAAGAACTAAGCCAGAGAGAGATTTGAGCTAATTAAACACATTCTTTCATTGAGTAATTCAAACTCCTCATAATAATCTACAAGCATGGGATATGCATGTAACTAAAATCATACATGATAAAAATCAATACTTGCACCTAAAAATTAAGAATGCTAACCATTTCTTTCTCAAATGAATCAATATATCGAACACACTAGACTATACCTTAGATTTACTTCCTCTTTGAGTAACAACGCTGTTCTAGAACTCTGTCTAGCCTCTTGCCATGCATTTCAGGCAATGCCTTAATTTTATATTCACTTTGTAGTGCCACAAAGCCAATTCTTTCTTGTTCAAAAGACTAGAAATGGATTCAAAACCACTACATATTTGAATTGCAACATAACATATTTGCATAACTTTTTATCTTACACATTGAGTATCCAACATAACATGAGCCAACATGAGGTCTACAAAATATTGGTGCCCGATTTGGCCATCCCGCCATCTCATCTTTGCTTGGACCCCGGCCATAGTGAACCTCGTCATTGCAACGGTTATCAAAATGACATGGAAAAGTCATATCAAAGTTATCAATTTCACCAGATAAACCCCAACTTGCCTTTGGAGGCATATGATCCAAGGAATATCAATCTAAACTAATTATGATTGTAATTGTGTAATATTTTAGTAACAATATTATAAAGGACTTTTGGAGATGATGGTGTGTACCAATGATGGTGGGAACAGAAAAGATGAAGGCTCAAAATGAAATCAATGTACTCACATATCAATACAAAAATAAAATCTCATCATTGGGCATAAACAACTTATCACTTTTTAGTGAAAATTTGACTTTTAATGCATATAAGTGGATTGTATTTAAAAAATACCCTATCACCTATATGAATCTCATTTTGGTCCTACTATTTACCTTAGTACTCAAAATACCCCTGCCATTTGTTCCGACTCTCTCTTTTCTCCCTTGGTCTCTCTATATTCCCTCTCACTCTCGGTCCCGAACCAAAAATACTTTCAAAACCCACATTTGAATCTGTCGCAACCCAACAAAATCGGAGAAGAGAAGCATTTTCGGAGAAGGTCTTCGGAACCAACACTTGAACATTGGACCGAAAGCACCCAGAGGCAACCAAACAACTCCGAAGTAGACGAAAAACGACGTCAACAATATGATTTTTAAACATAAATGATAATTTTTTGAATAAAAATTAAGATTATATATTATATATTATTATAATAATATTTAAATTTATATTAATATAAGTATTAAATATATAGTCTTGTATTAAATATTATTATCATAATAATATTTTGTAATATTTAAATTCATATTAATATAATTAGTAAAAAAATTAGGATTGCATATTATAATCATAATACTATTTTATAATATTTAAATTTATATTAATATAATTATTAAATATTTATTCTTGTATTATATATTATTATAATAATGATATTTTATAAAATTTTAATTTAAATTTATATTAATATAATTCAGAAATATCTATTTCTAATTAGTTTTAAATGTATATTTCGTTAAATATTTAGAATATTCTGTTAAATATTTAGAATATTTCATTAAAGTTAATGAAACAAACCGTCAAAACCAAGAATTTCTATCATCTACACACTTTTTATATAGAAGAGATTTGTTTACGATTGCTATACTGAAATTCCACAACATCAATGACTTGCAATATTTAAGTTAGTTGTTTGAATTAACTTTGTAAGTAATTTCACTTGTTATATATGTTTTCGCAATATTTAAGTTAGTTGTTTGAATTAATTTTGTAAGTCATTTCACTTATTATATATAGATTGACCTTATTACTTAACTTTGTTTTTTATTTTTTTAAAAAATTAATAAATCATTTCAACATTTTATAAGATTTTGGTTTAGTAATATCAGTATATAAAAACTAAGTGAGATTTCTAAACCACATTATTTTTAATTGCTAACCATTTTTTAAGTAGGTGCGAGAAATATATAAAGAAGAAAAAAATTGATACATCATCAATCACATTATACATGGATGGAAATGAGACAGGTAATTGGCGGGGTGCACCCCGTCCCCGTCCCCATCCTCATTTATTATTTTAATCTTTATCTTCACATATTCCTCGTCGGAAGTGGGGTGAGGAATACCCGTTGGAGTGGGGAATCCCCGCGGGTACCCATTTATTTAAAAATAAAATAAACAAAAATATATTACCTAAAATTAATATATATTACACTATATTAATCACTCAAAGTATTAAATATGTACAAAATAAAATTAAAATTTTTTAAAATTACTAATATTCTACAAAATCACATAAAGAAATATGTAAAATTAATTTTAAAAATATTATAAAATTAATAAAAAATCAAACGGGATCCCATCAAAGTGGGGAGTGCTATCTACGTCCCCACCCCATTTAACATTTGGTGTTTGAAAATAGCCCCTTCCCTGCCCCATTCCTCATTTAGGTAGTGAATCCCCGTCGTATTGCCCCAATAGGCGTGGGTACCCATGGGGTCCATCTACGTAGGAAAAATTTACATCCCTAACGTTATATCATGTGTTCGATGCGAGGGAGTAGAGATATGTTTAGAGATGTCAATTTGATTCGACGAGGCAATGTACTCTGATGACATTTCTTATTAGTGTAATTTTTGTTTTCCAAATAAATGGGATAGATAATGAGGTAGAAATTTATTGATTAAAAAAATTCGAGGGAAACAATGGCGGTATTATTTGCTTTGCACCAAATTTGTATTGTTTAATGTATTATATAAATATTTTTATTTTATAAATTATAAATCCTTTTATATGTGTATTATTTTTTTATTTTATAAATATAGTATTGAAATTTTTTTTGGTGCAACCTCTAGAAATGAATACATAGGTGGGATCATTTTTATTTTCCGCATATAAATAAACTATAACTCAATATATTGCAGTTATAACAATAATACCGTTAATTTTGGAAATGCCTACTATAAAAAAAATAATTGGTTGAAATTTCTCTATTTGCCACCATTTTGAAGGGTTGCATTGAAGAATAATCTTATAGTATTATAAATGTTAAATAAGTATTTTGAAATTTGTTATTATCTGTAAAACTAGCAATTCCAAACCAAACCCCGTTGCATAGGTTGCTATAAATTATTTCCTTTTTCTTTTGTTTTATGGTTATTATATTTGCTTTTTAAAATTTGATTAAAACATTTTATTTTTATTAAAAATTAATATTTAATATTTTTTTTCAATGCTCACGTTTATTTTTTTTAAAAATCTTTTTCATATTCTAAAAAATATATATAAATAATATATATTTTAAATATTTAAATAAAATTAAAATTAAAACAAAAAATATAAAAATTTGTTAAAGTAAGAGTTTTTTTTTCTAAAAAATTATAAAAACAAGATAAAATAAAATTATTGAATTTTATAAAAATGAAATTAAAGAATGTCAAAAAAAAATATTAAGAAAAAGTGTAAAAATAAATTTTAATTTTTTTTAATTAATGGGTTGCCTAATATATATATATTTTTTGGGTGCAAATACAGTTATTGGTAGGTAGGTAGAGACTCAAGAGTGGGGGTTTAAGTTAAAACCCCTTTCTCCCACCACCTTCGCAAAAATTGCATTATAGGACGTCGGAGATGGAAAAAACCAGCAAGGAGCTTCTCCACTTGGAGCACGAAATACCCGTAGGTAAGCTATTACTACTCTCTCTCTCTCACAGTACCACCTCTGTTTTTGTAGATTTCATTACCATGCCTATTCAGTTCAGGTACTCTCTTTTCTGTGTACAGAGCCCGCTCTACTTATTTGTAAAAATGCCCCACTGACTTCTCAGTTAAAGAAAACCAATCCTCGTGGGCAACCCATTACTGCACCTCTTCCTCCGAGCCAAGGTACTCTTTTTTTTTTTTTGGTATATAAGTAGTTTATGTTCGAAAATTGTTGCCTAATAGTTTCTGAATTGAATGTGCCATAGTGTAGCGTTGATACTTCGTCTGATGATTGAGATGAATAGACAGGTCTATATGGAAGTATATTATGATCTCTATGATCTTTTGTTAATTACAATTTTCTGATTATGGTTTCTCTTAACTTTGACGTGTATGGTTTTTCTGGACAAAGTTTCAGTATTATTCTTATATATCAGCAATTTTCTTGGCTAAAATGGTTTTTATTTGCTGCCTAAAAAACTGTATGATCCAAATTAGTGAAGCAGAAGTTTTGCAGGGAAAGCATATTTTTTCATGAAAGGTGGCAATTCTATAATTAAGAATCAAAAGAAAATAGGATATTGATGGTTCTGGGATATACTTGTTTGGCGAGGCTCTTTGGCATGTATAAGTTGAAATTCCACCTCGTGGTGATCAAGGTTTTGGTGGTGTTCTATACTCTACAATCACCAGATTGATTGAACCACAAGGTGCCAAAAAACTGCTAATAATTGGTCCTCTAAAGAATATGTGTCATTTTGCTTAGCTTGTTTGAGTTGTTGCAGTTCTGGGAAAGGTAAAAGACTTTCTGGGAGTGCTATCAGAAGCTAATAAAAGATTGCAGGTTGATGCAAAGGTTGGCATAATAATCTTACCATTGAGGCTAGATTTCTATAATACAAGATAAAGCAATATCTTTATGTTTTATTATTACCACTTGGTATTTACTTGAACACTTATTGTAGGACAACATTGAAAACTATGATATTGAAGTGCTTAGTGGAAATGAATCTCAAATCATTGAAATGGTATCTCTCACTTCCTCTTTCTCTGCTGTTATTGCTTAAGGAATTTAGGAGTTGAGTTGAATCTCTTGACACATCTCAATTTAGAGGATTTGATGTTGGGCATTGCCGATCTTCATACACCAGAGGCTGTTGCTGCTGCTGAATCTGCAGTTGCTGCTGGTCATCAGCCAATAGAATCAGATGATAGCAGCGATGAGGATGATGGCGACAGTGACTATATTAGTAATGACCATGACGAGGAAACGTCTGCCAAAGATAATTCTTCCAATGAAATTGGAAGGAATAAATCAAAAAGACAGTCAAAGATTATTGATATGGATATCTGCAAACAAGTAATTGCAGAATATTATGGAGCATTGGATTGCCATTGCAGTTTCAAGTAGTCATAAAAAAATTAGAAGGGATTTGAAATGCAATCTTGTAGAAATTTGTGCTTGAAATATATTACCAGTTCCTATTCTGTATTAGTATCATTATTATTTTGGCAAGACATTTAGTACAATAATTCAACAAGTATACCTACCTCTTGCATGTTAACTTTTTGTCTCATCCATCATCTTTTTTGAACTTGTATATGTAAGAAACTAATTACTTTTATTTTATTCGTTAGATTTTGACAAATATTGGCCATCCATCCAACAATGTTAATGCATTGCAGTTTTGTTTTTAGTATGAAAACTTTATTAAAGAAAAAAAGGAGACATAACAAGAGATGAAAACAAAAGAGGATGACACAACCATGATCGGGCAATTGGGCCCAAAAATTGTCAGGAGGCTTGACATGAATTGATTCTTAATAGTTGTTTACTAATTCTTTGACTAGTCGACATAGTACATACCATAACATCGTAAAAATCTAGCCAAGTGGATACTTACCTTTGCCTACCTCAAAAAGTGTTATTAACATCAATAGACCAGCATTTTCTTAACAAGTACATATCATTAATGGCTGCATTTAAATACAGAAGTGCTGCAAATTCAGAATTTATTAACAATGAAATGAAGAAGAAAGAAAATGCGTTCGAAGGTAGAGATTGGCAAAGAAATACTAATGATTTCAAACAATGGAAAGCCTGAAAGCCAAACTTTTTGGAAGAGTAGAATAGAGGAGTATACTTTTAGTTTACATGGTTTTCATGCAATTTTGTGGTTTGATCATCAACTGATCCACAATCAATCATCAAAGCCATTATTCCTCTTCTTCGAGAAGAGAGAAAAAGAGAAAAGGAAAAAAGAGGAAAAGAAAAGAAAAAAATAAATAAAAAATATAAAGAGAGGAAAAAAGAGGAAACACCATTACAGTTCTCAATCCCTTCAAAGAGACAACACTAGTCTTCTCACTCTTTTTTGGTCAGGTCCTCGTAATTGGCGGACGACCATTCCTTAGCTTTATATCATTCCCTTTCTCTTTTCCGTTTTTCTTTTCTTTTTTTCTCTTTAGCTGCACAATCTGGGTTTTTGAGTTTATTCTTCCAAAACACATTACTCTTGATTTTATAAAGAAGTAAAAGTGATTATTCCCTTCATAGTGTTTAAAGCTTAATCTTAGTGCTTTGAAAATATATTATTTAGTTCCCACAATGTTGAGAAGACCAACTTTTGATTACCCAATAAACACTTTATATCAAGAGAGCGAAGAGAGAGAGAGAGAAAAGAGCAAAGTTTTGCATCACATGCAGGCCACTTTCACACACACAAAAGCCAAAATTTCCCTCACTAACAAGAAAGGAACAAAACCCACATCCCATAATATCTTTTTACACCACTCCGTTCACTCTTCCTCGAGCTAATATAAAAACCATATATATATACACACACACCATATAGCCACTTCACTTACAATATATCCCAACATCCACATTTTTCTTTAAATATCCAAATGAACCCCATTAACCCAAAAACAATAAATATTTAAGTAGTACTAGTAATAGTACTTCTTCTCCTTCGTTCCCTTGACACATAAATCCTGGAGATACAAGTATTTAGTTTATCCACTGCCAAAAAAAATTTAGTTCACCTAGTATTTGATCAAAAAGAATGAGAGGAGGAATTTGCACATTACAGCAGGCTCTTACTGCTGAGGCTACCAGCTTAGTAAAACAAGCTGTTAGCCTTGCAAAACGGCGAGGCCATGCCCAAGTAACTCCTCTCCATGTGGCGAGTGCCATGCTTGCAACCTCCACAGGGCTTCTTAGGAAGGCCTGTTTGCAGTGCCATTCTCACCCCCTTCAGTGCAAAGCCTTGGAGCTTTGCTTCAATGTGGCTCTCAACCGCCTCCCGGCATCTAGTCCTAGCCCATTGTTAGCCCCACACTATGTTAATCCTTCCTTCTCCAACGCCTTGGTTGCTGCCTTCAAGCGCGCTCAGGCTCACCAGCGCCGTGGTTCTGTTGAGAACCAGCAACAGCCTATCTTAGCTTTAAAGATAGAGCTGGAACAGCTTATCATTTCTATCTTAGATGATCCGAGTGTTAGTAGAGTGATGAGAGAGGCTGGGTTTTCTAGTACCCTGGTGAAAAGTAGAGTAGAGCAAGCTGTTTCTATGGAGATTTGTTCCCAAAGTCCCGGTAGTAATGGTCAGTCTAAGGAGAGTGTCAAGCCTCTTAATGGTCTTGGTTCTCACGTGTCTCAGTCCATACCTTCTAGTCAGTTTCCGGTCTCGGTTAGCAAACCCTTTGATCAAATTAGACAAGAGGATGTGAATAATGTGTTGAATGTCATGTTGAACAAGAGAAAAAACACTGTTATTGTGGGAGAGTCTTTGGCCGCAGCAGAGGGTATAGCCAGGGGAGTGATGGAGACGTTTGAGAGAGGAAATAGTTCTGGGAATTACAGGTACTTGCAGTTCATCAGTCTTCCTCTCTTCTCCTTAAGAAATATCTCAAAAGAGGAGGTTGAGCAGAAGCTGATGGAGCTTAGGTGTGTTGTTAAAAGCTATATGGGAAGAGGGGTTGTCTTGTACTTAGGTGATCTCTCATGGGTTTCTGAGTTCTGGTCCAGTTGTTCCCAGCAAAGAAGAACCTCCTACTTTGCCATGGAGCATATAATCATGGAGCTTAAAAGATTGGTCTCCGGAATAGGGGACACCAGTGGTAGAGTGTGGCTGATGGGAATCTCAACCTTCCAAACTTACATGAAATGCAAAACAGGCCATCCTTCACTGGAGACGATTTGGGAACTTCATCCTCTTACAATCCCAGTTGGAAGCTTGAGCCTAAGTCTCAAGTTTGAGAGGTAATAATTTTTTATGATACGATTATTGAAGTTCATAGTTAAGGTTTTACTTTTACGTATCAATTATTGAAGAATTTTTAGATAGGACACATTTCAGCTTTCACTATTTACTTTTTATTCTTTTTGTGTAAGTATGATTGATACTAAATATATTGTTGTTATTCTTATAGTGATGTGGAAGCTGAGGTCAGTATCAAGGCATCCAAAGATAAGTCTGGTCAGCTACTGCTTGAAACTGCTGAAGAGAATAAGCACATTAGTTGCTGTACTGCCGACTGCTCCTGTAATCTTGACAAACGTAAAACCAACTCCAGTACTGTCTCAACCTTACCCTCATGGCTCCAAAAGTGCACAGAAGAGAGCAAAAGAAACGCTACTAGCAAAAATCAGGTTTGTACATTAATTTAATATTTACACAGTTGGTAATTATATATCATTGAAATGATCATCATTCTAATGTTCTTTTTGTTTACTCTTGAGCAGGAATATTGTATCACAGTTGGGGATCTATGCAAGAAATGGAACTCATTTTGCAGTTCAGGCCCTAAGTACTCCAACTTTGCTGAAAAACCCTTCAACTTTTCATCATTATCTCCTACAAAGCCTTTCTCATCTCACGATTGCGACCTGGGACTGCATGATCAGTCTCACCAGAGCGGGCCAGTTACTTTAGGGCCCAAACAGTCACCAAAAGAGTACCAATTCTGGGTTTTGGAAAACAGTGACGATGGCTATGAAAGCAATGTGAAAATGTTCATTCCAGAAGGAAACCATGAATCAGCTGCAGCTAAACCTGAACTCCTTTCAAATCCCAACTCGAGTCCAAATTCAGCTTCTTCAAGTGAAGTAATGGAGGAGGACCAAGACGAAGATCTTCCAAGTTTCAAGGAGCTAAACTCCGAGAACCTGAGAATTCTTTGTGATGAGATGGAGAAGAATGTGCCATGGCAGAAAGGTATCATTCCTGACATTGCCACAACCATTCTTCAGTGCCGGTCAGGAATGAGCCAAAGGAGAGGCAAATTCAAACTCAAGGAGGAGAAAGAAGAAAGCTGCTGGCTCTTCTTTCTTGGTGCTGATTCCAAAGGGAAAGAAAAGATTGCAAGAACGTTGGCCAAGCAAGTTTTTGGCTCTCAAAATGAGTTTGTCTCGATTGGTCTGAGCAGCTTTTCATCATCAACGAGAGCTGATGATTCAACTGAAGAATATTCCAAGAACAAAAGGACTAGAAATGAATCGGGTTGCAGTTATGTACAAAGGTTTGGTGAAGCAGTGAATCAGAATCCACATAGAGTGTTCTTCATGGAAGATTTGGAAGAAGTTGACTATTATTCTCAAAAGGGTATCAAGAATGCCATCGAAAGTGGAAGAATAACACTTCCAGATGGCGAAACTGTTCCCCTCAAGGACGCCATTGTCGTTTTCAGCTGTGAAAGTTTCAGTTCAGTTTCCAGGGCCAGTTCTCCCACAAGAGGCCAAAAATTATCTGATCCAGTAATTATCACAGAGAAAGCAGATCAGAATAATAATGATGGGGCTGACATGGAGGACAAAAGCCCCTGTGGTTCACTAGACTTGAATATTGCATTTGAAGATGATGACGATGAAGAAGATCATCATGATGAGGATTCAGATTCCCACGTTGGTTTATTGGAAGCTGTTGATAGGAAATTTACTTTCTTGGTTTAAGAATTTTAACAGGGAGGGATGGGATTTAATTTATTATCAGTTAACTTTTAATTGCAGTTTTTTTTTTCTTTTTTCTTTTTAATTTAAGAATTACATTTTAGGTTATTACAAGTGCTTGGTTGGTGGTATGGTATATGGGACTCACCTAGGAAAACACAATGTTGTTCACTTTGTATTTTTACGTGCAGAAGAACATGTGACGAATATAAATAGACTGAGTAATTAATTAAAGACAATATGTATATTTCTCTCTACTCGTCCTTATTTTATAGAAAGTGAGATTTTAACAAATTTATGTTTTTTTTATTCGACTCACACGTCGTTATTATAAGGGTATTTTAGGCAAAAATTTTAGAATGTTGAACAATTAATCGAATTTTAAACAAAAATTATTTTACAAAAAATTATCAAAAGTCAGTATACAAAATAATTTAAAAAAAATATAATTTTCACTAATTTCTCGTATTATAACCTATAAAATATATCTATAATTTATAAAATGTTCTTTGGAACATATACATTACAATCTTGAGTGGTAATTAATGTATATATATATAAATATATCATGGGTGATTATAAATGAAAGATATTAATGAATAGTATTAGGATTAGTAGTGGTCACTCACAGTTTGTAATCCCACTGTGGACCATATATTTAAATAAAGTTGGAAGATAGTGCATTAAGCAACACAGTTTGAGTCTTTTAATTCAGAAGAGAGAAGACTAGCTTGTATTTCTTTTTGACAATAAGTAACGTGATGTATGATTACTAATCCCAATATGTGATCTTCCATACACACTCCTTTCCTTGACTAATTTTTTATGCCACGTCCCTACACAATATATATGTATATGTGGCTTTGGACCAATAATGTACTTTTTATACATAGTAATTATTATTAATGGATACACAATAAAGATTATAATGTCATATATATATATATAAATCTAGTGGTAATATAATAGACTAGAAAGTGTTTTAATACATAAAGTCATAACATTATTCTAAAAGAAACACAATTAAATCTCTATTAATTAATATATGAAAAGAAAAAGGTGGGGAAAAGATGCTAAAAATCTATAATGCTGGTTTTAATACAACGCACACACTAATAAAAAAAAAGGTATAGATTTGAGAATATTTTACATTCAAATTTGGAGTAAAAATAGTATTTCAACACGCGCAGCAAGCATATACAGTAGCTACGAGAGTTCAAAACGAAGAGGACTACTACGTACGTAGTCTGATTTAATATATAGTGTATTATAATATGCATGAAATAGTGACAAAATGTGAGAACTTGTTTATAAAGACTAAAGCAAAGTAAACAGAACAGAACAGGTCCCTTCTTCATGCTGTACGTACTTTTACTTTCATTTCAAGCCAACCCCCCCAAAAAAAAACTATAGCCTCATCTAGATCTAATTAACTAGTTATGAGCAGATGTTTTTGTACTACGTACTGAGGAAGTGTTAGTGTACATGAATTCATATATGGGCCACCACAGCCACAAATATATACACTGTTTTGGTTGATCGGATTGGATTGATCATTAGTTGTGTTGGGTGGAGTTGTATATACTGCTTTCTTAGGCTCGAAAAGGGTGATAATACGAGTATATATATATATATATATATATATATGACCCTAAATAGTGTTCCCACTTGTAAATGTTCCCTAAAGCTAGTGAAGTCCTTGCTGTATGCATGGTTCGCCTTTTGCATCGAAAGATAATATATATACACATATTTGTAGACTCCTCTAGATCAGTCCATGTATATATACAAATATTTTCAGTATAAATATATAGAGAATTTCTATATATTTTAAGTCATATCGGTGGGCTTTTCTATCTTCTTAATCTGTGAACAGTTTTTGGTGCGATTTTTTTTATGACCATGTATATTGTAGTTATTTAGAACATCTGTAAATTTCCATAAACTTTTGAATAGTTTACCGTACCAAAAATTAAATTCAAACATGTTAATTTCTACATGCATACAAAAATTAGTCACGCATGCAACAACATATTTAAACCTGATTTTTGGTGCCGAAAACCATTCAGAATTTTCTAAAAATTACATTAATACTCTAAATAACTACAGTAATTATAAATAGCACCAAAAACTATTCAAATATGGATAATAATAACAGTAACAATAAGGATAGTGGTTAAAAGCTTAAAGTGAAATTCTACTAAATATATATATATATATTCATTCCATATTATTTATTTACTCCAAAAAGTGTAAATGCTATATATGTTAAAAATATGTTGCAGGCGCCTACCTATTCAGACGATTTTATTGATATCAACAGCGTACTCACACCTTTTTCCAAACGTTGAAATGCGCATGCGCTTACAAAAGTGTCATTATTAATTTCTTGAAATATTTACAACTAACTTTTGTCTTAAATTAATAATAATAATAATGGGATATTAGTTTCAGTACGTAATTTTGATCCTTTTTGTGCATAAAATATAAAATATACGGTAGGTTTAATTTTTTTCCATAATTATCGATATTATCATTCTTTTTATTAAGATTTGTATAAAATAATTAATATTTTTGTCTTTAAATTTTGATAATTATTAAATTGTATCTCTTTAATTATAAAAATTTACAAATATATTTTTTTATTAGTTATTAAAAAATTCAATAAAAGGCTAAAATTATTTAAAATTCATTTTAAATACATTTAAGTTAAAAAAAACAAAAGAAAAAACTAAATTGTTACAAATAAAAACAACATATTCCCTTCTTCTTCTTTATTCTTTTTTAATATATTTTTCTAATTACTTACTATTTTTTCATTTTTGTCTAATATTTGTAATTAATTAAGTTTTATACATTTCTTTTAAAATTAGTACATTTTAAATTTATAATACTATATATATTTAATTTTTTAAATTATTTTAGGGGCAAATACCTTACCTATTTCTCAAAGACAAAAAAATGAAAAACAAAAGAAGATGATTTTGGTTTCATTCTAGTTAATAATAGTTGAATAAATAAATAAAGCAATTAAGAAATATATAAAGAAAATGTAAGCATACTTACAATATTAAGCCCGTTAATAAATTAAGTTAATTTATTTATTAAGTCACGTCATTTTAAAATAGACTATTACATAAATATAAGCGCACACTAAAATCAGTAAGTTAAAAAGAAAATATAAGTTTGAAAATTATGGAGAATGTTAGAGATAATTGGGTCAACTATGTTAATATCGTATATATATATTCAATAATAATAATAATAATAAAGGATTTTATTTTTGAAGTACTAATAATAAAAAAGAATTGAAGTAGTATATATTATAAGTAAAATTAATGTTAGAACGAATTGGTCGTCTATGTTAATATCACATATATTCAATAATAATAATAATAAAGGAATTTTTTTTTGAAGTAATAATAACAAAAACAATTGAAGTAATATATACATATATATCATATTAAAGTAGAACAATGAACAAAAATCAATAGAGTTAGTGTGAAAATAAAATGCATATATAAAAAAGGATGTAATTGGAAATCTGACAATTTTTTCACTAAGCTATATGGCCTCTTAGAATATATATAAATAAGCAGGGAAAAAGTCTATATACGTAGTCTCCTCCTACTCTTTTCATGAAAACTTTATCTTCTTTTTATTATATCTTCTTTCTCTGTTCGATAGGATTTCGTAATTATTTTTTGATTTCCAATGTTCATTTCATATGAGGTTTTTTTATTCCCATAAAATACTTTTCATCTTGTTTTTCCTGTAACACATATATAAGAATCTAAATCGATATTTTGTTTGTTTTATATTTTATATATATATATATATATATCTGAGCTTAATTATGTTATCACACGAAAGATTTTAATAATACGACGAAGAAGGTCTTTCGGGTTCACAGGTTGAAGAACTTAACTAGTGATGTGATATCCACACACACACATATTATATAATCTTCTAATTGATAGTGAATTTTCACTTAGTTGAGAGATATATATAGTAGTGGTATAACTTGTGTTGTTTTATTTCTTGGAGAATATATTAATTAATATAGGAAAATTGTGTGTATTGTTTGTCAAAAAAAAATGTGTATTGTACTGTTGTTGTAGTAAACAATTTATTTTAATAATAAAACATTTTTTTTATTTTTGTTTAAATGTATATTTAATGAAGAAGAAAAAAGACATTTCAAAAGGGAAATTTGAGTTTTTACACTTAACGAAGTGTCCTAAATAAAAAAAAATGAGTCTTTTAATTATTAAAAAAAAATGTTAAATCTTTTAACAATACTCAAAATACCACTCTTATAATTCTTTCCATCCACTTCCTCTTTTCTCTTCCATCTCTCTCCCTCAATTCATTCCTCTCAACTCTCTCTTTAGAAAAAAAAATTCATTGGTAAGGTAAAATATAAGAGAACTCAAAGTAATAACAAATATTCTTTACTTAAGGCACTAAAATACTGCATTTCGAATAAATCTGGGCATGATTTTGGGTTTTTTTTTTCAGATATGAAACTTTGAAATTTGCAGAAAATCGACGTGGTTGGATGGTGCTCGATGTCAGCTCGATGGGGCCTTCAAAATCAAGATTTTCATGAAAAAATCAATGTTGCTCAATTGTGGTTCGATGATGTTTGATGTGATTCTTGCAAGATACGTAATTTTTCACTCGAGTGTCCGTTTGGGATGATTTGTTTTTTTATTTTGAGTATTTTTTCAAGATCTACACGTATGAGATATGTATATACACATTTGGGAAATGTAAATCTTGAAAAAATGACAAATGCAAAACATACCTCATGTTCAAGATATGTTTTGGTATTTTTTCAAGTTCTAAACTTGAAAATATATATGTGAACATCTAAAACGTGTAGATCTCAAAAAAATACCCAAAATACCCAAAACTCGGGTGTCCGTTTGGGATGATTTGTTTTTTTATTTTTGGTATTTTTTCAAGATCTACACGTATGAGATATGTATATACACATTTGGGAAATGTAAATCTTGAAAAAAATGACAAATGCAAAACATACCTCATGTACAAGATATGTTTTGGTATTTTTTCAAGTTCTAAACTTGAAAATATATATGTACATCTAAAACGTGTAGATCTCAAAAAAATACCCAAAATAAAAAAAATCACCCCAAATGGATACCTGAGTGAAAAATTATGTCTCTTACAAGAATTATATCGAACCACCATCGAGCAACGTCGATTTTTTCATGAAAATCTTGATTTTGAAGGCCCAATCGAGGTGGTATCGAGCAACAATCGAGCAAAATCAATTTTCTATAAATTTCAGAGTTTAAAATTTGAAAAATAACTCAAAAATCATGCTCAACTCGATGGTTGCTCGATGGTACCTCGATGGGACCTTCAAAATCAAGATTTTCATGAAAAAATCGACATTGCTCGATGGTTGCTCGATGGTGATTCGATGCAATTCTTGTAAGAGACATAATTTTTCACTCAGATGTCCGTTTGGGATGAATTTTTTTTCGATGTAATTCTTGTAAGAGACATAATTTTTTACTCGGGTGTTCGTTTGGAATGATTTTTTTTATTTTGGGTATTTTTTTTGAGATCTACTCGTTTTAGATATTCACATACACATTTTCAAAGTTTATAACTTAAAAACATACCAAAACATATATTGAACATGAGGTATGTTTTGCATTTTGCATTTTGTATTTATTTCAAGATTTACATTTCCCAAATATGTATATACACATCTCATACGTGTAGATCTTGAAAAAATACTCAAAATAAAAAAAAATCACCACAAACGGACACCCGAGTGAAAAATTACATATCTTGCAATAATTGCATCGAACACCATCGAACCTCCATCGAACCACCATCGAGCAACATCGATTTTTTCATGAAAATCTTGATTTTAAAGGCCCCATCGAGCTGGCATCGAGCACCATCGAACTACTTTGATTTTCTGCAGATTTTAAAGTTTCAGATCTGAAAAAAATCGCAAAAAAAAACTAAAAAATCATGCCCAAATCTATTTGAAATGTAGTATTTTAGTGTCCTAAGTGAAGAATATTTGTCGTTACATTGATTTCTATTATATTTTTACCTTGCCTGTAGATTTTTTTCTAGAGAGAATTGAGAGGAATGGGTTGAGGAAGAGAGAAGATGAAATAGATGGGAAAAATTATGAAAAATGTATTTTGAGTATTGTCAAAAGAATTAGTATTTTTTTTAAATGATTTAAATACCTAGTATTTTTTTTTTACTTTCATTAAGCATAAAAACTCAAATTTCTCTTCTTCTCTTTCAAAATGAAGAAAGATGATTCTGTTATGTAACACTCATGGCAACACTCATGGCAAATTATATCGTACTTCTATACATAATGAGTTATTCATTTTTCGTCGTCTCATAAATAAATATATATCTTATGATAAATAAAACAAAAAACAAAAACAAGTTGCAATAAGTACGATTCAAAACGTAAGAGTTGTGCAAAGGAAATTCAACTTTATAACTTTCTTCTTAAAAATAAAAGAAAAAGAAAAAAAAATTTATAAAGTTATTTATTGAGGAAAAAACAATAAGAAGCTATATATAGCATAATATAATTACTTTTATGAACTGGAAGTAGATATATTTGGCACTTTCTGTTTGATTCGTTTGTTTTAATTAAAATCTAACATTCTCTTCTTTAAAAAGAGAAGTAGCCGAGTTGATAAAAGAGCTTAAAGAAGATCGAGTAGATACAAAGACAAGCATCTATCTTTAGACCATAAAGACATTTTAACTTTATAATCATGAAAGTGATTCCATATATGTTAACATAAATATAACCATATTTATATAATATATATTTATATTTATACGATACATTAATAAATGTTGCTGAAGGAATTTCAAAGTACCTGATCATGTTACTCTATAAGAAATTTATATAACAATAAATATCAATCCTAAGTTTGAAAGCACCTGATCATAATTATAATGTAGTTCACTTTCTTTCAATAATATATTCTCTCTTCTCGATCTCTCTTTTTTTTTTTTTTTTGATAAAAGACCAATTTCATAACCTATCATAACCTAATAAATTCAACTTTTCTTTTTCACTGACCAATGTCAATAATAATAATAATGTACTGATGTAATAAATACCATTTTTTCATGGCATAATAAAGTGATAACAAATAAATATAAAGTAATTAAATGCTTCCCGATCCAAGGAGAAAAGGAAAAGGTATAAGGTGGTTACAAAGTAAAATTTGAAATTTTGAATTAAAAAAAAAAAAGTGTTGAACAGAAAAAAGAAAAGTGAAAAGTGAAAAAAGTGGGATAAAGAGAAAAGTCCGGTTCTACTTCGATTTTAGAAAGCTTGGTCAATTTGAAGCTAGCTTAAATATACCTTCCCCAACCTAAAAGAAACCATTTTTTTTCTCAAACAAAAGAATTATTAAAATGAGGAAAACATTCCCTTACTGTTTAATATATAATTATATATTTATATAATCAGAGAATTTAAGGACAACATTCTCATCCCAACATTTGCTTTTTACTAAATTATTAGTAACACTAGGGCTTTAAATGTAGTGCAATAAAAGTAGTGTATAGTAATTTTTAGCTCATTTTTATAAAATTGAATTTCAATAATGGTCTAAAATATAGGCCAAATTTGGCACATACTAAAAATTGTATCAAATTTGACACTAAATATAACATGAGTCAAATTTGGCTCACAATAATATCACATTTTTTAAATTACTTCTTTGCCCCTTATTAATATAAAATTTTAATTTATCTTTTAATAAAAAAAATTAATTATCTTTTGTATATTTTCAATAAATATTATTACTTATATTGAATTTTTTAGCTAGTTTACAACTAGTGCATTAAAGTACAAATACAAAAAATAAACCGAATATATCATTGGCACATAATTTAGAACAAATTATATACTATTCATTGGAGATGTTGATATTACAATCTAAAAATATATTTTTTGTGGAAACTTTTGGTCAATAGAATAAATAATAATAATAATGCCATCAATTGTAAACAGAGAAAGACATTAGAAATCATATTGTGCATTCAATTTAAATATAACTTACTTCCACTATCAAATATAACTTCTTATAGTTTTCTTCTCAATACTGTTTCTTTTTTCTTTTTGAAGTGACTTCTCAATACTGTTTTTTAATGCATTTAATTATAGAGTACTGATTGATACACAACTAAATTGCACACACTAATTACTAACAATGATTTGTATTTAATTTTAGGATATCTGGGACAAAAATATTTAAAGTAACATTTAAATATTAAAAAATTTCTTTTACAGAAAAAATACTAAAATTGTTAAAATGTAGCATTTAAATACTATTTTTTTTTTTGTAGGTAGCAAAAATATTCAAAGTTGCTAAAAAGTTGTACTTTTATTGCCAAGTAGTTAAAAAAATATTAATATAAATGTATTTTAAGTTATAAAAATATATAAAAAATAACTTAAATAAATTCTAAAATAAAAAAAATAGTATTTTTAATGAAAAAAATATTTTTGATTGAAAATAGTTAAAAAAAAAACCAATAACTAGAAGGGATATTTGTAGTGAAAATACATAAGTTTTTTTTTGTGGCTAAAGTACCTTCCGTCAACATTTTTTGGCATCCGTAGGTACCTGACCGTTAAGTACTAGGTAAGTGCCTATGTGGCACTTTCTGATTGGTCTGAGTGGATATTTTTAATTAAAAAAATCCATTTATATATTTAAAAATTAAATAAAAATCATTAAAAGTCTAATTAAAAATTATTTGAAATTAATTTTTTATATATAAATTAAAATTAAATATTATTAATTAAAATCCCTAAAACTAAAAATCTAATAAAAAATTAAACAAAAATCTTGTTAATAACTAATAAAATCTAAAACTAAAAGAACTTAAAAAATGAAAAATCGAAGCTTGTTCTCTTCATTTCCCTTTTCTTCTTCTTCTCAGGTCCACCACCACCGGAGTTTTGGGGTGACTCGCAGTGCAACGAGGTGGAGTTATGGTGTGACGGAGACGAAGGCTTGCAAGCTTCTCAGATCTTGGCAATAGTACTGTCGAGTTCGGGGCTTCTTAGATCGATGGTCAGAGTTGGTAGGGTTGGTGCTTTTCTAGTCAAAGTTGGGGCTAGAGAAGACAAATCTATATGGATTTGGAGCTGGTGATGACAAATCTACATGGAGCTAAGGTGTTCGACGTGATTTGGGTGTTCAATGGGATCAGGTGTTCTAGGTAGTCAATAGAATTTGGGTTTTCAACGAGATTTGAGTGTGCTTGGAGTAATCGGTGTTGGTTCATGGACTGGGAACATTGGGCGACTAGGCTCGCAAGCAACAGGAAGGGAAGAGCTGCAGTGATCTCAACTTGTTCATGGAGTTTTTTTTTTTTCTGTGTATGTGAAATGGTACCAATAATTGTTGAAGAAGATGAAAAATGGTTTTGGGATTTTATATGAATAATGATGTTGATAGTGTTGAAGATAATTAGAACAATGGTTTGATGATGATAAAATAAATGCATTGATTTGTACAGATTTTAAGATTAGTTTTGATTCTAAAATTGATTTTGTTCATTTGAAGAATCTGATATCTAAGTTGTTTGTATATTTTTATGAATTTTGAAATTTGTTTTGATTATGTGGTTCGATTGAAATGTTAATTTTTTTTATGATTTGGGAATACAGACTTTGTAATTGTTCTTGAGTTTGGGTTAGCTTGAATCTTGTAAATCTAGGTTTGTGAATATGAACAAGCTTAGGTTTGTAAATCTAGAAACAATTCCTTTTTTGGCTCTTAATTGTTTTAAATTTATTTTAATTTTGATAATGTTTTAATTATCTATTTATTAGATTTTTGTTTTATTTTTAATTAGATTTTTAGTTTTAGGGATTTTAATCAATGATATTTAATTTTAATTTAGTTAAAATATGAATTTTAAATCATTTTTTATTTTTTTATTAGATTTTTATTTAATTTTTAAATATTTCAATGAATTTTTTAATTAAAAAATAGAAATTCCACTTAGACCAATCAAGAAGTGCCACGTAGGCACTTACCTGGTACTTAAGGCCAGATACCTACGGATGCCAAGAAATGTTAACGGAATGTACTTTAGCCGCAAAAAAAATGACTCAGGTATTTAAGTGTTATAAATTGAAAAACTTAGGTTTTTTCGTCGCAAATATCTCTAATTAAAAAACTATTAAAAGAGAAACAAATTTATTAAAAAACTTTATTATAATAAAAAAAATATTTATTTACTATTTTCATTAAATAAAATTATTCTTTAATTTTATAATTAATTTAGACTATTTTTTTTCTATTTCATATAATTGTAATGATTTTTTACAACTTTAAATACATTTGTATTTTTTTTAACTATTTGGGTAGTAAAACTGCAACGTTTTAGCAATTTTGTGTATTTTTACCGTCAAAAAAATAAGTTTGAGTATCTAAATGTTACATTATGTAAACATTGAATATTTTTACTGCAAATATCTTTAGTTTTAATCGTAAATAATTTTAAGTAAACACTACTACCTCACTTTTATATGAAAAAACTTAGACAGTTATATATATAATATCATTTATAACAATAAAAAACAACAGTTGTTTACAATTTTCTTACATATATAACCTCTATGATAATGATGTCTTCGGCATAACATTAGGGGGTCGTTTGGTATGCAGAAATCTAGACACGGGAATGAGAATCTGAACACTTTCTCATGTTTGGTATTGGGTTTAAGTTTTTATAACCTGAGAATCTGTACTCTAGGAGTTTTAACTTTTCCTGATTCTAGGTTCAAGTGAAACACATCTGACAAGTAGTTTTCAGATACCCATGAATGTGAAACACTTCAAAATTATTATTATTATTATTATTTTTAAATCTTAAACCAATATTTTTTTAGTTAATAACTTATTTTATTTTTGAAGCTTATAATATAACAACAAATATACATATATCAAACTATAAAATGATAAATAATATTTGTTTATTTAAAGAAAATGATTTGTAAATCCTTTATATCATTACTTTAGTTTAAAATAACAAATGAAATATTATTAAAAATAAAATAAGAGTATTTTTGTAATTTTAAAAATTATACTTGATTCTAATATTTAATAGATGTATTTTTTTTAATTTTGTTAAAAAATATTTCATAACTAAAATTATTTATAAATTATTTTGATGAAATATATTATTATATTAATTTTATGAAAATATGAAAACTTAACAGATTCATATGCACAACCAAATACAGAAAGTGATATACGCATAAATCATAGATAAGATTACAGTGCACAACCAAACACAATGATGTAAGTTTCCAGACTATCAGATTATCCTCTTCAACTTTCCTAGTAATATGAAAATTGTGACCTCCTCGTACTAAACGGCCCAAAAATAAATTTGTGGTTTGCAATTTTTTTTTTTTTTGTTATACACAAAATTTGTTATATGTCATATATCTTTAGTCGGTGGTACTTACAACTGTATAATAGATCTTTTTTAAAATATATATATATAAAGGAAAAAACAATTCAAAAGGGCACTTCATCCCATTTTAATTTTACATTTTTTTATATATAATTTTAGTGTCTTCTCTACATTTATAAATAATTATTTATTCTTTCAATTTTTTTTTTACTAAAATATATCTCCTCTCCAATCTTTCTTTCTCTCCTCGTTATTTCATATTTGAAAGGAATAAAAAAGACTAAAAAAATATATAATTATTAAAAGCTAAAATAAAATCATTTAATATATGGTGTATATAAAAATTAAAAAAAAATAGAATTTTAATAATATATATTTTAAATAATAGAGTATAGAAGCCATTGGAATCCTCTGAAGTCACTCCCAAGTATACTCTGCTCACTTTAACGACATAATAATTATTTTGCTTTTTCCTTTTTCCTTTTTCCTTGCATACCAATAGTTACATTATTTTCACATACTATTTTGACCATATATTAATATTGTCATTTCAGTATAATATTTCATCACACATCATAATCAATATATATGTGGTCGCATATTTTAATATGTTTTAATATATATATATATATATATATATTGTAACTTCTTTTTTCTTTTTCTTTTTCTTTTTCTTTTTTTGAAAGGAAGATATATTGCAACTAAAACATATTTAATAGCAACAAATGTTTTTTTCACAAAAAAAAAAAAAAAAAAGTAGTTAATCATTTGGTACCTTATATTTTTGCAAAGTATCATTTTGGTACCCTCTGTTTTCAATAATGTTCATATGGTACTTTGTATTTTAAAATAATATATATTTGGTACCTTAAACTCAAATTTAATTAATAAAATTTTACTAATTTAATCAAACTGTTATCAATAATGTAAGTTCCAAATTTAAATTTAATTACTTAATTACATATAACTGATGACAGTTTGATCATATTGACAAAATTTTATCTATCAAATCTGAGTCTAAGGTATCAAATATGTATACTTTTAAAATACAGAGTACTATGTGAGTATTATTGAAAACAGAGAATACTAAAATAATACTTTGCAAAAATATAAGATACCAAATGATTAAATTCCAAAAAAAAAAAAAATCATTAATTAACAATATAAAATCACGAATTCTTCAACTCTTGTCACAATATTTGTGACTAAAGTGAGTATTTTTTTTAGTCTATATTTCTTAGAACCAGCTTGCACAAACCTAATAATAATTATATGACAACAAATAGATTGTTATATATTTATATATATATATATATATTTATATGAATGACATCAAGTCAGAAAGAAGGTATAATTAATTGGAAAAAAATGGAGAATATTTAACTTTTCACATGGATGGCACTTACAATTACTCCATCAATTGTTAAGTCTTATTATATTGCTTAGCATATCATTATAAGAACTACTTCCCATGATTGAATTGAGTATATAATAGTTTAGTCCTAAATTTATTTCTTATTTTGAAAATAAAATAGGATATGTTACATTCAGAACTAAATAATCGCTATAGATTATCATATACATTAATATAATAATTAAGAAGTTGTACACAAAGCTTTTTACATAAGATCCCATGTATTATAATCTAATTATATAATTATTAACAATATGCTGTAATATTTAATTTGCTATAAAAGTATATTCACATACTTTCGTCTCTATACGTAGTGAGGGCAGATATATATATACATATATATAATATTGTTTTAAATATATAGGTACATGATTACAAACATGTATGTATATATATATATATATATTATAGGGTAATTTTTGGATGCATCCCAAAAGAGTTACAGTGGTGCATTACCTGGTGTTTTTTACTCGGCAGTATTTTGAGCCAATTTTTTTTTTATGACAGTATATATTGTAATTATTTAGAATATTTTGTAAATTTTTAAAAAATTATAAATAATTTACAGTGTCGAAAACTAGATTTAAAATAGATTATTGCACGAGTGACTAATTTTTTTTTATGCGCGTGGAAGGTAATATGTTTGAACCTTATTTTTGGTACTGTAAATTATTCAGAATTTTCTGAAAATTTACAAGATGCTCTAAATAACTACAATATACACAATCATAAAAAAATTCACCAAAAATATTTTACGGGCCAAAAACACCATAGGGGTACACCAAAGAATTTGCATATATTATATACATATGTAGAGTGGCATGAACAGTAATCAATCCATCTAAGGCATATGCTAGCAGTTGTTTAGGTTCCTATCTGATCTAAGCTGGAGCCAATATAACATTCTCATCAATATAATGTGTAATGGGTGGATAGCGCTAGCATTATGATGAGTTCTTAGATGTACGGCTCTACCTAAACCAGCCAAAGCCTTTTTCTACTTTATACCCTATCTCACTGTTCTACTTTAACAAAAGAAACCTCCAAACTAACTTTTCATATATATTATTTATATTTATATATATACACAAACACTTATTATAGGGGTAAACATATAGTTCTGATCGGGCCAATATAGAATTTTCTTGGTATAGTTTACCAAACATATTGAGAATAATATTCACAATTCGTTTTAATTTCTGATTAAAAAATGAACGATAATAAATGTTAAAAGAAATACTATGTTTATCTCTAAATAATTGAAAAAAAGTATTTTTCTGGTCCATAGCTTATTAATACGTAATTTCTTAGCTAAGTTCCAGGAGAGTAATTGACCTAAAAGAATTTTCTAGCTAACCAATCGTAACATGCATTATAATAGTATTATTAATTTACAAATTGCATGATATTTATTTATTAATTGAGCCTTACAAAATCAATATCTCTTTAATATTATTCTAATTAATCTCAGTGAAGATTTGATCTGAAGCTTTTGAATATATATGATACCACCAAGATGCTTTACCTAACTTAATTAGTCAAAGTCTTGCTCATTTCTAGTTCAATATACATATATATAAATACAACGATAAACCATGTAATGCAATATAGGTAATAAAATAGGAACCCAATAATAATAACCATGATGGTTTCATTCATATTGTTTATTAATAATATCTCAACTATACAAGGCTAAGAATTAATCATGTCATAGACTCAAAAGTATTGTTTCCTTTATTTAGACTAATAAAAAATTGTAAAATAAATAGAGATTTATTAAATTTAATAGAAAGAGTAGTAATGGGAATGGCTCCCAGAAACATACTCAATCATATTGTCTCTCTTTTTTGTAATGCAATATAGGATAGAAATTGGTATAGCCATCGTCACATAAAGACAACACCTCGAGCTTCGTTCCCATTATTATCCACTAAATGATTATAGATAGAGTTTTTCATTTAAAAGCTAATAATTATAATAATAAGCTATATCATAGGTATATATTATCCGTGTGATTGAAGATTTAAATGAAGCTTTGTAGTTGTTGTTGTTGTTGTGTGTTTAATTAATTCTCTTAAAAAGTATAATGATATAACTAAAAATAATTGGACCTATTGTATTGTATGAACTTCCATTTGAAAAGCTTGTTGTATATAATATGTATAGCTCTGCGCAGACTTTCAGACCTATATGGCTGTAATTATAATATACACATGTGTTTTGGTGATTTTTTTTTTACTATTAAATTTAGAAATGAAATTTAAGACGAGTTTTGAGGTCGTATTTGTAATACATCGAGTTTGAAATGTAATCACCTTTTTGAACTCTTTTTAGTTTTTGGAGATTGTTTATTTGCTATAAGATTTAATTATGTCTTCAGCTAATTAATTAGTTACCAACCAAAGTGCTACCTAGGATTTGTTTTATACAACAATATATATTTATTCGGAAGATTAAACTTTTTGTTAGAATATCTGAATCGATAATGAGAAAAGCATTATTAAATATTTACCTTAATGATGTCAAACCACACCAAAATATAACTTTAGTGAATGTCTCGAGGCAAATTTAATTAAAACAACATTTTTTTACATATATAAAATTAACCATATATCGTAGAAGGACTAATCACTTCTGAGTTTTGTAGTGGTCATCTAAATTATGAAAATGATTGGCTATGCCATCAAAACATGACAACAAATAAAGTGAATTTGTTTCTTCATTGATTGAATACATAATTATCTTCTTCTTTTTTTTTACATTAATTAGCTCATACCTTTGGCTTTCCACTTGTTATGATTTGAAACAAGAGGGGCCATTGCTATACAACAAGATGCAACGAAAGGGATATGACACTAAAACATTCTTCTTGTAGTTTTTGCTATTGGTAAATATAAAATATATATATATGTATATGTATACATTATTTTTCTTGAACCACCTATAATTGAAGTACACATACCAAATGGGCTCTAAAGGTTGTTTGATTACAAAGAAGATATGGGGTCTAGCCGTCATCGACATATGATCTTAGAAATATGATCTAGAAATGATTACAATTGAGAAAAAGTAAATGTAAAAGAGACACATATAAAAAAGTATATGGCCCCCTCTCTTCTTGTATTCTTTTTAGGGTTCATTAATGCTATAAAAGTATTCAAATCATAATCAATACATATATAATCAAACTTTTTAAGGGCAGTGCATCTTTTCTATTTAATTACAACTCTGTCTCATCCAAAAACTACTAAACTCCACACCTCAAACTTTTCATAGAGAGAAAGAGAGAGAAAGAGAGAAGCTGTGGCTTTTATCAAAAGATAGCAAGCAGACAAAGTTTCCACAGGTTAAGCTTTTGCAGTCTTTGTGGAAAGAAGGAAACAGAGAGAGAGAGAGAGAGAGAGAGAGAGAGAGAGCAGGTAACGGCTGTTTACCACAAGGGCATCATCTTTTAAAAGCTCTTCTTTTATGTTACAAAGAAAATAGTGCATGAAAGTAAGGGAAATTCTAGCTCGGATCCCCAAAACCATATATGCATTATCATTCTATAATTGAAATAATATGTAATTATCCTCACTCTCTAACTTTTTGGCTATTAATGATCATGAGATTCATATGTTATTCTCTCACAAAGTTGAAGGATCACAAGCATTAATAAATTATTGGAGAGAGAAGGGGAGAGAGAGAGAGAGAGAGAGAGGGTAGTCTATCCTTGGTGGGTTGTTAAGTTTAAAGGCAAAGGTATTGTGTTATAGATGACCAGTCAAAAAGAAGAAGATGGCACAAAGTTGAGGAGAATGTGATGAGATTTTTGATTTACATGTTATGATGTTGCTTTCAATCATTGTTTGGTCATTTTCTTTACTTTAAAGCAGTTTTAGAGGGAGTGAAAGATTCTGCCATGTGCACGGTGCACCGAGTCATTGACTGACTTAAACCAAACTCCCAGAACTAAAAGAAGTTTACTTCATTTTCATAAATTTAAGGCATACACATTCACCAAATTTATATCATAAAAATGCTATCGTAATACACCTTTCAAGTTATAATCATGAACTACATTTTAGCTTCAAATTTAAAAGGGGAATAAAGGACTAAAGAGAAATATAAAGATGGTATGAAAGTGAAAATAGTTTTAGGATCTCTAAAGACATTTTTCTCTGGTGTGTACTAGTTTGAATTAAAGCATCAAAACTATTTGTGGATGCTATATACTACTTACATATTCTAGTTCATGAGATTCCTAATTAACTAATGTTTAATTCATGAAACAGCTGGTCTAGTTCCCAAACCACAAGCACAACCTTAGCAGAAAATGGAAACTTTAGGGTCTCAACCATAAATTGCTTATGTTTCTTTTGAATGAGCAAAGGGTAGAGTTTGAATCTTATCTTACTCAAGTGACTTTACATGGTTGGATCCTTCCCAAACCCCATCATTGCATGAGTTGCTAACATAGAACCTCTACGAGTAATTTCGATAAATCGACCAACAAGTGGCAGCTTAACGGATTCTCTGTTCCAAAGAGGCTTCTTGTCCCACCTACAGTAGAATCATATTATACTTCAATAAGCTGGCAAACATAATTCTAGATAAAAATATTATTGACAAAGTTCTATGTAATATTTCCAAAAGTTGATAGAATATATGCTTAACAACTCAATTAGCAATTTATAATATGACTTAACACTGGATATAATCATACTTGGAATAAAGCATGTCTTGTCACTCTCATACCATGGTCCACATACACAAGTATCTTAAAACAAACCAAACTGGCACACAGCTTAAGCTCGGCAGTCTGACCAATTTCAATACCATAATGCAGGTTTAACTAAGTTATATAGGTGCACATAGTACTTTGATACTGTATCACGATGTGATAAATTCAAATCCCGGCCACTGGTTATAATACATTCACACTCAAGGACGTAGAAAAATAACATCTATGGTGTCAAACAGAGCAGGACAGAATTTTCAGGCGGTACTAATTAAGTTACCAAAACAATCCATTATCAAGTAAGTGCTCTGGTACATTATCTTGTTTAAAAGGAAGCTAGTGGGGTTAAAGGTTTAGCCAGTGTTTAGTATTTTATTAAAGGAAACAAGATATACTGTGTATGATTTAGTATATTTTTTTATTCAGTAAAAGCTCAGTAGAATTCAGCTGAGAGCTTACCAGTCTTCATGGCGAACAACTTTTCCTTCCACGACATTTAATTTGATGAGGGATATCATATCTATGTTTCTCCCCAAAAATTTATACTGTTGCTTGTTATCAATTGATATCTAGATTCATTACACAAATTGAAATCAAAAGGTAAATTTCAACCCAAGAAATCAACATCTCTAAATTAATGAAACAAAATTTAATGTTGTTACAAATGTAATGCAAACCTCTCCATTTTGGGGTGAAGTCAAACTTTCTTTCACACTGTAATCCACAATTTTGGATTCGCCAAAGACCTGAAAAGTCCATACAAATAAGGATGAAGGTAAAATGAATGAAAACACTTAATGACAACAGCATTAACAAAAAATTAAAAGAACGCTGAAATTTACAAAACATGGGGTGTGTACTTAAAGTATGATGATTGCTCTGTCTGATCAAAACGTATACCATTCAAGGGTGATCAATATGTATTTGTAATATTTAACTGAGCATCTAATCTATTAATTTGACCGAAGTTATGGATGAGTTCAAATAAAAGTTAGCAGCAATGACAAATAGAACTCTTCTCACCTACAGTTTCTTGAAATATAGACAAGTCTAGATAATAAAAATGGTACCAAACAGCTCCAATTCATCAATGAAATGTGGCAAATCTTGAGATTGAACCCTAGAAAATTACAGATTAGTTTCGCAGGCCTCCCTCTTCCCAAATTCAAACTGACTTATCCAAAAAAAAAGAACTACCTGTCTTTCCCTTCTAACTGGCTACTAATATATCACCCATTTAACTCAGCTACCTCAGCAAAAACCAATAACCGAACACAACATAATAAGAGACTGCAACTAACAACTAAGCAGTCCATTTAGTACACAATACCGCATCATTTAAATTTTCTTTCTTCTAACATAAGTGAACAGAATTGGATGCTTATCATGAATATTCTGGCTTAGAAGAGATAAAAACCTCATGTCCTTGACTTATTATTATTTCATTATCATGTTCACGATGTTGTTTCAATAATCTAAACTCTATTTGTCATATTCTCCATCATCCAGCTATTGCTTTAATGATTTATAAGCCAAAAGTCAGGAGATTCATCAAAGCATTTCTTTGATAATAGCCATGACACCAAATGAAACTGGTGGGTATCTCTGACATGTGTACACATACTGAACTTAACTAGTCTAATAGATGCAATTGCTATTATTGCAAATATAGCTGATACTGCCAGCAGAATTCATATTCATTGTAATATTTATCGTTGTAAATAAAAGTTATTCCATGGTAAAACTACGGGTTTTTGTGGGTGCTGGAACAAGTAAAAAGCAAAAAAATTGCTTTAATCAGATTGACATATAAGGAAAGGTGGGTTTCCAATTATGATTTCACTGTTTATCATCAATTCAACACGTGAGTAAAACCTTGGAAAGTGAATAAAATGCTGACTTGATTTGCTTCACTCTGCAAAAACAGTATAAGAAATCTTGTAAGGAACTATATGACAAATGTCAGACTCACAAAATTAATGATGTCAAAAAGATATAACAATCATTGGTAACAGAAGGAAACAATCAATGTATTTCTACTAATGACTACATGAGAGATATTCTAAGTAACATGTTCTTAGAAACTACAAAAATGCCTGCAACACGAGGAAACAGCTTAGATAGCACTTCTGACCCCTAAGAGATATTTAATGAGGACAGATTATGTTAATTTATTAAAATCAAGTGTTTTTCATCAAATAACATAATGTTAGCAATCAGAATTTACCTAAAATGTAATGCATGATTATTTACAAGTCTACATTTCAGAAAGAAGCACCCTATTTTGTGTTTTCAAGTCAAGGTTCCAGCAGAACTACCAAAGCAAATATTCAAAATTTTAGTGAGTGCATTTACGAGGCTTAAAGAACTCTTCAAAATGATTTAATAACCATGCTCTCACTTTATCTCAGAACATGCTTCTTAGACTAGTTCAAAATAATGCAAGGAGTATATACCAACTATACAGTCTCATTTTTCAGAAATACTTGGATGAAACAAACAAAGCATGCTTTCTCATTCAAAATTATGTCTATACTTCTTTTAAAGTAGAACAATATTTTTTTAAAATAACTTAATGTAAGACTAGTTCGAACATCATTTTTCCATAAGAAAGTACAATCCAAAAGACGATTGGTTTCTATATATATGTAGCAAATATTTGATAATAACATTACATACCCATGAGCACACATAAGTGGGTCCTCAAATGAAGCATTTGGGGCATAGATTTCGAAGTCTTGTGGCGTTGCTTTGGAAGCATATCTGAAACATTTAAAATCAATTTTTTCCTTAAAACTTTACAGAAACTAGTGAGAGTTTTTATTTGGTTTAATTGCCATCTTAAACATGATAACTCACCTATATTCAACTATACAATCAAATGGACTAATTCTCCCAAAAGCACCACAAATGCATTAACGTCTAGCAATAGATCAGCATATTCCATTTACATTTCCTACTGTTCTTCTAGGAATTTGACTTGTGCTCAGGCTTTCTACTTCCATTGTTATAAATAATCTGCTTACTCCTAAACCATAAAACTTTCTTTTTTTTCTTACTCTGGCATAAGATCCATTACAAAGAAACGAGGAGCTCAAGAAATAAAGAATTTTGGACCATATTTACTTACTCGTAGTAGACCATAATGGGAAGAAAACAATTGGTAATTCTTTTACACGTTTATGATACAAGTTGTAAAGAAAGTCTCACATAATCATGAAAATTGTCTGCAATTTTTCATATGTGGTTAAAACACATGTCACATCAGTGTGTGCCTAGCATTACTCATTATTGAAATGGGGAAATTATAATTTTGTATCCCTTCTCAATCCTCTCAAAATCATTTCCCTTTATGATTCTTTTCTTCATGGATTAGTATCTTTCACCTAGAGTATCATTAGCGTTTCTTTCCTCCTGAAATAGTATGTGATAGCCATTAATTTCTTCTTAATTTTTTGAAATCCCTCTACAAAAATAATGATTATCAATCTCAACTTGGGCTTATTGTCCAGTGGTCTCATCCATCACCAGCTCAATTAAGTTCATTGTGCACATAACAACAAATCTTAAATGATTATGATTATAATTTAACTTATCGAGAAGATTGACAAAGACACAAATAATTGTAAAAAAAAAATGCATAATCAGAATGAGTTGATCCAAGTGGTTCCTTTACTAGAAGTGTTCATTAATCATCCTACATAATAGATATGATTCTTCAAACGCTATAGATGATCCAAAAACAGGAACATATCTGATGTGTGTGTGGAAAAGAGAGAGATTAGACATACAGATTCAGTATGTGAGGGATTATATCATCAGATAAGCGCTTTCTTGAGATGAAATCACATGTCTCCTTGGTGCAGACTTCTGTCATTCGATCAATTTCAGCTTCTTTACCTTTAATCAAAATTAAAAAAAAAAAACCATTAATGAAAATACTATTGCTACTTATCTTTAGATGAAGAATCTAAAAAATATATAAATAAATAAAAGGGGGAAAGGGAGAACAAAAACCAACATCCAAAATGAAGAGTAGATGGAGGAGAGAGTAAAGAATAGAAAAGATAGGAAAAGAAGAAAGCAGCCAAAGCTTGGGAGGTTGCAATACCCATTGTGGATTCTGAAACTTTCTCGAGGAACAAACGGTTTGCAATGTGATATTGTAAATTGAAAGGAGACGATGAAAGCTTCAGAAGATGGACAAAGGAAGAAGAAGAGGCATGGGGAACTGTCAACGTACGGAAATGAAGGAAAAGAGTCATGGCTTCATGGCGCGCTACGTGGACAGTGCTTGTCCATTGTTCACTTCTTGTTCTATACGCAACTATACCAAAGCTCAAGCCAATCAAATTTTGACTTTGTCCTTATTATTTTTCTGCTTTTTCTGATGCTAAATTCGCTCTATTTTGTATTAAATAATGACATGTCCACTCAAAAATTATTCACTAAAATTTTATACAAAATGACTTCAAACTAATTTTAAAATAGTACATAAATAAATGTTATTGGTAAAATAAAACTGCGATGTTAGTTGGTTGGTGTAATGTTTTAATGCATAATTTTAGTACACATATCATTACTCTCTTTTGTATTTATGTCAAACAATAACGACAAGTATACTAAAATTATTGATCAAAATATTAAACCAACTAATGTAATACTACTTTTTAAATTGTCATATCGGTTGGTCTAATATTTGGTGCGACTCCTTATACTCCAAAATGAGGAAAACAACACCATATTAGATTGAAAGTTGCTTTCACTTTGCTGACCGAGCATGTTTGGGGGGAGAATCTATTGACCATTTCCTACGAATTCTTACAAAGAAAATGTGTAATGTCCAAGAAACTTGTTAAAATATCTAATGACAAAGTACCCGAAAAAATGGAGCCACTTATTAAGACTATGCAAAAAATCCAAAAAAATCGAATAAACTGCTAAAACCGACTGCCCGAACACTGAAAAAATCGAAACCGACGGAACCAAAAACTACTGAAACCGTATTGGCGAAAACGGACATTAAATCGATCGGTTTATAATTTGGTCGCAGACCGACCGAATATGCTTAGGTTCAAAATTTGTGGATATAACATTATAACCATGTATTTAGGTTTTCAAATCATAAAGTTGACAAATTAAATTAATCAATTTCATATTAAAAAAAAGCTAAAAAAATGGATTCCAATAATCTACATTTTTTTAAACTTAAATTTCCTTAAAAATTATTTAAAAAATAAATAAATAAAGAAAAAAAAATCAAGTTCGCTTTGGGCGGTTTTAACTGACTGAACTGCAATATAAATCGATCAATTTTTTTTTTTTAGTGTTGTAAGTAGGTCGGTTGATTTTTAAATCGCAGCAATCCGAACCGAAAACCGAAATTTGAAATTTATAATAAAAAAAAAACTGCCAAAACCCATGCTCAGTCTTGCTACTTATTACATTTTCATTCCTAAATGAAAATATGTGAGCAAACAAAGATCATTATACCATTGGCTAATCCCATCAATATACGCGTCATTCTTGAAAATGGTGCACCATTGGAGCCTTTTGACGAATAGTCTTCGATGTTCAACCAAATATTTGGGTCAATAGACGTTTTACTGATCTTAAGAGAAACCAACGAGAAACTTAGAAAGTTCTTCAAAGATTGAATATCAACATTCAATCGACCTATAAAAAGCGCCCAAGAGTCATCTCAACATGTTTTCTTCTAAAGATTGAATACCAACATTCAATTCAATCGGCCATATGAGGCGCCCAAGATATATTACACCCAGGAGTATAAAAGTAAAAAAACATATTAAATCTAAAAGTGGTTATAAATCTCACAAGAAAGAAAAAAATATGAGTAATGATACGTCCACTTAAACATTACACACAGTAATGTAACAGTTTAGTCTAACCAATCACATTTATTAAAACTAATGTATAATATTTATGTGCATATTTTGAATGCACACATCATTACTCAAAAATGATATGGTAACTTGAAATGCAACTCATCACAAAAACTTATTTCACAATTTCTATGACATCACACATTGGGAAGAATCTATTGATCATTTGCTCCAAATTCTTACAAAGAAAACGTTTAATCTTAAATGAAACTTGATACAAAATAAAAACAAACCAAGAAGAGAACACAAGGTAATCGACCAGGGATAAAAAAAATGACAATTAATGAACTTAAAAGAATCCAAGACCTGTGGTTTTATAAAATATCCTCCCCATAATGTGACACTTAACGTAAGAATGAAAGAGAAGTGAACTATTTTAAGAATCTAAATTCAAAAGAAATATAAATCATCAAGTAATCTCCATTCAGGAGAAATGGTCAAAATAGGGTTAACCGACATGCTATATCATTTCTTAACTTTGAACTTGTTTAAAAGGAAACAGGGAAGAGTATATATACTGATATACAAGGAACCCTCGACTTTCTAAAACAGAGGATAGAAAGAAAAAAAAAAAGAAGAGAAGAGAAGAAAGACATCTAATTCTAATGCATAAAATATTGATATGTAACAACCGCACCTAATACTAGAAGAAGGTTCAATTAAGTCAGCAGAACAACAATGGAAGTAAACAAATTTGCCATAAGAGCATAGTTCATCTGTTAGTTAGTGTGCTTCGAATGCTCCTAGGGACTCCTTGAGAAGTTTCTGTGCTTCTTCTCTCCTCCTACACAAGTATCAGAAAAAGAAAAAAAAAAGTTCACAAATAATAATGGGAAGAAAAGCTTTCCTTTTCAATGCCCCTGATAAAATAACAAGAAGAGAACATTTTCATCTTAGTAAGTACTAATCGAGTAACTCGGTAAATCACTGAAACCATACCGTTTAATATCCTCTACAGCTTGTTTACGACGTTGTATCTGAAGTTCTAGAATGTGAACGAGTGTTGCTCTAGCCTGCAGATTAATGGCACCACTATTATAAAGTAGATTCTCTAATGAATTGCAATGCAGATCAAGAATTGACGTTCTGGTACCTAAGAGATTTGTAATGGTCCTAATGGAAGCCAAGAAATGATGTTTCAACTTTCAAATATTCACAATATTTTACCTGGTGAGGCCGCAATGAATTGAGGAGATGATGCAAGTTTTTGAATATAAGAGATATATCCTCAACTCTCCTTGCATACTGTGATGGTCGAGACACAAGAACATCGGCGAGTTCCAAAATGTGGAGCAGCAAATCTCTGTTAAGTGACCTCAATTCCTTCTTAAAATCTTAAAAGATATCAAAGTTTATTTTAGTTAAGAAAGCTGCACAAAGATATCAAACAAATACATAATCTAGTTGTAAATAAGAGCAAAACACCAAAATAACCATGACAAAGAAAATGGACAGACCAAACACAGCCTCACATTTTCTGAAAACTGCTTTCATATCTCAGTAAGAAATATATATATCAAATATATATGGAGAGAAGAGCTGCAGTTTGAAAAATAAGATATGCTACTCATTTCTTCCCCACGGACCCCACTTATTCATTATCAATCAAACAGAAGTCTGAAAACCAAATGAGGCCAAAAAAAAAATTACTAGCATCGAACGCTAATTTTTTAACAATGGTAAACAGTGCCCTATCCATCTTTTTATATCTACGTTTTCTTATTCATAAAGGCTGATCAAAGAAATCATGGTTTAACCAATGTAAAACTCAACCAAACTTTAAAAGACAACAAAATATTAGGTGATCATACATGGTTTCGGGCATATTTATACCAAACAAACTTTCCCAAGTTCTGAAATGTAGCTAATGAAAGGAATCGTATATAAACCAATAAGAGAATCAACAAGTCTAATTCAATAAACCTCTATAGGAAAACAAGATATTTGGAGATAAACCATATCAAATTAAGTAACAAACTTTCGTGAGCTCTCAAAAGTAGGAGTAATTACCGTGATAATGATACAAAGCTGTAGGATCCCATAGCAAAAAAAAAACTACTTACCAATATTTGGTCCTTTTGGGTATAACTGCCGCACACCCTGCTCTTCCAAACTTGGAAGCACGTCATCAGTCTACACAATAACACAAGAAAATAAGAAAATGGAAATTGAATCAAACTTCAAAAAAAAATGTTTATAAACACAATTTCTTTTAAAGGATTTCAGATTCAAATTAAAAACCTCAACATTGAAAATCGGTATAGTTACCAATCGAGCTAAATCTGCGACCACATTAAGAACACAAATTATCCAGAATTGAAAGTAGAAATTTGCATTCACAATTTTCGGATACTAAGCAGATTCACCAAAAAAATCCTTCAAATCATTCTCATTTATTGTTCTTATTTCCCCTAAAAAATAATAAATGAGAGATAAAATCTAAAAAGAAAAATAGCGTTCTGATTGCCAAAGTAGATAAAAATACTGAGATCTGAGACAGAGAAAAGTGGGAAAATTCTCACGGTGTAGGAGCTCCCAAAACAGACGTAAGTTCCTTCTACTGGCGGAGGAGGAGGCGGAGCCGATTTGGGGTCTTGAAGATAATCTTTATAGAGACGGTAATATGGCGGTGGTGGCGGGTAGGTAGCTGCTGCCATTGCTAGGTTTTGCAACCCAAACCTATGCACCGATCAAGTTCGATGAAAAAATTCATAATTAGATGATACAAGAAAAGTAAAGTTCAATCCCTCAAAAAAAAAAGTAAATTTCAATTAAAACCCTAACCCCTAATTTATAAATGGTAAAAGAGAAAAAAAATTCAGTGTAAAAGAAGTAATTAACTAAATTTATTGGTAATTTTTTAACATTTTGTTTGGATACTGAGAATTGCCGAACAAGAAAGAAAAATAGAAATTATCTGGAAATTTTCAAATGACGAACCTGCTGATGAAAACAAAATTTGGATAACGAGAGTTGCTCAAAGAAAGGGAAAACTTTCTCTTCTATTTTCACTTTCTTTTTCTCGACTACCAAACAGACCAAAGCCCTAGTCTAGCCTTGGTTTAGAATCTCCATTGTATTTCCATTGCTGCACCATATTGGTACAAAATATAAAAACGTGTGTACCAAAATGGTGAGAAATATGAAGTGGGGAGCACCAAATTCTACACTATATTAAATTGGTACGTTACGAAACAAAACATTCCACACAAAAATGGTGGATTAGTGATTAGAGAATGGTATCATTGTTTTTTTTCTTTTCTTTTTTAGTTTCCATTAAAGCAAATTCAAATGAATTTATCAAATATATCATACAATAATTTGCGATGCTAAAAAATTATTAAGGGCTTGTTTTATAATTTATACGAAAAAATTAAATTTTTCTTCGAGGATAGGGACATATTTATCTTATTTAATAATACTCTAGCATCCTTAAAATTATAGTTAATATTGGTAAAATTTTTGTTTTAAATTTTTTAAATATAAAAATGGAAATGATATTTTATTTTTAAAAAATAAAAATATGTTTGATAATTATTTTTGTTTTTTGTTTTTAAAAATAAAAAATAATAAACGCGTTTGATAATTTTTATTTTTTGTTTAACAATATAAAATATTGATTTGAAGAAGAAAATTAAAAAAAAAAAAAAATTAAAAATTATTTAAAAAAAATTGAAAGGAAAAAAATTCTATTTTTAAAATTGAATAAATTTTAATTAAAATTTTAAAAAATAATAAATAAAAATAGAATTACTAAATGTTTAATTATCAAATTTTTAATTAATTAAATAAAAAATTATTTTTTTAAGTGTTACTAAACAATACAATAAATGTTTCGTATATAAAATTATTATTATAATTAATGTATTCATTATTTTATGTAAGGTGACATATAGATAATCATTAATCAATCAAGAGTGAGCTCAAATTAATGATAGTTTTAGAATTTTGTATGATTTACTTTGATTAATTATTATAAGCTAACTAATAAGTTGAATAATTAATAACAGAGAAAGACCATACTAATCATGAACCTCAATAATCAGGTGCATAATGACATTCATGATATAACTACACTCTCATGCACCTTCACTTCAATATAGCTTATATATGAAACAAATTATAAGTAATTAAGAAGATAATATGTATCGTGATACTATTTTTATGCTTAATAAACTATCATATATATATATATACATATATAATCATTATATAAACCTTTTATTAAAGTAAATTCAAATGAAATTATCAAATATATCAACCCAATAATTTGCATTGTACAAAGATTATTAGGGAATCTAGCTTGTTCTATAATTTATAGGAAAAATAAAATATTTCTGTGAGGATATAGACATATGCCACGAATGTACATCTTACATGAACGTGTCACTACTTCAAGAACTTTCTAGCATCCTTAAAAATGTAGTTAATACATATGTTTTTAATATAAAATTATTATTATTATAATTAATGTATTATTTATTATTTTCTGTAAGGTGAGATAATGACTATATTTTGTAACGAAACACTATTGCATATAAATAGGAAATCCAAAAATCAAGATGAATCAAATCAATCCAAAAAGCAAGATGAATCGAATCACATTTCAGATTCAAATGGACGTAGACACTTTGTTTGCCAAACCACTATATATTTCTTGTTTTATTACCTTATTATTTAAGTATTCGCATATATATATTTTGAGTGCTCCAAGCTTTATTTATTTACTAGCATTATTTGTGTTATAACCAAAATCCAACAACAACAAAGTGCATGTTTACAAGTCATCAATATCACACTCACTTAACATCTATCGATATAAAAGATTATTAAAGCGCTACATAATCTGATTAATAGACATTGCTAGCCTCCTATTTTCTTGTGTGACTAAATGTTCGAGTATAATAATAATAATAAAAACAATTACTTTTAGGTCAGTTGTTTTCCACGTCTAAGATTGTCAAAGGAACATAACATAGGAACGAAGGTTTATTTGTATACAAAAAAGACAAGAAAACAAACAACAATAATGCAAAACCTTTGTATGGAGTTTCTTTACAAACAACACTCCTCCCTCTCTCCATTCTCCATTTCTATTATTATTTATGACTCAAAAAGCTATAAAATAAATATCTACCGTCCACTTGTCAAACAAATCAATGGCACCCGAGCAAGATTTTGATATAACATCTATCACTACTACAAGTATTCATGAAACTTTAAACCCAACAAAAAATAATATACAAAACCACCTGCTTACACTAATTAATACAGATATACACTTGATCTGAACAATAGCCACGCACCAGAGGGAGGAACTACAATAGCATTCTGTGAAAGAACAGACCCCTTTTTATTTGTGATCGGCAGAGCAGTAAACCATCACCTACCTGTACTTGTCTTAACACAAGCCCTTCTCAGCAACCAATAGATAGATGAATCTTGGAATACCGCAACCTTATCATGATAAAATACCACCCAAGGAATAATGCGAAAAAAAAAACTCTCAGAATAAAAGATGAAGCATGCGCCATTCAGGGAGGTCGGTGTCCACTGTCAGTGCGTTGCCTCACCAACTAGACCTCCATCTACCTCTTCGGTTCATTCAAAGTTTTTCCCTCGAAGAATTCACCTAACATTCGCTCAAGATCCTCTGCTGAGAATCTTATGTACTTCTGGGGGTTCTTCCCATTCTCAACCAAAGGCCTGAAAATAAAAAAATATAAACAATGCATATCTTCTCAGTTAACTTAGCAATGTGCCTAAAATTGTCATAAAGAGTTCATATGACCCTGATGAATTTTGTACATGCAGGATATTCCCATAAATTTCCAGCTTCATTGCATGCATGCATGCATGTAAGCAAGGTAGAAATACTTGTAATTATTCCCTCCAACAAAATGCTTGTGTTTAAACGGAGCATACCCGAATCGTTTTACGAAAGACCTGTAGGCAGGCAATAGTACTTCAGCTACTGCAAGCCTCAGTGACTCACGTAGCTCAGTGTCAGGCACTGTCCACTGAGATTGTTTTTGATGAAGTTCCTCAAATTGCATATTGAATATCTTGAACCTGTAATCAATTACATTCTCTAGATAAGTCAAAAGATTTATGAGAACCAGGCATGCCTAATGGAAAAGGAAAATAATATAGATGTATTGCATGGTTGATTCCAATTATAACCTGTCTTTAACCAATGCTCTTGAAACACCGCTACTGTTTCCTCCATCACCCCCAACTGAGCTACCACCACCGGATGAGGTCAGACCTTGAATAGTGAGACATTGCAGAATCTGGAAAAAGAGAACACACCATCAGTGAATTGCAGGCAAAACCCAGCTTTCCAGACAATAATTAGAAGGCGACATTCTTGCTAAGAGAATTAGTTATACTTCCAAAACCGAGATTTTATTCCCCCTAATACTGAAACTTCTTATTTTTAACCACGTTATGGCAGCAAAAACTATGTTTAAGAGGAAAAAAAAAGTCAAAATTGCAATATGTAAAAGTGTTAATTTTGACAAAGATCACCAAGATCCTAATCATGGGATTTGTGCGTGTTAATTTTGACAAAATGGAAAACAAGCTATAAATGGATAGCCTCAGTAAGTACTGCAAGTAATCTCTTCGCCATCTACAGACAATTGTCATACAATGAGCATCATACACTTCTATCACAAGCCAAAACTTAGGCACTTAGATGAAGACCAGGGGTCCATTGGTACAAAACACATCCTCCATATGATCTACCAAGTAAATTGGTATTGTCCATATGATAAAAGAAGAACTCTGTGCATGGAATCAGATGCAGCAAAGGAGATGGGGATGACCCCTTTATTCACTGAAAGAAAATCAGAGAAAAAACCTCTCAAATACAAAATATGATTCGTAAAAGCTAGTCCTTTTTTGTTGTCCATGCCTAGTATGCCTTTTCAAAACACTATGTTACCCTAAAAATAAATTTATAAAAAAAAAAGACCATCATATCCTAAAACGACACAACATAATCAAAATCATATGATAGAACTCTACTAGAATCCCAAAAGTCTAGCAGAGTTACGAACCTATCATCATAAAAACTAAAAAAGAGTCAATAAAAGCTTCAAACAAAAACTCCCAACTACCCAAAATTCCTTCCTAGTTGTCATTCTGCACTAGAGTCCCAAGAAGGTAAGAACTCAAAACGCCTGGTTTCTTTGGACAACCAAAAGAGAAAAAAATAGCAACAATGTCTAATACTTCCAACAGATAATGAAAAAAGCACACATATTTACAGCCACGTGCAGTGCCACCATGTCTACATGAGCAATCATAATTGTTCAGAGTGATCAAATTTCCAATGCACCAAATAGCAGACAGTGACCAAGCAATGAATGAATAAATACACACTTAATATAGTTAATAGGAATAAGAACAAAGTGGATTATAACACAGATTTGTTATTACAAAAAATACACATTTAGATAGTAAAGTCAATAGAACTGCAGAATGATTGGGTCAAGAAAACTGCACCTTTCCCCAACAAATCCTTTTGTATTGATTTGCATGCTGCTGCACAATCCTCCGGTGCCTTTGCACCCAATCATCTCCTAACAAATCTTTGGCTTCAGATCTAAAACAAGATAAAATTAAATAAAAATAAGAAACAGAACTATGTAAGTAAATCAAGCTTGCAAAGTCCATATAAATATTCTGAACATAATAACAAGAGACAAACCTGCGCACAGATCTGACCATGTAGTGGATATTGTTCATAAGAAATAGGTGAGTTAAAGAAAGATCCTTGTACTGTTTAGACTTCCCATCCAAATTAGTCTGAAGGGCCTGCATTATTTGCATTGTTACTGAGGCTAACTGCGAACCAGATTCACCTCCATTTTCAAATTCTTGGAAAAGTTGCTTTAAGGTTGACTGGTAACTGCAAAACAACAGTTCATGTCAAACATATAGACATGCAATTTCACATCAATCAAAAGATACACAGAAATAAAGGTCAATCCATCCAAACTAAATATATAGCATGCCAACTCTTAATAAATTACCCAAGCAACAGTTTCCATGTTATAAGATGTCGTGCCTAAATTCATAAAAATCATATGAAACAAAAAATGAAAGAAAAAGATATGTCATGTCCCCGTTTCAATGAAAAATGAATAACTAAATTTTTGGTGCAAGAGGTAAGAAATTATGTTAGCAAAAGACAGATACTTAAAGGCACAAGTAAAGCAGATTGACACTTTCCATGTTATAAGAAAAATTACTAGAATAAACAATTTCACCACATAAATACATGGCAGTTTTTACAAACAGTGGATTCATTACTATAATTTACAGATTTGCTCTTTAGTATAGGGAAAGCAAGGTCCACCAAACTTACTCAAATAAAAACTTCACATAGTTGATCACATAGCTTGTCAAGGGATGAACAGTTCCATCTAATACAGCAGTTTTGGTCGCATCCTTTTCAACTGCTACTTCAAAATCACCAAATGTCTCTTGAGCTGTCTGGGCCAACCGTTTTGTCAAACTTGATGCTGATTCTCTAATTTCAGCACAAGCTTTTCCTTTGAAAATTGTCTCAATCTGCAGATGATTTCAGACAAGGTAATGAATAAACCTATCATGCAACAAAAGTACCCTAAACATGCAAGCAAGGCCACCTAGACAGTAGACACCTACGAATAAGATTCTGCATGACTGGCATTATGACCTTGCAATAAAATCAGTCACTGATTACTTAACAGAATAATTCTTATTTCTTATATTATTTTATGTCTAAGGCTCCATGCCTAATACTACGGGACCAGAAAACTATAGCAATTGCTAGGGAGGTACTCAAACCTCAGACTTTATTGGAGCAAACCACATGCCTAACCATTTAAGCAACCCTTGTGTAACGATTCTTATTTCTTATTGACTGTGGTCAACTGAGAGGTAAAGAATTATTCCCATGGTAGGTGGAAAAATGAATCTCCTTTTAAATTGGATAGGCAAGTTTGTTTGATGGTATCTAGATATTTACTCACCATTTTCAGGGATGAAAATTAACAAAATTTCACAATGCACTCTAACATTAGCATGAAAACGTTTAGAAAAAATTTCATGCAAAACAAGCAGTTATTTTGTTTCTCTTTTGTTTTGGCTGAAGCCTATTTTAACACAAAAAAAACTATTGAAACCTAAAAGTCCTAAGTCTGCCGAGCATGTTCCAAGTAATGAAGCTCTAGCAGCATCTTTAGATGACTAAAAAATTCTTACCAACAAGAATGGTTGAAATTGCATTATTAAAGTAGGGATACTGACATACTATGACTATACAATACAATCATTCTTCATTTAGCAACATTCAAATTTCATCAAAGGGTTAAGTAGACTTTTCCTCTACTCCTTACATTATTTTTTTATAAAATAATGCTCTATAACTCGTCACATTACTTATTAAAAAAAATTCTAATAAACATACTATTTATTTAAAAAAACAATGATGCAAAGAAAAATTGACAGCATTATTGATACCTCTGAATGAAGCTCTCTCATTATTTCATACATGTCTAAAAGAACAAACAACTTTTCTGGAGATCTCTTGCTTCTAGCAATTGCCTCACCAAAACTAAGAAGCATCAAAACACTACCAATAGTGACTTCAGAAAAACATTGGTCACTTAGAGAATCAAAGCCATCAAATAGCTGATCACAAACTTTCCTCTCCCCAGCAAAGAGCAATTTCACCTGTCCATGTGTCCAAGACTAGTTAAATATTTTAACCCCAAAAAACAAAAGCCTTAAGATTTCATCAAATTCTGAGTACTTACAGCTATGCGCATGTAATGAATCCAGTTCCCAATTTTAGCCTCCAAAACTTCCCATTGCATCTTTTGAACATCTTCCTTGCTAAGTTTCTCAACTCCCAATTTGCGAAGACTTTCTTCCAAAACCGAAGAGCGGGAATCCCTGAGTAGAATGCAAAATTATTAAACTTCTTGCAATGTCTTGACACTTATTTGATTTTAATTTGACACACGAATGCTTAGAGAATCAAATGAAACAGAGAATAATTAGAAAAATGACATGGTGTGCAATTTCACACCACACAATTTCACAGAGAAGAAGGCTACGATATTGAATAAAAAGAGTTTTTCACACCTAGATTACATGTTTAAGGTCAGACTTGTCTTCCCTAAAATAAGTCAGATTTGTCTAACCATGCAATGCATCCACCTTACAAGTCATATTTCGTCATATAGACACTTATATGAAGATTATTAGTCAATGGCATCATTAAGGATATGCCATTTTCTAGAGTCTTCAAAAGTTTTCTCAATATAAATATATATATATTGCCACATCATCATAATTGTTAGCACTCATTTATGGGTAGTAACCATTGAGAAGTCTTCCATAAAAATATATATATCTGTTGTTTGCAACAATTTTTACTAGTTTCATTTTATCATCAACATTCCAATTGATCTTGATTGCCGGTATATCCATCACTAGCGATGTATTCTTATTTGTGTTTGTGTACTTATCTTATTTGCATCATCTCTTCATGTAATAGAAACAAGAAGAATAATTCTTATGTAATAATTGAGAACAAAATAACCTATTTACCTATAAATTTTCACCAATTGCTGTCGCTGACCAGCTTGAACCATCTGCACAGCTAAATCATGTAGCAAAGGCAAAACCCTTGGTGGAATAAGAGTAGGAGGCGTATATACAGCAGTTTCCAAGTCAGGGTTTGGATGTTCTGAATGGTTATGGGGGTGGTGATTTCCACTAGAATCACCATGCTTCCCAGGAGATCCTGAAGGTCGCAGTGAGTTTGGAAGACAATCAAACAGTCGTTCAGGTTCCACAGGTTTGCTAGAAATTCAGAATAGAAAAAATATTAGAAAAATAGAAATCAAGTTTACTTGCAGGGATAAACAAAGTGCAATAATTGCTCTACCACACAAGCTTAATCCTGCTCCCTGAATCAGTTAAATTTACATGCATCATTGTTGAGACCAGCACTGAAAATGGCCACTTTTCCCTCTATTAAGTAGTCATTCATTTCAAATAAGAACTTTATCATGCATTTTTGCAACAATAGACCAAAGAAATGTTAGAGCATATATATTACTAAGAAACAAGTAAAATCCTAAAAAACTTACTTACGTGTAACATCCATTCCCAATAGCTTTTTAAATAAAGGGGTGGGTGAAGTAATATCATTAGCAAAGTAGTAGGATTTTTATAAATGCATGCAATAGCCTAAAATTATGAAGAATGTTGCGCGTTAACTACACAAGAAAATACAGAAACAAGCAACCTCTTCCAGAGAACAATAAAACCGGCTTATACAAAATGTCAATTGATCAAAATCAGACGCCAGACTAGAAATCACAAAGTTGTTATTCTTAAAACATTGGACTACTTAGTTAGAAAGGTGAACAAAGTGGTGACAATACCATAGTAGTATAACTAAACATAAAATAAGAAAGAAAAGCAAATAAGTGTGGAAGCACAAACCTGTAAGATGTTAACTGCTGCTTAAATTCGTCTTCGAGCTTTGAAATAGCCTTTGTCAGTAAACCATTTGCATGGTTGAGAACCCCTTCAGTACTCTTAAAGCCTTTGCTGCTACTAAAGAAATGGATATTTTTTCTTAGCTGATCGATAGCTTCTAGATAACTTTCCAAGTCCTCATGTGGCCCCCTGAGTATTTTCGCCTCTGCCTGTGTATTGGAAAATAAAACAACTAATCTCATAAAATGTATATCATAACGTCATTGACAAGAGCGTTTACATGTCAAGTGGTAAGGTTGAAGTTTAACTTTATCCATTAGAATACATATCATTTAAAAAAAAAACACTTTTTTAATAAATTTCTTGATTGCAAAAGACGTCAAATATACACAAACCTAGTAGAAAGCCCAATATACCTCTAACAAAACCAGAGATATCTTACAAAGAAAAAAATCCCAAAACATTCAGTATCCATCAAGCAATACATATAGAAAATATTAATAAAATAATATAAAAGTTCCAGTGACACCTATTCAGCAAGGTTTATGAAAACCAATCTGAAGAAAGTCTTAACAGTCACTCCAGCTAAGTTTAAGATTTAAATGTAATCGTGTACTTCCAATATACAATTCTATAGGTGCATTTGTATAAAACCCCACTATAAATTAAGATAACATAAAAATCAACTAAACAAACAAGATAGCTAAATCTAGACTTCGAAACATCAAAAAGAAAATGATCTTAATAATCAAAGCTACAGAAAAGTAAAACACGGATAAATCTTAAGTACCAACCTGACGAGCAAGATCAAATTGTGCCAATATAACTTCTGCAGACTTTAGAGTCTTATCGATATTCTCGTGGGCTTTCCGAATAGAATGAGTTCTAATCTGTACAGGGCAGAATTAGAGCAAACCCAATAAAAACTCCATAAACGGCAATATCGGAGCTATGAAATAAAGCAAACAAAACAACACAGCATTCCCCAAGATCTGCCATTTTATTGCAGATAAATCAGTGTAAAAAGGCAAAAAGAACAAACGATTTGAAAGACCCATATTTTCGGTTCGCTGCTATTGGGAAAGTAAACGAGAAGTCAACAAAACGAGCAACTCAAATGATCAAATTCCTTCCCAAAAAAACTGCCTCTTTTTGCATACCCTTTTCTGTTTCCTACTCATATTTTCCGAGGAACCAAACATTGAAAGAAAAAACCAAGATGAAGAAAGGGAACCCACCTGAGTAGGGCGCATAGCGGTCTCGAGGGCTGAGAGACGGTGATCGAAGGAGCCAAGTATGGTGACCACTTTATCGGTTATGGTCTGGCTCTTCTGAAGAGACTCTCTCATCATGGCAGCCTTCTCGCTCAGTAGATCCGCCCCCATTGCCGCAACCCCCATCTCGCTCTTCTTTCCAAGAATTGAGCACGAGAGAAGAGAGAAAAGGAGATGGTAGTTTGAAGAAGCTTAAAGTCGAAGATATTGAGATGGTGGTTAGTTGGGTATGGTGAGTCCGATGATGGACCAAAGAAGAAGCCCCAGTTTGACGTTTCGCTGGGAATACATTCTTATTCGTCTCAATGTCTTGATGCCTATGGTTTGACAGGCTGGCTGGCTGGTCTTCTCTTAAGTCTAATTTTACTTGCTAATTTCATATCTTACTACTAATTACTAGTAATTACCCCATTTTGGTTTTTTAGTCTTTTTCTTTTTATTCTTTTTTAAAAATTATATTATATATTTTTACTAATACAGTATCATTTTTCTTTTTATGACTAAATAGAGTATCATTTTCACAAACTAGATTGAGAAAAAAATTTATAATAAAATTTTTACTCAAAACACATTCAAATAGTAGCACGGCTACACATCTGGACCCCAAAACCTGCCACTTGAAGGACCTGATCGACTCGCACCCATAAAGCCCGAAAAAATGACAAAAGCTATGAATTCGAGTTGGATTGGGATCCACCCGACCGCACAATCAGGTCGGGTTCGAATGTTCAAGTATAGGTGATTTGGCTTCGAGTGTGTAACTCAAACCCACTCGTAAATTTTTTTAAATATTAATAATAAAAAAATTAAAAACAGAACCTTAAAAATTCTAAATTCCTAAACGGCTAAAACTTACCTCTACCCTCTCTCTCCCTCATCAACGACGCCAAGAAAACACACCCATGCCACAAGCACGGCCACCAACCACTGGCCACCGACATGTGACAACACAACCCCTCTTCTCTTCTATTCAAGCTCTCTCTCTCTCTCTCTCTCAATCTCACACACCTACGACACCGACGAGGAGGACCACTTACCATGACCTAGAGAGGGCCCTCAACTTCGAGCCTTGGCTTCTCCCTCCCTCAACCAGACCAGCAACGACACATTAAGATTTTGTTTTAGTTATGTTTTCAACCCGAACCCGATGCAAATCCTACCTAAACCCGAACAACAACACCCGACAAACCCGAACCCGATGCAAATCTGATCACAATTCAGACATGTTCACTATGTGTTTGCCACATCTAAAACCCAACAAACTCAAACCCAATGCACCCGAACCCAACAAACTCATCCAATGTGCAACCCTAAATAGTAGTATGCAAGAAATATACATTTTTAGGAGAAAAAATGAAATTCATTCATAAAAATATAGTGTCTACTCTATAAAATTTGGATAATTTATAACATTATGTAAGTGTCAAGTGCAGGGATGCACATTTTCTCTACGGAGATGGGGCCTCATAGGGACCCATCCCAAATGGGGAGAGAAATCTCTGTCTAAATAAGGAACGAGGCGAGGATGGGGATACTTTTCTGTCTCCAAATGTTAAATGAGGCTGAGGCATGGATGGCACTCCTTCCCTCGATAGGGCTCTGTTTAATTTTTTATGTTTTTATACCTTTTTTATGTATTATTGTAGTCTATTAGTAACTTTTTAAAGATTTTAAATTTTATTTGGGACAATATTTAGTATTTTTAAATTATGTAAAATGAGGTTAAGAAATTAATTTCTACAGAAAGAGCTAGATTGGTTGGTCTCCTTGAGACAAGGGTCAAGGCTTTGAATTTAGGGGCCTTGTACCTTAGAATGTTTGTTGGGTGGTGTTTTACGGCTAATAATGCGTGGCATAGTGGAGGAAGAATTATTGTAAGTTGGAATCCAAGGATGTTTGATGTGAATATTTTGTTTTGCTCAAGTCAGATGATTCATTTACTAGTTAAACCTATGAATGGTTGTGGTTTCCTAGTAACTTTTGTATATGGTTTTAATGTGGAGGAGGAGCGTAAGAGGTTATGGACTGACTTAAAAGCAGTTAGTACTACGGAACTGTGGGTAATACTAGGCGATTTCAATGAGATATTGAATTCGAAGGAGCGTATTGGTGCTAGAGTGAAGTATAGGAAGTCTGTTGAATTTAAAAAATGTGTAGAGCACTGTTAATTAGAAGATGTAAAGTATAGGGGCAATTATTACACTTGGAGTAACAAGCAACAAGGTGATGATCGTATTTACTCCAAAATAGATCGAGTACTTGCTAATCAAAAGTGGCTAGATTGTTATACTGAAGCAAAAGTCTTTTTTCTGAATGAAGATCTGTTTGATCACTCACCTGCTTTGCTTTCGGTTTATCAGGAAAGGAATTATGGGAGGAAGTCGTTCAAGTACTTTAGAATGTGGAGTCATGCTCCTAATTTCAAAAAGAATTTGGCTAATGTTTGGAGTAGAGGAATTCATGGGACTGCTATGTTTTAGTTGGTCTACAAGCTAAAACAAGTTAAGTTGATGCTCAAAGACTTGAATAACAAAGATTTCCATGATATCCCTAGTGCTGAAATGAGAATGAGGTTGAACCTCCAGGATTCTCAAGAAGCCTTACAGCAAGATCCTTTGAATAAGGATTTAATTCAGAAAGAGAAGGAGGCTAGAGATTAGTATGTGGCAGCAAAAAAAGCATACCAGTCTTTTTTACAGCAAAAGGCAAAAGTGCATTGGCTTAAGGAGGGAGATGAAAACTCGACTTTCTTTCATGCAAGTATCCGAGAAAGAAGAGCTCAAAACAGAATTTACTCTATAACAGATGCATCTGGAAGGTGGTTAGATCAACCTGAATAGGTTCAAGAAGCCTTTCTCGATTTTTATGAAGGGTTCCTGGCAACTAAAATGAGTGATAGAAGAAGTGTTATAAAAGAGATTGTGATGCAAGGGGCTGTTGTAATGGAAAGGCAGGCTCAAATACTTATAGCAGACTATACAGAGGAGGATGTGAAGCAAGCAATATTCTCCATTCTTGCTAGCAAAGCTCCAGGACCAGATGGCTATAGTAGCTCCTTTTTTCAAGATAATTGGGAAATTGTTGGCAAAGAGGTAAGTGAAGCCATTCTTTCTTTCTTACATTCTGGGAAGCTTTTGAAGGAAGTAAACATTACTGTGTTGACTCTTGTTCCTAAGAGTAAATGCCCAAATTTGGTGAGTGATTACAGGGCGATAGCATGCTGTAATGTTATTTACAAAGCAGCCACGAAGATGATCTGTAATAGACTAAGGTTTATCCTTCCTGATCTAGTAGCTCAAAATCAGGGGGGGTTTGTTCATGGGAGATTTATAGCCCACAATATCATGGTTTGTCAGGACCTTGTTAGACATTACGGGAGGAAGCATACAAAGGCCAATTGTATGATCAAGCTTGATTTACGGAAGGCCTATGATACAATAGAATGGGACTTCCTGGAAGAAATGCTAGCTGCTTTCCAGTTCCCAAGAAAGTTCACAAATTTGATTATGCAATGTGTGACTACACCAAAGTTTTCTTCGATGTTCAATGGATCGCTACACGGTTTCTTCTCAACAAAACGTGGATTAAGACAAGGGGATCCAATGTCTCCTCTTCTATTTGTGTTGGGGATGGAGTATCTTTCTCGTATCATGATGAAAATAGGACAGAAAGCATACTTTAAATTTCATGAACGATGTGAAGGTTTGCAATTAAACCACCTGAGTTTTGCAGACGATGTGCTCTTATTTTAAATGCATATACTATATGTTGCAAGGTCTGAAGCTATTCTCAAGAACATCTGGTCTTCATCCAAATGAGGCTAAATCAGTTGTATACTGCAGTGGTATGACAGAGCAAGAGGTACAAAGAGTCTTGGAAGCTTCTGGTTTCAGTAGAAGTGAGTTACCTTTCAAATACTTGGGGATCCCTATTTGTGCCAAAAGAATTTCAGCCAAGGATTGTGAAAGTATTTTAGATAAAATGGTTGTTAGAATTCGAATTTGGAGCTCTCGTAATTTGTCTTATGCTGGAAGAATAACGTTGATCAACTTAGTGCTCATTTCAATCCATTCTTATTGGTCTCAGATCATGATATTTCCTAAGGAAATTTTGAAAAGGATTAACTCTATTTGTAGAGCTTTTCTCTGGAAGGGTACTTCGGATTATATGGGTCTGGGAAATGTGGCTTGGGACATGCTTTGTAAACCAAAAAGTGAGGGAGGAATGGGATTTCGGAACATTTTGAGTTGGAATATTACTGCCATTGGGAAATACATCTGGGCTGTGGCTAGTAAGAAAGACAACCTTTGGGTAAAATGGGTGCACAATGTGTACATTAAAGATACGGATTGGTGGGCATATACTGCCCCGACACAAAGCAGTTGGTATTGGAAGAAGATCGTGGCTGTCAAAGAGCAATTTAAAAGCTACATAGCTGCTGGTCAATTTGTTCAATTTGATTACATTATTAAAAAAGGGTATTTGATGGTGTGTCCTTCTCAAACTCGTGTTTCATGGAGCAATGAGGTTTGGGGGAGGCTTAACTTACCAAAGCACAGTGTTATTTTGTGGTTGGCTAGGCTGGACAGGTTGAAAACGAAGCAGAGGCTCCATAAAATTCGCATTGTACCAAACAACAGCTGCTTATTATGTGGACAAAGTGAAGAACATATTGAGCATTTATTTTTTAAGTGCCCATTTAGTAACAGGTGTATTAAAAGTCTCAAAGCAAGGCTGCGTTGGAGAGCTAAAGCAAAGACAATTTATAGCCTGATGAGATGGATTTCGAGAGCTAAATTGAACAGGTTCAAGAAGCAAGTTCTTGCTGCCGTTGTGTATCAGGTGTGGAAAGCTAGGAATGAGGTGTTATGGCTTCAACAAGTCAAGAGAGTGGAATTGGTAATACAAGCTATACTTAATGATGTTAAGAGTAGAATATACAATATTATGCTGGGAAAAGTTACATGTACAGATTGGGAATGGTTTGAAGCTTTGTAAATATAAAGACATATATTGTAAAGAGTTGACATATCCATGCCTGTTTTAGGTGCTGTTTATTTGTAAGGTTTTGTTTGGCATCAATAAATTTCTGATTTACCAAAAAAATTATGTAATATTTTAATTTTTATATAATTCACTATTTTTATTTTAAATTTTAATTTATATTTTAAATAAATGAGTTTCGCATTGGGATTCTTTACCCCCAACGGGGATTCCTTACCCTGCACCTGAGAAGAAATAAGTGAGGATGGGGGCAGAGACGGGGATGCGAGAGACATTCTTCGGTAATTCCTTTCTCGTGTGCATCACTAGCTAAGTGTGCATGAAAGGAGAAAAACTATGCATTGATTATTTAAACTACTTTATTTTAAAGGTTTATACCATTTTAGGTCTTTGTGTTTTAGCTTAATTCTACGATGGACTAATTGTTTTAAAAAATATATTTTTGGACTAAGTGTTTGTCAAGTATTTAAAAATGGTACCTTAAATTTGAATTATGCCAAAATATTTTTGATGTGAGACTTTATTTACAGGATCATTAACTTAAGAAATGTGTAGATCTTTGACGGGTATCAATCTGTATAGGGTTATATTTGAAATATTTTGACTAAATTTTGGTTAAGAGCTATTTTTAACCATTTGATAAAACCCATGACTCAAAAATATATTTTTTATAACAGAGAATCCATTGTAAAATTTAACTAAAACACATGTACCTAAAATCGTATAGACTCTATTTCAAAAAAAAAAAAAAATCGTATAGACTCTCTAATTTTTAATACACAATTTTTTTTTTCCTTCTAAAATCTAAATTCAAAAGAAGGATGTGGCGCCCAGTAAAAAATAGAATAGAAAATTGATTGTTTAGAGTTATGTGATAAAGTTTATCTTAATAGATTCACGAAGGAAAAATACTTATTTATGATCCTATAATATAGCTTTTTTACTTAATGTCATTTTATAAAATAATTGAGCCAATTTGATAGAATATCAAGTATGTTTGGAAATACTACTTTATCAAATATCATTTTATGAATTCATATTTTTTTAAAAGTCCATTTTCACCAATTATTTGACCTTTATACACAATTAATACATGTATATTCTATTAATTTTATTATCTAATCCAATTCTTGTATGTATAATAACGTAATACATTGATTTATATTGTATTTTGGACACCCATGTCAAATTAAAGTAATAGACCTTCTATGCCATCTCAATTGTAATGTAGTCTACTATCAAAGTTGAAAGAAACCCATGCCTAAGTAGTAAAACAACTAGTTTTTGAATGTCATTTGTGAAATTACACTACAACAAAAAATGTCATTTGCGTCAATTTATAACTGTTACAATTGATTTTTTGCGTCAGGTTGATATGTGACGCAACTGCCCATGACGCAAACCAGAATGTCATTTACATCAGTGGGACACTGTCACAAACTGGCATTTGTGGCAGTACCACACTGACGCAAACGCTTGGCATTCCCACAGCACACAGTCTCAGATCCTATCTCCACTATTTTATAATTCGTACATTCTACTAAGTTCAATATCTTAATTATACATTAAAGTTTAAAATATTACCTCTAATATAAAATCCTCCAAAGTTTGATTTCACCAACAAAATTGTCAACAAAATACCTACTCAAATATAACAATAAACAAAAAAATAATGAAAAAGTTAACAAAATATAAAGAAAAATATATTAAAGCTATATTGTAACTAAATAAATAATAAAGTGCTTAAAGAAAACAAATAATTTGTTATATGTACTCATTTATATACTTAAATTCGAAATAATTTTTTTTTTTTTAAAAAAAACTTAAAAATCACATAAAGAAAAATCGACTATAAATATCCTAACTAAATCAATAATAAAATATAACTTAAAAAATAAAAAATTTTAATATATACATAATTAACCAATTAAACCCAAAATTTAAAAATAAAATTAAAAAATTAACAAAATATAAACAAAAATTTACTAATAATAATCAAACTAAACAATTAATAAAATGAAACTTATACAAAATATATCCGTTAATATATATATATATACTCATTTATATAAGTAAATTCGAAATTAAATTAAATTAAAAAAAGTTAATAAAAAAAAATTATAATAAAAAAATTCTAAAAAAATCAAATATTAAAATGCAAAGTTTAAACCTAAAAAAATTACATAATCATGAATATAAAACTATCCAAAAATTAAAAAATCCGAAATTATGTCAATTTATAAAAAAAATCACAAAAATTAATAAAATTGCACTTACTTGTGGTAATTGAGCAATGTGGGTTCTTGAAGTAGAAAACTCAAAAAAATCAAGAAAGTTTATGGGTTTTCAAGCAATAATCTTCAAAAATACAAAATCTATACAAAAAATTAAAAAAAAAACTATATATAAGTTTCATAAACATATATAAATCATTTTTTTTACATTAAAATTGAAAAAAAAAAATGGATAAAAACGTACCTAAATGGGTAATAGTCGGTTGGGGCGTCACCGGTTTTTGAAGGAGCGTTTTCTGAAATTTTAGGGGAAATGGGTCTCGGTTGGGACGATGGAGGGTTTTAGTGAAATGGTGGGCCAGTTGCGTCAGTGACCCACTGACGGTAATGTGCGTTTGCGTCAGTGCCCCACTGACGCAAACGTCCCCTTACCGTCAGTGGGCCACTGATGCCGTTAACGACCAGTTTGCGTCAGTGGGTCACTGACGCAAACGACCTTATTAAACAGCGTCAGTGTATGTAATGACACAATTGCCCCCTCATTTGTGGCAGTGTCCAACTGTTACAAATGCTAATTTTTTGTCAACAGTGTTAGTCAATTACGTTGACTGACGCGTTTAACTAACACAATTGCCATTTTTTGTAGTAGCGTGAACTCATAGGTCAATAATTTATAAAGTTCTTGCTACATGCTAAAAATCTCATTTTTTATAAAGTAAAATATCTATAAGAATAATTTTTATTTTATTATAAAAAAAATTTGGTATCAATTTAAGTCAGTTATAAATAAGAATAATATCTAAAATGTAATTAGTTATACATTTTTTAAATCTCTTATTAAGAAAATATACTAGTAATAATTATGTGTAGAATCAAATAAATATATATTATATCATTTATTTGCACTCAAAGGAGAAAATCAAAGATTTCTTCCATAATAAATTACTGAAATTATTTTTAAATATGTAATAGTTATTAGAGAATTTTTATTGTTATTGTTGTTAAAGTTGATACTTTTGTGTGTTTGTAAATCTTTTGAAATCAATACATCTATTTAATTATAACATCTTAATTAGAATATAATTAGTTTAATCTCCAAACTATTTTTATATAGAGGTTTCAGTGTAGTTGTGAAAATACCAAATCCTGTTTTATTTATTAAGTATAAACAATACGTCGTTTTTCAAATATGTCAATGTGACTTGAAGATCATAGGCTTAACCTTAGTTAGGGACTCAGTCTATAGCGAAAGACTAAGCAATAGTTAAAATGAAATAGATAAATAAACGAAATATATAACATACTGTAGGCATGGAGACAATTAGAGACCGGGCTCAAGCCTTCTTGCGAAAAATATTTAAAAAAAAAAAAGTTGGTTCCTTCCCTAAGTATGTGATAAGATAGGAAATAAGACATAATTTTAGATGTTGTTTCCCCTAACAATATGTGGTTTATAATTTTAGACTAAACAACTCAACTTTAGAATATATTTCGAAAACATTTAAGATCTGGTAATGAGAATTTGAATATTTTCTTATGTTTGGTACTAAGTTTAAAATTTTCTAACTCGGGAAACTGTACTCCAGTAGTTTTCTCTTTTTCTGATTTTTGGTTCAAATGAAACTCTTCTGGTAGGTGATTTTCAAATACATGAGAATGTGAAACACTTTTAAATTATTATTAAAAAAAAATATTCTTAAATTAATAATTTTTTAGTTAATGACTTAATTTGCTTTTGAAGCTTATAATATAAAAATGAATATACATTTATCAAACTATAAAATGATAAATAATGTTTGTTTATTTAAATAAATTAATATATAAAGTTTTTATATCATTACTTTAGTTTTAAATAATAAATAAAATATTATTAAAAATAAAATAAATGTATTTTTGTATTTTTAAAAAGTATACTAGATTCTAGTACTTATTAACTATATATTTTAAATTCTGTTAAAAGAATATTTCATAAGTAAAATTATTTATAAATTATAATTTTTGAGAAATTTTGGTAATTTTCTAAAATGTCATTTGTTATTTATAATTTTTTTTATTATTTTGATAAAATATATTATTATATTAATTTTATAAAAATAGGAAAACTTGATAGATTCATATGTACAACCAAATACTGAAAGTGATATTCCCAGGAATCGTAGATTAAATTCCAATGCACAAACAAACACAGTGATGCAAGTTTCTAAACAATCAAGTTATCCTCCTCAACTTTCACAGTAATATGAAAATTGTGAACTCCTCATACCAAATGACCCCTTGTGATGTTGGAGATGTTCCTCCATCAATTTGATTTGTTATATAATTAAATCGAAAAATGTTAGACAACCCACTTGAACGATTGTCCTAAGCTGACGTGACCATTTCTAGTTAGTGGAGTGGTTACAAAAGTTGATTGCTTGATAGATTAGCTATAACGTCCCAATTTCCCTAGTAAGACTTAGTGCCTTGGTTTTAGGCCTAGGTACGGAGGGCAATAATTGAATTAATTATGTGATTATATGCATGATTATGTGAATTATGTGAGTTATATTATAATATGACTATATTTGCATGTGTTAGGTGTATTAAGCATGCATATGGACCCATTTCTTATTAGAATGACATTTTCGTAAATTTTGACGGCATATTTGAAACTATATGTGTTTTATGATTGACACTACATTATTATGTGGGTTGCTTGGCACGAGACAATCCTAGTGAGCAAATTAGCGGTTTAGTCACAATGGGGTCCAATACCCGACTTAGAGTGAGCCCATGGGTATTTTGGTAATTTAGTACATTATCAGAATTTATCGGGTAATGAGAAATTATGGTGATTACTCGAGGATATTGGAATTAATAGGGAAATTAGGAGGTGTTAATTGAGATTAGCGGGAAATATGGCAAATGACTAAATTGCCCTTGAGGGCATTAGAGAACAAGGAAATAAGTGGGGGCATTTTAGTCTTTTCATTTCAAGGAGTGACTTAGTCACTAGAAGCCCTCAGAAATGACTTAGTAAACACAAAAACTGTAATGCCCCAAATTCCCTAATAAGGTTTAGGACCTTGATTAGGAGGCCGGGAGGGCCATAATTGATTTATTATAGTATTTAATGATTATATGCATGTTCACGTGAATTATATTATTACATGATGGTGAATGCATGCATATGGGCTCATATGTCAATTATGAGGGTAATTTGGTAATTTGGCCACTGTGGGCGTAATTGTATATTTTGGTTGCGTGATTGTGATTAATTAATATAGGCACATTATAAGGTGGATTGGTTCGAGCTATCGACATGAGACGATCATGAGATGTAAGTGTTCGGTCTAGTCATAACGGGTTTAAGTTCGGGGCTCGAGGTGAGTCTCGGGGTGAATTTAATGATTAGAGCATTACCGAGAATTAAAGGGTAATGGGATATGATTTATTGGTATTTGGGAATATTGAGAATAGCGGGAATTGGAGAGCGTTAATTATAATTAACGAGATAGGCGGGAAATGACGATTTTACCCTTTGAAGCCTTTAAAGGGGTTTATTTGGCCTAGGGGCAATATGGTCTTTTGACCTTAAGGATTTATATCAGCCTTGGGAGTTTTAGAAGGCTGTGGAAATATAATAAAACAGAGCTATCCTCATCCTCTCTGCCTTTCTCTCCCGTACAAGCTTCTCCCTTCACTTTTCTTTGATTTTTGAGAGCCCAAATTGAGGAATTGAGCTAGGAGATCAAAGGTGGGAGCTAGGGAACTTGGTTCAGACATTTGAGGGGATTCAAAATCGTTTTTAAGGTGAGTTCTAGCCATTGAATTCAAGTTATGCTCTGTTTTCCTTTTGGTTTTCAGCTTGTGATTTTTGATGTAGAAAGAGGGAATCAAGGGGAGTTTTTGTGTATGTTTGGTTGGGTTTTGATGAGGGGGAGTTATGGGTGATGTTTAGAGGTTTAATTGAGTGTTTGGAGAAGGTTTGGAACTAGTTTGAAGGCTTGGTTCTAAGGGAATATGCAGGGGAGGTCGAGCTAGTGCGTTGCTGATTTTTGGCTGATCTGGGTAATGAGCCGCGGCCTGGCTTTTGTGTGCCGCGGCCTAAGGTGTCTTTTGAGGCAGAAATGCCTCTGTCAGGGGGATGAGCCGCGGCCCATCAGGGCAGATTTGACCAAAATTGTGTTTTTAGCCTAGGGATGCTTACCATAGGCCTCGGGGTTGAACCTAGTACCCGGTTAAGTGGGGATTGATGTCCCGGAGGCTAGATATTGGTTTGGGAACTTATGTTGATCATTTTTATTGATGATACCTTATATTTGGTTATGACTAGGTGACCGCTAAAGGACTAAAGGTTGATCATTCTCAAGGGTCGTTCTTTTAATCGTTCTAGCTCGACTTTGAGGTAAGAAAACTGCACCCTGTGTATATGTGACATGCATGGCTGTTATTGATGCATGTTGGTTGATTATTGAATATGACATGCATGGCTATTATGATGCATGTTGGTTGATTATTGAGTATGACATGCATGGCTATCCTTGATGCATGTTGGTTGATTATTAAGCGTGACATGCATGGGTGTTATTGATGCATGTTGGATTACTGGATATATTGCATATGATGCATGAGAAACATGTGATTAGGACATGCTTTGTATACTGAGTATGATATCGTCCAGAGCTTGAGCCTCTGTGTTTATGCATGGTCCTAATTGTACTAATACATGTTTAGTAAGCATGCTGGATACCCTGTTTATGGATATGGAACATGTGATATATGATTGGTGTCATGACGTACTTGTGTTTGACACTGACTAGTAAGGGACCGACTCTAAAGTCGAGAATCATGCATTGAATGGCTCTATGGCATTAATGCTAGACCGACTCTAAGGTCGATGAATCATGCATTGAATGGCTCCATGGCATTAATGCTGGACCGACTCTAAAGTCGAGAATTGCGCATTGAGTGGCTCTAAGGCACTAATGCCAAACCAACCCTAAGGTCGATGATCACGCATTGAATAGCTCCATGGCATTAATACGGGACCGACTCTAAGGTCGAAGAACTTATAAGCACTTGCCTGGTCTATGACCAGATGTTTATAGCCAAGGTATATGACCCCGGTGACTGTTTGCCACATGGCTAGGGGACGTTGTCCATAGCACGACTCTAGAGTCGGGAGGAAGGTTATGTTAGTGACCATTCACCATGCACCTGTCCTGATTAAACTTATGAAAGAATCACTTATCAGTTAAGCCCTGGTGACCCTATCGTCACATGGCTAGGGGGAGCGATGCTCATTATTGTGACTTTTGGCTATTGTCACCTATATGCTTGGACTGATAGTCCTGAACGGTTATTATGATCGTTGTTGATATTATATCATGCTTTGTTGTGTTTTCTTGCTGGGCTATGGCTCACGGGTGCTACGTGGTGCAGGTAAAGACAAGAGGAAGCTGGACCATCCTTGAGTTGGAGAGCTTAGGTGATGACGTGTACATATGCAGCTGCTCGTCCACCACGGCCGAGGTTTAAAGTGGAACTAGGGGTGAACCCTGTTTTGCCGCTTAGAACGGCCTGTTGTAAATATTTTCTATAATAGACTCTGAAACTTTATTTTCGGGATCCCAATGTATATATTAAACGTTCTAGTGAAACGTTGCATCTTAACCAAAGTTTTTAATCCCTAAACCGCTAATCATACTTAGTTCATGATTTTGGCCAAATGACTCAGTTAGCGAGTTTAGCACTGTTTACAAGGCACACTGTAGCGGTCCCTGGAGTTTGGGGCGTTACAACTTGGTATCAGAGCGAGCCAAGGTTTATGGTTCCTGAAGACAAGTTGGGCATGTACACTCATCACTGAAGATAGCTTCACTCAAGGAATGGTAACTAATTCTGTAGCTATGTGTATAGCTGTGTAAATAAAATGTGAATGATTTACCTGCACATTGTATTAGGGAGCATGAGATTCTGATAGAGCCTGGCTCTTGACTATATGATTATATGCTCCGTGAATATATATGTATATATGACTGTGATCATATGGTTACCTTCTCTGTGAATATATATAATTGTGTTATTGCATGCTGGGGTTAGAAGCATGGTTTGAGCATTGGAAGAGCAGGAATTATGGGTATGTATGAATGCCATGGGCATGTTTGTAGCACTGCAAGTGGATTATGGTTATGGTGTGGTAAGATTTATCCCGTGGGGAAAAGCTCTTGATATGGTTATTGTGATTAATGGGTAAAATTATTGACTGCAGATCTAATCAGCAGGTTTATATTCAAGGCAGAGTATGAGGCCTGGTGATAGTTATACAGGGGCTGGGAGTTACAGCCGGGGTATCAGTTCTTCGTCTGCATCTTTGAATGTTCAGCAGACGCTTACAGATTTGCAATTAAGATTGCAGAGGCAGGAAGAAGAGATCAGGTATTTGAAGCAACAACGGAGTCTGTTGGGTAGTACCTCTTCCTTTCCTATGCCAGGGGTGGCATCAGTTTCAGCTCAGCCTGGGGTTGTGAACAAATGGGAATTTCTCTGTGGAAGATTCCTGAGGTTTTATCCTCCAATCTTTGAGGGAGGCCTAGATCCATTCAGAGTTGAGCAATGGATGGGCATGATTAGCTCCATTCTTGACAGTATGGGACTGGTAGGTCACGATAGGGTGATCTGTGCTACATGTGTACTGCGGGATGATGCCCGGACATGGTGGGAGGTAGTATCCCAGACACGAGACACAGCTGTGATGGACTGGAAATAATTTAGGCAACTGTTTAATGAGAAGTATTATTGTGATATGGCTAAGACTGCCAAGGTGAATGAATTTCTGAGTCTTGCTCAGGGTAATGCATTAGTGACCGAGTATGTTACTAAATTTGATGGGTTGGCCAAGTTTTCCTTAGACATGGTACCCACAGATATAGCTCGGAAGGAAAGATTTATTCAGGGGTTGAATCCTGGAATAGCTCAGGGCGTTAGAGTTGCCCCAGTGCATGAAGTCTCTACCTGTGCTCAGGTGGTAAAGAAGGCTCTTGCTGTTGAGAGTATAGTAGTTGGGCAACAGAGTGTTGGAGAGCATAGAGCTCAGATAGTGGTATCTCCACTTATTGGAACAAGTAAGAAAGAAAGTTGGAAAAATCGTCCAATATGTGCACTCGGTGCAAGAGGCATCATGTGGGAGAATGCCGAGCGAGGTCATGCCTTGCTTGTGGCATGGTTGGACATTTCAAAAGGGATTGCCCAAGTCGAGGGACAGAGCGTGAGCTAAAGGGGATAGACAGCTTGATTCCAACTCAAGTGTTTGTTTCAGAGCAGACAAAGTTAGAGATCAGAGTGAGAAAATTATGTACAGGATTGTGCTAGTATCAGATTGGAGCACTGTGAGTGCTGAATACATATCTTGAGAATTGGGTTGATGCTAAGTGTTTGTGAATCAGATTAATAGTGCATTCAAGGGTAGACTTGAATGGGGTTTATGATCGTCTTGGACGATGATGTAGTGGTGTTTTCTCTGCGGAGAATTGCCAAGAGTGAAGAGTGCCTTGGGGACAGGAGTGTCCATGAATAGTAAGGATATTTCAGGTGCCTTGGGGAGAAAGTGCTGGGTCTTTATAGACCAGGATCAGTTTGAGGATTGTTATGATATCCTAGTGATAGAGGGAAGTGATTATCTATGCAACATGTTGACTAAAGAATCTGTCCAGAACTGGAGTAGAGTTTCTGGTAGGTCAGGTGGCCAGTTTATTGTTTGAGATTATTATCTCAAGAAAGATAAAAGAAAAGATGGTAAAGTGAGCCACATACGGGCAAGATTGAATGGAAAGCTTTAGCTGGATTAGCTAAAGGTTGTTTGGTGACAGACATGAGTTTATAGTGGTATAGAGATCAGACTTGGGATCCGATGGACATCGAGATTAACTGAGAGATTCTGGATGAATCTCATGTTATTCTTTTATTCGTTTCATTCAGGCATTGTGAAAGGGTAACATGACATGGAAATTTTATAGTGATGGCCTGAGATGAAGAGACATATATCGAGGCATGTGTAAAGCTCTTAACCTGTTAACAGATCGAGACAGAATATCAGGAAACAGCAAGGCCATTACAACCTTTGAGTATTTCATCGTGGGAATGAGTGAGCATCGCGATGAGTTTCGCGGTGGGATTCCCAGGTTGATGGATCGGAATGAATTGGCATTAAGTCATTGTGGACTGGTAGTCCAAGTGCGTTTCATATATCAGTAAGGATAGGTGAATAGTACAGCTGATCAATATTTGAGTCTCCTTGTGATAAGAATAGAGAGCCTTCGTGAACTCAAGGTCTGTCTTATCAGATGAAGACTTTATTGTGACTTCCAGGTTTTGGAAGGGTTAGAAAGGCAATGAGTATATAAATGGAACTCAGTACAGTTTATTACTCTCAGACTGGTGGTAAATCAGAGAGAGAGGGTTATCCAATTATTATTGGAGGAACATCTTATAAGATGAGTGAGGAAATATACATATATGTCTGGATCCTGAGGTGGTTCAAGGGATTTATGAGATTGTTGGAGCTTGAATTTTTGATGATCACTTCTTGGAATAAATGGAAATATTATTGAACTGGACAGTAGGGATATGGAATTCCAAGTAGAAGAATGTATCTTCTCTAAGGTATCACCATGGGAAAAAGGGATGAGGAATTAAGATAAGTTAAGTCCTAGTTTGTTTCAGCAGCTGGATCCTGATTGGGTCTGAACAGGGTGACTTTGAATCAGTTTTATTTTTGGTACTGACAGTTGTATACAGTGAGTTATGTGTTTTCATGCAGTGGGCATGGACCGAAAGAACTTATAAAATTGAGTTATGAGAATCTGAAGGTTGGGTTAAGTATTCCGGTAAGGAATAGCCAGTTCAGATTGTGACATAAGTAAAGAGGTTCTATTGAGCAGAATGTACCTTGGGTTAAGGCAAGGCTATCGAAATACTGAAGTCAGGAAATGACTTAAGGAAATTTATATTCGGTGAGTGGAACTTCAGTTCTGAGCTGTTGAGTAAATTTCGAGGACGAAATTTCTGTAAGGAGGGGATAGTTGTAATGCCCCAAATTTCCTAATAAGGTTTAGGACCTTGATTAGGAGTCGGGAGGGCCATAATTGATTTATTACAGTATTTAATGATTATATGCATGTTTACGTGAATTATATTATTATATGATGGTGAATGCATGCATATGGGCTCATATGTCAATTATGAGGGTAAATTGGTAATTTGGCCACTGTTGGCGTAATTGTATATTTTGGTTGCGTGATTGTGATTAATTAATATAGCCACATTATAAGGTGGATTGGTTCGAGCTATCGACATGAGACGATCATGAGATGTAAGTGTTCGGTCTAGTCATAACGGGTTTAAGTTTGGGGCTCGGGGTGAGTCTTGGGGTGAATTTAATGATTAGAGCATTACCGGGAATTAAAGGGTAATGGGATATGATTTATTGGTATTTGGGAATATTGAGAATAGCGGGAATTGGAGAGCGTTAATTATGATTAACGAGATAGGCGGGAAATGATGATTTTACCCTTGGAAGCCTTTAAAGGGGTTTATTTGGCCTAGGGGCAATATGGTCTTTTGACCTTAAGGATTTATATCAGCCTTGGGAGTTTTAGAAGGCTGTGGAAATATAATAAAACAAAGCTATCCTCATCCTCTCTTCCTTTCTCTCCCGTACAAGCTTCTCCCTTCACTTTTCTTTGATTTTTGAGAGCCCAAATTGAGGAATTGAGCTAGGAGATCAAAGGTGGGAGCTAGGGAACTTGGTTCAGACATTTGAGGGGATTCAAAATCGTTTTTAAGGTGAGTTCTAGCCATTGAATTCAGGTTATGCTCTGTTTTCCTTTTGGTTTTCAGCTTGTGATTTTTGATGTAGAAAGAGGGAATCAAGGGGAGTTTTTGTGCATGTTTGGTTGGGTTTTGATGAGGGGGAGTTATGGGTGATGTTTAGAGGTTTAATTGAGTGTTTGGAGAAGGTTTGGAACTAGTTTGAAGGCTTGGTTCTAAGGGAATATGCAGGGGAGGTCGAGCTAGTGCGTTGCTGATTTTTGGCTGATCTGGGTAATGAGCCGCGGCCTGGCTTTTGTGTGTCGCGGCCTAAGGTGTCTTTTGAGGCAGAAATGCCTCTGTCAGGGGGATGAGCCGCAGCCCATCAGGGCAGATTTGACCAAAATTGTGTTTTTAGCCTAGGGATGCTTACCATAGGCCTCGGGGTTGAACCTAGTACCCGGTTAAGTGGGGATTGATGTCCCGGAGGCTAGATATTGGTTTGGGAACTTATGTTGATCATTTTTATTGATGATACCTTATATTTGGTTATGACTAGGTGACCGCTAAAGGACTAAAGGTTGATCGTTCTCAAGGGTTGTTCTTTTAATCGTTCTAGCTCGATTTTGAGGTAAGAAAACTGCACCCTGTGTATATGTGACATGCATGGCTGTTATTGATGCATGTTGGTTGATTATTGAATATGACATGCATGGCTATTATGATGCATGTTGGTTGATTATTGAGTATGAAATGCATGGCTATCCTTGATGCATGTTGGTTGATTATTAAGCGTGACATGCATGGCTGTTATTGATGCATGTTGGATTGCTGGATATATTGCATATGATGCATGAGAAACATGTGATTAGGACATGCTTTGTATACTGAGTATGATATCGTCCAGAGCTTGAGCCTCTGTGTTTATGCATGGTCCTAATTGTACTAATACATGTTTAGTAAGCATGTTGGATACCCTGTTTATGGATATGGAACATGTGATATATGATTAGTGGCATGATTTACTTGTGTTTGACACTGACTAGTCAGGGACCGACTCTAAAGTCGAGAATCATGCATTGAATGGCTCTATGGCATTAATGCTAGACCGACTCTAAGGTCGATGAATCATGCATTGAATGGCTCCATGGAATTAATGCTGGACCGACTCTAAAGTCGAGAATTGCGCATTGAGTGGCTCTAAGGCACTAATGCCAGATCAACCCTAAGGTCGATGTTCACGCATTGAATAGCACCATGGCATTAATGCGGGACCGACTCTAAGGTCGAAGAACTTATAAGCGCTTGCCTGGTCTATGACCAGATGTTTATAGCCAAGGTATATGACCCCGGTGACTGTTTGTCACATGGCTAGGGGACGCTGTCCATAGCACGACTCTAGAGTCGGGAGGAAGGTTATGTTAGTGACCATTCACCATGCACCTGTCCTGATTAAACTTATGAAATAATCACTTATCAGTTAAGCCTTGGTGACCCTATTGTCACATGGCTAGGGGGAGCGATGCTCATTATTGTGACTTTTGGCTATTGTCACCTATATGCTTGGACTGATAGTCCTGAACGGTTATTATGATCGTTGTTGATATTATATCATGCTTTGTTGTGTTTTCTTGCTGGGCTATGGCTCATGGGTGCTACGTGGTGCAGGTAAAGGCAAGAGGAAGCTGGACCATCCTTGAGTTGGAGAGCTTAGGTGATGACGTGTACATATGCAGCTGCTCGTCCGCCACGACCGAGGTTTAAAGTGGAACTAGGGTTGAACCCTGTTTTTCCGCTTAGAACAACTTGTTGTAAATATTTTCTGTAATAGACTCTGAAATTATATTTTCGGGATCCCAATGTATATATTAAACGTTCTAGTGAAACGTTGCATCTTAACCAAAGTTTTTAATCCCTAAACTGCTAATCATACTTAGTTCACGATTTTGGCCAAATGACTCGGTTAGCGAGTTTAGCACTGTTTACAAGGCACACCGTAGCGGTCCCTTGAGTTTGGGGCGTTACAAAAACACTCAACTCTCTCTCTCTCTCTCTCTAAGTTGGTTTTGGGTTCTTTGAATTAGAGGAGAATTTGCTTGCATTTGAAGAGTTAAGGAGCAGAAATTGGATTAAGGTGTAGCTTTGGGTTGTAATTCCTTAATTGAGGTAAGAGTTCTACTCTATTTTTATGAATTTTTTGTTGGTTTTAGGTGTTCTTGAGTTTTGAACTCAATGTTGGGTGTTAACCGAGTTTTTCGGCAACTATAATTATGAAAGATAAGAGAGCTTAAAAAGAAAGGATTTCGAAAATGCAAACAATATTTTTACGTGGTTGGGGCGTTAATGAGCCTTAGTCCACAAGTCATTTGTATTAGAGCTTAGAGAGCTTTTAACAATGGAGTTTTCTGCAAATTTGAGCAGAGTAATCGCTTACAAGCCAACCCTGGGATCCCCCCTACTGTGCACAACTAGCACTATTTATAGGCAGTCTTGTGCAATGGGCCTGGGCTGGACTAATCCTGGCCCAATAGAGATGTAATCATAGTTTGCTCACTAATGGAGCCATAATAAAATGGATTTGAAATATACAACATATATTAACCAAGGCCCATTGGACCAGCCCAAACATGATCACATTATAAGACTCACGACAAACAGTTGCTTCAGTCTGGGTGTTACGATCCACGAGGAAGATTTGGGGGACAAGATCTGTCAGTGCAGTGGCAGCACTGTTTCCCAGGAACAGTGTACGCTCCATGCGTAACTTCTTGTTCATAGTTGAGGAGACTAACTTCTGTGTTTCTCGGGGACCTGTCAGCTTCAGGGAAGACCAAACTTTCCCTATCCGGACATATTGTCCGGGTTCATTTACTAATGGCCCGGTTCGTTCTGGACGGGGACACCTTGTCCGGGATCATTCCTTGATGGCCCGGACATATGGACCGGGGACACCTTGGCCGGGATCATTGCTTGATGGCCCGGACCATATGGACGGGGACACCTTGGCCGGGATCATTGCTTGATGGCCCGGACCGTATGGACGGGGAAACCTTGTCCGTGATCATTGCTTGATGGCCCGGACCGTATGGATGGGGACACCTTGTCCGGGATCATTGCTTGATGGTCGGACCATATGGACGGGGGACACCTTGTCTGGGATCATTGCTTGATGGCCCAGACCATATGGACGGGGACACCTTGTCCGGGATCATTGCTTGATGGCCCGGACCATATGGACGGGGACACCTTGTCCGGGATCATTGCTTGATGGCCGGACCATATGGACGGGGGACACCTTGTCCAGGATCATTGCTTGATGGCCCGGACCATATGGACGGGGACACCTTGTACGGGATCATTGCTTGATGGCCGGACCATATGGACGGGGACACCTTGTCCGGGATCATTGCTTGATGGCCGGACCATATGGACGGGGACACCTTGTCCGGGATCATTCATTGATGGCCCGGACCATATGGACGGGGACACCTAAACGGGATCATTCATTGATGGCCTGGACCATTATGGACAAGGTCTCTCGGGACTTTCTCCCCTGTTTATTGGGCTCAGGGTGGGCCTGAATCTCTTTGAGGGAGCCCATGTACCCATCGTGTCACGCCACGCGTCCCGGGGGAAAACAGGGATAACATTGGGATTTTGGGTTGTGATGAGGATTTGGTTTAGTTTTTTATGTTAATATGCTGCCTATGATGTGTTGTTATGGTTTTAGAACTCAATTATGGGTTTTGTTGAGGTTAAAGGACTGTTTTTAGGAGTTTGGGCTCAGAGGAAATAGCTAGAAAATGTTAGAAAACTGGGTTCGCGGGGTTGCGTCGTGGCGCTGTTCTTGGAGCGTCGCAGCCCGCATGAACTCAGAGACCGCGACACTATTCTTGGAGTGTCGCAGCTTAGTGGGTTGCCTCGCGGCGCGTGTTCCAGGGATAATAGGCTGGGGGCTCTCTGATTTGAGACGCGTCGTGACCCTTCAGGGGTGCGTTGCGACGCTAGTTGGGAAAGTTAGCCATAAGAGGTTTGTGAGTGCGAGGACTCAAACCTAAGGGATAGGGAAGAATTCTACTACCCAGTTTAGTAGAATTCGACATCCCGGAGGCTAGGACTCGGTCCGGAAGCCTTTATTTACTCGATATTGATTAATATAATTTATTATGGTTGTGAATAGGGTACCGCTAGGGCTAGGAAGGGGGTCGTGCTCAAGGGTCGTTCTTATTTAGCCAGTGCCTAGACCAGAGGTAAGAAAATTGCACCCAATACGTGATATATGTGATTAGGGCCTGACCCGATTGTTGAACATGGTTATGATTAGGGCCCAAGCCCCTGTGAATGAGCATGATTATGATTATGTGTGATTGTTTGATTAAGCATGCTTGAATGCTTTGTATTTGGATAAATGTTAAATGATATATGCTTGTCTGCATTATCTGATTGAGAAGGCTTGACTTATAGTCAAGGACGGCAATAGAGCGTTTAGCGCTGGTCGAAAGGATTGACTTATAAGTCAAGGCCGACAATAGTGCGCTGAGCGTAGGCCAATATGTTTAGGCTTAATCAGGAGTGTGATATATGCTTGATCGACTCTATGGTCGCTTGGAAAATAAAGCGCCAGGTATGCTTGGCTAGCCCTAAGGCTAGTTATACAAAGGATAGGTATTGGGCCCCAGGGTGACTCTATAGTCACTTATCCTAGGGCAACGGGCCCTGGTGTGACTCTACAATCACCTATTCTAGGGCAACGGGCCCTGGTGTGACCCTGTGGTCACTTATTTGAATAAAATGTATGCACGAGTAGAGTTATTACTCTCAGGCATGCTAATTATGATTCTGTAATATGTTGTTAATTGCTTATGAGCATGTCTAAGTTTTCTTGCTGAGTTTTGGCTCACGGGTGCTATGTGGTGCAGGTAAGGGGAAAAGGAAGTTGATCCAGTCATGAGTTGGAGAGCTTCGGTGGCGGGGATATGTATTTACCGTCAGCGGTCAAAGAATCGGCGTGTACATATGCAGCTGCTCGACCACCACGGCCGAGGTTTCTCAGAGGAACTAGGGTTGAACCCTATTCTGCCGCTTAGGTCGGCTTGTTGTAACCTTTTGAGTTGTAAATAATATTTTTAGATGTTTATTTTGGGATCCCATGTACGAACTTAACATTTTAATGAAATGACTATTCCTTTCGTCCAATTTTTTTTAACCATAATTCGTTAATCACATTTAGTTACACGTTTATGGCCAAATGACTCATTTAGAGAGTTCAACACTGTTTAAAATACACAGTGTAACAACTTTGACTATCTATGACGTTACATTAGCTTTTGTGGTCTATTGGTCAATTTTGGAAAATACCATATGGTTCGCTCTAAAGTTTAATTAAATATGTAAAACATCATCAAAAAGAAAAACATACTTTTATAAAGTTTGATTTATTTATTGATGTAGTTCTCCTAATATTAGTGGAGATACAATTATTTGCAACAACAAAGGTTTGCCTCTTTTATTTTTATTAATTTGGATGTATGACTAATCATTGAGCAAACACATCTCATATTTTAGCTGGCTTCTTCCCCTTCCGCTTAGCTGAATTAGTATTGGTGACATTGCTTTTTTGGTTTCCTTGATTGATTTTTCCACCTAAAACACAAGAAAAACAGAAGGCAAATAATTAGAAAGCATGAAAATTACTTTAAATAACTCAATATTGGGTTTTATTGACACCCCGGAACTATTTATAGACTTACAAATATGTCCCTGTAAAGATCACAAATCTATAAATTTCACATCTATGGCAATTAACCTGCTATATTAAATTTATATAGATTATTGACACATTTTCATTTTAAACTTGATGTCATGAATTTGGTTATAACAACAGAAAAGGTTAAAAAAGTTACCACACACACATGGTAAATTATTACGATTGAGTACATTAAAATTGTAGAGATTTAATTCAATCAAAATAATTAAAAGTAGAATTTTAAATGATAACTTACCTGGTGTCTTGTCGCAAGTAGCAGTAGTAGTAACAAGGTCCATTGCTCCAGCATTTGGTTGAGTATTCTTATTACCAAGACCAAGTGTACGAGCACCAGAGAGAGGAATAAACACCCCAGTCCCACGACGTCGTCTCATACCCAAATTATTAGTCATCATTCCACCAAGTTTGGGCCTCTACAGAAATTTTAATTTAATCAATATGCATACATAACATTCCCAAATTAAGGGCTTTGGTTTTACTTACCCAAAGTGGAGGAAGAAGAAGAGGAATAGGAAGTGGAGGCTGCTGCAGCTGCATTGGGAATAAGGTTCGATTGTTGTAGTGAAAATTGGGGTTTGGGAAGTATTGGAAAGGAGCAACCAATTTGGGATTGGGAGGTCGCAAGAACTCCAAAGGGGCAGCGCCCATGCCTCCTGCTCTTCCAACTGCTGAACCCGCATATTCATTCCCATTTCCCTGTAACCAAACAATAATTAATTTAACCTACAAATTAGTTTAGTAAAACTCGATTTGATAATTAATAATATAGGGAAATTCTAAGTGCATCGGTTCATGTTTTTAGTATTTTGATGATTTTTGGCCCAATTTTTTTAATGACTGTGCATATTGTAGTTATTTAGAACATCTTGCAAATTTTTTGAAAATTCTGAATAATTTATAGTACCGAAAATAATGTTCAAACAATTTACTTTATATACGCATAAAAAAAACAGTCACGCTTGTAACAAATTATTTGAACTTTGTTTTTGACACTGTAAATTATTCTGAATTTTTTAAAAATTTGTAAGAAACTCTAAATAACTATAATGAACACAATTATTGAAAAAACTAATGTCGAAAATCATCTAAATATTAAAAACATGAAAATATGCACCGATGTGCCTCTTTTTTGAAGGTGCACTATTGTAGCACCCAACAATATAATTTCTATTTAATATGTTGTATTATAATTGGAGTTCTAACTAAATTATAGTGACTCTAAAATATATTATAAAGATGAGATATAATTTAGTTTTTTTAGAGATGGGTTGTATATGTCACAGATTATTTTATTTATAAACTAGAAAGAGAGGATATATTATTTTTGAAAATTTATTTTATTTATAATTAAATTAATTTTTACATTGACATATTAAGAGATACATATTTTATACTTTTCTACACGTGAGAAATAAATAACTTTGGAAATCAAACTAAAATATATATACGAACAAGAGGGTACACATGTATATTCCCCTCCTTTTCTTACTTTTTTTTTTTTTACTTTATTTCTCATCACATTTTATTTTTCAATCATTTTCTAAAAATATCAATTAATTTTTCATTCAATTTTTTAAATAGTATGCCTATGTCTAATGACAAATAGTATGCCCATGTCTTTAGAAAAACTGTGGGGAAGGTAGAAGAAAATAAAGAAAAAATTGTAAGAAATAAATATAATTTTACATAAATAGTCAGCAAACGATAATTCATCAAATGATAAATCTAATTCAAATCACAGTTACAACACAATCAAACTCGACCAAACAAAATGTTGAATTGAATACTCACTTGCTCAACCATTAAAATTCATAATTAAAGTAACAATTATTATAGTAAATAAAAAATAAAATAACGAGTAAAAGCGAGCAACTTATCAACGCATGATTAATAAAAAATCAACTAGGGTTATGCGCGGTTTGCTCATGATGTTGGTTGTCCTTACACTAGAATTTGAAAGTTAAATTATTAGTCAATCTGGACATAGTGTAGAAAGAAGAAACAAATCCTAATGAAATAAGATAAATTCTATATATTATTTTTAGGAGAAAACACAATTGAATTTGAACTTAATTTAGATTACACACCTAACCCTTTACAAGTAAAATCCCTAATTAACAAACTATTATAGAAAATATCAAATAATAAGATAAGGACAAAAAAAAGAAAATAAATAATGAGAAACTTGAAAACGCGTGATTATTAAAAGTCATATTGGGTCGTGTATCGTCGTCTCCACCTTTTACTCTGTATTTTTTATTATCTTATTATCTAGTCTCAAACATACGTTATTGACAAAAAAAATCTCTAAAATTAAAAATTATAGAAAATCATACATAGCGACAAGTACGAAATTTAAAAAAAAAAAGCAAGCAAGAAAAACCTGAAGATATTTGGGTCTTGATGATTTTGATTTGAATAAAGATTTGGGTATTGGCTCCCATGATTGAAGAGGTTGAACATTAGGGACATGAGCACTTTTACTAGGAGTATAATTATGAACATTAGAGGACGAATTAGTCCTAATATTGTTTGATGAAATGATTTCATGGAACACATCAGAAGGTATCCATAGCTCTCCATCTTCCAGATTCGGAGGAGTGTCTGTCATGAGTTTTAGGCCACTGCAAGAGAGAAAACTAATCAAAGAGAAAAAATATATTATTACACCACAAGAAGTGTATGAAGTTTAGTATACCCTTTGAGTTATACTATATAAGATTAAATTTTTTGTAACTGATATAATTTTTTTTGTAATGAGTAGAGAGAGACCTACTCACAGCCACATATTGGGTGAATTTATATTTAATTGGCCTACTAATATTTCAACTTTTATTTTAACTAATTAAGAAATGTATTTATTCATTCATTTTGCTTGCCTTAGAAAGTATTAAGTTTTGAAACAAATAACAACATTTTAAGTATGTTTATTGAGACTTGTTTTTTGTTGCTTGAATAAATCTTTTAAATACTGTCTTTCTTAAATATTATTTCATTGTAATGATGATAAAAATTGAATGCAATTGTTTAAGTATGTTTTCTGCATAATAAATTATTCAGAAATTCTTGAAAATTGGTAGGAGGTCTACTATAACTATAATGTACATCATCGTATAAAAAAATTAGGGTTATAACTTATCCAAGTATCGAAAATAGAAAACTCATCCACCGAAGCCTTTCTCTTGTTTTTATTATTATATTTATTTATTTTGAATAATCTATAGGGGAGGTACACATTTGGTATTATACGTTTTAACAAAGTATAAATTTGGTACCTTATGTTCTCGATAATGATCACTGGGTACCCTGTAAAATGATACATTATATTCTAAAAAAAATAGTAATTGGGTACCCTATAATTTGAAAATCGATATAAAATGATAGTATTTTTTTCATGAGAATATACTCATTTAGTACCTTGTCATTTGTGACCAAATTTGAGCTAAGAGTACTATTTTATTCTGATTTTGCAAATTTGGGGTACCATGTTGAGAAATTGGTGAGAATGACCTATTTTTTAAGTGATTTTGCAGTCTAATCTACTTTTGATAATTTTTTGCAAAATGATATTTGTCTAAAACTTTGACCAGTTGTCTAAATTTTTTGACCAGCTATCTGAATTTTTTGATCAGTTTTCTAAATTGTCAGAGACTATTTTGCAAAGAATTATCAAAACTAGGCTAAAATACAAAATGACTTTAAAAAATAGATCGTTTTGCCAAAAGGCTCATATTAGTATTTTTCATAGTAGAAGGTACCAAAGCTATACTTCGATAAAACACAGATTACTAAATGAGTAAATGGGTTGTCCGATTATAACTTTAACTTCTACATAAAAGAATTGTAATAAGCTCTTAATAGTTTGTTTACTAAACAACTTCAATGCGTTTTTTTCTTTCAAAAAGCATTTAAATAAGATAAAATCTCTACTCTATAACCATTCATCCCTCATTCGGCCTACTTCCCCCTTATTAAAAATTATGCATGGGATATTGCATATAAATAAAATAAATAACAATAAATATAAACATATATGGTAAGAAGTGGAGATGAAAAGAGATTACAATTATATAAATAATTGAAATAAAGTGAATCATATATTAGAAATACCGTTTTTGTGTCATACGAGTCTAGTGTACAACACTATCTCTTTAAAACAACTATTGTTAGAGATATTTAAATTGCCTCATTGGAAAAATGTAAAACTCTTATAACTCTAAGCAATATAATACAAAAGACAAAAGATTGATTAAATAAGATTACAACTTTATAACAAAAAATACAAGTAAATGTAGAAATGAAGAGAATAATGGAGAATACAACTGTAGCGTCCCAAATTTGCTAATAAGGCATAGGGCCTTGATTAGTGTGTCGGAAATGTAATAATTGATTTAATTATGTTAATATGTGAATTCAATGATTATGTGATTAGAAATGCATGTTTAGGTGAATTAAATATGCATGTGGACCCGTTTTGTTAATAGGGGCATATTTGTAATTTTGGCCCGTTGAGAGCATGAATGTAAATAATGTGTGTGAGAATTTATTCGTGTTTTAAACCCCATGCTTGGTAACCATGGGAATTTTTTTGTAAGTTGAACCCGTTGAGGTATGATTTTGAGCTATGTGCGGTGTTTCCGGCATAAGGAGATCCTATCCCGCGGTATTAGTGGAGAGTCACAAATTTGGTATTTGGTATCCATTGAGATTGGTAACTACTAGTAACTTGAAGTTGGTGTTGTTATTGAAATAATAAGTAAAATGTGGCATTTTTTGATAAAATATGGAAGGACCTAGATACCCTTTAGGGGTTAGCCTAGAACTAAGTAAGAGGAGGGTAAACTTGTCTTTTAATGTTAGCAATAGAACCCATGGCTGAAGGAAAAGAAACTCTCACGTTAGTTTTCTAAAGCTCTTTATTTTAGCCCTTGGTTCAACTTTGAAGGAGAGAAGAAGAAAGCTTAAGCCTATGCAGCTGGGTTTGAAGGAAATTAGAGTGGAATCAAATTATAGGAAATGATTTGCAACCATCTTCACCTAGGAATTTCGGATTTGGAGACAAAGGTAAGGTTTCATCCTTGGTTTTGGGTCTTTTTGCTTGTTCTTGAGAGTTTGGGATCGAATGTTGAAAACTGGATTTTTGGCTTGATATTTGTGAAGATTAAGCTTGGGAATCTGAGGATTTGAGCTTGGAGTGGGATTGGAGGCAGCCTAGGGTCGAATTCCTCCTTAAGGTAAGGATTCCTTTGAATTTTTAAAAGAGTTTCTGGTGTGGTTTAAGTTTTTTAAAAATTCTAAACCATTGGGTGATTTAGAGTTTGGATGTGAGTTTGGGTTTGTTTCTGATGCATATGTGTTGTTTATTTGGATTTTTGGGTCAAATTAGAACTTGGGTACACTTGGGGAATGGTTTGGGCAAGTTTTGGCTCAGGGAAAAATGGTGGAAAAACCCAGTTTTTCGGGTTCGCGTAGGAGCGTCGTGGTGCTGTTTTTTCGAGCCGCAACGCTGGGATGATCCAGGGTAGGGAGCCCTGGCTAGGTGCCACGGCGCCTATATGGCTGTGCCGTGGCGCTAGGCCATTTTCAGGGCCCTTAATGTTGTATTTTTTTGGGCATTGGCCCAGGGGCTCGAGGGATGATTTCACCACCCCGTGTGGGGAAATTGGAGGTCTCGAGAGCACGGGATTGGTTTCGAGGTTCAATTCTAAAATCGGATAGTAATGAGAACATTGTTTATGGGTTGTGACTAGGTTACCACTAGGGCTCGGGAGAGGATCATTCTCGGAAGTCGTGTTTGCTTGCCTAACTGCTAGCACTCGGACTAAAGGTAAGAAAACTGTTGGTGCTCGTAAAGTAGGGCATGACCCGAAGGTCTGTATTTTATGCTTATATGAGAGTTTATGATTTATTATGATATGTTATGCATGTTTGTGAGTGAACGACAAGAGGTCGGGATTGGCGTTGAGCAAGCTAAGTGTAGGCCCTTAGGGCGAGACCCTCCTAGGGTGCTGAGTTCTCCCGCTCGGTGAAGACCGCGAACCCAGGGCCTGGTAAAGCGCCTGGGACGACGTAGGCCGCTATATGTTTAGCCCGTTGGCTGTGTTGTTGTACACTGTGGATTTTTATGCTATATGTTATATGTTGAGTTTTCGTGCTGGGCTTCGGCTCACGGGTGCTCTATGGTGCAGGTAAGGGCAAAGAGAAGGTTGACCAATCATGAGTACGGAGAGTGTGGAGCGATGGGTCCATGTTCGGCCTACCTGGCTGCCATAGCCAGGGTTATTTTGGGAAGAATGTTGTAATGAACTGCTTTGTTGCTTAGGTCGACCGTAATTGTATTTTTGTGTTGTAATATATTTTTCAAACAGTATTTTGGGATCCCAAATGTATAACTTTTTTTATAATTTCAATGAATGTCCAAATTTTTATAATTAGCGTCATTAAACGAGTTTTATTTCTATTTAGTCATACTTTAGCCTAAAACCTCAGTTAGCGAGCTAACGACACATTTTCAACTCACATAGTAACGTCTCTAAGGAAGTAGGGCATTACAACTTAGTATCAGAGCGTGCCCAGGTTTATGGTTCCTGGAGATCGATCGAACATGTACAATTGCTGCCAGTGACAAGCTTGACTTAGAGTTGGTCGGTAATTAATGAGTTATACGCTTGATTACTTATTTAAGTGCCCTGTTTGCCTAAATATATATAGATAGAGTATGATGAATGTGTTGATATGTGTATGATGTTAAGGCATGCCCCCTTGGTTGTTGTATGCTATGTGTGATATGTGAACTTGCTGATTGTGGTTGATTGATAAGATTGGGAGGTGGTTCTAGATGTTGTTATCATGCCTTATGTGCGATGTCATTAATTGCATGCATATTGTAGTGATGCCTCGGTGATCAATTAGACTCCACGGCAATAGAGCTGAGGATGACAATGAGGGTTAGGACCCTCCACCTGCCCCACCGAATTGGCAATAGTTATTTGCTAAGATGGAAGCTAGACTTCATCGAACAAAGGAAGAGTTTCGACAATTGAGGCAACGGGGCCCTCCTCGGGGCATTGGGTTACAAGTTCCACAGGCTGTGGCACTAGTTCCAGCCTAGCCTGCTATGAAAAATAGGTGGGAACCCTTGTACGAGAGGTTCAGGAAGCAGCATCCTCCCACCTTTGAGGGTGGCCCAGACCCACTGCGGGCAGAGCAGTGGATGAACATGATTTCTTCCATCCTGGATTTTATGAGGGTGGAAGGGAATGAGAGAGTAGCATGTGCCAGCTACATGTTAAGAGAAGATGCCCACATTTGGTGGGATGTTGTGTCTCAGAGAAGGAATGTGGTAGCCATAACTTGGGAGGAATTCAAAAACATTTTTAATGAGAAATATTACAGTGTTGCAGTTTGAGCTGCAAAGGTTGACGAGTAAACTAATCTGACTCAGAACCGGATGACAGTCACAGAATATAACTTGAAGTTTGACCGATTAGCAAAGTTCGCGCCAGATTTGGTGCCTACTGACGTGGAACAGAGGGATCGATTTATGTGGGAATTAAACGTTATGATAGCTCGTGACATCAAGATAACTGTGGATCCGGTAACTACCACTTATGACCAGGTAGTGGAGAAAACCCTTACAGTTGAGGGGGCCGAGGATCAGATATGGCGAGAGGGCACCGCTAGGCGCGATGCTCGGAGGACGATACCTCCTTTTACTAGTTCTAGCTGGGGTAGTGGCCCCAGTGAGAAGAAAAGAAAGACCTTAGATTCTTTTGTTCCTCCTGGCACAAATAGGAGGGCACAGGGTGCTTTCAGTGGCCATCAGGGTAGGGGAGACAACTGGAGGAGTTTCCCAGTGTGTCCTCGGTGCAGACGACGACATCAGGGAGAGTGCAGGATCAAGGCCTGCTTTACTTGTGAGAGCATTAGTCATTTGAGGAGGGACTGGCCACAAGCCAGGAAGGAAGAGTCGATACAGAGCGACAACCTCACTCCAGCCAGAGTATTTACCTTGATCCAGACTAAGGCTGAGGCTAGACCCTCGGTCGTGACAGGTTAGATTTCTAGTGCTGGTTCTTATTTTACTGCATTGTTTGACTCATGGGATACTCATTCATTTGTATCTGCTAGAGTGATAGATCATATTTGTAGACCTAGTGATTTGTACGCTAGGGGATTTCAGACTTTGTTGCCGATTGGATAACTAGTAGTCTCTAGGAGATGGGTTAGAGCATTACTAGTAGAGATAGACAGTAGGGAGTTGTCTGTGGACTTGATTGAGTTAGTGATGGATGAATTTGATATGATCCTAGGGATGGATTGGTTATCAAAGTACGGGGCAACGATTGGCTACAAGCACAGGATGGTGACCTTTGAACCGGAAGGGAAGTTACCGTTTGTATTCGTGGGGACAATGAGTGGATCGCGAGTACCTATGATTTTGGCACTGAAGGCTAGAGACCTAATGCAAGAGGGTTGCATAGGATTCCTAGCGAACATTATGGATACTTCTAGAGTTATTTCGGTTGGACCGGATAAGATCAGATTAGTATGTGAGTTTCCTAGTGTGTTCCCAGTAGACTTGCCAGGGTTGCCACCACACCGAGAGATCGAGTTTGTCATAGAGTTGGCATCAGGGGCAGTGCTAATATCTAGGAAACCTTATAGAATGGCTCCAATGGAGTTGAAGGAACTAAAGATGCAGTTGCAGGAGTTACTGGATTTGGGATTCGTTAGACCGAGTTTTTCGCCGTGGGGTGCTCCAGTGTTGTTTGTAAAGAAGAAGAAATGATCCTTAAGGATGTGCATTGACTACAGAGAGTTGAACAAGTTGACCATAAAAAATAAGTGCCCATTGCCTAAGATCGACGACTTGTTTGACCAACCACAGCAGAAGACAGTGTTCTCTAAGATTGACCTTCGATCAGGCTACCACAAATTAAGGATTAAAGAGGAGGACATAAGATCGCATTCTGCACGAGGTATGGACACTATGAATTCCTAGTTATGTCCTTTGGATTAACCAACGCCCTAGGAGTCTTTATGGACTTGATGAATATGGTTTTTAAAGATTATTTGGACAAATTTGTGATCATATACATTGACGACATGCTGGTGTACTCTCAGTTGGAGATAGAGCATGAGCAGCATCTACGACTGGTACTATAGCGGTTGAGAGAGCACAGGTTATATGCTAAGTTCAGCAAGTATGAGTTTTGGCTTCCCAAGTAACATTTCTAGGTCATGTTGTCAGTAAGGATGGGATTTTGGTGGACCCAAGTAAGATTAAGGCAGTGAGAGATTGGCCCAGGTCGAGCAGTGTACTAGAGTTTAGGAGCTTTTTGGGATTGGCAGGGTACTATCGATGGTTCGTTGAGGGATTCTCCAAAATAGCCACACCATTGACCGAACTAACGCATAAGAAGACTAGGTATGTGTGGACAGACAGGTGTGAAAACAGTTTCAAGGAGTTGAAGCACGATTGATCACCGCTCCAATATTGAGTCTTCCATCAGACAATGAGAAGTTTGTAGTCTACTGCGATGCTTCTAGACAAGGTTTGGGGTGTGTATTTGTTGACGCCGTTTTTCCTCAACAGTGAAAGGAGAGCACGTAAACAATAACTGATAATGGCCAATTAAAATATGATAACACAAACACACGATTTTTACGTGGTTCAGCAGTTAAATCTGCCTAGTCCACGAGTCTCTGTTATTAAACTTAAGATTATCTCTGAAAATTCTTTAGCATGAATTCGTCAGAGTTTTCTCTCAAGGTTCAGAATTTCGGTCCATTACAATGGTGCATGACCTCTCTATTTATAGAGAAGGCTGCAGAATATTATCCCACATATTTTGGGTAGTTACTCTTTTTGTGTAAATAAAATAAATGGCTTTAAATGCCTATATCAGATATAAAAGGAAACGTCCCCTGAAGACCAAGGGGCGTATAACTAATCAAATAATATCCCACGATTCTAGGGGATTTACAGTAATAAATGAAGATTACATCTCTTATGGACAACACTTATAGATATTCAAGGTTTTTATCATATATCTCCAAGGCCTTAGCTTCCCAGGTTTCTCGTCAGCTTTCGAGCTAGTGACATCTCCCGAGGTCACATGGCTTTCGAGATCATATGTGCGTCGAGCTCGGGACCCCTGATCTGAGGTCATCCCTGAGGATAGATGCGTCTCCGGAGCTACCTTTCGAGATCATGAACACTTTGAGGTCACCATATTCAAGGTCATCTAAGTCTTGCAGGCTCGATATTTAGTCCTGGAGCATACTCTAAACCTTATGAGTCCAATCGTTTGTGAATCCAACTTTCGAGGTTACACTTAACATAGCTCGAAATCTGGGTATAACATCTTGCCCCCTCAAAAGTATTTGTTCGAATCCTAAGAGAAGGAAACTTTTGAACTACTTTCTTCGGGAACCGTACCGTCATACACTTTTGAAAATGGGCACGCGTCAGCTGGGTATTGCTCATTTTTGGTACTTGAGTACCTTGGAAACCTGCCCACGATCATCCGTCTGCCACCTCTTCAGCGCCATCTTGTCATTGATCCCCATCCGTTGGATCTTGCAAGGATTTCATTCAACGCCCCAGATTAGTCCCCTTTCTCCATCTATATATATGAGACCCCATTCATCATCATCTTTTTTATTTCCGTTCACCAGGAGCAAGGAAAGAGAAAAAACGAAACCAGAGACCTTCCTATAAAGCTTCTATCCCGTGCATGTTTTCTCAGCCAAAGAAACAAAGAAACCCTGGTTTGTTCGAGTCTGTGAGTTCTTATTTGCAACCTCTCCTTCAGTCAACGATCTCTCTGCAATCGCCATTATTGTGTAAGTATGCAATCTTTGTTTTCCATTTTGTCAGTTTTTGTTCATGATGTTCTTGTTGTGTCTGTGTATGTACTAGTTTACATCCTTAGCATAATACGATAGGAGATTTCTATCCGATAGGCTCTTATGCTTTTTAGATTCCCAACACAGAATTTACATCACTGGTTCATACCCAGTTTTGATGTTTGAGCAAGATTCCTGTTTCCTGGGTTTTAAAATTTTAAGAGACATTTCTTGTACACCAAGATTTCGGGTAAAAAACTTTGGCTTTGGCTAATGCATGAAACCCAAGGCTGCCTTTTCTGGTTAACCGCCACTCTTTTTTCCCTTGATTTTTGGGATTTTCGAAAAATTATCCACTCTCCTTCCTTTTTCGTGGAACGCACGTCCTGACTCTCTAATAAGGGTCTTAATATATAGCTTGTTTTGTTCCTAAACCCCGAGCTCGTCTTTTCGAACTCGTAATTCTTGCATGCATGGCCCTCACCATTTTTTCTTTCTCGCTAGATGTCACAGAATCTGGAAAGACAGTGGGGGTCGTTGCTGGCAATCCCTTACGAGCCAAAAACCCCGAGCCCAGAATCGCTGTTCGCCCGGAATCAACGTCGGATAAGGGAGTACGAGCTTGCGCGCGAGTAGGAGGATATTCGAGCTCATTATCGCCGTCAGATAGACGAGGTTATTGAGAAGAAAAGGAGAATTCTTCGAGAGGCCCTTTACCCAGAATCCAATTCAGGACCTAGGCCGATTCCCCTCGACCCTGCACTAAAGGTCACTGTCGCATACAATCCAGGAGAGCTTCGATTTTCACTAATGGGGGAACCTTCTTCCTCACAGCCGAGGAAGGAAATGTTCGATGCCGAGCATTATTGGAGCTCGGTTACCTCGACTAGTCAGATAACTGAATCTTGGCCCTCCATGGCCTCAGCTTGTCAGGTTCGTTAAAGTGTCGAGCTCCGACCGACCACGAACGAAGATGCTTTGCCCCTGGGGGCCGCGATGCCAAGGTGAAATACGCGGCATGGAGCCAGGAACACATGAGGGCGGGAGCACTGTTGCCCTTGAAGTCTTTTTTCAAGGACTTCACGGATTTCATTGGGTTGGCTCCGTTCCAACTTAACACCAATTCTTACAGGGTGCTGTCTGCCCTGAGGTCGTTATACCACGAGCTGACGTGGGAAGGACCTTCGCCTCAAGAGATTTTATATCTCTTTTGTCTGAAAAGCAACCCCTCCCGAGGTCGGGGAGGAGATGGCTTTTATTATCTTTCGAGCTATCTCAAGGAGAAGAAGGTCTTTGAGGATCTTCCCAATCATCCGCCTGATTTCAAAAGGGCCTTCTTCTGGACAGACGGTCTGTCCCCGTCTCGACACTACTCGTTTAGGCGGATTCGTAAGTATTCTCGTTATTTTTGTTTCTGTGCTCGGGACTTTAGCTCTTAGATCCGTACTTAGTTGAAATATGTTTTGTCTTTCAGCTAATTTTCAACGTCCCACTCCTGACGAGACAATGAAGGAGCATAGAGAGACCCTGCTCCAACTCCCCCATGGCAGGAGGTCTCTCTTATTCCTTTTACACGAGGATAGGCTCCGGAAATGCGGACTTTTGGGGGAGGGCCAGTCCACCTCTGACTGGTCCAATAAAAAGTATGAACACTGGGAGCAGGTGCCTTTGCCCACAGGCGCCCTCCCTCCGAGGAGAGAAGCGAAGCCGCCACCTCCAGTTCACATAAGGAGTCCGCTGTCGGGGAATGAGGCTAATGATGAAGCCTCGAGCTCAGATTCGGATAAAGGTAAAACCCTCCCTACCTCGAGAATGTGGTCCCCCACCTTACTAAAACATAAACCCAATAGGTTAGTCTTATGCCCACAAGATAGATACCACTTCTACATATGGAGTTGGGTAGACGACTGTGTCCATAGGTTTGATAGTGGGCTTGGGAAATACGACACCATGTATACTACGGACGAGGTGTGGAACGGGATAGCTATTCAGTACGGGACCAACGATTATAGGGACCTTTCAAGGTTATCACCCACATATAGGGAAGGTACTCCCCCCCCCCCCCCTCCTCTGAAGACGAGGGAATTTCATGGTCCCCAAGCTCGAGCTCGGGGGAGAGTTCCAGTTAGGTTTCCTCTATCATCACTTTATATGTCTGTATGATAGTGAAACAACTTATATGCTTCTCTTTTACTGACTCACACTGTGTTGTGACTTGTGCAAGCAAGATGGATTCCGACAACATCATCGAAAGTGGTGGCGCCAAGAGGATCAAGCGTCCCAGAGTGGGGTCGCTGAAGACGGACCGGCCGGGCAGGGGCCCCAAGAGGTCCAAGAAAACCCCTCCTCCTGCTCCGCCGGTTTCGAGCTCCATCGCCGCGGCGACTTCCCAGGTCGGCGTTTCCACAGCGGCGCCGTCCTCGCAGGCCGTCGCCTCTGCAGTGGCGCCGACTTCGCTGGTCGGTCCCTCCACCGTGGTTGAGCCCCAACTTCCTGTGGTGGTTTAGTCATCCTTGGGTCCGCCTTCTAGAATGCCTTCTGCTTCTCGAGCTCAGAAGCTATCAGTTTCCACCCACATAGATGCATATGTGGTCGATAATGCCGCTGGGTCCCATGGGTCTAAGCTGGTCTCGGATGTTATGTCCCAGATCGGCCAGAGCTTGGGCAGTCTCGAAGCTCCCCAATGGAAATGCTTGAACGATACCCGAGACTGCACTTGTAACGCCCTGGTTACCCCAGAACAGTTACGGTGAACAGTGAGCCAGAAATTTGACCCGCTACCCGAGTCCTTTGGTTAAAAACGTGATCTAAGTGTTATTATCAGGTTAAGGTGGAAAACCGGTAAAAAGGAAATGGTACATTTCATTAAGTAAACAAACTGCTCATGAGCCTTTCAAAATGTTTACAAGTAGTTCGTAATACAAAAGAGTCGCTACAGTTCCAAATTTACAATCCCCGCCAGCCTAAGCGGCAAAACTAGGGTAAACCCCTAGTCCCTCTGAGAACTCCTTGACTGTGGCAGTCAAGCGGCCCTGTATGTACACAACATCGCCCAAGCTCTCCACTCAGGGTTGGGTGAGCTTCTCTTTCCCTTTACCTGCACCACATAGCACCCATGAGCCAAGGCCCAGCAAGAAAACACAATAAGACATGATATAATATCAACAACGATCACAATAACTATTCAGGACTATCAGTCCAACAGATAGGTGACAATAGCCAAAAGTCACAATAATGAGCATCGCTCCCTCTAGCCATGTGACGATAGGGTCACCAGGGCTTAATGGATAAGAGATTCTTTCATATGTTTGATCAGGACAGGTGCATGGCGACTAGTCACCAACATAACCTCCTCACGACTCTAGAGTCGAAGCTATGGACAACGTCCCTTAGCCACGTGACTAACGGTCACCGGGGTCATATACTTTGGCTATAGACATCTGGTCGTAGACCAGGCAAGCACTTATAAGTTCTTCGACCTTAGGGTCGGTCCCACATTAATGCCATAGAGCCATTCAATGCGTGATCATCAACTTTAGGGTCGGTCCCTGACTAGTCAGTGTCTCAAACAGGTAATCAGCGTTCGCTAGCATTTAATATGCAATCCATGTCCACATATATCAACCAACATGCCTCAATATCAAACCATGCATATCATATACCTGTACAGGGTGCAACTGTATTCATACACTGTTTTCTTACCTCAGGTTCGAGCGAGAAGTATGATAAGGACGACCCCTGAGAACGATCGATCTTTTAGTTCCTTAGCGGTTACCTAATCACAACCAATTACAACCTCCATTATTGAGAATCCATAATAATAGGGTCTTAACCTAAGCACCACCCTTGGGACCTCGAAACATGCCCACACGGTGAGTAGATTCGATCCCGGGCCTTAAGGATTGAAACCCCAAGTCAAAAACCCTTAAAAACACTCAAAACGGGACTTAGAAGAAACAGGGTAGCGCTACAGTGCTCAACCCCTAGCGCCACAGCGCTATACTCAGAACCACCCAAGTGCCAGAAAGCCTCCTGAGGAGCGCTATAGCGTCCTAAGGTGGGCGCTGTAGCGCTACCTCCAGACCCAATCTCCCCTGAACCAACCTTCTTCAACTCCTTCGATTCTAACTCGATTTCCAAGCTTACAAATCCTATTCTTGATGCCAAATGATCCCAAAAACCATTCTAACACACCCCAAACATCACAAGCATGGGAACCCTAGCCAAAACTCCCAACAAAACCATGAGTTCACCCTAGAAATCTCAGCTGCAAAATAAAACCAGAACAGGGCAAACCAGAGAAAACCACGGTTAGAAACTTACCCAAAGCTTGGCTTATGATGGTCTTCAATGGTGGAACACACTCCCAAACTCCCAAGGCTTGCTTCCCAAGCTTGAATCCTCAAAATTGGTTCAAAAACCACAAAGAAAGGTGAAGAGAAGAAGGTACGGGAGAACTCTTTTGCATACTCTGTTTTTCCACCACTTTCTTCAGCCATCAAGAGTTATATCTATCCTAGGGGTGAAATGTCCATTTTACCCCTAGGTCAATTAATAGTTTCTAAAGACTCCCAAGGGCATATTTGGTACTTTCCTCCTAACTCGTTAATCATAATTAACGCTCTCCAATTCCCGCTATTCTCAATGTTCTCAAACACCAATAATTCACATCCCGTTACCCTTTATCTCCCGGTAACGCTCTAATCATCAAAATCTCCCCGAGACTCAACCCAAGTCCCGACACTTAAACCTGTTGTAACTAAACCGCTAATCAATATTCTACGATCGTCTCATGTCGACTAGCTCGAACAAACCCACATCATAATGTGGTCTCAACATATAACATCGACATGCATACAATTAACATTATATTATAATATAGTTCTCATAAACGTGCATAAACACATTAAATGGCACAATTAAGCAATTATGGCCCTCCCGGCCTACTAATCTAGCCGCTAACCATAATAGGGAATCCGGGGCATTACAGCACTGTCCTCTATGAGAAGAGTATCGAGCTCGCTGCCGCGGTAAGTATCCTTCTACAGTCCTTCTTCTTGGCTATAATCACACTGACTTGGTATTAATGATGACTTTTTTCTTTTTCAGTCTCTTGCCTTTACCGCCCAGCTCAATTGTAAGTTGAACAACGAGATTCATTCGAGCAGGTCTCATGCTCAAGAGGCAAAGGATCTCCACCTCAAAGCGAGCGATGATCTGAAGGCAGCGAATGCAAACTTGAGGCAGGAGCAAAGGAACGTGAAGGCATGGCCACCGAGCTCGGGAAGCTGAAAGCTAAGCTCGAGGAGCTTAAGAAGGAGAATGCCGAGCTCGCGGGTCTTAAGAAGGAGATCACCCAGCTCCAGGAGACTAACAAGAAGCTTGAAGAGGAAAAGGCTGCCACCTTTGATATCATGGAGGATGAAAAAGCTCGTCTCCTTGCTGAGTACAAAGTGAAGAAGGATCAGGCGGTTGACTCGGCCATGTACCGAATGTGGGCCAACAATGAAGATATGGACACTAGCTTCTTAGGTCCTCACGAGGCGACACTTCTTGACAGGTGGAATGCTCGGCTCGAGAAGGAAGAGGCTGCTCAGGAGGCCGTTTCGGAGGGAGCCCAGGGGGACAGCCATGTTATTCGTCCTGAGGAATCCGGTGCTGCTGATGCTGAGAAGGCCAAGGAGACTCCTCTTCCTTAAATCTGATCTCGGGGAAACCATCTATTGGGGCTGCGTCCCCTTATTTTTGTAATTATTTTAATTTATGCCCACGGGGCTGATACAATTTCTTTAAATATTACTTATATATGCTTTACATTTCTTGGCTCGAAATATTTTGCACATTTTTTATGGATGAATCATTTATGTTTATTTATTCATACAAACATATTGTGGATTTAGGTTCGAAACTCAATGCATTCATGCACAGTTTGTTCAAATTATTCGCTTCCGACCTCGTTATCTTTCAAAGTCGGATATTACTTTAACCATGAACCCGAAAGTACTTATATGGTATGTAATGTGAATGATTTGGTTATATCTTTTTTGCTTAGTCACTTTTCCTCATCCTCGGTCTTTGCTCCAAGGTTAAGAGTTCGAAACTATTTTTCTTTAAGACATTCCAACCTCGTTCTCGATTTATCTCGAAGTAGGTTTAGGTTCCTACTTATCGTCGATTAGTTTTTTTGCTGGTTTGTTCCAAACCTGTTAAGTTTGCACATCTGGTTAACTCCAAACGTTTTCGGTTTTTGATAATTCGGTTATGTCCGAACTATCTAAGCTCGCGTATCTGGTTATGTCCAAATACTTTGTTTTTTTTTTTTATAATTCGGTTATCTCCGAACTATCTAAGCTCGCGTATCTGGTTATATCCAAATACTTTATTTTTTTTTTATAATTCAGTTATCTCCGAACTATCTAAGCTCGCGTATCTGGTTATATCCAAATAATTTATATATATTTTTTATTTTTTAAGCTGATGGTATATATACCAATGATGCCCCCTTAATATCCTATGAGTGTGACCATAGGTTATTAAATTAAGAGAGATTGCAAAAATAAAAAATAAAAAAAAGATAACATACTGATTGAAATAAATCTTTATTTGATGGAATTCAAAAAGCAAACAAACTAATACAGATAGAAAGTCATGGTTATAGGCAACACTTTTCCTACACTATTGATAGTAAGGTCTAAGGTGTTCGCCATTCCATGCTCGTGCTACCATGCTCCCGTCAAATCTCGCTAGTTTGTACACACCGGGACGGATGATTGACTCTATCTGGTACGGTCCTTCCCAATTCGGCCCGAGCACCCCAGCTGCTGGATCTCGCGTTGCCAAGAATACGCATCTCAACACCAGATCTCCCATTTTGAACTTTCGATCTCGAACCCTCTTGTTAAAATACCTGGTAGTTCGTTGCTGGTAAGCAGCGTTTCTCAGCTGAGCCTCTTCTCTCTTTTCTTCAATCAAGTCTAAGGTTTCCTCGAGCTGAGTGTGGTTAGAACTTTGATCGTAAATCTGAGTTCGGATCGTTGGGATTTCCACTTCGATGGGCAACATTGCCTCGCAGCCGTATGTTAGAGAGAACGGGGTATGCCCTGTTGATGTTCGAGCTGTGGTCCTGTATCCCCAAAGAACTTGGGGCAATTCTTCGGGCCATCGTCCCTTGGCTTCCTCCAACCTTTTCTTCAGAGAACTTTTGAGAGTTTTGTTTACGGCCTCGACCTGGCCATTCGCTTGAGGGTGGGCTACTGACGAAAAACTCTTTATTTTGCCGTTCTTTTCACAAAAGTCGGTGAACAAGTCGCAATCGAACTGGGTTCCATTGTCGGATACGATCTTCCTCGGCACCCCATACCGGCACATGATGCTTTTTACTACGAAATCAAGGATCTTTTTCAAAGTTATGGTTGCCAGTGGTTCAGCCTCCGTCCACTTTGTGAAGTAATCCACGGCGACCACAACATATTTTACTCCGCCCTTACCAGTCGGGAGAGAGCCTATGAGGTTGATGCCCCATACTGCGAAAGGCCATGGGGAAGTCAACATGGTTAGCTCGGATGGTGGAGCTCGGGGTATCGTGGCGAATCTCTGGCATTTTTCGCATTTTTTCACGTACTCGAAAGAATATGTTTTAACGGTTGGCCAGAAATATCCTTGGCGTATGATCTTCTTGGACAGGCTATGCCCCCCGGTGTGATCTCCGCAAAACCCTTCATGAATTTCTTCAATGATCTTCTTAGCTTCGGGAGGGGTTACGCACCTAAGTAACGGCATGGAATATCCTCTTCTGTATAGCTTTCCGTCCAAAATGGTGTAACGAGGAAGTTGATACATCAACTTTCGAGCCTGGTTTCGGTCTTTTGGAAGAACTCCATTTTCGAGATAATCAACTATCGGGGTCATCCAAGTCGGCTCTGTTTCGATCATACACACATCTTCCTCTTCTGGCTCGTTAATACTAGGTGCTGATAGGTGTTCTATGGGTACAACATTCAACTCTTCATTTTTGGTGGATGTGGCGAGTCGAGCTAAGGCATCTGTATTTGAGTTTCGTTCTCGGGGAACCTGTTCGATTGCATAAAACTCGAAATACTCCAATGCGGATTTTGCCTTCTCCAGATAAGCTGCCATTCTTGTGCCACGAGCCTGGTATTCTCCTAGGATTTGATTAACCACGAGCTGGGAGTCACTGTAGCAATGTATAGCTTTAGCTTTGAGCTCCTTTTCTATACGAAGTCCCGCGAGTAAAGCCTCGTATTCGGCCTCGTTATTCGATGCTTTAAATCCAAATCTTAAAGCGGAGTGAAATCTACTCCCTGCGGGGGTGATCAGAATAACCCCTGCCCCCGCTCCATTTTCATTTGACGAGCCGTCGACGTAAAGCTTCCACAACTCGTGGGCCGTGGTTATTACCTCGTCGTCGGCTATACCAGTACATTCCACTATAAAGTCCGCCAATGCCTGTGCCTTTATGGTCGTTCTCGGGTGGTAGGTGATCTGGAACTGTCCGAGCTCAACAACCCATTTAAGAAGTCGACCTGAAGCTTCGGGTTTAGACAAGACTTGCCTAAGTGGTTGATCAGTCAGCACATGGATGGGATGTGCCTGAAAGTAGGGGCGGAGCTTACGAGATGAATGAATTAGACTGAGCGCGAATTTCTCCATCAATGGATATCTTGACTCTGCCCTCAGTAATCTTTTACTGATGTAGTAAACGGGTCTCTGCACCCTCTCTTCTTCTCGAACGAGCACTGCGCTTATCGCGTGTTCGGTAGTTGAAAGGTATAGGTACAGTATTTCTCCCGTTTCAGGTTTTGACAGGATGGGTGGTTCCGTAAGGTGCTTTTTGAGCTCCTGAAAGGCCAGCTCGCATTCCTCCGTCCATTCAAACTTCTTACCTCCTCTCAATAAGTTGAAAAATGGAAGACCATGATCTGTAGATTTCGAGATGAATCTGCTTAGGGCTGCTATCTTGCCAGTCAGACTTTGGACGTCTTTATGCCTTCGAGGTGAGGGCATGTCGATCAGGGCCTTGATCTTGTCGGGGTTAGCCTCGATTCCACGAGAGTTCACAATAAAGCCCAAAAACTTTCCTGAAGATACCCCAAAAGTGCACTTCTGAGGATTTAGCTTCATGTTATACTTGCTGAGCACGCCGAAGCACTCTTCGAGGTCATCAACATGGTTCTTGTTAAGTTGAGACTTGAAAAGCATGTCATCAACATAAACCTCCATGTTGTTCCCTATTTGTTCTGAAAACATCATGTTTACAGCCGCTGGTATGTGGCTCCAGCATTCTTGAGCCCGAATGGCATGACATTATAGCAGTATAGCCCTTTATCCGTGATGAAGCTCGTATGTTCTTGGTCGGGGGCATGCATGGGAATCTGGTTATATCCAGAATAGGCATCCATGAACGACATCAGGCCGTGCCCCGCCGTGGCATCCACGAGCTGGTCAATCCTTGGTAACGGAAAACAGTCTTTTGGGCAAGCTTTGTTGAGATCTGAGTAGTCAATACAGGTTCTCCACGTTCCATTGGGTTTTGGGACCAACACCGGATTGGCTACCCAGTCAGGGTAAAAGGCATCCCTAATGAACCGGCTTGCCTTTAACCTGTCAACCTCCTCCTTTAGCGCCTTCTTTCTGTCTTCGTCCAGCTATCTTCGCTTTTGTTGCTTCGGGGGAAAGCTTTTGTCTATGTTTAGTGCGTGGCTTGCTACATTCGGTGTAATGCCCTGGATTCCCTAATGTGGTTTAACGGCTGGATTTGTAGGCCGGGAGGGCCATAATTGTTTAATTATGCCATTTAATGTGTTTATGCATGTTTATGAGAATTATATTATAATATAATGTTAATTGTATGCATGTTGATGATATATGTTGAGACCACATTATGATGTGGGTTTGTTCGAGCTATTCGACATGAGACGATCGTAGATATTGATTAGCGGTTTGGTCACAACAGGTTTAAGTGTCGGGACTTGGGTTGAGTCTCGGGGTGATTTTGATGATTAGAGCGTTACCGGGAGATAAAGGGTAACGGGATGTGAATTATTGGTGTTTATGATTTTTGAGAATAGCGGGAATTAGAGAGCGTTAATTATGATTAACGAGATAGGATGGAAGTACCAAAATGCCCTTGGGAGCCTTTAGAAAGTATTAATTGACCTAGGGGTAAAATGGACATTTCACCCCTAGGATAGATATAACACTTGGTGACTGAAGGAAATGATGGAAAAACAGAGTATACTTTAGAGTTCTCCCGTACCTTCTTCTCCTTACTGTTCTTTGTGGTTTCTGAACCAATTTTGAGGATTCAAGCTTAGGAAGCAAGCCTTGGGAGTTTGGGAGTGTGTTCCACCATTGAAGACCATCATAAGCCAAGCTTTGGGTAAGTTTCTAACCATAGTTTCTCTGGTTTGCTCTGTTTTGGTTTTGTTTTGCAGCTGAGTTTACTAGGATGAATTCATGGCTTTTGTTGGGAGTTTTGGCTAGGGTTCCCATGCTTGTGATGTTTGGGGTGTGTTGGGATGGTTTTTGGGTTCATTTGGCATCAAGAATAGGCTTTGGAAGCTTGGGAATCGAGTTAGAATCGAGGAAGTTGAAGAAGGTCGGTTCAGGGGTGTTTGGGCATGGAGGTTGCGCTACAGCGCCCACCCTAGGGCACTATAGCGCTCCTCAGGAGGTTTTCAGGCACTTGGGCGGTTCTGTGTAGAGCGTTGTGGCGCTAGGGGTTGGGCGCTGTAGCGCTACCTTGTTCCTTCCAAACCCCGTTTTGAGTGTTTTTAAGGGTTTTTGACTTGGGGTTTCAATCCTTAAGGCCCGGGATCGATTCTACTCACCGTGTGGGCATGTTTCGAGGTCCCGAGGATGGTGCTTCGGTTAAGACCCTATTATTGTGGATTCTCATTAATGGAGGTTATAATTGGTTGTGATTAGGTAACCGTTAAGGAACTAAAAGATCGATCGTTCTCAGGGGTCGTCTTTATCATACTTCTCGCTCGAACTTGAGGTAAGAAAACAGTGTATGGATACAGTTGCACCCTGTACAGGTATATGACATGCATGGTTTGATATTGAGGCTTGTTGGTTGATGTATGTGAACGTGGATTGCATATTAAATGCTAATGAATGCTGATTACATGTTTAAGACACTGACTAGTCAGGGACCGACTCTAAAGTCGACGATTATGCATTGAATGAATCTATGGCATTAATGCGGGACCGACCCTAAGGTCGAAGAACTTATAAGCGCTTGCCTGGTCTATGACCAGATGTATGTAGCCAAGGTATACGACCCCGGTGACCGTTAGTCACGTGGCTAAGGGACGTTGTCCATAGCTTCGACTCTAGAGTCGTGAGGAGGGTTATGTTGGTGACTAATCACCATGCACCTGTCCTGATCGAACATATGAAAGAATCACTTAACCGTCAAGCCCTGGTGACCCTATCGTCACATGGCTAGAGGGAATGATGCTCATTACTGTGACTTTTGGCTATTGTCACCTATTCGTTGGACTGATAGTCCTGAATGGTTACTATGATCGCTGTTGATATTATATCATGTTTTATTATGTTTTCTTGCTGGGCCTTGGCTCATGGGTGCTATGTGGTGCAGGTAAAGGAAAGGAAAAGCTTGGCCAGCCCTGAGTGGAGAGCTTGGGCGGTGTTGTGTACATACAGGGCCGCTTGACCGCCACGGTCAAGGAGTTCTTAGAGGGACTAGGGGTTTACCCTATTTTTGCTGCTTAGGCCGGCGGGGATTGTAAATTTGGAACTGTAGCAACTCTTTTGTATTACGAACCACTTGTAAATATTTTGAAAGGCTCATGAGCAGTTTATTTACTTAATGAAATGTACCCTTTCCTTTTTACTGGGTTTCTACCTTAACCTGATAATAACACTTAGACCACGTTTTTAACCAAAGGACTCGGGTAGCGGGTCAAATTTCTGGTTCACCGTTCACCGTAACTGTTCTGGGGTAACCAGGGCGTTACATTCGGGCTTATCCCCACCATGTTTGAGTGTGACCACGCGAAGACATCCTGGTTTTTCTTCAAAAAACAAATTAATTGCTATTTTGCCTCGTCTTGGAGGTGTTTTCCGACCTTCACCTTCTTCGAGGGATCAGTTTCCTCAAGCTGAATTTCTTCGAGCTCCTCTAAAGGTTCGAGGTCAACTTTCTCCTCAATCTCCTCGTCAATTTCTAAAACCGTTTCGTCTTTGTTTTGTATGATAACGAGTGCTTGAGCGTTCGTTTGTTTCTTTTCCCTCAAGGAGATGCTATAGCATTCCCTCCCTGCCAATTGGTCTCCTTTTAATGTCCCAACTCCGCTAGGGGTTGGGAACTTAAGGGCCAGATGACTTACTGATGAAACTGCCCCCAGTTCGACCAGGGCGGGTCTACCGAGTAGCACATTGTAGGCAGATGGTAAGTCTACTACCACGAACTCCATTATCTTGGTCACCGAGACTGGATAGTCTCCCAAGGTCACGGGGAGCTCAATGGATCCCATACAGGCAGTTCCTTCTCCTGAAAAGCCGTACAAAGTAGTTTCACATGCTTTCAGGTCGCGAAGGGAGAGTCCCATCTTCTCGAGGGTTGCTTTATAAAGGATGTTGACTGAGCTCCCATTATCTATGAGAACTCGGTGGACCCTTTTATTGGCCAGTTGAAGAGTAATGACCAGCGGATCATGATGAGGGAACTGAACATGGGAGGCGTCTTCCTCGGTGAAGGTTATTGGTTGTGTTTCAATCCTCTGGCTTTTTGGTGCCCTAGGTTCGGGTTCATAAGGAGACCCGTCCCCTGTCTTTAACTCGTTAACATATCTCTTTTGGGCATTCCTGCCCCCTCCTGCGAGATGAGGCCCTCCCGAGATGGTTATTACATCCTCTCCATCTATCGGTGGGGGCCTGTCTTCTTCCCGAGCTCGGGAGTTATTGTTTTGTGTCGTCGGAGGCGCGGCTACTGTTAGGACATCGAACTGCTTTGCCCTATCACCCTCAAAGCAATGGCCAAGCAGAAATCTCAAATAGGGAAGTAAAGATTATTTTAGAGAAAACAGTGCAAAGCTCGAGGAAAGATTGGTCCAAAAGACTTGATGATGCATTATGGGCGTATAGGACAGCTTTCAAAACTCCAATTGGTATGTCGCCATATAGATTGGTTTTCGGCAAGGCGTGTCATTTACCAGTTGAGTTAGAGCATCGAGCCTATTAGGCAATGCAAAAGCTAAACATGGACATGTCTGCCGCGGGAGAAAAGAGAATGTTGCAGTTGAATGAGTTAGAGGAATTCCGGAATGAGGCATATGAAAATGCGAAGATCTACAAGGAACGAACTAAAGCATGGCATGATAAGAATCTTGTACACAAGGAATTTCACCCGGGGCAGCAGGTGTTATTATTTAATTCAAGATTAAATCTCTTCCCAGGAAAATTGAAGTCTAGATGGTCCGGGCCGTAGACAATTGTGAAAGTATTTCCATATGGAGCAGTAGAAGTATGCAGCGAGAAAAACGGAACTTTTAAAGTGAATGGGCAGAGACTTAAGCCGTACTTGGGAGGTCCCTATGATCAAGCTAAGTCGGTAATTATCTTGTGTCCTCAGTGATGAGGACTCCAGCGTCCGGCTAAATGACGTTAACGATAGCGCCCTTGAGAGGCATCTCAAGCTTATGTTTCGTATTTTTAATTTTTATGTAATTATTTTTAGTTTTAGTTGAACAATTTTATTTTGATGTTATTTTGATTTACTTCTGTAATTAGAACCGTGAAAATCGTGAAAAAAAAGGGGAGTTATATCATAACAGTTGAAATTGAGCCGCAGCTCTAAAATTTAGAGCCACGGCCCTAATGTGATCAGGAAGGGATGCACCAGGAAAAGGGAATTTGAGCCGCGGCGCTATCTAAGTCAGAAACGCTGAATTTTTCTGGAACGAATTTGAGCCGCAGCTCTACAAAAGTCAGAGAGCAAACAAGAAAAAATTGGGCATTTGAGCCGCGACTCTATTGGACAGCGCCGCGGCCCTAAAGCAAACCCGAGCCTAGCCTTCGCCCAGTTCTGAATTTGAGCTGCGGCTCTATTGCATGGAGCTGCGGCGCCAAATGGGCCCAGATTCGTATTTAAGGGTTTTTCAGTTTAAATTTCTTCTCTAAATCTCTTTTCATTCCATTTTTCTCTTCTCTTCTTCCTCTCCTCCGACCCATTCATTCCCAAACCACCATAGCCATCACAACCTAGCCATCATTCCACCATTAAGCTTCCATTAAACCAAGTTTTCTTCACTTTTCTTCCATTCTACAGCCTAAATTTTCTTCAGTTGCCTCTAAAACACATTTCATCCCCATTTTTGAAAACCCTAATTTTCGAATCTTGGAGAAGTATTGGAAAAGTTTTTGGCATTTTGGGCATCTCTACTATTCAAGATCAGTTATTTCTTATCAAGTAAGTGGGATTTATCTACTGTTTTCATTGTACATGGATGGATATTGATTTGTGAATTGTAGAGAGAAATAAAATTGAGCATTATTGTTATTGGCTGTGTTCTGATTTATTGTTGGAAGATTTGGGTGATTGAGAGAATTTGGGAAGTTAAGAAATTATGGAGAGGTGCTGTCCAAATTAAGTCTGATTGTTTGGGATCTTTGTTCCAATTTTTGTGAAATAATGGCACCTAAGACTAGAAATACGACTAAAGATAAGGGTAAGGCTTCCACGTCAAGGGCTCGGGATGCTCCTCCCCCACCAGCCCCATCAGATTTTGATACTGCGAGGTTTGTGAATAAGAAGGCATAGGATAGATATCTGAAGTTGTGCACTAAGTCGGTCATTCATGAAAGGGGTTTTGAGTATCGCAATGAACCGTATGGAAATGACCCACTTAATGAACGCATCCGGGCAAATATAGCGGCAAGGAAATGGCAAGGGTTTGTAGACAAGGATATCGTTCGAGCAAATATTTCTATTTGCTATGAATTTTATGCTAATTATCCGAAAATGAAGGGTAGAAAGAAGTGCTTTGTGAGGGGTGTGTGGGTGCCCACTGCTGCGGATGCATTGAATGCTCTATATGGTACGCCTAGTTATGAGGGGAATGAAGAACAGTACGAGGTGTTAGTTGGGGGTGAAATTGATCATGCCGAAATTCTTAATACAATTTCATTCCCTGGAGCGGAGTGGATTATTACTCATAATGAGTATGCTGGGTTACATTTGTGTCAGTTTACCCAGGAAGCTCGAGCATGGCTATACTTTGTTAGTAGTCGGTTGATGCCATCTGGGCACTTTTCGACCATCAATATGGAACACATTTATTTAGTCTATGCTTTAGTGAAGTGGCTTCATGTGGATGTTGGCCGTAGAATTCGTGAAAGTATCAATCATGTTCTGAGTGGTTCTACTACTATTGGACTGCCTCATATCCACTTTTTGACTGATTTATGCCTTACTTACGAGGTACCAGTTTATGACAACGATGTGACTCTGAAGGCGAAACCTCCCATTACTCGAGCGAAGATATCCAAGTATCCGTTGCCTATTCCGTATGTCCCAGCTCCCCCTCGGAATCGTGCTGCGGCAGTTCCACAAGAAGCAGATCCAGATCTTGGAGGAGATGGAAATGGTGGGAATGACACGGGCAATGCCAATGATAATACTGCTGACCCGATGCAACTGGATCCACCGCTGCTACTGGGTGGTCCAGTTGAGTCTAGTGATCAAGATACCCAGGGTCGTTTGGATTACATTATTAAGCAAAATCAGTATATGGTTCAACAACATCAAATGCTGCATCAATACATGGGTCAGCGATATGATTATGATGTTGCTCATATGGATTGTTTGAATACTCTGGTCAATCGATGGTCTTTGAATGATGCGGGGCAAGATTACTTTCCACCCCCACCTCTGTACCCGCCTTATCCACCACGGTATCCACCTCCACCACCTCCTCCTTTTTAAATGTTTTGCTATGGAGTCTCCGGTAAGTCTTTTCTTTCTATTTGAGTTTAACATTGGGGGCAATGTTAGTCTTAAGTTTAGGGGAAGGGAGTTATTTTTAGCTTTGTTATTAGTTTTTTTTTAAGTCAGCTTTAGTTGTTTGAGTCTAGTTTTCAAGGTGTTGTTAGAGTGTAAACCCAGTTGATAATTGTTTGCCGATGAGATTGAATGATTGCTGTGTTTTATAATCCGAAGGAAAAGTTGTGCATTTAAAACAAAAAAATCCGTGTGCTTAATTGAAATACTTTGTCACTTCACTGTGGTTAATTGGATATTTGTTTGAACTATTGCTCATAGTTGTAAATGTGGGAATTGAACTCTGTTTATGCATGTTGAATTTTGGATTGTGGATTGTACAAGTTGAAATTTTTCTAGGACTTGCTTGCTTGCTATTTGAGATGAAATCCTAAACAATACACAATTAAGAAGAGGATATAGACCATCTTTGGAACGTTTGAGCCTTTCAAGCTAACCCTTATATATTTTTATCCCTAGTTACCCTATTTGAGCTTTAAAGTTGACCTTTTTCATTGTTTAACACATGTTTTGAGCCTATACTTGTATCCGTATATTCATTATTTCCTTTGTCATATACCATGAGCATAAAACATATCTTTTGATTGAAAAGGGGAGTGAATGTTTAAGGGACATATGGAGAAATATGTGGTTACTCAGTGATATATAAAAAAGAGAGAGAGATTGAAGAAAAACAAAAAAAAAGAAAACAAAAAAAATTATTACAAATTCAGAATAAACTACATTCCTTAAGTTATTCACTGAAAAATCTAAGTTTGGGGGAATGTAGTTTGAAAAAAAAAATGATGAATAAATAGTCAACTCTTCTCAATCTTGAAAAGAAAAAGAGTAACAATGGGATGTGAAGTTGAGTTAATGGGATAGGTTGGTAGGTTTGAATGCTTATGGTATATTTGAGCCTAAAATGTCTTCTCATCCACCTTTACCTAAGCCATCTATTACAAGCTTTGTAAAGTCCTATTGATTTTTAAGTGTGTATCTGTTTACATTAGTGGAGAATAGTAAGTATAGCAAGCATATGGAATAATCGTGTTGAGTGGATTGATTGTGAGAATTTGGTATGTATAGATTGGTTCAATTCTTTACATTTATTGGTTATGGGTGAATGAGCATGAATATCGATGAATTACAGTGAATTGATGAAGTATTTTGATTGAAATTCTGGATTAATTTTTGAAGTGGTACGTTACTTTTCTTTAGAATTATATGCTTATGGCATTCATGAATTTTGAGGCTATTTTAATGGTTGTCAATTTGGGTTGTTTAGGTTTATAGAGTCTTAGTTGTATTCTTTACTTGAGGGCGAGTAAAGGATAAGTTTGGGGGAATTTGTTAGGACTAGTTTTGGTATGGTTTTATGACATGTTTTAAGAGGCGATTTTAATCTTTTATTTGGTTTTGTGCGATATTATGCCGGTTTTTATTGTGTTTTCAGGATTAAGTGTGGTTATGAAGGAAAAAGTTTGAAATTGAAGGAAAAGTGCTTAATTCTTGAAGAAATGGTGTTAAACGGGCTAAGGAATGGAAGTTAGTGAAATCGGGGGTTAAATTGAAGATTTGGTGAAAAAATGCAATTTGAGCCGCAGCTCTATGCACTAGCGCCGCGGCCCTGAGAGTTACAGAGAAGGCAGCAATTAAAAGGCAATTTGAGCCGCGGCTCTATCAATTGGGGCCGCGGCGCTACTTGAAGTCAGAGAGGAAATTTGGATCACGAATTGCACTTGAGCCGCGGCTCTATTGATCAGCGTCGCGGCGCCTGTCCGTACGAAAGCCGAATTTAGGGCATTTTTCAAGGGCAATTTTGTCATTTCGCGCATAATTAATTAGGGATTATAAAAGCTTTCTTAATGACGTTTTAAAGGGGATTAACCCTAGGAGACGGCTAAAGGCACATTGGAGAGGATTGCGAGCGGAATCGAAGAATTCATCACAGTTTTCTTCTTTTCTACTTTGAATTTCTGTATTTTGGATGTCTTTTATTTCTTCTATGGTTATTATGGATTTGATCATGAACTAAACTATCTTTCTAGGGTGTTAATGGATTCTCCTGAACCTTTATTTTAAATTAATGCAAGTTTTATGATTTCAATTTTATCTTGTGATTTATTCAATTCGAATCTAATGCTTGTGAATGATTGATCACCATTAACATGAAATATATGATTTTGATTCGAAATCTGAAAAGTGAGAATTGAATATGCTGTAATTGAATAAACATAGATTTCATATTAGGACGAGAGTACCTGTGTGATCTGTGTAGTTTTAGGGTTGTTAATCTTAATGCCTGTCTTATGTTTATTAATCACAGAGATGTAGAAAATTTGCATAAGATTGAGACTTATATATCCTAGTACGAATATAAGTTATTATTGTTGACCTGCTATCACAAGAGAGAAGTTGAATAGTAAGATTTGTGTTAAGGAGAATTAAAGAGGATGGCTGATGAAATTAATTGCCCTAGTTTTTAATCCATTAAATTTTCTTAACGTTGTTTATTTTCAGTTCTTGAAGTTAATTTTAGATTTTTGATTTTATAATTTTAGCTAATTCTTGAGACTCATTTATCGTAAGCCAAATAGAAATAGGAATTAAGTTTTGGTACTTAGTACACAGTCCTCGTGGGAACGATCTCACTTACTCTTTATTACTTGTTAAGATTACGTGCACTTGCATATTGATTTTACACAACAGCTACTCTCTGGCTCGCAGCCGTCTAACCAGTACTCTGATTTTTGACATATTGCCGGAAGTAACCTCTCGAGATCAACCCTTCGATCTCGTCCTTCAGCTGCTGACATTCATCGGTCGTGTGCCCGGTGTCTCTGTGGAACCGGAAATACTTACTGGAATCCCTCTTGGATTTTTGATTTCTCATTGGGTCCGGACGCCTAAAGGGGACCTGGTTCTCATTAGCTAGGTATATGTTTTCCCGAGACTCATTGAGCTCGGTGTATACCCTATACACGGAGAAATACCTCTCCCCTTTCTTTTTCTTTCCTCCCTCAGCTTCGGGGTTACTTCCTTCGTTCTTTTTCCTCTTGGAGGGGTTCTCCGTGGCAGGCTTTGGAGCTGCTGGGTCCGCCGAGGTTGAGGCAGAGTTGATGTTTATCATTGTAGTTTCAGACTGGGAAGTTGCTTTGAGCGTCGACCTCGCTTCCTCTACATTGACAAACCTCTGCGCTCGTCTGTTAAACTCGGTTATTGACCTTACTGGTTTCCCTTGCATGTCATCCCAAAGGGCACTTCCTGGTAATACACCAGCTCGGATAGCCATTAGGTGCCCACTATCATCCACGTCCCGAGCTCGGGCGACTTCCAGTTTAAATCTTGTTAGGTAACTTTTTAGTGTTTCGCCCGGCTGTTGTCGGACATTAGTTAAGGTGGATGCCTCTGGTCTGACCCCCATCATTGCTCTGAACTGCTTCTTAATGTCTTTAGACAACTGCTCCCATGAAGTTATTAAGTGTCTCTTATACTTTTCGAACCAACTTTTGGCAGATCCTGCCAATGATGTTGGAAACAACATGCACCTGAGCTCGTAACCCACGCTACTGGCTCTCATGATAGTGTTGAACGTGCTCAGGTGACTACACGGGTCGGTCTTTCCTTCAAACGTTGGGACGTGAGGAATCCGAAACCCTTGAGGAAATTGAGTGTTGTAAATATGGGGAGCAAACGACTTGAGCTCCTCGTCAGAGTCCTCATATCGACCATTTCCTCGTTCATTCTTCAAAAGCCTAAAGGCTTTTTCAAGTTGATCGATTCTTTCTTGGACTGGGTCCGCAGAAGGTACTGTTTGGAATCGATTGTCATTGATCGTGATTCCAGGCTCGCGTCTTCGCAGGGGATCTCTACGCCTATTCAAGCGATCCCTCAGGTCCGGATTTGTTTGATCTCCATTACCCCGACTCTGATTCAGGTGATTTCGCAGGTCGGGACGATTCTTGTGGCTTCCAGTATTCTTACGACCTCAGTCATGCTTACTGACCGACCTGGTATCTTCGAAATCTTCACTGGTAAAACTCGTTGCTTGGTTATTTCGTGATGGATTCTTCCCACATCGCCTCGTCTCCGCAGTGCGAGACCGAGACGTCTGACTTTTCTCAGATGGGGCACCTCTCCGCTCTTGGAAAGTCTCGCTGTTTCCTTGTCTTTCCCCTGCACGCCCTTCATCCTGATCTTGAACGGGTTGAGCGTTCCTGCGGGGGGGCGAAGGATATCTTATAGGTGACGGAGGGAACCGTATAGGCGACGGTGGCTGCCATCCTTGTCGTGGCCTAGAGGGTCTAGAATTTGCCCGAGATGGGTCGGTCACATTTGGTGCGCTCCCAGGTACCTGAGTCCGAGCCTCTGCAGGGGTTCGGTTATTCTCAGTTCCTGCAGGCACTTCCACAGGCGGGTTAGCCGGGGCCCGAGCTCGAGTACTCCTCTGGGGCCTAGGTGGAGTGTATGGCTCTGCTGGTGCCGGAGGTTGAGTCGGCCTCCTTGTGGCAGCATCTTTTCGTGGACGCCCACGAGGTCTCTGGGGAGGAACATGCACGTCCCTTGGAGGAGGGACTTGGTTTTCGCGCGGAGGTGGGGGCTGAGCCACCTGCGCCTCTGCGGCTATCCTTGTCAACTCCTCATTCCGTTTGTTGGCCTCTGCCAACAGCTGCTTCAATTGCCGGTTTTCAAGTTCCACAATAGGAACGTACCGCTCCGGATTGTAGTACATATCCTCATCCCTTAGTGGAGGAGGTGGTCCCCGGGAATCAGAAGACCCACTTCTCTCTTCAACATCCGGGTTCTCCATTGGCTGTTTTCCAGGTCGTCTTGGGTAATTTTCTTCAGGTGTGTTCTGATTGTTAGTGGCCATGATTTTTTCAGGGATGAATGCCTAAGCCTCTCAACGAAAGCACCAAACTGTTGACGCCGTTTTTCGTCAACAGTGAAAGGAGAGCACGTAAACAATAACTGATAATGGCCAATTAAAATATGATAACACAAACACACGATTTTTACATGGTTCAGCAGTTAAATCTGCCTAGTCCACGAGTCTCTGTTATTAAACTTAAGATTATCTCTGAAAATTCTTAAGCATGAATTCTTCAGAGTTTTCTCTCAAGGTTTAGAATTTTGGTCCATTACAATGGTGCATGGCTTCTCTATTTATAGAGAAGGCTGCAGAATACTATCCCACATATTTTGGGTAGTTACTCTTTTTGTGTAAATAAAATAAATGGCTTTAAATGCATATAATCAGATATAAAAGGAAACGTCCCCTGAAGACCAGGGGGCGTATAACTAATCAAATAATATCCCACGATTCTAGGGAATTTACAGTAATAAATGAAGATTACATCTCTTATGGACAACACTTATAGATATTCAAGGTTTTTATCATATATCTCCAAGGCCTTAGCTTCCCAGGTTTCTCTTCAGCTTTCGAGCTAGTGATATCTCTCGAGGTCACATGGCTTTCGAGATCATATGTGCGTCGAGCTCGGGACCCCTGATCCGAGGTCATCCCTGAGGATATATGCGTCTCCGGAGCTACCTTTCGAGATCATGAACACTTCGAGGTCACCATATTCGAGGTCGTCTAAGTCTTGCAGGCTCGATATTTAGTCCTGGAGCATACTTTAAACCTTACGAGTCCAATCGTTTGTGAATCCAACTTTCGAGGTTACACTTAACATAGCTCGAAATCTGGGTATAACAGTATTGATGCAAGCTGGAAATGCGATAGCCTACACGTTGAGACAACTGAAGGAGTATGAGCAGAGGTATCCCACTCATGATCTGGAATTGGCAGCGATGGTATTTGCACTAAAGATTTGGAGACATTACTTGTATGGCGAGAAGTGCGAAATATACATCGACCATAAGAGTTTGAAGTAATTCTTTACTCAGAAGGATCTGAATATGCGCCAGAGGAGTTGGCTGGAATTGGTAAAGGATTACGACTCTAACATTCTATACCATCTTGGGAAGGCCAATGTGGTGGCCGACGTGTTGAGTCGGAAGGGCCCAGGAAAATTATTCAGTTTAAGGCAAATATCAGATAGGTTAGTTGAAGAGATGACTAGAGCCGGTATTGAGTTGGTAGTTGGACAGCTAGCCAACATCACTCTTTAGTCCATGGTCCTTGAGAGAATCAAGGAAGCACAGGGGGAGGATACCCAGTTGAGGGAGCACACAGAGGATGTCTTAGCTGGAGAGACTAAAGACTTTTCTATTTCAGAGATGGGTTTGCTAAGGTACAAAGGTTGGATTTGCATTCCGATGGATTCCGGTATCCGGCGAGAGATTTGGATGAGTCTCATACCACTCCCTATTACTTACATCCGGGTACGATGAAGATGTACCAAGATTTGAGAAGTTTGTATTAGTGGCCAGGAATGAAGAGGGATGTGGCGGATTATGTGGCCAAATGTTTGACTTGTCAGCAAGTAAAGGCTGAACATCAGAGGCTAGTAGGGTTATTGCAGCCTCTAGGGATTCCGGTGTGGAAATGGGAGGATATCACCATGGACCTCGTGGTTGGATTACCGAAGACTGTGGGACAATATGATTCAGTGTGGGTGATTGTAGATAGGTACACCAAGTCAGCCCACTTTTTTCCTGTTAGGACAACTTATACAGTGGAGCAATATGCTGAACTGTATGTGAAGGAAATTGTGTGACTACACGGGCTCCGAGATCGATAGTATTCGACAGGGACCCCACCTTCACCTCTAAGTTTTGGGAGGGCCTACAGAAGGCTATGGGTACACAGTTGCGGTTTAGTACTGCTTATCAGCCTCAGACAGATGGACAGTCTGAGAGGACGATTCAGATACTGGAGGATATGTTACGAGCCTGTGTATTAGATTTTGGGGGATCTTGCAGTAAGTATCTCCCTTTGATTGAGTTCTCGTACAATAATAGTTATCAAGCGATGTTATATGGGAGGAAGTGCAGATCACCCATCCATTGAGATGAGATGGGTAAGAGGAAGTATCTAGGTCCTGAGGTTATTAAGAGGACCAATGAGGCGATCGAGAAGATTAAAGCTCAAATGCTCGCCTCCTAGAGTCGACAGAAGAGTTACTCAGACTTGAGACGTATGAGCGTAGAGTTTCAAGTCGAGGATCATGTGTTTCTCAGGGTTTCTCCCTTGAGAGGGGTGAAACGATTTGGAGTAAGGGGCAAGTTAAGCCCTAGGTTTGTTGGCCCCTTCGAGATTTTGGAACTAGTTGGAGAGGTAGCCTACAGGTTAGCGATGCCTCCAGCTCTATCAGGGGTTCACAATGTATTTCATATGTCCATGCTTCAAAAATATGTATCAGATTCTACGCACGTGCTGGGTTATGAGAATTTGGAGCTAGATCAGGATTTATCATATGAAGAGAAGACAGTTCAGATTCTAGATCCAAAAGACAAAGTCTTGCGGAACAAGACTATCGCCTTAGTAAAAGTGTTGTGGAGGAACATCAAAGTGGAAGAGGCGACTTGGGAGCTTGAGACAAATATGCGGGATCGACATACCGAGTTATTCAGGTAAATTTTGATAACGAAATTTCTGTGAGGAGGGGATAGTTGTAGCGTCCCAAATTTGATAATAAGGCTTAGGGCCTTAATTAGTGTGTCGAGAGGGCAATAATTGATTTAATTATGTTAATATGTGAATCCAATGATTATGTGATTAGAAATGCATGTTTAGGTGAATTAAATATGCATGTGGGCCTATTTTTGTTAATAGGGGCATATTTGTAATTTTGGCCAGTTGAGGGCATAAATGTGAATAATGTGTGTGAGAATTTATTTGTGTTTTAAACCTCATGCTTGGTAACCATGGGAGTTTTTTTGTAAGTTGAACCCGTTGAGGGTATGATTTTAAGCTATGTGTGGTGTTTCTGGCATGAGGAGATCCTGCCCTGGCTTGGCCTCATTGTTGAATGTAATATGATCAGGGCTTGGCCCCATTGTTGAATGTAATATGATTAGGGCTTGGCCCCATTGTTGAATGCAATACGATTAGGGCTTGATCCCATTGATGAATATAATATGTTTAAGGCTTGGCCCCGTTGTTGAATGTAATACGATTAGGCTTGACTCCATTGTTGAATGTACTATGATTAGGGCTCGACCGAGCTGTCAAATGTATTATGATTAGGGCTCGGCCCAGCTGTCAAATGTATTATGATTAGGGCTTAGACCAACTGTTAAATGTAGGCATGATTAGGGCTTAGGCCTAGTTAATGAGCATGATTATAATTATGCATGTGAATATTTGTTTAAGTACATTATAATGTGTTGTACCTGTAACGCCCTGGTTACCCCAGAACAGTTACGGTGAACCAGAAATTTGACTCATTGCCTGAGTCCTTTGGTTAAAAATGTGTTCTGAGTGTTATTAACAGGTTAAGGTGGAAACCAATAAAAAAGAAAGGATATGTTTTATTTGATACATAAAACTGTTCATGGGCCCACAAGAACATTTACAAGTTATTTACAACTCAAAAAGGTCATTACTGTTCCAAAATTTCAAATCCCGCCGACCTAAGCGGCAAAAATAGGGTAAACCCCCTAGTTCCTCTGAGAACTCCTTGGTCGTGGTGGTCAAGCGGTCGCATATGTACACATCACCACCTAAGCTCTCCACTCAAGGCTGGGTGAGCTTTTCTTTTCCTTTACCTGCACCACATAGCACCCATGAGCCAAAGCCCCGCAAGAAAACATAGCATTATATATAAACATCATCAAATGATTATCATTATAATCACACAGAGCTTGTAGCTTTCAAACAGATGAGTGAATATCACTTTAGGTTCTGGTAAACCATACTGAGTGACTGACAAGCAGGTCACTAATTCAAATGGAAGAGTGGCTGATGGGTAAGCCACTAGCCTTCAACAAATGAGAGACTGATGGGTAAGTCTCTACTTTAACAAATGAGTGACTGATGGGTAAGCCACACAAGCGCTTTTAATATTCATCGAAATTGAGGTCAGTCCGGCATTAATGCTCTTTGAGTCATCCAATGCAGAAAGTCGATTAGATCTAATCTTTATTGGCTTGCATTGAACACGCTAAGGCCGTCCTGACTAATGAGTCAGTGAAATGTGACCAGTGCCCAGTACCAATACCGAACCTGACTAATGAGTCACAACTTCACAGTTGATACTAGCACCTTTGCCAAATCTGACTAATGAGTCAGTACCATGCACAAATGAGCAACATTTGCTAAGTATTCCACAATCAATTCATGTCCACATTTATACAACCAACATGTCTCATGAATAACCATGCATGTCACATTTGGGGTGCAGTTTTCTTACCTCTGATTCGAGCTAGAATGAACAAAAGAACGACCCTTGAGAACGGTTTAGCTTTTAGTCCTTTAGCGGTTACCTAATCATAACACATTATAGGATACCATCAATAACATGATAATCAAAGGTTCTCAAACCAATATCTAGCCTCCAAGAGATCAATCCAAACTAATCCAAGTAGTAGGGACACTCCCGAGGCCTAAAACTAGGTTCCTGGGGTCAAAACGAGCAAACAGGGCGTAAACTGGGCAAGGGCTGCGGCCCTAGCACCTTGGGCCGTGGCCCCCAGAGTTCCCTAAAGCAAGGGCCGCGGCGCCCTCCATCAAAGGCCACGGCGCCCAACAGGTACACCTTCTTCCACCTGCTTCTTCAAAGCAGGGCCGCAACACCCCAAGAACAGGGCCGCAACCCTCAACTCTAGGCCATTCCCAAACGTGTTTTTAACACTCCAAAGCCTCCAAAATCATATCTAAACATTCCCCAATCATCAAAACAAGATTCCCAAGCTTCCCAATGCACCAAAACCCTCAAAACCCAAGGTTCAAACGAATCGAAAACCCAACAATTCACAAAGTCCAATTCAAAGCTTAGAAACTCTAAAAAAACTCAAAACTCAAAACTTAGATTACCTTCGATTAGGTTGTTTTCTGTCAAATCCTTTGGTCAAGAAGCTTCTAATCTTTCCTAGGATCTCTATGCCTCGATCCTCGCTCGATTCCGACTCCTAGAACTCAAGATTTCTACAAATATGCTTCGGGTGGCGAAAATGAACTAACGAAGGAGAACGAGAGGTTTTCTAATTGTACATTCTATCTGACAGCTACTTCAAGCTTAAGTAACCTCAAATAAAACCTAATGTGCGGGGTCTCGAAAACACCCCCAGGGACATTATAGTCAAAACTTCCAGAATTTCACCCTGATCTCAAATATTCCCAATTTATCATCAAATAAAAATTCCTATTACCACAAAATTGACCCCGTTATGACAAAACCGCTAATCTACTAAAAATTACTGTCTCATGCTAAATAGCTCGAATATATCTCCATAATGATGGAATCCCATTCACAAATCACATCATGCACCCAAATACACAAGTTTACCCTCAATGGGCCAAATTATCAAAACAGCATAATATTTCAAATGTGGACCCACATGCATGCATATATCATCATATTATAATATAATTCACATAAACATGCATATATTCATTTAATGGCGTAATTAAACAATTACGGCCCTCCCGGCCTACTAAACCGCCACTAAACCACATCAGAGAATTCGGGGCATTACAGTACCTGTGTGTATGATGAATGTATTATATGGATGCATATTTATGACTGGAGAGCTCGACTTATAAGCCGAGAATCTATCTATTGCGCTTAACTAAAAGCTCAACCTGTTAGTTGAGGGCATATTTGGTTAAATAGGGCTTGGCTTATAAGTCGAGGGTTTTCAAGGCTCGACTTATAAGTCGAGGGCTTACAAGACTTGGCTTATAAGTTGTGGTCGGCACTATGCGCGTTGAGCACTAGCCGTTATGACTAGGCCACCCTGGGATTGTATTATGCACTTTATTGGCTCAGATGCCACCTAAATCAATGGGAGTGTATTATGCACTTGACTAGCTTGGATGCCACCTAAATAAATGGGAGTGTATTATGCACTTGACTGTCTTTGATGCCACTTGATTAAATAAAAGTATGATACGCACTTGTGTGACCCTGCCGTCGCTTACTTGGGCGACGTGTATGCTTGGTTTCAGTTATTACTGTTAAGCAGATTGTTATATTCTTTTGATTATCTAAATTTGTTTAGGTACGTTTTTTTGTTGAGCCTTGGCTCACGGGTGCTATGTGGTTCATGTAAGGGTAAGGAGAAGCTTGGCCAGCCATGAGTTGGAAAATGTTAGAGGCGATGTGTACATATGCAGTCTGCTTGACTGCCACGGCCGAGATATTGCAGGGGAACTAGGGTTGGACCCTTTTTTTTTGCTTAGGTCGGCCTATTTTGTAATCCTTGAGTTGTAAACAATTTTTAAACTTGTATTTTGGGATCCCATGTAAAGACTAAAGTTTTCTTTTAATGGAAATGTTTATTCATAAACCAAGATTTTTTTTAATACCTGAACCCTTAGTGGCTTAATCACATGTTTTAGTCCAAGTGACTCGTTTAGCGAGTCCAACACTAATTTAAACACACGTGGTAACGGTCCTTGAGTAGTAGGGCGTTACAAGTTTACATGTATTGCATGATGCGAACAAAGGCTTTTTACATGTACTAGTGAACATACTAGTTTGCCTTTTGTGCATGGTGCGAACAACTTGTGTGTTTTTATAACTACTTTTTCTCTTTTCATGGCTTGTGTTTGTCTCACCTTTAGGCTCAGGCGAGTAGACACAATTTAGCCTTTGTAGGTGGAATGAAAAGGACACGAGCAGACACATTTTTGCCTTTTTGGGTAGAACAAACATAACACTTTTTTTTTTGGAAAAATTTGTAAAAAATTTATCTTATCTTGTGCGCTCTTATACCCTACATGCCCCCAAGTGATTAAGGAGTCTCGGTCCTTGATCACTTGTTAGCAGAGTTCATTTTTTGTCACCATAGGCTAACATAATGATTCTGTTCATTTCATGTATATAAACATAGTTGAACAAGCTATACTATGCGAACAAGTCACTGAAGGTTATTCCTCAAACTGGTAGACGACCAGAATTGGAGGTTATCCTTTAACAGTGATCAATCGTGGTGTAAAAGCTGTCCTGCTTCCTAACAACGATTAGGTTTTGAGCTTATCTTCTAAACTAGCAGAATTTGAAGTTATCCTTTATCAAAGTTCAAGGTTATCTTATTTTCTAAGAATACTTCCGAGTTTGTGTATCACTCGATTCGAGCCTGAGTCAGCCAGGTTTAAGTGTTTTCTTAGTAGCTACCTGTTAGTATTCAGACCTTATTCCTAGTTAGGACTAGGATTTTATAACTTTATTTTTTTCATGTTAGTTTATTAAGTTTTATTTGGAATCATATTCATCAATCCGAGTTATTGTTCTTGCTCAATATTTATTTCCAAATTTCACTTTTATACTAACTTGAATTTTTCAAAGCTTGATTGCGTTATTTAAACTTTCAAGTACGTCTACTTATTTCATTTATTGTCACAATCACTGTGCATACTTATTTAAACATATAAGTATGATGAGCTTTGTACGCCCTAAATATCCACGAGTTATTAGTGAGCTGGAAAAGGGCATAATTCAATCTTCCACGTGTAAGCCGTCCACCCGGAGCTGCTGTTACGAGTCTCCACCTCTTTAGCTCGAGCTGATCAAAGAGTTAGCAGTATACTCAAAGGCAATGGGTCAGCAGTATGGGTATCACGAGCTGGTGCTACATCAAGCTCGAGGTGCGGCATAGATCTGGTATCCTCGACTATTTGTGAAGTCAACCACGCAATGTAAACGTGTGCATATCAGACATCACGTGTCTATTCCATTCCCGAATTCTCGGACACGCAGCATAAACGTGCGTGTTCAGGTACCCCACGACTGGTTTGGGCCATGCGGCCCATTATCTCCCCTTACCTATTGATTAGACAACACCTCATTGTCAGGTTTTAGGAATTAATCATAAGTGTCACAGAGATGACATGATGGGTAAGAAGGTCACGGGATGACCCCCTTTACCAACTCCCATATATCCTCTCCCTATAAATACCGAGACCCTGGGCGTTGCAAGGGGTTTGCGTTTTTTGATTGTAAAGAAACACTTTGTAAGGAATACTCAAGAGATATCAATAATATTGACTGGTGGACTAGAGAGATTTTAACCTTCGAACCACCTAAAAAGAAAGGAGTGTTAACCTTCTCACAATACTAATTTCGCCAGTTTGGAATATAAATATTTTCATATTACGGTTCACTATTTAGCACTAATCCTGGAATTAATCTCGGGTGAACAGGTTCCTTATTTCATTTACTCCATTAGTCTGTTAGTACCTGTTTGCCAAGGTAAACGAACAGAGCTGGACTATTAGTTGGTTCCTTGTTAAGGCACATGAGCGAACAAACTCTGTTTATTCTTTATTCCTATTCATTTTCTATGTATATCATAAATGAACCGAAATGGAATATACATAATTAGGCGAACAGGCTCGTCTTTGGGTTGGTGTGGTCATTACTCCGAGATGAGACATGAAATTCTTTCTCCTTGCTTTCTTTATGTAGATGTGTAAATAGGTGAAAACGTGCTCCAACCTACTTGTGTGCAAACAGTTAGTGTTCTGTTCATGTAGTCTCATTAATATTGTTATTTATTGCTTAGTGATAGTAACTTTTCCTTATCCTCGAGTATGGTCTCAAGGCTGCGAGGTTGAAACTATTTTGCAAAAAATTCCAACTGTATCGATTTATGAATATTGTTGGTTAATCTAGAATTCCAACTTTATCCTTATATCGATTTATTTGTGTTGGTTAATCCAGACTCGTTACATAGTCAAGCTCGTGCTAACAGGCTCGTTTTGTTCATTCTACTTGTTAGCATCATGTACAAGTTATTTCAAAGACAGCTTGTTCAAGTCAACTTGGAAGTTATCTTGATAATACATATCGATAAACTCGAAAACTCATTACTAAAGATTACATGCTTTTCCTTGGAATGCCTTTGATATATCATGTACACCCCATGTGTGGATGCATGGGCGAACAAGTTTCATTCGAGGGTTAAACGAATAGACAAAACTTCGAGATGCATGGGCCAACTCTTTTTTGACCTTGAAATGGTTCAAGCACAATCTTTCGAGTTGTGTGCATAAGCTTTTGGTCCAACCATCCAAGGTGACTTCAAAATAGTTCAAGCATAATCTTCTGAGATGTGCTCCCTTATTCCTGTTCACCCTTTGTAAGATGTAATGCCCCACGTCACTATGGCTGCTTCCTGGAATGACAACTGGCCCTACAAACCAACACGAGTCTTTCCAGCGTGCTTTGTCCTCACTCGCAAGCACACTTAACTTTGGAGTTCTTAAGTGACGGGCTACCGAAAATAAGATGCATCTCGTTGATATAGGTAGTACCCATCAATCCATTTAAGCCATCTTCAACTATGTAGTCCCATACCTACGCAGTCTTCGAATCATCACACTTGACCTTCCCCAAGCGATGTGGGATTGCACAGCTTTACCCGGTATTTCCCCCTACGGATCACAGGATACTGATTGTCACATAAGAATGAATGAGTGAATAGGTTTCTTTGAAGGGTTAAGTCAAGTTGTCCCTTGTGTGTGCGAATAGAGTTTTGTGGCGACCTTGAAATGGTCACGAGCTTAATCCAAGTCATCATGTATCATGAGATTTTAATGAGCGGATAGGACCTCAAAATCCAAGTTATCTCAAATAGTTGTTCATGCCATCTTGAAAACCATGAAATTGCTTGTCTGATCACTGTCTCGAAAAAAAGTATGTTGAGAACAGAAATTTATGTTGTAGTTTCAACTCGGGTGATTACTGTCTCGAATATGAACTTTGTCCCCAACTCGGTTGTAAACTGTGGTTTAGTTAAGAGTTGAACTCTGTTTATGGCTCGAATGACTTTTGTGGAGTAATGACATGCTCGGGTATGAGTACCAGATACCACTCAGATAACTTGTCCAGATGGGTGATCAACTCGGACGACTTATATGAGTTGGCTCGAATGGTACATATAGGCCAGCTCGAAGACAAATTCCATCAGTGGCTTGAATGTCTCCGACCTCAAAATTTTCACCAATGATTTCGAGCTATTATTTCCATAAGATCCCTTTGTTTTTGAAGCTCTGTTCACTCCTAATAGTTTTAAAGGCTTATAAACAAATAGATAGACCCACTTTGCCATGAGAGCTCGAATTTGATCTCGGGTGTCATGAAGCTTGCGAGTTGATATCCTTGATAGCTCGTATACATCATCTCGAAATTGCCTGTGATATAGGGTGAACAAGATTCTTGTACATAGGTGTGAGAACATAATTCTCTTAGGCGTGAGAACAGGATTCTCATAGGCACGAGAACATGATTCTTTTAGGAGTGAGGACAAGATTCTCTTAGGTGCGATAACATGATTCTCTTAGGCACGAGAACAAGGCTCTCTTAGGTGCGAGAACAAGATTCTCTTAGACGCGAGAATAGGATTCTCATAGGTGCGAGAACAGGATTCTTTTAGGCGCGAGAACAAAATTCTCTTAGGCACCAGAACAGGGCTCTCTTAACAACTTTGAAGAATTGTAAACATATATTTACATTCCTGTTCACCTAGTATAGGCTATAATGGGCGAACAGGTTCTCTTTCCATGTGGAAACATAGAAATGAATAGGTTCTTTACATGATTTTGGCATGTTATTCTAGTCATTCTTTGGTTTCTCTTGTCCCTAATAAAGACATAGAAGCAAGTAAAGTTCCACACACTAGGTTTTCAAGGTTTTCGAGCCCTCCTAACTTCTTGTTCGCCTAGTATAAGCCATTATGGGTGAATAGGTTTCCTTTTTCGGATAGCTGGGGTTGCCTACTCCTTGTACGCCTTTGGAGTGTATACACGAGGGCACATCAATTTTTTGAGGATTTATAGTTAATACTCATAGGCGAACATGTTGCATACTCATACTTTCTGTTCTCATGTGTTGTACACAAGTGAACGACAAGAGATCTTTTCTAGGTTTACAAGCTTTGTTGTGATATCCATCGATTCCATAAATGCATAAATGCAAATAGGGTTCCAAGTATTGGTTTTATCACTGTTCACAACTTGAACAAGCCGCCGCCATAAGTGGATCTATCAGTCCACCCTGTAACTCAGAATCGCTGGATTTTTAATTTCAGCATTGTGCCCCAATTTGGACGCAATTAAGTGAAATTATTTTTCACATAGATCTATGACTTGTTTTGATGAATGTGGTGTTTACTTACAACTTGCAATTGCACCGCAGATGACCTAGGTAAAAATGAACAGGTGGACTGATTTGACCCTTGACGAAGTTGGAAGTCTTCTGGAGATGATTTCATCAAAGTCTTTATTCATAGACTTCGTTAGATTGAACCTCTTTATCTTGAATATGCTTTCTCAATGAAAGCACCAAATTGTTGACACTGTTTTTCGTCAACTTGAGAACATAAGAGCATGAATGCAAGAATAGAGGTATGATAAAATAAATAACACCATATTTTATAGTGGTTCGACCCCAAAAAGATGACCTATGTCCACTTAGTCACTTGTATCAATATTTAAGCTTAAAGAACCATAGTTTCCGGCGAACTTGCGTCGCCGGTTATTTTATAGTCCTCCTCTACTTTTACATTACATAATGACTTATTTATACAATAATGGAGTTTTGGCATTATGAATTGCCTCCCCTCGTTTCTATCCCATCTCCCCATATTTATAGTGAGGAGTTTAGGGTTATGTAACGCCCTAGTTACCCCATAACAGTTACGGTGAACCGGAAATTTAACTCACTACCCGAGTCCTTTGGTTAAAAACGTGCTTCTAGATGTTATTAATAGGCTAAGGTGGAAAACCAATCAAAATGGAAGGATATATTTTATTTAAAACATAAAATTGTTTATGGGCCTATAAAAACATTTACAAGTTATTTACAGCTCAAAATGGTCATTACTGTTTCAAATTTACAACCCGCCGACCTAAGCGGCAAAAATAGGGTAAACCCCTTGTTCCTCTGAGAACTCCTTGGCCGTGGTGGTCAAGCGGCCGCATATGTACACAACATCACCTAAGCTCTCCACTCAAGGCTGGGTGAGCTTTTCTTTCCCTTTACCTGCACCACATAGCACCCATGAGCCAAAGCCCATCAAGAAAACATAATATAACATGAATATAATATCAACAATGTTCATAATAATCATTCAGGACTTTCAGTCCAAAACAGATGAGTGACAGTCACAAAAGTCACTAAGATGGGTTCTGTTCCCATTAGCCATGTGACGATAGGGTCACCAGGGCTTTACAAATAAGTGATCCTTTCACTAGCTTAAACAGGATAGGTGCACGATGAACTAGTCACAAACATAACCTTCCCCGTGACCATAGAGTCACAACCATGGGATTCCGCTCCCTAGCCATGTGACAAGCAGTCACCTAGGCCTTTGGCCCTGGCTCTGAGTAACTAGTCTTAGACTAGTTAAGCGCTTATAAGTTTCATCGACCTTAGGGTCTGTCCAGCATTAATGCTTTAGAGTCATTCAACACTGATATCGATTAGATTTAATCTTTAATCAGCCCTGCGTTCAGGACGCTTATGCCGTTTCTAACTCACAGGTCAGTAATATGCGACCAGTGCCGTCCTTGACTAATCAGTGCCATACACAAGTAAGCAAGCTCTGCTAAGCATTTAATATGCAATCAATGTCCACATTTATCAATCAATATGCCTCAACAACAATCATACATGTCATATACATAAGGTGCAGTTTTCTTACCTCTGGTTCGAGTGAGAAATGAAACAAGAACGACTCCTGAGAACGATCGACCTTTTGATTCCTTAGCGGTTACCTAATCATAACCAATTATAACCTCCATGAATGAAAATCAACAATGAAAGGATCTTAACCTAAACCCCACTCTCGGGACCTCGAAACATGCCCACACGGTGAGTAGATTCGATCCCGGGCCTTAAGGATTGAAACCCCGAGCCAAAAAGCCTTAAAAACACTCAAAACGGGATTATGAAGGAATAGAGTAGCGCTACAGCGCTGCTCACTAGCTCCCCAACGCTATTCTCGTAACCCCAAACTGCCTAACAGAGCACTGGGTAGCGCTATAGCGCCCTCTGGTGGGCGCTGTAGCGCTACACCCAGCCAGAACCTCCCCTGAAACCTCTTCCTTCGACTCCTTCAATTCCAACTTGATTCCAGTGCTTCCATACTTAATATTTGGTGCCAAATGAACCCAAAAACCATCCTCACATACCTTAAGCATCACAACCACAAGAACCCTAGCCAAAACTCCTAAAAAAACCAATCATCCAACCTAGAAATCTCAACTAAAAACCAAAGCTAAAACAGAGCAAACCAGGAAATTTAATGGCTAAAAACTTACCTCAAGCTCATATTATGATGCTCTTCAATGGTGGAACACACTCCCAAGCTCTCAAGACTTACTTCCCAAGCTTGATTCCTCAATTTAAGCTCAAAAATCACAAAGAAAAGGAAGAAAGCAGGTACGGGAGAAAGCTTTGATCTATGCTCTGTTTTCTCTTCTTTCTACAGCCTTCAATGGCTTAATACTATCCTAGGGGTGAAAAGATCAAAATACCCCTAGGTCGAATAAGGATTTCTAAAGGCTCTCAAGGGCAAAATTGACATTTCCACCTATTTCGTTAATCATAATTGACGCTCTCCAATTCCTGCTATTCTCGATATTCTCAAACACCAATAATTCATATCCTGTTACCCTTTAATTCCCGACAACGCTCTAATCATTAAAATCACCCCGAGACTCACCCCGAGCCCCAAACTTAAACCTATTATGACTAAACCGTTAATTATTATTCCATGATCGTCTCATGTCAAATAGCTCGAACAAATCCACATTATAATGTGGTCTCAACAATAGGTCGTCGACATGCATACACATATACAATTACTCCCTCAACGGGCCAAATTACCAAAACACCCCTGTAGTTGAATGTGGACCCACATGCATGCATTTAACATCATATTATAATATAATTCACATAAACATGCATATTATCAGTCAATGGCATAATTAAACAATTATGGCCCTTCCGGCCTACTAATCCAGCCATTAAACCGTATTAGGGATTTCAGGGCATTACAACTATCCCCTCCTTACAGAAATTTCATCTTCAAAATTTACGTGAACAGCTCGGGATACTGACTCTGCATATCTGACTCTAGCTCCAGGTCACTTCCTTGACTTTGTTGTTCCTCCACAATACCTTAACCAAAGGTATCATCTTATTCCTGAGGACCTTATCATTTCAGTCAAGTATCTAAGCAGCCTGCTCCTCAAAGGAGAGATCTGCCTCAAGCTCCAGATCTTCATAGCTCAAAATATGATTCACATAAGATACATACCTCCGAAGAGCTGAAACATGAAATACATTATGCATGGCTGACAATGCTGGAGGCAAAGCCAATCTGTAAGCCAATCTGCATAACTTTTCTGCCTACTCTGAGAAGCAAGCATTCGAGCTTTAATCTTCTCAATGGCCTTACTGGTCCTTTGAACTGCCTCAAGACCCAAGTATCTCCTTTCACCTGTCTTATCCCAATGAATGGGAGATCTGCACTTCTTACCATACAACATCTCATAAGGTGCAACTCCAATGGTAGACTGATAACTGTTGTTGTAGGAAAATTCTATCAAAGGTAGATACTTACTCCAAGATCCACCAAAGTCTAGCACACATGCCCGCAGCATGTCTTCCAATATCTGGATCGTCCTCTCAGATTTCCCATCTTTCTGAGGATGATAAGTAGTACTGAACTTCAATTACGTTCCCATGGCCTTCTCTAAACTCCCCCATAACTTGGAAGTAAAAGTGGGGTCTCGATCTGACACGATCAACCTAGGCGCTCCATGGAGGTGCACGATCTTTCTCACATAGAGATTTGCATATTGATCAACTGTATATGTAGTCCTTACTGGCAAGAAGTGAGCTGACTTGGTGTAGTGATCCACTATCACCCTAATAGAATCATGCTGACCAACAGTCATGGGTAAGCCCACCACAAAATCCATCGTGATGTCTTTCCACTTCCACTGTGGGATATCCAGAGGGTGCAAGAACCCTGCCGGCCTCTGATGCTCAGCCTTGACCTGTTGACATGTCAAGCACTTAGCCACATACTCTACTACATCCCTCTTCATCCCCGACCACCAATACAACGATCTCACATCCTGATACATCTTCGTGGTGTCTGGATGCAAATAGTAAGGTGTAGTATAAGATTCATCCAGAATCTCTCGCCTCAAAGTAGTGTCTAACGGAACACATATTTGCCCTTTGTATCTCAACAAGCCTAACTCAGACACTGTATAATCTCTGGATGCTCCAGCCAAAACATCCTCTCTGATCTTGATCAGTTGTGGATCACTCAACTGACCTTCTTTGATTCTCTCTAACAGCGTAGGCTGTAGTATAATATTAGCCAACTGGCCTACCAGCAACTCTATACCAGCTCTGGTCATATCATCCGCCAACTCTCTGGCTATCAGCCTCATACCATAAATCTGTCCCGGACCCTTCCGGCTTAAAGCATCAGCTACCACGTTGGCTTTTCCTGGATGATACAAAATCTCACAGTCATAATCTTTTACTAACTCCAGCCAACGCCTTTGTCTCATATTCAAATCTATCTGAGTGAAGAAGTATTTCAGGCTCTTGTGGTCTGTATAGATCTCACACTTCTCTCCATAGAGATAATGCCTCCATATCTTTAAAGCAAAGACCACAGCTGCCAACTCTAGATCATGAGTGGGATATCACTTCTCATACTCCTTCAACTGATGAAAAGCATAAGCAATTACCTTCTCTGACTGCATCAGAACACAACCCAAACCCTGATGAGAAGCATCACAGTAAATCACAAACTTCTCCTGATCTTTTGGAAGACTCAGAATCGGAGCTGTAATCAATCTCTACTTCAGTTCCTGGAAGCTGTTCTCACATTTATCTGACCACACAAATTTCAGACTCTTGCGTGTCAGCTCAGTCAATGCAGTAGCAATATTTGAGAACCCTTCCATGAAACGCCTATAATAACTTGCCAATCCAAGGAAACTTCTAACCTTAGAAGCATTCTTTGGCCTTGGCCAATCTTTGACCGCCTCAATTTTTGCTGGAACTACCTTAATCCCCTCCTTATTGACAATGTGCCCAAGAAAGGATACCTGAGATAATCAGAACTCACATTTCTTGAACTTTGTGAACAATCTGTGTTCCCTCAGTCTCTGTAGAACCAACCTCAAATGCTATTCATGCTCTGACTCAGACTGAGAATATACCAGAATATCATCGATGAAGATGATCACAAACTGGTCCAGATAGTCCTTGAACACTCTGTTCATCAGATCCATAAAAGCAGCAGGGGCATTAGTTAATCCAAATGACATGACTAAGAACTCATTATGCCAATACTTGGTACGAAAAACAGTCTTCGGTATGTCTCCCTCCTTTACCTTCAACTTATGATAACCAGAACGAAGGTCGATCTTAGAGAATACCTTCTTACCTTGCAACTGATCAAACAAATCATCTATCCTTGGCAAATGATACTTGTTCTTGATTGTCAACTTATTCAGTTCTCTGTAATCAATACACATCCTTAGAGAACCATCCTTCTTTTTCACAAACAGAACTGGCGCACCTCAAGGTGAGAAACTAGGTCTGATAAAACCCAAATCTAACAGTTCTTGCAACTGTACCTTCAATTCTTTCAACTCAGCTGGGGCCATTCTGTAAGGTGCTCTAGACACTGGCTCCGTTCCTGGTGCCAGTTCTATCACGAACTCTATTTCTCTGTGCAGTGGCAACCCTGACAAATCTTCTGGAAATACATCCAGGAATTCACAGACAAGTCTGGTCTCATTGGCACGACCTGAGTGGTATCAACCACATTGGCTAAAAACCCAATGCAACCTCCTTGCATAAGATCCCTAGCCCTCAAAATGGAAATCATAGGTATGCGAGGTCCATGCACAGTACCAACAAACACAAAAGGATCCTCACCTTTAGGCTCAAAGGTGACCATCTTCCTTCTGCAATCAATAGTTGCTCCATACTTCGCTAACTAGTCCATACCCAATATCATATCAAAGTCAGTCATAAGCAACTCTATCAAATCCACTGACAACTCTCTGCCCTCCACTATCACTGGCAAAGATCTGACCCATCTCCTAGATACCACCAACTCTCTAGTGGGTAACAAAGTTCCAAACCCCACAGCATAAAAATCATAGGGTATACACAGTCTATCAATAATACTACTAGCAACAAAAGAATGTGTAGCACCAGAATCAATCAATACATTGTAAGGGGTTCCAACACTAAGAACCTGACCTGTAACAACTGAGGGAGAAGCCTCAGCTTCTACTTGTGTCAATGCGAACACTCGAGCTGGGGCTGAGCTGTCTGCTTTCCTGGCTTCATCTTTTCTGGCCTTAGGGAAATCCTTTTTAAGATGACCCACTGCTCCACATGAGAAGCAGGCCCTTGCCCTACATTCTCCCAAATGACACCTCTTGCATCTAGGGCATTCAGGATAAGACTTCCAGGCTTCATTACCACCTGGACGACCCACAGTAATACCACGGGGTCGCCTATCAGGACCTGGAACTGGGAATATGTCAGGAACCTTCCTCTTCTGCTCACTGGGGCCTATACCCCTACCAGAACCCACAAATGGAGGACTTGTCCTCCTAAATTCCTTTCCGGCTGCACTGTCTCGCCAGATCTTGTTCTCTTCACTCTCAGGTATATTATAATTTTATTTATTTATTTATTTTTCTTTGAAAAAAAGAACTTTTTCTTGTGATTTTCTATAGTAAACAAAAGGAATAATGCTGAAAACACAATAAATATACGCAAGTATATATAATTAGTTTTAACAACATAATTCAAATTGACGGGGTCCTACTCGTACCTAAAAATATTAGTAGCTAAAATTAATTATACATCATTGTGTTTGAATATTGTATATAATTTGTTTGTGTGTGTCTAGCATTACTTAACAAAATTATGTTTTTTGTGGATACGCATGGAGGTACCCACTTCTTATCCTATTTTTTTTTTTACAAAAGAACTTCCTATCCTATCTTTAATCCTATTATAAGGGCAGTGACAAGGTTAATTTGATTTTCCATTAAAAATACTACTTTGTTATCGTTGTCTTAAACTCAAAAATTAAAATTTAAAACATATATTTTATAATTAAAATAAATGTAAATACTATTTTGGGCCTTATGTTGTGCAAAAATTACTGATCAGACCTTCTATTTTGTTAAATGACAATTTGACTATGCATTTTGCAAAATATAACAAAATAGTATCCTAAGCCTGATTTTGGTTAAATAATTTTTTAATATGACTAAAATGTCCTTATATTTTTTAATTAATCAATTAATTAAAAATACATTTTAAAATATAAAACAAATTAAATTGATTTTAAACTAAATAAATAAGTAATACATTACTTAATTAAAAAACATAAATATTTTTTATTTAAAAAATAAAAAAGTGAATCTTTTAAAAAAACATTACATATAAAATTAAAAAAAAAGACTAAAACTAAATGAGATAATTAAAATATTGAATCTTTCTTCTTCTTATTATGCACTCTTCCATCTTCTTCTCTACACTCCTCATTCTTCTTCCCAAAACCCCAGCCAAGCCCATTGTCTTTGCATATGGATGATAAAAATGTTTGAAAAAAAGCTTCATATCGTCTTAGCCATGACTTTGTCGTCGCCGGATTTGGGCACGGTGCAAGCATCTTTGATAGATTTTGGAACGGGGCAACAACTTCAACCTTTAGGCACAGTGGTCGACAACGACCTCATGATAACGACAATAAAGGGTCGAGGACCTCTGACGACAATGAGAAGTTTTTTTTTTCTTTCTTTCTTTTGTTTAAACCTATAAATGTTTCTTTTTCCTGAATATATATCTAGGTTTTCTTTCTTCCATAGATTTGGTTTAATGATTACATATTTAAGATCTCTAACCTAGATGTTCAATACCAGTCAATGTTGGGGTTTTATGCTCTAATTAAAACCCAATTTCATTGTAATCTCATTTTATTATCAATAAAAGAATAGAAATCAATTTTTGACTAGGTGAATTACTTTGCTCACATGTTTTATTTTCATGATTATTTTTTTATTATAAACTTCTATTAAATCTCGAGCATATAGCTAATCATATTTATAGTGACGTAATTACAGTGGAATAAAAATATGATTATATGTTCAAAATAAGTTAGTCTTAGGATTAGTCAGTGCACATGATTTACACTGTCTTGTCGATCTACGGTATAATCTACTTACACATTATAGACTTATGTTCTTTCCAGAACATTAGCAAAGTAGATAAGAACGGATGTATTTGTTACATCGGACTGAACCGATATTGACAGTAGATAGGATAAGTAAACATATCGTTATTATCTATTATAGTAATATCATATAGTTGACCATAGGTGCAATGCCCCGGAATTCCTAATATGGTTTTATGGCTGTATTAGTAGGTCGGGAGGGCCATAACTGTTTAATTATGCCATTTAATGAATTTATGCATGTTTATGAGAATTATATTATAATATGATGTTAAATGCATGCATGTGGGTCCACATCTGTTTACAGGGGTAGTTTGGTAATTTAGCCCGTTGAGGGCATAATTGTATATTTGTTTGCATGTCAATGATATATTGTGAGGCCACATTATAATGTGGATTGGTTCGGGTTATTTGGCATGAGACGATCTTTAAATACAATTTATCGGTTTGGTCATAATAGGCTTAAGCTCGGGGCTCGGGGTGAGTCTCGGGGTGATTTTAATGATTAGAGTGTTACCGGGAATTATAGGGTAACGGGATATGAATTGTTGGTGTTTGAGATTATCGAGATTAGTGGGAATTGGAGAGCGTTAATTATGATTAACGAGATAGGTGGAAAATATCGATTTTACCCTTGGGGTGACTTTAGAAACCTTAAATGACCTAGGGGCATTTAGGTCATTTGGTTTGGATTTATATGAGGCTTTAGTTGGTTGTAGAAAATAGAACAAAATAGAGCAAGGTTCTTCTCCTTCCCGTACATCATTTTCTCTCATTTCACCTTTGGAGTTTTTGAGCTCAAAGTGAGGAATCAAGCTAGGAAATCAAGGAGTTGAGTTCATAGAGTTGGTTAAGCCATTGAAGGGGATTTAATCTCAAGTTTGAGGTGAGTTTCAGCCATAAGTTTTCTGGTTTTACTCTGTTTTCTTTTAGTTTTCAGCCTATGATTTTGTTGAGGATACTTTTGGATTAATGGAAGTTTTGATTGATGTTTAACTTGGGTTTTGATGAGGGTTTGATATAGATGGTATTTAGGGGTTGGATTAAGTGTTTGGATGAGGTTTGGGACTGGTTTGAAGGTTTGGTTTCAAGGAAAAACACAGGGGAAGAAAGCTGGTGAATTGCTAGTTTGTGTAAAGGGCCACGACATGGCTATGGTGAGCCGCGACCTATGTTGGTTTCTGAGGAGGAAATGCCTCTGTTAGAGAGGTAAGCCGCGGCATGGCTATGGTGAGCCGTGGCCCATAAGGGCATTTTTGGCCAGAAATGAGTTTTTAGCTTGGGGATTCAAGCCTTAGGCCTCAGGATCGATCCTATTACCCGGTTTAGTAGGATTCGATGTCTCGGAGGCTAGGTTTTGGTTTGGGAACCTTTGCTAATCATTTTCATTGATGAATCCTATATTTTGGTTATGACCAGGTAACCGTTAGGGAATTAAAAGATTGATCGTTCTCAGGGGTTGTTCTTATATTAATTTTCACTCGAACCAGAGGTAAGAAAACAGTGTATGAATACAAATTGCACCCTGTATATGTATGTGACATGTGTGATTGTTATTGAGGCACGTTGGTTGATAAATGTGGACATGGATTGCATATTAAATGCTTGAGAAATGTTGCTTACTTGTTTATGGCACTGACTAGTCAGGGACACTGACCTAAGAGTCAGAAATGGCATAGCGTAATGAACGTCGAGCCAAATGAAGATTAGATCTAATCGATATCAGTGTTGAACAACTCTAAGGCATTAACACTGGACCAACCCTAAGGTCGATGAATTTATAAGCGCTTGGCTAGTCTAAGACTAGTTACTGAGAGTCGGGGCATAAGGCCCAGGTGACTGCTTGTCACATGGCTAGGGAACGATGTTCCATAGTTATGACTCTAGGGTCATGAGGAAGGTTATGTTGATGACTAATCACCATGCACCTATCCTGTTAAAGCTAGCGAAATGCTCACTTATCTGTTACGCCCTGGTGATCCTATCGTCACATGGCTAAAGGGAGCTGTCCCCATATTAGTGACTTTTGCGACTGTCACCTATTTGTTTTGGACTGATAGTCCTGAATGGTTATTATGATCATTGTTGATATTATATCATGCTTTATTGTGTTTTCTTGTTGGGCCTTGGCTCATGGGTGCTATGTGGTGCAGGTAAAGGGAAAGAAAAGCTCGCCCAACCTTGAGTGAAGATCTTAGGTAATGATGTGTACATGTACGACCGCTTGACCACCACGGCCAAGGAGTTCTCAGAGGGACTAGGGGGTTACCCTATTTTTGCCGCTTAGGTCGGCGGAGTTGTAATTTTGAAACTGTAATGACCATTTTGAGTTGTAAATAACCTGTAAACCTTTTATGGGCCCATGAACAGTTTTTATGCATTAAATAAAACATATCCTTTCCTTTTTATTAATTTTTCACCTTAACCTGATAATAACACTTAGATCACATTTTTAACCAAATGACTCGGGTAGCGGGTCAAATTTCTAGTTCACTGTTCACCGTAACTGTTCTGGGGTAACCAGGGCGTTACAACTTAGTATCAGAGCGTGCCAAGGCTAAGGTTCCTGTAGACTGGCTGGGCATGTACACACATCATTGAAGTCAAGCTCGACTCATGGTTTGGTAACTATTTATGTGGTTATATGTATAACTGCTTAAATATGGTATATATGCTTTACCTGTGTGCATGAGACACCATGTTAAACCTGTGCCCTGAAATATTATATTCTCAGCAAATGTGTGCTAATTAGTACTGAGATTGCTGGAACATACTTATAAGTATGATTGATTGTGAACTATTATGTGATACATGCTGAGTGCTCAATACTATAAACATGTATCTGCTCATATATTTGTATGACTGTGGAATGTGATAATTGTCTGTTTGTTCTTGGACCGTAAGGCGGCAAGAGGTTTAGTTATTACTACCTGACTGGCCGTATTGATCATTGTTTCAGTAAGGTATCAGTGACAGAATGAACCCAGGGCAGACAGACATGTCAGCTGGCCAGAGTGATCCAGGCCAGAATAATAACAGCTAGGGTCAAGAGAATGACCAGTCTCAAATTCCACAGCCAGCTCCTTCAAACTGGCAACAATTGTTTGATGATTTGCAGGCAATATTGTTGAAACAGGGAGAGGAGCTTTGTCTCCTAAGACAGCAGCAAGTGCCTGTAGTGGCCAGTGTTTCAGAGGCACCTTCTGTGTCGGTGCCAGTAGCTGGGCAGCTGCTTGAGGTAGGAAATAAATGGGAACTTCTTTATGAAAGGTTTAGGAAGCAACAACCTCTAGTGTTTGAGGGCAGTGCAGATCCTGCCAAGGCAGACCAGTGGATGAGTATGATGACCACTATCCTTGACTTTATGAGGGTAGCTGGTAATGAGAGGGTGGCATGTGCCACCTATATGTTTCGGGAGGATGCCCGGATTTGGTGGGAAGTGATTACCCATACCAAGAATGTTAATGCCCTGAGTTGGGAGGAGTTTCAGACCTTGTTTAATGAAACGTATTACAATGATGCTATCAGGGCAGCTAAAGCTGAGGAATTCATTAGGCTACTTTAGGGAAGTTTATCAGTCACTGAGTATGCCTTAAAGTTTGATCGTTTGGAAAAGTTTGCCAAGGAATTGGTGCCCACTGATGGGACCAGGAGAGAGCGATTCTTACAGGGGCTACAGCCCAGATTAGCCCGTGATGTACGTATCACCACTGCGGCAGGGGTTACTACCTATGCACAGGTGGTTGAGAAGGCACTCACAGCTAAGAGTGCAGAGATCAAGATCTGGCGTGACAGTGCAGCCAGAAAGGATTTCGGGAGGTTAGGTCCTCCATTTGTGAGTTCTAGTAAGGGTGGAGGCCCCAATGATCAGAAGAGAAAGGTTCCTGACACCTTCCCAGTTCCAGGTCCTAACAGGCGACCCCGTGGTATTTCAATGGGTCGTCCATGTGGTAATGAAGCCTGAAGGTCTTATCCTGAGTGCCCTAGATGCAAGAGGCATCACTTGGGAGAGTGTAGGGCAAGGGCCTGCTTCTCCTGTGGAGCAGTGGGTCATCTTAAAAAGGATTGCCCTAAGGCAAGGAAAGAAGAACCCAGAAAGGCAGATAGCTCGGCCCCAGCTCGAGTGTTCACATTGACTCAAGCAGAAGCTGAGGCTTCTCCCTCAGTTGTTACAGGTCAACTTCTTAGTGCTGGAACCGCTTATAATGTATTGATTGATTCTGGTGCTACACATTCCTTTGTTGCTAGTAATGTTATTGATAGACTGTGTAGACCATGTGATTTTTATGCTGTGGGGTTTGGTACTTTGTTACCCACTGGAGAGTTAGTGGTATCCAGGAGATGGGTCAGATCTTTTCCAGTGACAGTAGAGGGCAGAGATTTGTCAGTGGATCTGATAGAGTTGGTTATGACTGACTTCGATATGATACTGGGTATGGATTGGTTAGCAATGTATGGGGCAACCATTGATTGCAGAAGGAAGATGGTCACCTTTGAGCCTGAAGATGAGGATCCTTTTGTGTTTGTTGGTGCTATGCATGGACCTCGCATACCATTGATTTCTATATTGAGGGCTAGGGATTTATTGCAAGGAGGTTGCATTGGATTCTTAGCCAGTGTGGTTGATACCACTCAGGTCGTGCCAGTGAGACCAGAGGAGACTAGACTTGTTTGTGAGTTCCTGGATGTGTTTCCAGAAGATTTGCCAGGGTTTCCACCACACAGAGAGATTGAGTTCGTCATAGAACTGGCACCAGGGACGGAGCCAGTGTCTAGAGCACCATACAGCCAGTGTTCTTATCATTATCTCTGTTTAAATTCAATTATAGAAACATGTTCTAGGTTTTCTTATATTGATTTGTTTAATATTAGATTTACATGAAAATAAACAAGATCATGTATAAGTATTCCCAACAGTCACATGGTCCAAACGCTTTATCTATACCAAGCCGATGGTCCCAACCTCTCGTACCCAATCGCACGACCCTAACATCCCGCACCTCGTTGAACACCCAAATTGGCGTACCCACGACCACACCTTGACATCCCACACTCAGTTGAGATAGAGGGAGGAGATGAGTGAGATAGAAGGGAAATGGAGAGTGAGGGGCAAAAATGATTTTCATTTGCAATAAGAAGATGACAATGGGAGCTGGTATATTAGGATTAGGGTTTAGGTTGATTAAGTTTTTATTTCTTTATTTTTATCTTGTTTATTTTAAGATTTGGATTTATATTTTTTTTATTAAAATATTTATGTAAATTTTTTATTATTTAAAATATCTTTTAAAAAAAAATTATTTAAAAACAATTTAACTTATTTTTATTTTGGAAAATATATTTAGTTATTTGATTAATTTGTTAATTAATAAAATTTAAGGGTATTTTGTGTTGGGTTTTATGCCCTTATAAAACCATGTCGAACATGTAACACGATTTCATATTGTCAAAAAATGTAGAGTCCAAGAACTTTACTTAGCTAGTTAGATAGTAGTATCAATAGTAATAGTTGTAGTATTTTTATGACTGTAGATTTTGGTTCAGACCGGGATTTAATTGGACACTCGTAGTAACACTTGTAGATTTTCTAAATTTAACCTATAGTTTAAGAATATTAATTTTAACCTAAGGTTTGATTAATATGACTAATATTGATGTTGATATTTATTATATTATAAGGTTTAGATAGACCCAATAAGATAATAACACTTGTCTTGTGTATGTTTAATGATAATTAAGTATTTTTGAGGAATAAGTTTATTAAGAGTAATATTTGAATATCCTAGGGTCTGTCAGCAGCTTTGAAATCGTTAGAGGACTTAGTCAAGGCTATTTACTCAATTCAAATTAGGTTGAAAATGTGCAATTTCGTGTTTAAATATTCAGCGTATACCGATATATCCCAGCTATAGGGGGCGATATATCGCAGTACGGGGATACGAAAAACACATAACTTCGCACGATCACCTCGACGAGCCTCGGGCATACTGGCCCAGGCGATATATCACTTACTAGGGGCGATATATCAGCTCCTTTGATGAATTTTTGAATGTTTTTGAAAACGTTCTCATTCTAATCTTTAACCTCTTGATAAGTCCAGCATCGTTCTAACCGAGTCTTCAGCCTCTCCTGAACGATAGTTCAAATATTTTTCAATTAAAAAGCCATTATTTTATTCAAGTTAAATGAAGATCTTTTCATTCTTGAACTCTATAAATATGACCTAGTACCCAGCCATTTATTCATTCATCAAGCTAAGTTCAGAGGCTGCAAGCTGCTAGGTTATTTTTGAGAGTGTAAACACTTGGGTTGGGGATTATAAGCTTAATCATTATAAGCTTACCAAACACTTGGGAAGTAAGGTTTATAGCACATTTCGGTTCGAGGTTTAGATCGGTCATAGAAGCATTCAAGGTATTCCAAACTCTAGTTCATTTTGGTATTGTTTTCCTTAAGTTCTTATAGTTTTCTACTTAGCACCCTAACTTTATTTTTTATTTTTGGATAGGAAATCTAAGATCTTGAACATAAGGTTTTTAGTAAGTATATTCTTGATGGTATAGTTCGTCCATTCTTTTCATTCCTTTTTCTTCAGTATACTCAAGTTTTCATTGATGGTTTTTAGGAGTGTTCCAAAGTCCCAAACCTGTTCTCATATCCCGGTACTTTTGGTAAGGAAAATAGGATAGGATATTATATGTTATGCTATATGTTATCTTATGATTTGTGTGTTATGTTAACTTATGATTTATGTGTTATGTTATGTATGTTGTAGACTTGGGCATATGACTTGTATAACTAACAAGCCTCAATAAATTTATGGGCATATGACTTGCTTAGCTAGCAAGCCCCACAAATCTAATGGGCATATGACTTGTTTAGTCTACGAGCCCCAAGTAATAATGGCCATTATAGTATGTGTGACATATGTTTATGATATGTTTTATTATATGTTGCGTTATGAATTTTATGTATATGGTTTACGTGTTAGGTTTTCCTTGCTGGGCATTAGGCTCACTCCTTTATGTTATTTGTCCAGGAAAATAGCTTTGGTGGCGGGAAAGGTTCTTGGAAGCTTGGGGATGTGTATTGAGGCGGGATGGAATCGATGGACCGAGTGTTCGATTCGAGGATGAAGTCTCTTTAAATTTTATATGTATTTTCCGTACTTTATTATGTAATCCATTTTATTTAAAATTATGTTATGTTTTTCTTTTAAAAACAATGGGATCCCATATCCTACTTTAAATTTTATGTAGTTTAACATTTGTTTTACAAGTTTTTAATGAAGTTATGATTATTTCACTTGTAAGTTTTATTAAAAATTAGTGTCTATGTATAGTAGTCATTAATGGTCCAAAATCTAGAGTAGTTGGGTCATTACAATAAAAGTAGTAGAAATCATTTAGTTTGAAAACTGTGTTGCTTGCTTGTTTTATTACATAGTTATTGAAATAATACAAACATTTATTAAATCTCGAACATATGGATAGTTACAATTATAGTGACTAGGTCACAGTGAATTATAGTTGTAATTATATGTTCTAAAGAATGAGTCCTAAGATTAGATCAATGCATTGGATTTTCACTGATTACGCAAACTACGATATGATCTACTTACACATTGGTGGTGTGATGTCTTGTCCAAGGCATTGAACAAGTAAATAAGATCAGATGTATTTGGTTACATCGAACTAGGACCGATATTGATTATTGATTGATAAATAAATATTGTTGTTATCGAATTTAATCAATGTCAAAACGTTGACCATAGGTTAAGTCGATCTTAATTCTGAGTGATAATATTCTGCTAATTATATTATTTAAATCTTTTGACTTGTTCGTTACCAGCTTACCCTATAGTCTAGCCCAACACTTATGTAACGCCCTGGTTACTCCAAGACAATTACTGTGAACTTTGAACCGTGCTTAACTCGCTAATCAAGTTCTTTGGTTATAAACGTGCATCTAGGTGTTATTAATATGTTAAGGTGGAAAAATCCAATCGAAAGGAAATGATATATTTTATTTAAACATAAAATTGTTCATGGGTACACAAAAACGTTTACAAGTTATTTACAATTCAAAACTGTCATTACAGTGTAAATTTACAACCCGCCGACCTAAGCGGAAAAAATAGGGTTAACCCTTAGTCCCTATGAGAAACTCCTTGGCCGTGGTGGTCAAGCGGCCGCATATGTACACATCACCACCTAAGCTCTCCACGCATATGTACACATCATCGAACTTGGGGTCGGTCCTGCACTAATGCTCATGATGAGTCATTCAATGCAGATGTCGATTAGATATAATATTTTATTGGCTCTGCATTCATGACGCTTATGCCGCTTCTGAGTCATAGGTCGATAATATATGACCAATGCTCAGTATCGCTGTTGAACTTGACTAATTAGTCACAGCTTCACAGACGGATCTGACACCATTGCCGATTCTGATTAGTAAGTCAGTGCCATTCACAAGTAAGCAAGATTTGCTAAGCATTTGATATGCAGTCACTATCCACATTTAAACACTCAACATGCCTCAATAATAACCATGCACGTCACATATGGGGTGCACTTTTCTTACCTCTGGTTCAAGCGAGAAATAGTAAAAGAACGACCCTTGAGAATGATCGACCTTTTGATTCCTTAGCGGTTACCTAGCCATAACCAATATAAACTCCCATCAATAAAATGAGTAATAAAAGGTTCCCGGACCAAGACCTAGCCTCCGGGACATCGAATCCTACTAAACCGGGTAGTAGGAACGATCTCGAGGCCTAAGGTTTGAGTTCCCATGATCAAAACACTACTTCGTCCACAAAAACCCTCAAGCGCCGCGACCCCACCTCTCTGAGCCGCAGCCCCCAGCCATGACAGAGGCGCCAGCCTCAGGCACCTGCACCCAACGTCGCGGCCCCTAGGCCCTTCAGCTCCACTGCTCACCTGCACCAAGCTCGGGCCGCGGCGCCCAAGAACAGGGCCGCGACCCCACTGGAAACTCAGCCATAACCCTAATTTTACACTTCTAAATCCTTCCAAAAACCTACCCAAACATCTCCAAATCCAAAAATCAAAGTTCCCAATGATCTAAAATCATCAAATCCCGAGGCTCAAACAAATAAAAAACTCATCAACACACAAAATCCAAATCAGAGCTTAGAAACTCTAAAACTTAAAGCTTAGATTACCTTTGATTAAGTTGTTTCTCGCTAAATCCTTCGGTCAAGAAGCTTCTAATCTTTCCTAGGATCGCTATGCCTCGATCCTCGCTTGATTCCAACTCTTAAAACCCAAGTTTCCTTCGAAATTGCAACAAATGGTCAAAAAGGATAACGGGTGCGAGAGAAAAGGTGTTTGAATGTAGTTTTCCTTCTGATAGGTTACTTCAAGCTTAAGTAATCTCAAGTACATCCTAATGCTCGGGGTCCCAAAAACGTCCCTGGGGGCAAAATAGTCAAAACTCCCATAATTTCCTCATGATCTCACTAACTCCCAATGTATCATTAGATAATCATTCTCATTATCCAATATCCCAATAATTGACCCTGTTATGACAAAACCGCTAACTTGCATCCTAAGATCGTCTCATGTCGATTAGCTCGAACATATCCATATAATAATTAGATCTCATCCATAAATCACAAACATGCACCAAAATATACAAATATGCCCTCAACGGGCCAAATTACCCAAATGCCTTTATAATGAAATGTGGACCCACATGCATGCATTTAACATCATATTATAATATAATTCACATAAACATGCATATAATAACTTAATGGCATAATAAATTAATTATGGCATTCCCGACCTACTAATCCAATCATTAAACCGCATTAGGGATTTTGGGGCATTACAACTTACATCTTGGAAATTTAGTAGTGTAATTGAGTGGTAGTATTATTCATATATATTAAATCTAGGGACATCTACAAAAATGCACTAATAGTTAAAAAAAAATATGAAAAATACGGTGCATTACAAAAATACAGATATTTTGGATAAAAACACGGAGTGGCAAAAGTGTAAATATGGAGTGACTTATAAATTATAAATAAAAGTAATAAATACAATTTTTTGTGATCGACGTTTACAAACATGTAAATATCTGCTACAAAATTGTAAATAATATTTACAAAAATTAGTTTTTGTACATAAAACTTACGAACAAATTCGTAACTAATTTTTTTATTTTTGTAACAATAGTTTACAAATCTAGTTTCATAACTAGGAAATATATTTTTGTAACTAAAATTTACAAAAATAATTTATAGTTAAGAAATCGTAACCAAAATTTACATAAAAACATTATACTTTTCCACATGTTACAATATTGTTCTAAAAAATTACAGGAACCATCAAATTTATATTATACAACTTAAAAATATAAATTTAAGATATTCATTATTTATAAAACACTTTGTTATATATATATATATTTATATAAAAATGCAGTTACAGAGTAGTGAATTACAATAATTTTGTAAACAAGTTTACATTTTTGTAACAACAGTTTGCAAAACTAATTTCACAATCAAGAAATTTATGTTTGTAACTAATATTTACATAAATATTTATAAATTTATTTACAAAACTAATTTTTTAACTTTAAAATATATTTTTGCAACAAAGCTTAAACTTTGACTAGATTAAGATTTGATTACCTATGATTTTCAAAACAATATAATATTTTTTATCACTATCTCTCCTACAACTATTAATATATGTTACAAAAATTTATGAATATATATATATAATAAAATTGAGAGATCATTTATATCAATTTAAATAAAAATACGACTGTAAACAAATTAATTATAAAAAGTAATATTAATGGAGAGCAAAAAAAAAAGTGAAAAACTCCATATTTAGTTAGAATTTTTGTGTATGATACTAAGACAATTAAATAAGAAAAGTAGAAGAACAAATTTATAGTTGATAGATTCACCGTATTTTAGTAATTACTTTATAATACCGTATAAATAAAAAAAAATTAATTGCCGTATAGGATGTAATTTTCCCTTAAATCTATAACTTCTATATGAGAAGTGAAAATATGATTTCCTTAATTTCTTTGTTCAAAAGGTTAAATGAATGAGATCTTATTTCTGTGATTAAGTTCACGAAAATATCATTTATAAGGAACTTAGTGGAAGTTAAGGATAAAATACTGATGAGGGGTAAAATGGTAATTTGCACCCAGCTCGTTAGTAAGTCTTCGATAGAGGATTGACTGACAGTAATGGTTATAACAATGGATAACGTATTTATGGTTTGGAAAATGTGTTCTATGAATTCAAAAGTTCAATTCCGAGTCTATAGTGGAGTCACGAGGGATTAATAAGGTAGTGAAATTATTCGTAAATAAATTCATGGTAACTTATTGGAGCTTGATTTCATGGATCCATGGTCCCCGCATTACCTTTGAGTAAATAATCTAGAATGTCTCAATTAATTGATTTAATTATCAATTAGGATTTTTAAAGTTGACTAGGTCAATTTTGGAAAATTTACAGAGATATGAGATTTAGAGAATAAAAGAGAATTTTGGGTAATTTTACTAATATTGATAAATTGGTGTTAATATAAATAAATAATATTAAATCAAGTTTCAAATTATAATTAGTTAATTTGAATAAGGAATTAATTAATTAATTAAAAATTAATCAAATAAAATGTTTTGAATTTAGGCCCAATTGAGATTTAAATTCAAAACAAAGAGATTGAGCCCAAGTTCATTTGTGGGAGCCCAAGACTTTTATTTTTTGTTTATTATTTTAATTAATTTAAATTTAAATAAAGCTCATTAAGTTGCCTATATAAGGAATATGATATCTAGGGTTTTCGTAAGGAAGTCAGTCTCAGTTGATTCATTGGGTAAGTGAAAACCTAGACACTCTAATCCTTTCTTAGCCACTATCTCTTCTTCTTCTCTTCTAGATCTATATCTTATGTGTTGAGAACCATCCCACACTAGTTCTAGGTTGATCAAAGGCTTGGTGAGGAAGACTATGTTGTTAATCTAGTTCAATCTCTTGATAATACTCTGCTACCGAAAGGAATCAAGGGTTAGAGAGATTGAAGGAAGGAGTTGTTCCAGTTCCACTGCGCAATGTAAGTTTTTACTTTACTCTGTATTTATATCAATTTCATAGGAGAATGTTCTAGGGATTTGCATGTTTGTTTGATAATATGTAAATTGCATGAAAATAAATAAAGATCATGCAATAGGTATTTCCTACATTTTGGTCATATTAAAAAAAAATTGACCAAAATCGGGCTCAGTGTATATTTTTTTATCTATTTTGCAAAATGCAGGGTTCAAATTGTCATTTAATAAAACATATGGCTTGATCGGTAACTTTTGCATAACTGATTAGTAATTTTTGTGTAATACATGGTCCATAATAGTATTTACCCTAAAAATAAAGGAGTATTTGACAAAATATATATTTTTTGAGAGTCGCTTTATAAAGTAACAGTTTTTTGTACTCAATGCCTTGTTGAAAATTCTTGATACTTTATCTGTCCAAAGGCTATTTTGTAAAAAATATAAAAAAAAAATGATATTTTACAAAATGCATTAATATAGGGTCATTCTCAACAATTTAAGTTAATTCATGACATACATAATTTATCTTTCCAAAATAAAGGAAATCAATATTATTTTTACATATATATATATATTTTTAAAATTTTAAGATTTTTAACAAACAAAAAATAGATTTTTAGTACTTTATTAATCAAAAATTAATTTTTATTTATGATTTATTTCTATTATTTAACAAAGAAATTTATTAATTTCAATTATTACCATTTTGTATTAGTGAGTTTTGCTGTAGAGAAAAATAAAAAATTTAAAATATAATTTTTATACAAAATTAATGATGTTGACCACCAATTTGGTCAACAAAACTGAGTAAAATAAATGACGATAAATGGTAAAAGAGCTGAACTGAAATAAATGACACATAAATTTTATAGTGGTTCGGCTCCAAGAGTTGGTAAGGACCTATGTCCACTTACACTTTTATTAATCACGAAAGTCTTAAACTCAAGATCATAAAAACAAGATTCAACAGAGTTTCTTAAGCCTTAGAGAAATAACACCATTGATTGGGTTTCTATATGTAAAATGCGCATCCAAAATAATGATTGTGACATGTCTCTATTTATAGAGCCTCTAGTGGGTCATACAAGTATGAAATGGGCTCTACACACATAATAAGGGTCTTTTCACAACTGAATATGTAATAAAAGAATATGAGAAGATACATTCAAATTACAGTTAAATAAATATCTCATAAAATGCAGGTTGGTCTGGTCGGTTAGGCTGCTGCTGGGAATTCCTTTCGACCAGAGTGCCTTCAAGTAGATATAGCTTGCACGTAGTTGGCTTATACTCTTCGATCAATAACCTTTAGCTATATTAGATTATCCCTGAGGAGGGTAACTCTTCATCTTTTGGTCTAGTATAATCGACCAGGCCTAGTAACATTAATGCTTCTTGTTGCCACGTGTCATTTCGTCATGCCACATCACCATGTTTATTTTTTGGATAAACAAATGATTTTCTACAGTAAATTTGCAACAATATAATTGTTTACCCAAAAAAGATTCATCTGATGATGTGGCAAGACTAGTACGCACGTGGGATGCGCATGACCATTTAAGCAGTTACGTTTCTGGTCGACCATCGACCAGAGGGGAATTCACTCGGCAGAAGGCATATGTCATAGTCGACCAGGCTGGTCGTAGTATATCAGATATTTTCTAAAGATATTTGATCTTGCATTTATGTAATAATTATATTTTCCATTATGATTGAGATATGCTTGTATTGAATGTAATCAAGGCCCATTGGCCCATGAGGAGATCCTTGAGTCTATAAATAAGACTCAAAGGATTCACGAGAATGATCTTTTTGGGATCACTAGAGAGAGAATTATTGTTTTTACGCAATTCTTTGTAACTATCATTGATCTTGTGAAACTCAGTAAACCCTAGTTTACTGATCACAGTTTTTCATCACGTTAATAAGAACACTAAGTGGACGTAGGCCAATACCATCATTTGGGGCCAAACCATTATAAATCCTTGTGTCATTTGTCTTTTTGGCTTGAATTCATCTCATTTCTATTGTTTTATCTAACTCTGTGTCGTTGACCAAATCGAGGGTCAAAATTTTGGTGCTTTCCCTGAGAGCTTGAACTCAAGACCTCCAAGAAGAAAAAGGGCCAAAACAACTAGGAAAACTGGCCAAACCTCTGGTAATGCGCCAACCCAACCTCTTCCACAAGGTGTGGCTGAGGATGAGCCACAAGTGGAATTGGAAGAGGAGGAGATGGATTCTGAAACTTTGAGAAAGACTCTGATTGTGCTGCAAGAAGAATTAGCCAATTTGAGGGCTAATAAAGAGAATGTGGCTGAAACAATGGTGTTGCAGTAAAGGGAGATTGATAGGCAGCGCCAAGAGTTGAATGAGCGGCAGGCTGACATGGACCGCCGATAGAGGGAAGCTGATAACTCTACAAAATAAAGTTATTTTACCATATTTTATTTGCTAATTGTTGCTTAGTTCTTGTGTTCTTAATTAATTTATTAAGTTTTTAAGTAATTTTGAATTTATTAGTCTTATCATGATTTTATATACTTTTGAGTATTTTTATAGCTATTTTATTATAATATGTTGTAGTTTAATTATTTGAAATTAGTATTTTTAGATTAAAAGTTAAAAATGTAATTTTATTGAACTTAATTGCCAAAGTAAATTAAATTTTAATTAATATTTTCATGGATTTAATATGGCTTAATTTGTAATTGAAAATATTTGATTATAATTTAATATTTACTTATTTTGTTGGATGAACTTTGCATTTTTTGTATGCTTGATGTAACGCCCCAACTCCAGGGACCGTTACGGTGTGCCTTGTAAACAGTGCTAAACTCGCTAATCGAGTCAGTTGGCCAAAATCGTGTAACTAAGTATGATTAGCGGTTTGGGGATTAAAAATTTTGGTTAAGATGTAACGTTTCACTAGAACGTTTAATATATACACTGGGATCCCAAAAATATAATTTCAGAGTCTATTACAGACAAATATTTACAACAGGCCGTTCTAAGCGGCAAAACAGGGTTCAACCCTCGTTCCTCTTTAAACCTCGGCCGTGGCAGACGAGCAGCTGCATATGTACACGTCATCACCTAAGCTCTCCAACTCAAGGATGGTCCAGCTTTCTTTTGCCTTTACCTGCACCACATAGCACCCGTGAGCCGAAGCCCAGCAAGAAAACACAATAAAGCATGATATAATATCAACAATGATCATAATAATCATTCAGGTCTATCAGTCCAAAACAGGTAGGTGACAGTAGCCAAAGTCACAAAAATGGGTATAACTCCTTCTTGCCATGTGACGATAGGGTCATCAGGGCTTAACTGATATGAGAACCTTTCATAAGTTTGAACAGGATAGGTGTGTGGTGAATAGTCACCAACATAACCTTTCCCCATGACCATAGAGTCATAACCTTGGAACAACGTTCCCTAGCCATGTGACAAACAGTCATCGAGGCCATATGCCCTGGCTTTGATCATCTGGTCTTAGACCAGGCAAGCGCTTATAAGTTCATCGACTTTATGATCGGTCCAGCATTAATGCCATAGAGCCATTCAATGCATGTTCATTGACTTTAGGTTCGGTCCAGCATTAATGCCATAGAGCCATTCAATACATGTTCATCGACTTTAGGGTCGGTCCAACATTAATGCCATAGAGCCATTCAATGCAAGTTCATCGACTTTAGGGTCGGTCCAGCATTAATGGCATACACAAGTAAGTCATGCCACCAAACATATATCACATGTTCAATATCCATAAACAAGGTATTCAACATGCTTACTAAACAAGTACTAGTACAATTAGGATCATGCATAAACACAGAGATTCAAGCTCTGAACGATATCATACCCAATAAACAAAGCATGTCCTAATCACATGTTTCTCATGCATCATATGCATAACACTTAACAGTCCAACATGCACCAATAATAGCCATGCATGTCATGTTTAATAATCAACCAACACGCATCAAGAATAGCCATGCATGTCACATATACACAGGGTGCAGTTTTCTTACCTTGGGTTCGAGCAAGAATTAGTAAAAGAAAGACCCTTGAGAATGATCAACCCTTTGATCCTTTAGCGGTCACCTAGTCATAACCAAATATGGAATCCCATCAATAAAATAAATCATAAAAAGGTTTATAATCTAAAACCACACTCCCGGGATTCATCCTGCACTCTCGGGAATCTTAATATGCTCAAACGGGGCAAAGGAACCAAACCCCGAGCCTTAAGGATCATTCCGAGCCCTAAAATACGTTGATCGCCAAAATGTAACACGCAAGTATACGCGGTCTAATCAAGTAATATATGATAAGTAAAGTGTCGATCCCACGAAGACTGCTATTAATTACCAATAAGTAACCTCTAATTCTAATTGATTTGAATAATAATTTCACATTGATAAATAAGATAACTATTACTAAAAATTAAGAAAACTACTAAGCACTTAAAGAAATGCAGAGATGAAATTTGATTTAATTCAAATAGATGCAAAAGTTAGGGCTTTAGTTTCATCAACCATCCACTTATGATTTCTAACCAATTCTCAAGATTTCTTAAGTCTATTGTGGTAGCAGATTTCAATTATAAATTATAGTCTTATTAGGATCTATAATTCTCTACAATATACTATTTCCTACGTCTCTGTGGTAAATCAATATATTGCAGGCTTTAAACACATAATCCCTAAACTACACAATTCATAAAAGTACTTTCGTCTAATATGAAATTGTGATTATTTATCTATAGCATAATTATCCTTTTCTTTTCAGAGTTTAGGTTAAAATCATATAAACATGTAAATGATGATCAAACATTCACAAGCATTAAGCATATGATAAATAATCCACAGCAGAAGAAAGAACTTCAGGAAAATTTCATTAAGATATCAAAAGTTTCAAGAAGAATCCACTAAAATCCTAATAACAAAATTAGTTCAAAGCATACATAATGAAATCAATCAAATTAAATATAAACATAAACATCAGTAGAGAAATTACAGAAGAGAATAAGAATTCAAACTCTAGGTCTTCAATGTTTTCCTTCTGCCTCTAATGACTTCTCTCCTCTCTAAAAATCAAATCCCCCAAATAATTAACTCTAAAAACGTATTTAAATCAAAACCCTAAAAAAATCTAACAAATTCGACAATCTGAAATTCACGCTCAGCCACACGCGCTGCAGCCCTAGCATCCGGGTGCCGCGGCGTGCATCTATGCCCAGCGCGCCTCTCTTTGACTTCAGCAAGCGCCGCAGTGCGTCCCTTAGGCGCCGCGGCCCTTCAAAGATCCCAGAAGTTTCCTTCTCTGTTTCGCCCTTGCGCCGCAACTCTCCATTCAAGCGTCGCGGCCCCTCTAATTCTTCCAAAATCTTGATTCCAAACTCCAAATCTACCAATTATCTCCACAAATGAGTCTTCAATTTTCTTCTTGTCGACTTTTAACACAAATTTCCCAATTTCAGCTACTTTTTCAGTCATTTCCCAAACTTCACGATTTCTTCTCCTATTTCCTGCAAACATACCAAAACAAGCATAATACCGCAACACACTCCACCAAAATGACTCAAACTTACCCTAAACACATGTTAAAACTATGCTAAAAACGGACTCATCAAATTCCCCCAAACTTGACTTTTACTCGTCCTCGAGTAAACCAAAACAAACAACTCAACAAACAACAAGAATAGAAACACACACATTTTTGTATCAAGCCAACAACAATACTAAGCCTCAAGCTATGACAAATAACTCACTTATATAATCTTCAAGAAACTCAACTTGTAATCCAGAATTTCAGTTGAAACATTCATTCCATTCAATTAAACAACAAAAATAAAAGCTCTCAAAATCATAATTAACAATTAATATGTAATCGAATTCATTTATGCTCACTAAATTCCCATTCCAATCCACAACCAAATAATATCCCATAAGCTTGCTATACTTTCTAATCTCCACTAATGTAGACAAAACATGCTCAGAAATCAATAGGTCTTTTCAAGCTTATAACTGAATGGCTTAGGCAAAGGTGGATGAGAAAGTCATTTAAGCTCAACATATACCATGAACACTAACCAACAAACTCTACATTAAATACAAATCACAAGTCCAATCCCACAGTTCCCAATATCTTATCATTTTGAGAGAAATTGCATAAACAATTTTTTTTCATTTAACATTACACTCCCCCAAACTTATTCCTTGATAATACTAGTTGGAGTGTAATGTTATCTCATCATTGAAATATATTTTTTTCTTTCTTTTCTTTTTTTTTCTTTTTTTTTTCTCTCAAAATGTATTTTTTCATTGTTAACACAACTTGCCATACATAACCCCCCATTACAAATCAATCCCAATTATCATTCATATGTTCATGGTATACACAAGGGAAAGACAAAATAATAGTTAGGTTTTCAATTTATTAACTCAAAGCAAATGTCAATCAATAAAAGGTCAATTTAGGCTCAACAATGGGTAACTAAGGATTAAACATATCAAGGTTGGCTTGAAAGGCTCAAACGGTCCAAAAAAAATTGCCTAAATCATTTTTCTAAGCATGTATGACCTAAGATTTCGCCTCAAAAAGCAAGCAAACAAGTTCGAGGATAAACCAATCCAATCTTCCCTTCCTATTTCAAACTTAGCAAGCATAAAGTTTATTCCATCACAAAAAATTTATCAAAATCATGATTAAGTTCTCAATTATTTAAGTGTTTAATAAAAATAGAACAAAATATTCAACCAAGCACACAGATTTATGTTTAGCTTTATTCCCATTCAATTTACACAGTTCATCATTCAATCATATTATCATTGGCTAATCATTGGTAACTTGATTCAACTCACACCCTAAACAAAACACGACTAACACAACTAAAACCAAAACAACACAACACAAAAACCAACAACAATAAATCTCTTCCCCCAAACTTAACCTAAACATTGTCCCCAATGTTTGAAAACAAAATAAAATAAGACAAAAGTAAAGGAAAAGAGACTTACCAAAGACATTTAAAATGGTGGAGGCGGCGGCGGTGGCTGATACGGGACAAACTGAGATGGTAAAGGAAATGGAGCCACATCCTCATCATTCCGGAGAGACCACCGATTGACCAATGCATTTAGTTGGTCCACGTGAGCAATTTGATACTCACTTTGTTGCGCCATGTATTGCTGCATATGGTGCTGCTGTGCAATCTGATAATTGTTCTGCTGAACCAAGTACTGAAACTGATTCTGCATCAGTTGCATATATGGATCAAAAGGACTAGCCGTAGGTTGAACATGCGGCTGTACAACCGGTACTTCTTGCGCATGCTCCTCCAGACTCGTACCCTCCATATCCACTTCATTATCCTCTTCGTCAACTTCATCTACTCTGGGTCTCTTATCAACGGCACACTGCCAAGGTGGTGGTGCTACTAAGGACGGTAGTTCATACCCCATCACCCTATTCTTAGAAATTGCCGACATGGGTTTCCGAACAACATCACTTCCAAACATAACCACTCCATAAGTTCGGCATAAATCGGTGATTAAGGAACCATGACCTAATCCTCCCGTAGTAGTCAACATACTGATATCCTTCATACTCTTCCTAACCACTCGCCCTACATCAATTGTCATGCCAGTCATAATGGCATAAACCAACAACAGCCGCTCCTTGTTGATATCTGACATATGGGTTGTCGGCATTAGCCTTGCACTCACAAAGTGCACCCAAGCCCGTGCCACATGATTCAATTGATAGCGCCATAAATATTTCGGCACACCACCAACAACAGTAAACCGAGCTCCCGGTATACTTAAAGTTTTCGCCACTTGGACCCAATTAATATCATCTCCATGAGCCCATTGATGATATTCATCATCCTCCCATTCATACGTTGGCATACCATATAATTCAGCAATAGCGTCTATACCAACCAGAACTTGAACACCTCGAACAAATACGTCTACATTCTTCATCTCCAAATAGTTTGCATAAAATTCCAACACCACTGACAAGCTGGCATGACTAACATCCTCTGAAACAAACATAGCCCAACCCCTTCTTTGAATTTCCCCCCTAATTTCTTCATAAGTGGAGAGTTCACATGGTGATTCCGTATATTCAAAACCCCGTTCACTGATTACCTTCCTCTTACGAATCCTTGTATAGCGCTCAAAAGCGGCCTTACTTACAAATTTTGTAACATCATAATCTGGGGGTGGTTCGGGTTCCTTAGAAGTGGATGGCCTAGAAGAAGATGGTCTATTGGTGTTCCTAGAAGAGGATGACCTAGAAGGATTTCTTTTAGGTCCCATAATATGCTACGAAAAATTGGACAGCACCTCCCCTGTTCTTGCAATATTCCCCCAATTCCAAATAACTTCTCAAACAGAGCAAATCAATGCACTACAATACTACACTATCCCCACTATACTCTTCAATCAAAAATCCCTTCTTTGCCTTCTATATAAAGAAATTACCAACAAAAATATGATTATTTGGAGAAACACTTACTTGACAATGATAATCTCCTCTTGAACTCTCCAATTGCACCAAGTAAGCATAAAATCACCACTCCAATTGATAGAAAATGAAAATTTAGGGATTGAAGAAATTTTGGGGATTTAGGGATTTCAAAATCAGATTAGGAAGTGGGAAGGAGAAAAGAATATGTGGCTGAATTTATATGTGGATTCAAGAGATAATAAGGAGATTGAGAAGAAATTTCTGGGTAGAAGAAAGGAATTTAGAGAGAAAATGGAGAGAAATGGGTTGTGGATTTTTTTCTAAATGGGGAGAATGGGAAAAATGGAAAAGGGAAACCCCCTTTAAGGCTCGGACCCGCATACGCGTCGCGGCGCGCTCCTCCAAGCACTACGGTGCGCCTCAAATTCTGGATTCTGGAAATTTTCTAAGCGTCGCAGCCCTTCCCATAGGCGCCGCGGCGCGCTCCTCCTTACCGAGCCTCCTTCTCTGACTTTGTCAAGGGCCGCGGCTCTTGTTGCATGCGCCGCAGCCCTCTCTCCAGAATGCCAAATCTTCATTCTTTTTTTTATTTTTTAGAGTTTTCACGATTTCCACGGTTCTATTACATAAAAAAAAAAAACTAAAAAAATAAATAATAAGTCCAACCACAACTAAAAAAAAACTAAAAATTGTTCATACTTTTTACAAACTAATTGAACTAAAAATTAAAAATAAACATAGGAATGCCTCCTAAGAGCGATGTCGTTAACGTCATTTAGCCGGACGCTGCTTTAGTCTTCAGATCAAATCAATTCCAACTCGACCACGGACCTACATGTCTCCACCGGACCCTCCAAGTAATGCTTCAATCTCTGTCCGTTCACCTTAAAATCTCCCGTTTTTTCACTATGAACTTGTACTGCTCCATAAGGAAGTGAAAAGACTACCGTATACGGTCCAGACCATCTTGACTTCAATTTTCCAGGAAAAAGTTTAAGCCTAGAATTAAAGAGCAAAACTTTATCCCCTGGTTGAAAATCCTTCCTCAATATTCTCTTATCATGAAAATCCTTTGATTTCTCCTTATATATCTTCGCATTCTCATAGGCTTCATTTCAAAATTCCTCAAGTTCATTTAACTCCATAAGCCTATTCTGCCCCGCCATGAAGAGATCAACATTCAACTTTTTCACAGCCCAATAAGCTCTATGCTCCAGTTCCACCGGTAGATGACAAGCCTTACCAAACACCAATCGATATGGTGACATACCAATTGAAGTTTTAAATGTCGTGCGATAAGCCCAAAGTGAATCATCGAGCTTCTTCGACCAATCCTTCCTCGAAGTATTTACTGTCTTTTCCAAAATACCTTTTATTTCTCTATTCGATACTTCAGCCTGGCCATTTGCAATTGGGTGATAAAATAACGCCTTTCGATGATGAACACCATAACGAGCACAAAGAGCGGTGAACCACTTTTTGCAAAAATGACTGCCCCAATCACTAATAGTAGCTCTTGGAGTACCAAATCGAGTGAAGATATTTTTATGAAGGAATTTAATAACTTCCTTCCCATCACAAGTAGGAGTTGCTGTGGCTTTTACCCATTTAGAAACATAATCCACCGCAAGAAAAATATACTTGTTATTATACGATGATGGGAAGGGTCCCATAAAGTCGACCCCCCATACGTCAAATAGCTCAACTTCCAAAATACCGGTCATCGGCATTTGATCTCTTCTTGATATGTTCCCAGTCCGTTGACAACGGTCACAACTCTTGACAAAATCATTAGCATCCTTAAATAATGTAGGCCAGTAAAACCCACTTTGCAAAACCTTCGCAGCTGTTCTTGTTCTGCCAAAATGACCACCACAATGCAAACTATGACAATGAGTTAAGATTGACAACATCTCCTCCTCAGGAACACATCTTCGAATAACTTGATCTGGGCAATGCTTATACAGAATAGGCTCCTCCCAATAATAATGCTTCACCTCCGAATAAAATTTCTTTAATTGTTGCTTTGTCATTTCAGGGGGTATAACCTTAGCAGCCAAATAATTTACATAATCCGCAAACCATGGAACCTCCTTGCCAACATTCACTTCGAACAACTGCTCATCCGGAAAAGCATCATTAATCTGAACTTCTTTATTAAGAGAAGTTACCCCAACCTCTAAATGAGACAGATGATCAGCCACCAAGTTCTCAGTACCTTTCTTATCCTTAATTTCCACATCAAATTCTTGTAATAGCAAAATCCATCGAATAAGACGAGGCTTGGAATCTTTCTTAGTCATAAGGTACTTTATTGCCGAATGATTCGTATAGACTACCACCTTATTTCCAATAAAATATGGACGGAACTTATCGAAGGCATAAACTATGGCTAGAAGTTCTTTTTCCGTTGTTGCATAATTTAGTTGAGCATCATTTAAAGTTCGACTAGAATAGTATATAGTTTGAAATACCTTGTCCACTCGCTGCCCAAGAACCGCTCCAACCGCATAATCACTAGCATCGCACATAAGCTCAAATGGAAGGTCCCAATTAGGTGTACATACTATCGGCGCTGAAATGAGCTTCTCCTTGAGAGTCTTGAAAGAAATCAAACAATCATCATTAAAATCAAAAGGAACCCCATTCATCAACAAGGTAGACAGCGGCTTTGAGATCTTAGAGAAGTCATTGATAAATCTCCGATAAAACCCCGCATGGCCCAAGAAACTCCTCACTCCCTTAACTGAAATTGGAGGTGGCAAATTCTCTATAGTAGAAATCTTGGCCCGATCCACTTCAATTCCTTTCTTAGAAATTTTGTGCCCCAATACAATGCCTTCATTAACCATAAAGTGGCACTTTTCCCAATTAAGCACCAAATGCGACTCCTCACACCTTCTCAACACCATCTTCAAATTCGTCAAACACGTGTCAAAAGAGGACCCATATACCGAAAAATCATCCATAAAAATTTCAATCCCCTTTTCAACCATGTCAGAGAATATTGCCATCATGCACCGTTGAAATGTGGTTGGTGCATTACATAACCCGAATGGCATCCTCCGAAAAGCAAAAGTCCCATAAGGACATGTAAAAGTTGTCTTTTCTTGATCCTCCGGTGCAATTACGATCTGGTGATAGCCCGAGTACCCATCTAGAAAACAATAGTAATTATGCCCCGCCAATCTATCCAACATTTGATCAATGAAAGGCAAAGGAAAATGATCTTTCCTCGTTGCCTTATTCAACTTCCGATAATCAATACATATCCTCCAACCCGTCACCGTCCTAGTTGGAATCAGTTCATTGCTTTCATTCTTTACCACCGTCATACCCCCCTTTTTTGGTACTACTTGCACTGGACTTACCCAAGCACTATCAGAAATAGGGTAAATCACTCCAGCATCCAACCACTTCAAAATCTCTTTCCTCACCACTTCTTTCATTGTTGGATTAAGCCTTCTCTGAGCGTCAATAATTGGTTTCGCCTCATCTTCCATAAGAATTCTATACATTACTGTCGATGGACTAATTCCACTTATATCAGCCAAAGTCCACCCTATAGCAGTTTTATGAGCTCGTAACACTCTCAACAATTTCTCCTCTTCAACCTCCGAAAGAAATGATGAGACTATAACTGGAAGAGTCTCTTTTTCCCCAAGATACGCATAGCGGAGATGGTCCGCTAAAACTTTCAATTCTAAAACAAGTGGCTTCTGAATTGATGGTAATGGTCTGTCTGGTCCTGCACCTAATTCTTCAGATGCATGCTTCCTTCAGCACCAGCCGTACACCACCATTTCCTCTCCAAAGCACTGCCTCACCGAAGCCCACCGTGGGCCTGCCAATCCAGCCGGCCCAATCTCACCACTTTTCCCAGCCGCCTGGTCCCCTGCCACAGCCCACCTAACCACTTTTCCTTGTTCCCTTGTCCCATAATACCCAAAATTGCCAACTTTTTACCCATTTTTCTACACATTTTTCACCACAACATCATCATTACACCCTATAAATTACCTCTACATACCATATTTATTTTATTTAATTAATCTAATCAATTTAAATTGATTATTTTAATAATCTCATTTTGGCTATAAATATGGAATTTCAAGACCATTTTTGGGTGCTTAATTTTTGGGTTACCATCTTCTTTATCTCATTTTCTCTCCATCATTCCCTCTTCCATTTTGGGTTTTTTTCAAGAGCATTTTCAAGTATGTATGTCATTTATTTTGTAATTTCTACTCTAGTTATGTGCTTCTAATATTTTGCATAAGATTATTAAGATTATGATGAAGCAACTTATAACTAGGTAATATTTATGTTGTATGTTAATTTCCCTTGTAATGCAACAAAGTTTATGGATTTTTCTTCTTCATATATGTCTTTCATCTTTAATATCTCATATTTTGGATTGTTAGATAATATGCACTTTGTTCTTCATTTTGCAAAAAAACATAATATTCTTTGTGTAAGATGTGTCATTAAATTGTACACATCCATGCTTAGAATAAAAATATTATGTTTTGCCTTATAAATAATGTTATTTGATTTTTTGTTGTTTCATTAGGTTGATTCACATTAAATACTTTGAAATTATAATTTTTGAAAAGTGAAGAAAAATCCTATCTTTTTAGAAGTAATTTGTGCTTAAAATTATAAATCTATTTGGAAAATGATAGTTTGAATTATTTTAACTATCACTAAAACTTGGGAATCAATATACTAATAAATATTATTAAACTTACATTTTGTGGATTCTAGTATCTTAATAATATTTTCTTTTAACACTTATTTTCAAATCATTATTGGTTTATTTTTATTCTCTTAAATAGCTTTATTTTTCAATCTTTTATTTTATGTTCATAATATTAAAACTCATCAATATTTGGAGCTAGGTTAGAATTTATTACTTTTGATTTAAAATAGTTTTCTTTTTTATTTTAGACAACTCCTTTGGGTTCGATCTCGTGCTTACACGAACACTATATTCTATATACGATTTGTGCGCTTGCGAGTATAAATTTTTAAAACATACCCGTTTTGGGTCCATCAGATGCCACTACTGCCTTGGAGGCAACCATTCAGTTGGCACAAGGACAGCCTGCACCTGCCTCCCAACCGGATCGACCACCTAGTACTCACCCACAATAAAATCCACAATCAGATCATCCCCAACATTACCACAATCTGCCATAACTGGCAAACCCTCAGAGGCCAGAGCAACCCCCTACTGCTCAACAGGAGAGGCCATTCTAGGATCTTGAGCAGCAACTACTGTCTCACGTTGGTCGAGATAACCCCCAGCTGCAAAGGCAGAATAGGGCCGAACAACATCCTAGAAGCCCTAGACGCCAGACTACTGAGGAACAAAACCCTCTGAGCAGAAGACAGCGTCCTTTGCAAGTGGAAGACAGGTGGAGTTAGGCTCTACGGTCAGGGGTCCCCCACGACATAACGCAGACCTCCACCTATCAGTCGGGACATTCCATTAAGGAGAGAGGGAAATAGTGTGAGCAACAGGTCGCACCATCATCAGTCACAATTTAGAGATGGCCATGATTATAATGAGGCGGATTCTGGCAGGAGAAATGCTGGACGACAGTGAGAAGAGAATGGTGAAGCACAAAACCCTCCACCAAGGGAGAACCTACCAATAAGCCAAAATGATGGGGGGGCAACCTAAACAGCCTAACATTTTTGATCGACTAGGTACGAGCGAACAAAGGCGTAGGGAGGAAGATCTAAGGGATGTCCTCAATGATAGAAGGGAAAGACACGACGAGTACTTCCCCCAGCACCGATCGCTCCAATAGTACCAGATGTTGTACAGGCCCAGCTCGATGCTTTAAATCAGGCCGTCCAATAACTGGTTGGGAACTGGACATCCCATATAGAGTTTGACCGGAGAAAGGGCACTCCATTTGTGCAAAGAATCGCTATGGCATAGACTCCAAGCAAATTTAAAATGTCGGTCTTGCCCAACTCACTTGGATTAGAAGATCTTGTATCTCACGTTAACAAATTCGAGATATAGATGGACATCCAAAAGGTGTCAGACGATGCTCGATGCTGAATTTTTCCGGCAACTTTATCCGAAACTGCCCAAGAGTGATTTTTCAAATTCCCTCTGGCCAGTATAGTTTCTTGGGAAATGTTCATAAATGAGTTTTATGGACAGTTCTATGCTGGTCGGGTAAATCTAACCGAGGCCAATCAGCTGGTCAAAATTCACCAGAAGGAAGGAGAGACCCTGAATGGGTATGTTCAACGATTCATGCGAGCAGCTTCTGGGGCCAAGACAGTTGGGGATGAAGGAAAGATGATGGCTCTTACTGCTGGGGTACGATGCCACTCATCCCTTTGGAACAGTTTGCGAAAGAATGGAGTCAAGATTACTCAGGAATTTCTGGACCGAGTAGACAGGTACATCAAGCTTGAGGAGGCCATTGCCAATGAAGGGAAATCTCCCACAAATGACCAGGGCCCGAAAGAAGATCCCACCAAAGCCACCAATGGATCTGGGAAAACCAATGGCAACAACAAAAATAATGGAAAGAATGGGGGAAAAAAGGCGAACCACAAGCCGACGACATTTGATAACAAGCGCCCAAAACAAAACAGATATGAGCCAAGGTTCACCAATTATACAGCCCTAGTCAATATCTGAGCGGAGGTGTACCATGCTACTCACACTACTGTTCCCTTTAGGCGACCAGCCCCGATCAGGAAAGATATATCCAAGAGAGATACTACCAAGTTTTTTCGTTTTCATAACGACTATGGCCATGACACCAATGAGTGCAACCAGCTTAAGGATGACATTGAGTTCCTTATCAGACAAGGACACCTGAGGAGGGATGTGTGAGCAACTGAAGGTTCTCAGTGAGAGGTTCAAGGAGGCAATGAGTAAGCACCTGTATGCCAACGCTCGCCCCCTTTACAGCCAGCTCCAGTTGCCGGTACATTGCTGAACATCTGTGGAAGACCACATATAGAAGGTGACAATGGGAAGGTGAGGGAAAGATATGCCCAAACCTTACGTCACGACCAGGATATTGAAATGTTTAACGTAGAGGAGCGAACTCCCAAAAAAGCTCGAACAGAAGAAGAATTAATAACCTTCTCCGAGCATGATGCTTAGAATTTTCAATTTCCCCATTCAAATCCTCTGGTCGTGGATGTCCAGATCGCCAATATGATGGTCAAGCGAGTGTTAGTAGATACAGGAAGCTCAGTCAACCTTCTGTATAATTATTCACTGGAGAGAATGAAATTATCAGTGCAAGATTTGGAACCATGCAACCAAACCATTTATGGTTTTTTCGGCGAAGGGCTCGCCCCAACTGGGTCGATTAGGCTTCCAGTCACAGCAGGGGCTGCACCTGCGAACTGAACATTACTCACTACTTTTATAGTAGTTGATTGTCCTTCTACATATAATGCTGTGATTGGAAGGCCTATTCTAGTTGATTTGCGAGAAGTGACCTCGGTCTGACACTTGGCCATGAAGTTTCCAACTGACACAGGAGTAGGATGCGTGTTAGGAAACCAACAAGAAGTGCGGGAATGTTATAATTCCTCGATCATCAAGGCAAAAAGAGGCAGATCAGGGGAACAAGCCGAGAAAAGGTTGCTTCTGATAAATGAAGTACAAGCCCAATCAGGTGAACAGGTCACCAAATAGGGTGTTGTCCAAAGTGAGGATAGAGACTTAGATCCTGGCTTTGGGGATTTTTAAGAAAATTTTGGACCCATGGAGGACCTTGAGGAGGTCCAATTAGAAGAAACAAATCTGACCAGGGCTATGAAAGTCGGTAAAAACTTAGAGACAACAAAAAAAAACAAATTGGTGGAATTTTTAAAGGAGAACCAAGAGGTGTTTGCCTGGTCGCATAAAGATATGGTTGGGATAGACCCAGCGGTGACCAGTCATGTCTTAAATATAGACAAAAAAAATTCACCTGTACAACAAAAAAGAAGGTTGCTCGACAAAGACAGATCGAAGGCCCTAAAAGATGAAGTCGAGAAGCTAAATGAAAACGAATTCATCAGGGTAGCATTCTATCCATCTTGGGTCTCCAATCTTGTACTAGTTCCCAAGCCGAATGGCAAGTAGAGGACGTGTGTGGATTTCAAAGACCTTAATAAAGCCTGCTCGAAGGATTGTTTCCCACTTCCAAGGATCAACCAGCTAGTCGATGCTACATCAGGGCATGAAATTTTATCTTTCATGGATGCATACTCTGGGTATAATCAGATTAGTACGCATCCACCTGATGAGGAACACACTAGCTTTCGAACAGATATAGGACTTTACTGTTACAAAGTAATGCCCTTCGGTTTGAAAAATGCTGGTGCGACTTACCAGGTCTGGTCAACCATATGTTCAAAGAGCTGATCGGCGTAAGTATGGAAGTATATGTCGATGACATGCTGGTTAAGTCAAAGAAAGCTGAAGAACACATCAAGGACCTACAAGAATGCTTCAACATCTTAAACAAATATCAGATGAAGCTGAACCCCCTCAAGTGTTCCTTTGGCATTGGATCAGGAATTTTTTTGGGATTCCTAGTAAACTCACGAGGAATCGAAGCTAATCCTGAAAAGATTCAAGCACTAATCGAGATGCAGTCTCCTTCCAAGATTAAAGATGTTCAAAGTCTAACTAAGAGGATTGCTGCCTTGAGTAGATTCAAATCCAAGTCAACGGACAAGTGTGTTCCATTTTTTTAACCTACTCAAGGGCAACAATAAGTTTGAATGGATCGAAAAGTGTGAACAAGCTTTTCAGGCGATAAAGTCCCACATGTCACAACCACCAATCTTGTCCAAACCAGTTGAAAAAGACACTCTGTTCATTTATTTGGTGGTTACAGAATATGCTGCTAGTGCTGTTTTAATCATAGAAGAAGACCACACACAAAAAGTAGTGTATTATGTAAGCAAGAGGTTAGTATGAGCAGAGTTGCGGTATCCACCTATTGAAAAGTTGGCATATTGCTTGATTCTGGCCTCTGGAAAGCTGTGACCCTACTTTCAAGCTCACCCCATCGTGGTACTCACCGACCAGCCATTACGACAAGTCTTGCAGAAACCAGAAGCCGCTGGTCAGTTATTAAAATGGGCAGTCGAACTTGGGCAGTTCGACATTTCTTATTCTCCATGAGCAGTTGTCAAAGGACAAGCTATAGCGGACTTTGTCGCAGAATTCACCGGGATCCCAATTAGCGAGCCGATGGAAGAAACTGAAAGTCAAAATCAAACTCCTTCCTAGAAGTTGTTCATGGATGGCTCTTCCAATGAGCACAATGCAGGAGCAAGTTTGATCTTAATCACACCTGAAGGGCATCGGTTCCAATGTGCAATCAGATTCAACTTTACAGCATCCAACAATGAAGCCAAGTACGAAGCCCTGCTCCCTGAATTAAGACTAGCTAGAGACATGGAAATAAAGTCATTAGAAATTTAAAGTGATTCCCAGCTAGTGGTTAATCAGATTATGGGAGAATATCAGGCTAGGGTCTCAAGATGGTTGCTTATTTGAACAAAGCAAAGGACTTATTGGCACAGTTTGAAAAGTATAATCTCCAACAAGTGCCTCACGATCAAAATTCAAATGTTGATGCCTTGGCCAAGTTAGCAAGTGCAAAAGATGCCGACACCTTGAACATAGTACCAGTTGAACATTTGTCGGCATCGAGCATTCAAATGGAAGAGTCTTCACTAGTGATCCAAGCGACAAACACATGGATGACACCCATCGTTGAATATCTTGAACAGGGGTTGCTACCAGCAAAAAGAAACAAGGCGAGGATGCTTCAGAGATAGCCGGCTTGATTTATTCTGGTCGATGAAATTTTGTATAGGAGAGGATACTTGATGCCTTTGTTAAGATGTGTTTTGTAATGCCCTGGTTACCCCAGAATAGTTACGTTGAACCATGAATTTAACTCGCTACCCGAGTCCTTTGGTTAAAAATGTGCTTCTAGGTGTTATTAATAGGGTAAGGTGGAAAATGAATCAAAAGGGAAGGATATATTTTATTCAAAACATAAAATTGTTCATGGGCCCATCAAAACATTTACAACTCAAAATGGTCATTATTGTTTAGATTTACAACCCGCCAACCTAAGCGACAAAAATAGGGTAAACCCCATAGTTCCTCTGAGAACTCCTTGGTCGTGGTGGTCAAGCGACTGCATATGTACACAGCACCACCTAAGCTCTCCACTCAAGGCTGGGCGAGCTTTTCTTTCCCTTTACCTACACCACATAGCACCCTTGAGCCAAAGTCCAACAAGAAAAAACAATAACACGTGAATATAATATCAACAATGATCATAATAATCATTCAGGACTTTCAGTCCAAAATAAAGGAGTGACAGTTGGAAAAGTCACTAAAGTGGGTTCCGTTCCCATTAGCCATGTGACGATAGGGTCACCTAGGCTTTACAAATAAGTGATCATTTCACTAGCTTAAATAGGATAGGTGCACGATGAACTAGTCACCGACATAACCTTCCCCGTGACCATAGAGTCACAACCATGGGATTCCGCTCCCTAGCCACGTGACAAGCAGTCACCTAGGCCTTTGGCCCTGGCTCTGAGTAACTAGTCAAGCACTTATAAGTTTCATCGACCTTAGGGTCAATCCAGCATTAATGCTCCTAGAGTAATTCAACACTGATATCGATTAGATCTAATCTTTCATCGGCCCTGCGTTCACGATGCTTATGCCGTTTCTGACTCTCAGGTCAGTAATACATGACCAGTGCCGATTCTGAATAGTCAGTACCATACACAAGTAAACAACCTCTGCTAGCATTTAATATGCAATCCATGTCCACATTTAACAACCAACATGCCTCTATAACAATCACGCATGTCATATACACAGGGTGCAGTTTTCTTACCTCTGGTTCGAGCGAAAAATAGAACAAAAACGACTCCTGAGAACGATCGACCTTTTGATTCCTTAGCGGTTACCTAATCATAACCAATTATAACCCTCATTAATGAAAATCAACAATGAAAGGGTCTTGACCTAAACCCCACTCTCGGGACCTCGAAACGTACCCACACAGTGAGTAGATTCGATCCCGGACCTTAAGGATTGAAACCCCTAGCCAAAAACCCTTAGAACACTCAAAATGAGATTCTGAAGGAACAGGTTAGCGCTACAGCGCTACTCACTAGCACCCCAACGCTAGTCTCAGAACCAAAAACTGCCCAGCACAACCCTGGGTAGTGCTATAGCGCCCCCTTGTGGGTGCTATAGCGCTACACCGAGCTATATCAACCCCTAAATCTTCTTCCTTCGACTCCTTCAATTCCAACTCGATTCAAATGCTTCCAAACCTCATTTTTGGTGCCAAATGAACCCAAAAACCATCCCCATAAGCCCCAAGCATCACAAACACAAGAACCCTAGCCAAAAACTCCCAACAAAACCCATCAACAAACCTAGAAATCTCAACTGAATTATATAGCTAAAACAGAGCAAACCAGGAATTTACTGGCTAGAAACTTACCTCAAGTTCAGATTATGATGCTCTTCAATGGTGGAACACACTCCTAAGCTCTCAAGACTTATTTCCCAAGCTTGATTCCTCAACTTAAGCTCAAAAATCCAAGAAAAAAAAGAGAGAAAATAGGTATGGGAGAAGGTTTTTCTATGCTCTGTTTATCCTTCCTTCTATAGCCTTCAATGGCTTAAATCTATCCTAGGGGTGAAAAGACAAAAATACCCCTAGGTCAAATAAATATTTCTAAAGGCTCCCAAGGGAAAAATCGACATTTTCCACCTATTTTGTTAATCATAATTAACACTTTCCAATTCCCGTTAATCTCAAAATTCTCAAACACCAATAATTCATATCCTGTTACCCTTTAATTTCCGGCAACGCTCTAATCATTAAAATCACCCTAAGACTCGCCCCGAACCCCAAACTTAAACCTGTTATGACCAAACCGCTAATTGCACTCAAGATCGTCTCATGCCGAATAGCTCGAACAAATCCACATTATAATGTGGTCTCAACAATATGTCACCGACATGCATACAAATATACAATCACGCCCTCAACGGGCCAAATTACCAAAACACCCTTGTAATGAAATGTGGACCCACATGCATACATTTAACATCATATTATAATATAATTCACATAAACATGCATATAATCATTTAATGGCATAATTAAACAATTATGGTCCTCCCGGCCTACTAATCTAGCCATTAAACTGCATTAGGGATTTCGGGGCATTACATGTTTCTAAGGAGAAAGTTAAGGAACTGATGCAAGAGGTCCACGAAGGCTTCTGTGGAGATCATGGTGGGAGGCAGAGTTTGTCGAAAAAGATCTTAAGGCAAGGGTATTTCTAGCCTACCATGAATGAGGACTCAATGGATTTTGTTCGAAAATGTGACAAGTGTCAAAGATTCTCCAAGATACCACGAGTTGCCCCAAATGAGCTAAAACAGATGCAAAGCCCATGGCCATTCCCAGTTTGGGTGATTGATTTGATCGAGTCTTTACCTATAGGAAAAAGGAATGTCAAGTATGCAGTAGTTGCTGTCGACTAATTTACAAAGTGGGCCGAAGCTGAGCCATTAGCAACAAAAATGACTAAGAAAGTATTGGACTTTGTCATAAAAAACAACGTGTGTCGGTATGGATTACCAAGGAAAATTGTCTCGGATAATGGCACACAATTTGACAGTGATCTTTTCACTGATTTCTGCGAGAGGCATGGGATTATAAAAAGTATTTCATCGGTAGCTCATCCACAGACAAATGGACAAGTTGAGGCTGTCAACAAGACTCTGAAGGACATGCTGAAGAAAAGGCTCGAAGAAGCAAAATGGGTATGCCCAGAATTTGTCATAAAAATGACTAAGAAAGTATTGGACTTTGTCATAAAAAACAACGTGTGTCGGTATGGATTACCAAGGAAAATTGTCTCGGATAATGGCACACAATTTGACAGTGATCTTTTCACTGATTTCTGCGAGAGGCATGGGATCATAAAAAGTATTTCATCGGTAGCTCATCCAAAGACAAGTGGACAAGTTGAGGCTGTCAACAAGACTCTGAAGGACACACTGAAGAAAAGGCTCGAAGAAGCAAAATGGGTATGCCAGAATGGTTACCAGAAGTACTTTGGTCGTAGAAAACATCCCATCGAACAGCGACAGACCATACTCCATTTTCTTTGGCCGATGGGTATGAAGCCATGTTGCCTGTTGAGCTCAACCTGCCATCACATAGAAGGCTGACATACAATCAAAGAACTAATGATCAATTATTGATGGAGTCCTTGGACTTGATTGATGAAAGGCGCGAACAAGCTCAACTTCGAGTAGCAGCTTACCAGCAAAAAGTCGCTCGATATTTTAACTCTAAAGTACGTGAAAGAAAGTTTAATGTGGGAGATTTAGTTCTTAGAAGAGTTTTTCTCAAAACTCGCGATCAGGTTGCCAGAGTGCTTTGACCAAACTGGGAAGGTCCGTATCAGATTGAAGAAATTCTTCAACCAGGTACATATAAACTTGCTCGCTTAAACGGAGATCTCATTCCTCGCTATTGGAATGGAGAACAACTGCACAAGTATTATCAAACAGTTCCTTTTAAAGAACTGGCTTGTATTAATTTCACTTTTTACACGTTTATGAACAAGAGCTAGTCAATTATATGACTGGTCAATTACAAGTGTAAGATCAATTTTTGATCACTCGTACAGACACGTTTTTTTCCATTTATTACGAGAAATAAAAGGAATTGTGCACAGCCAGTTATTCTTGCCAAATTATTGTATATATTACAAGTATTTGCTCATTACGTTTGTTGTTTTGCTATATTACTGTTTTTGATTATGAGTACGCGAGCAGTAATGTTCGAACAGGACTTGGTCATGGCAAGTGACCGAGAACCCTAAGATCCTCAATCACTTGGGGGGCATATAAGATACTAAGCAAGCAAAGCATATCAACAGGCATATGTAGACACACGAGCAAAATAAGGGAAAGCATACTACGACACTTAGAGTATTTTTAAAAAAAAATTTAAAATTTGTAAAATTAAAACAAAGTGCTATGCTAAGTTCAGTCATATGAATAGATGTTATAATAATACCAAAAATTATAATATCATAACGAAATGTTTTTACACCACGAGCAGTTACTACTCGGATGTAATTAATAATTAAAAGGAAGGCTGCATTACGCAGCAAAATTGTCTCAACACTACGACCTGTGGTTCATATGTTTTAGTTACAAAAAATATATATATAAAAATAATATATTTAAATCACTGGGCTACAGGAGGATCTGGCTAGGATTGCTGGTCAACTATGGTCCTCGCATCCTCTTCGACGACTTCGATGCATGTCGCCAAGGAAATTTCAAGGGATTCCTGAGCTTTCTGTTCCTCCGCCAGACGAGCAGTACATTTCCCAAGTTCAGTTTGCCTCATCTTCTCGGGAAGACAGTCAAAGTTCGCCCCTAGATTGTTCTTCCAGAAGAGGTAGAAGCAATTGAAAGTTGCTCCTTTGAACTATTCTAGGTTCTTGGCATTGGTTTCCTCGAGCAGTTTAACTCGCCCCTCTAGCTCGATGGCTTCCTGTCAGCTGGCCGCCAGCACTTCTTGAAGTTTGGTTGCTTCTTTGAAGTTAATCTCTGAAGCCTCCTTAAACTTCTCCTCGACGGCAGTAACTTTGGCCACAGACTCTTGGCACTTCCTTAACTCCTCGCTCAGACAGGCAACCTTCTCCTCGCATGCTTTCATCTCCTCAACATGTTTAGCCTCGGTCTCCTCAACACGACGCCAGCTATGACCTATGGTCAAGAAACCCTGTGACCAGAAAAAGAAAAGAAGAAACACACTTACACTGAGGACTTCAGATAGCTCACAGCTGATAATCTAGCTGTTCTTTAATGGAGGGAGATGCGAAAAGGCTTCCTGGCTACGACGGTGCTTGGATAGCCTTTGTAGCTTCTCGTGGGTAGCGTTGTAGGCGCTACTCAGCAGGTCATTGGCCGAGGGTCTCCCCGCCTGCTCGGGAGGAAGGCCATTGTGACAAGGAGGAGGAGGTGTCATGGTCCTGGAAGGAGTGGGCGCTGGAGGGTCCTCTGTTTGAGCCCTTTTCTTGGAGGGATCATTGCTACTCTCCCTAGGGTGCCTCTTGCTCGCTTTCTTTCTGATCATGAGAGTTTCGACGTTTGTGTACATGTCGAAAGCATCCTCAGAAGGCATGACTGCAAGACAAAAACAAACGACCAGACAATGTAATTTAAAGGGGTAAGGGAATAATGAAAAGGGAAATTCTAAGTAATATACCCGAGCTATTATTACTGGTCGATACATTATTATAGAACTTAAGCTACACTCACTCTCTACCTTGAAGAAGTCCGAATTAAAATTACTGACCGTAAATTTAAAGTTGCTTTCCCTGTCAAATAAATGACAGGGGATGGGCAAGCTATCTAAGAGTGAGAAGTCTATATCGTTCTCGTCAAAAGAATCAAGTACCGGGTCGGTATACTCTGGTATTTTTTGCTTGCCCCTCCCATGTTGGGCAGTGGCAACAGCAGCCCGAGGGTTTCTGGATGGTTCCCGAATGGTCACTCCCATTGGTCGTCGCCTTTGGGGTTGTGACACATCCTGCTGTTGCTCGGGGATTTCCTCTCCAGTGGCACTCCTGATAACTCTACAAAATAGAGTTATTTTACCATATTTTATATGTTAAATGTTGCTTAGTTCTTGAGTTTTTAATTGATTTGTTAAGTTTTTAAGTAATTTTGTATTTATTGGGTTTATTTTTATTTTATTTATTTTTGTGTGGTTTTATAGTTATTTTGTTGTAAAATGTTGTCGTTAATTGTTTGAATTATTGTTGTTTAGTTTGAGGTAAAAAAATGTTGTATTATTGAACTTAAATGTTAAATATAAATTAAGTTATAATTAATATTTTCAAAGAATTAACTTGATTTATTTTATAGTTGACAATATTTTATTATGATTTATTTTATGTTTATTTTGTAGGGTTATTGCATTTTTGTGCTTGAAAATAAAGAAGAGAAGAGAAAAAAAAAGTGGTATTTTTGAGAAATAAAAAAGGAAGCCAGCTGCTCCTCCCAGCAAGTCCACGCATAAGCCCAACCTCCCAGCAACCTTTAGTAGCCCAGTTCGGCCCATCGAAGTCCCAGGCCCAACCCGAAGCTCCTTCTTTTCCCAGCCATCGTGGGCCTCCCCTGCAATCTCCCAGCTGCGCCTGGCCCACACCAGCCCAGCCCGCATGAAGTCTCTGTCCAACCCAGCCTCCCGGTCGTTTCCTTCACCCAGCCCATGCCCTTCCTCAGCTGCCACCAGCCCAAGCCACCTGGCCCAGCCGCCTGCCACACCCACCAAGCCACCAACACCCCTTCTCTTGAGCCCACAATGTACATTTGTCCCCTATGTACAAAAATGTCACCTTTTTACCCAATTTTTCCTCATATTTCTCCACAACATCATCATTACACCCTATAATTTACCTCTACATACCATATTTATTTATTTTTAATTAATTTAATCAATTTAATTAATTTAAGATGATTATTTTAATGCTCTCATTTTGGCTATAAATATGGAATTTCAAGACCATTTTAGGGTGCTTAATTTTTTGTTACCATCTTCTTTCTACCATTTTCTCTCTACCATTCTCTCTTCCATTTTGGTGTTTTTCAAGAGCATTTTCAAGTATGTATTTTATTTATTTTGTTATTTCTATTCTAGTTATGTTCTTCTAATCTTTTTCATAAGATTATTAAGATCATGATGAAGCAACTTGTAATTAGATAGTATTTATGTTATATGTTGATTTCCCTTGTAATGCAACAAAGTTTATGGATTTTTCTTCTTCATATATGTCTTTCATCTTTAATATCTCATATTTTGGATTGTTAGATAATATGCACTTTGTTCTTCATTTTGCAAAAAAACATAATATTCTTTGTGTAAGATGTGTCATTAAATTGTACACATCCACCGCAAGAAAAATATACTTGTTATTATACGATGATGGGAAGGGTCCCATAAAGTCGACCCCCCATACGTCAAATAGCTCAACTTCCAAAATACCGGTCATCGGCATTTGATCTCTTCTTGATATGTTCCCAGTCCGTTGACAACGGTCACAACTCTTGACAAAATCATTAGCATCCTTAAATAATGTAGGCCAGTAAAACCCACTTTGCAAAACCTTCGCAGCTGTTCTTGTTCCGCCAAAATGACCACCACAATGCAAACTATGACAATGAGTTAAGATTGACAACATCTCCTCCTCAGGAACACATCTTCGAATAACTTGATCTGGGCAATGCTTATACAGAATAGGCTCCTCCCAATAATAATGCTTCACCTCCGAATAAAATTTCTTTAATTGTTGCTTTGTCATTTCAGGGGGTATAACCTTAGCAGCCAAATAATTTACATAATCCGCAAACCATGGAACCTCCTTGCCAACATTCACTTCGAACAACTGCTCATCCGGAAAAGCATCATTAATCTGAACTTCTTTATTAAGAGAAGTTACCCCAACCTCTAAATGAGACAGATGATCAGCCACCAAGTTCTCAGTACCTTTCTTATCCTTAATTTCCACATCAAATTCTTGTAATAGCAAAATCCATCGAATAAGACGAGGCTTGGAATCTTTCTTAGTCATAAGGTACTTTATTGCCGAATGATTCGTATAGACTACCACCTTATTTCCAATAAAATATGGACGGAACTTATCGAAGGCATAAACTATGGCTAGAAGTTCTTTTTCCGTTGTTGCATAATTTAGTTGAGCATCATTTAAAGTTCGACTAGAATAGTATATAGTTTGAAATACCTTGTCCACTCGCTGCCCAAGAACCGCTCCAACCGCATAATCACTAGCATCGCACATAAGCTCAAATGGAAGGTCCCAATTAGGTGTACATACTATCGGCGCTGAAATGAGCTTCTCCTTGAGAGTCTTGAAAGAAATCAAACAATCATCATTAAAATCAAAAGGAACCCCATTCATCAACAAGGTAGACAGCGGCTTTGAGATCTTAGAGAAGTCATTGATAAATCTCCGATAAAACCCCGCATGGCCCAAGAAACTCCTCACTCCCTTAACTGAAATTGGAGGTGGCAAATTCTCTATAGTAGAAATCTTGGCCCGATCCACTTCAATTCCTTTCTTAGAAATTTTGTGCCCCAATACAATGCCTTCATTAACCATAAAGTGGCACTTTTCCCAATTAAGCACCAAATGCGACTCCTCACACCTTCTCAACACCATCTCCAAATTCGTCAAACACGTGTCAAAAGAGGACCCATATACCGAAAAATCATCCATAAAAATTTCAATCCCCTTTTCAACCATGTCAGAGAATATTGCCATCATGCACCGTTGAAATGTGGTTGGTGCATTACATAACCCGAATGGCATCCTCCGAAAAGCAAAAGTCCCATAAGGACATGTAAAAGTTGTCTTTTCTTGATCCTCCGGTGCAATTACGATCTGGTGATAGCCCGAGTACCCATCTAGAAAACAATAGTAATTATGCCCCGCCAATCTATCCAACATTTGATCAATGAAAGGCAAAGGAAAATGATCTTTCCTCGTTGCCTTATTCAACTTCCGATAATCAATACATATCCTCCAACCCGTCACCGTCCTAGTTGGAATCAGTTCATTGCTTTCATTCTTTACCACCGTCATACCCCCCTTTTTTGGTACTACTTGCACTGGACTTACCCAAGCACTATCAGAAATAGGGTAAATCACTCCAGCATCCAACCACTTCAAAATCTCTTTCCTCACCACTTCTTTCATTGTTGGATTAAGCCTTCTCTGAGCGTCAATAATTGGTTTCGCCTCATCTTCCATAAGAATTCTATACATTACTGTCGATGGACTAATTCCACTTATATCAGCCAAAGTCCACCCTATAGCAGTTTTATGAGCTCGTAACACTCTCAACAATTTCTCCTCTTCAACCTCCGAAAGAAATGATGAGACTATAACTGGAAGAGTCTCTTTTTCCCCAAGATACGCATAGCGGAGATGGTCCGCTAAAACTTTCAATTCTAAAACAAGTGGCTTCTGAATTGATGGTAATGGTCTGTCTGGTCCTGCACCTAATTCTTCAGATGCATGCTTCCTTCAGCACCAGCCGTACACCACCATTTCCTCTCCAAAGCACTGCCTCACCGAAGCCCACCGTGGGCCTGCCAATCCAGCCGGCCCAATCTCACCACTTTTCCCAGCCGCCTGGTCCCCTGCCACAGCCCACCTAACCACTTTTCCTTGTTCCCTTGTCCCATAATACCCAAAATTGCCAACTTTTTACCCATTTTTCTACACATTTTTCACCACAACATCATCATTACACCCTATAAATTACCTCTACATACCATATTTATTTTATTTAATTAATCTAATCAATTTAAATTGATTATTTTAATAATCTCATTTTGGCTATAAATATGGAATTTCAAGACCATTTTTGGGTGCTTAATTTTTGGGTTACCATCTTCTTTATCTCATTTTCTCTCCATCATTCCCTCTTCCATTTTGGGTTTTTTTCAAGAGCATTTTCAAGTATGTATGTCATTTATTTTGTAATTTCTACTCTAGTTATGTGCTTCTAATATTTTGCATAAGATTATTAAGATTATGATGAAGCAACTTATAACTAGGTAATATTTATGTTGTATGTTAATTTCCCTTGTAATGCAACAAAGTTTATGGATTTTTCTTCTTCATATATGTCTTTCATCTTTAATATCTCATATTTTGGATTGTTAGATAATATTGTACTTTGTTCTTCATTTTGCAAAACATAATATTCTTTGTGTAAGATGTGTCATTAAATTGTACACATCCAATGCTTAGAACAAAAATATTATGTTTTGCCTTATAAATAATGTTATTTGATTTTTTGTTGTTTCATTAGGTTGATTCACATTAAATACTTTGAAATTATATTTTTTTGAAAAGTGAAGAAAAATCCTATCTTTTTAGAAATAGTTTGTGCTTAAAATTATAAATCTATTTGGAAAATGATAGTTTGACTTATTTTAACTATCACTAAAACTTGGGAATCAATATACTAATAAGTATTATTAAACTTACATTTTGTGGATTCTAGTATCTTAATAATCTTTCCTTTTAACACTTATTTTCAAATCATTATTGGTTTATTTTCATTCTCTTAAATAACTTTATTTTAAATCATTTATTTATGTTCATGACATTAAATCTCATCAATATTTGGAACTAGGTTAGGATTTATTAATTTTGGTTTAAAGTAGTTTATTTTAAATCATTTATTTATGTTCATGACATTAAATCTCATCAATATTTGGAACTAGGTTAGGATTTATTAATTTTGGTTTAAAATAGTTTTCTTTTTTATTTTAGACAACTCCTTTGGGTTCGATCTCGTACTTACACGAACACTGTAACGTCCTGGATAGCCAAGACCGCTACACTGTGTACTTATAAAGGTGCAAGACTTGCTAATCAAGCCATTATTTTAAAAACATGTCAGTAGACATGTAAGAGCTAGGGTTAAAAGGTTTTGGTCTCAAAAGACTCATTTTATATAATTAAACTGTTACATACACGAGATCCCAAAATAAACAGAGTTAAAAGTAAGTTTACAGATTCCTAAAGGAACTTAAGTAGCCATTAGCCATACTAAGGCAAAACAGACAGTCTTTGGGTCTCGCGTCCCTACCTAAATCTCAACCGTGGCGGTTGAGCAACTAGCTATGTACATTCCACTCGCTGAGCTCTCCAATCAAGGCTGATATAACTTGCCCTTGCCTTTACCTGCACCACGTAGCACCCGTGAGCCAAGGCCCAACAAGAAAACATCACATACAACACAATCAATGATAACAGCCAGTTAATTCATTACGCATGTACTCCCATCAAATAATCCACAATAAACATTCAGCACATATATTTAGATTCAAGATACAATCAATCACATATTTCACTCATATCACATAATATTCAGGGCCGACGACTTAGGCCGCACCCTCTGTTTAACCCACTGACTCCGGCCCGCTTAAACCGAGCTCAGTGCATAATAAGCTGTCCTCGGCTACCAGTGGCCGAGTCGCGCCCTGTGCGCTAGTGTAACCCTTGGCACCCTTAGGCCGTTGGTTCATTAAATAGCTTGCATGGCATAATACCATCATTTCAAGCAATTACAATAGGGAACCCTTAGTCCCGTCACATATATTCAACCAGGTGCAGTTTTCTTACCTTTAATCTTTATAGTTATTGATTTACGAGCAACGCCCCTCAAGCACGATCCGTTCCCGAGCCTAAGTCTTTATCACTTAGTCACAACCAAAGTATAGGGTTCCATTAATATTCAAATATAGGTTTCCGGTTACAAAACTAACTCCCGGGAATCCTAATTCCACCAAGTACGGTGGTGAAACCAATCCCGAGCATACTAGACCACATTCCCATGCCTAAAATCCTCAAAAGTTCATGTGCACAACTAAGGGATGTGGCCCTTGAAGCTTAGCCGCGATCCTAGCCTCAAAACAGAACCAAGGCCAACATAGACAAAGACACGCGCCGTGGCCCTTGCTTTGGGCACCGCGGCGCCCACCCTTGGCCGAGCCTCCTTGGCTTTTCTTCAACCTAGGGCCGCAGCGCTCTAGAACAGAGCCGCGGCCCTTCCCTTCAAACCCAGATAACCCACCATTTCAAAGCTCAAAACCTCAGCCAAAACCACCCCTAAACTCCCTAACTCAACACCCAATATCACCACAACTTATGCTACACAATTCAACAGAAATTCAGCTAAAAAACCCATAGATATCTCACTTTCAATTCTTAAAACTCTAAGAACATAAACACCTAATTTTAACCAGTCAAAACTCAAATTCAAATCATTAACTCATGGTGTAAGACTTACCTTCTTGATAGAACCCTTCCTTTAGCCAAAACCCAGCTGATTCCAAGGATTTTCCAAGCTCAAATCCACCCTAACCATCAATTGAACACACCTCAATAACCAAGCTGAAACTCAAGTTCTAACCACAGAAAGAAAGAAACTCATGCTTACCTTAGCCCTGGTTTAATCCTTGATTGTCTACTGAGCTAATCCTCTAAGTTGCTCCTGAATTCCTCTAAATTTACAGCAATTCTTCAGCTCTAATTTCCCAATTTTCCTTTGAGTGTTTCTTCCCTTGTTTCCCTTGAGAGTGAGAGAGAGAGAGAGAGAGAGAGAGAGTAACCATCTGAGTAGAAAATAAATTCGATTTAATACTTTTCTAAAAGCTTCCTAACTTTTCTCCTTCTCCTTAAGTTAATCCTAGGGTTCGGGGTGTCGGAACCGTCCCCGAGGCCAAAACGGTAAAATCCCCCAATACTCCCGCCTAGACATTCTAACCTCAAATATATCTACATATATTTACTTTCATGACCCGATAGTCTAAAGTACCCCTGACTTGTCCAAAGTCATATTTTAAGTTCCGTTGTGACTTTCTTTTCCGCTATCTAGCTCTAGGATCGCCTCGAGTCGTTCCCTGCAAACCTACCCACATAATAATGTGGTTCTCACATTTATCACACATATATATATCATATTATCACAAAAACATTAATAAACATATAATTACACATTTAAATCACATAATAATCCAATAATGCCCTCCTGGCACACTAATCAAGGCCCTTAAGCCTTATTAGCGAATTTGGGTCGTTACAAACACTATATTTCATATACGATTCGTGCGCTTGCGAGTTATAAATTTTTAAAAACATACCCGTTTTGGGTCCATCAACTCCCCGCGGTGGACTCCCTCACTTCCTAGTGAGGTGCTAAAAGGCCGACCAACCTTAGATTGCTCTCAGTGACTAGCTCCTTGACGCTATTTTCAATGTTCATCATGCTGGCCAGAGCTGCGACCCTCATCTCCATCTCTGGAGTGGGGTCTGGTCGGTACCATGGACCTAGACACAACACCAATGTTCTAAGGATGGTGAAGGAAAAACTGATAAAAAGAAACGACCAGAGATTGAAAAATGTACCTCCTCGTGTGAAGGCCAGGTTGTCGGCGACCAGGTTCGTCGTAGGAAGTACTCCTGGAAGTACTTTCCTATGTTGGATTTGTAGGTGACGTCACTCAGGAATATGCGGGTAGATTCCTGGTGACAGAAGTGGAAAAACCCCGTGTTGTTTTAGTTGGGGTTGGATTTGAGATAAAAAAGATAATTGATCTCATGCGGTGTAGGCACTAGCCACTTTTTATGGTTGTAAAGGATATAGAGTGCTAATAGTACTCTATATCCATTGGGTGTTATTTGAAAGGGGGCGACCTCGAAGTAATTGGCCATCCCTTGAAAAAATTCGTGCAAGGGCAATATTGCCCCTGCCTCAATGTGAAACCTTGACCAGGCGCTGAAGGCGCCTCCAGGCACGTTTTCCCTTTGGTTGGATGTAGGCTTGACTAAGGTAATCCCAGGAAGACCATACTTCTTGAGATATTTTGTCACCGTCCTATCCGATATGACACTAGGTGGCGCGACGTACCAGTCAACTTCAGCTCGACGGCCATCGTGGAGCCGAGCTTTGGGTTGAATGTTTGGTGGTGCAAAGTTTATAAGTTGAGGATCATTTGAAGGACCCTCGGTACAAGTTGCTGGTTGGTTAGAAGGAAAATGGGTGGTTTTCTTTTTCTTGTGAGTTGTGTATTTAACACGACCCATGTGTGGCTTATGGTTTGAAGGACTGGTCGTGGGGTTTTGGTATGAAGGCGAAAGCTCAGGGAAAGGAAATGATGGTTGTTCTTGATCCTTGAACAACAATGCGGGAAGGATCATGCAAGAATATCTGAGAAGAGTAAAGGGGGAGTGAGAATCTACGACCAATAGATAGAAGAAGAAGAAATATAAAGATAGCGTTGCTTGTGTATAAAAGCTAAGCTTTTATACGACCAACAATATCCTAACATAAACACAACAAACATGCGAGTAGTTTGGAAAAATGGATCAAAAAGTGGAACTAAAAAGTTTTTTCCAAAAAACTTTTCGACTCCAAAAACAAGCGGGAAAAACCCAGTTTTTCCGAAAAAAGTAAAATCAAATTTTCACTTCAATTTTGGGCCCTAAATCAGTACTCCTATGTCCCACATCAATTTCTAAACATTACCTAGTGTTTTTACTACCTAAAATTCTTATTCTATCATGTTTCTATGTATATTTGTACGAACCCGATTACCCAAAGGTTTCTTCTCAAGAACATCGGAGGCCCAAACCAGAAAATCAATGGAATTTATTCTAGATTGCATAAAAGAGAAAGCGAGTTTAAAACTTACTTGAATTATGGCTTGCAGAGAAGTCACGAAGTTTTTTGCTTGGAGCTGATCGAACGCGTCGCGGATTACCAAAGCTTTCTGGGTTTTTCTTGAGGATTTCTTCTGAGTTCTTGAAGAAAGAGAAGAATTTGGTAAAAAGTGAAAAGTGGGAAAGGTAATATATTTATACTGATCGTGGTGCAGTTAAAGAGGTAATAATGGGGGTGAGGTTTCGGTGTATGGGAAACCACAATAGCCATCAAAATATTTTTGAGAAACTGTAAAAGTCATGATTGCTTACTTTCTCGAAAAGGCGCTGACAGATGTGACAGGTCAGACGAATCGCTGGTCGAGTAAATTTATTAAATGTTGGTCGCATTAAAATAAACTTGAGGGCAAATGTTTACCCAAAAAAGATTCATCTGATGACGTGGCAAGACCAGTACGCACGTGGGATGCGCGTGACCATTTAAACAGCTACGTTTCTGGTCGACGGCAGATGGCATATTTCGTAGTCGACCAGGCTTGTCATAGTATATCAGATAATTTCTAAAGATATTTAATCTTGCATTTATGTAATAATTATATTTTCCATTATGATTGAGATACATTTGTATTTAATGTAATCAAGGTCCATCAGCCCATGAGGAGATCCTTGAGTCTATAAATAAGACTCAAGAGATTCATGAGAAGGATCTTTTTGGGATCTCTAGAGAGAGAGAATTATTGTTTTTACAAAATTCTTTGTAACTATCATTGAGCTTGTGAAACTCAGTAAACCCTAGTTTATAGATCACAGTTTTTCATCACGTTAATAAGAACACTAAGTGGACGTAGGTCATTACCATCATTTGGGGCCGAACCACTATAAATCCTTGTGTCATTTGTCATTTTGGCTTGAATTCATCTCATTTCTATTGTTTTATCTGATTCCGTGTCGTTACCCAAATCAAGAGTCAACAATAATAAATAAAGAAATAAAATGAGTGTTAAGGGTAACTTTTGTTTTTTTAAGGGTTTATACCTTTTTGGACCATATGTTTTTGTCCAATTATTTGTTTGGACCCTGTGTTTTGTAAAATGATTCAAATAGAATCCTAAACTTAATTTTGGTCAAAGTTTTCTAAACTAAAATTACAAATAATTGACCAAACTAACAATTTAAAACAAAAATAAAATTATTTTTCCTAACAATTGTGTTGTTATATTCAATTTTTTCTTCATCAAAATTGGATTTAGGGGTCTATTTGAACCATTTTACAAAACACAGGGTCCAAAAAGGAATTTGTCAAAACACAGGGTCCAACACAGATAATGGGACAAAACACATGGTTAAAAAACGTATAAACAATTTTTTTAATATATCTTTTATTTTTAATGCATGTGAATATTATTCTATGTTTTTAAAATATTACAAATCATTGATAAAATAAATATCTCATAAATTAATGATTATCTCAAAAAAGAAAATATTAATAATTAAAGAGAAATTACTAATTTTTCCCTTGTATTTTTCCCGAGTACGTGATTGGACCCTATGTTTTATTAAATGATATTTCAGACCCCATTTTACTAAATGGATAAAAATAGTACTCTTATATGATTTTTGTCAAATTATTTTTTTAATATGACCAAAATGCCCTCATATTTTTAATCTAATGAATTTAAAATTATATTAAATTACTTTTTAAATATTAAAATAAAAAATAATTTTAATTAAAAACACAATATTAAAATAAATAAGAAAAATACCAAATTAGCCCTTGTGTTTTGCCCGAATGTTCTATCGACCCCTATGTTTTGTTAAATGACATTTTAGACCCCGTGATTTGCAAAACAGATCAAAATAGTACCATGAGCTTCATTTTGGTCAAATACTTTTTCAATATGACTAAATTGCCCTCATATTTTTTTAATTAATGAATTATAGTATATAAAATAAAATATTATTAATAAAAAATTGATATAAAACTTTAAAAAATAATTTAAAAAATCATGTATTAATGAATTAAATTTTAAAATAGTTAATCCTAAGCCTAAACTAAAATTAAAACATAATAAATTAATAGTAAAAATATTAATCAAATCTAAACATGTTCACCTACTTAAAAACCCCATAATTAAATCAAAACATGTTCATCCACCTTCAAAACCCATAATTAAATCAAAACATGTTCTTGAGTTCATACTTAGAACCCATATTCAAGGACCAAGACAACAACTTCTATCAAAACATTCAAACCAAGAGTGTAATGCCCCAACTACTCTAGACTTTTGGACCATTAACGAAACTATACATACTAATCCTTAATAAAACTTACATTGTGAAAATACCGTAACTTTATTAGGAAACTTGTAAAAATAAGAGTTACTTACATAAAATATCAAGTAGGATATGGGATCCCATTGTTTTAAAAACAAAACATAATATGATTTATAATAAAAAGGGATTACATAATAAGTGCGGAAAAATACATGTAAAACCATAAAAACAAGACTACATCCTCGAAAATCGAACTCTCGACTCCTTGAATCCATTCATCACCGATACACCTTCCCCAAGCATCCACGAACCTTACCGCCACTATAGCTATTTTCCTGCACATATGAACAAAAAGGAATGAGCCTAATGCTCAACAAGGAAAATCTAACACATAGTTCATATACATAAATTTCATAAGAAACATAACACTTATATCATACACATACTATAATGGCCATTATTACTTGGGGTCCCATAGACTAAACAAGTCATATGCCCATTAGATTAGTGGGGTCCTACTAGCTAAGCAGGTCATATGCCCATAATCTATTTGGGGCTTGTTAGTCATATGGGTCATATGCCCAAGCCTACAAACATACATATCATAACACTTATCATAACATAAGAAACATAAGATAACATATCAAACATATAACATATGAATTTCTATCCTATTTTCCTTACCAAAATTATCGGGATAAGAGGACAGAGTTAGGACTTTGGAACACTCCTAAGAACCATTTGAAAAAGAGTGAGTATAGTGAAGAAGAGAAATGAAAGGAATGGAAGGACTAAACCATTGAGAAAATACTTACCAAAACCTTTTTGTTCAAGAACTTAGATTTCCTAACCAAAATAAAGATTAAGGTTAGAGGCTGAGTAGAAGACTATGAGAACTTAAAATAAAATAATACCAATGAACTAAGGTGTAGAAATACCTTGAAGACTTGTAGACCAATCTAAACCTCGAACCGAAATACTATAGAATCTTACTTCCCCAAGTGTTTGATAAGCTTATGATGATCAAGCTTATGATTTCCCCACCCAAGTGTTTACACTCTCACACTCACCTAGCAACTTGCAGCCTCTGAACTTAGAGTAAAAGGTGAATAATGGCTGGGTACTAAGTCCTATTTATAGAGTTTAGGAATGAAAGGATCTTAATTTAACTTGAATAAAAATAATGGCTTTTTAAGTGAAAATAATTTGAATTATCGTTCAGCAGAGGCTGAAGACTCGTTCAAAAAGATGTTGGACTTATCAAGAGGTTGAATGGCTGAATGGAAAACGAATTCAAAAACATTCAAAATATGCTGAAGGAGGCGATATATCGCCCCTTGTAGACGATATATCGCCTGGGCCAGTATGCCCGAGCAGTCGTGCATCGTTTCGTGTTTTCCGTATCTACGTGCTGCGATATATCGCCCCCTATAGCTGCGATATATCGGCATTCGCTGATTATTTAAACACGAAATTACACATTTTTAGCTTAATTCAAATTGAGTAAACAGCCTTGACTAAGCCCTCAAACGTATTCAAAGCTGCTGACTGACCTTAGAGCATTCAAACTTTACCTTTATTAAATTAAATCCTCAAAATACTTAATCCTTAATCACCCATACATAACATGTGCTTAAAATCCTATTGGTTCTTATCTAAACCTTATAGTATAATAAATATTATCCTCAATATTAGTCATATTAATTTTAACCTAATCAAACCTTAGGTTAAAATTAATATTCTTAAACTATAGGTTAAACTTAGAAAATCTACAAGTACTACTATGAGTGTCCAAATAAATCCCGGTCTGAACCAAAAATCCCCAGTTATAAAGATAATACTATAATTACTATAATACTACTATCTATCTTAGCTAAGTAAAGTTCTTGGACTCTACAAAGAGACCATTAGTCCCGACATCTTTGATTCAACCTATTTATCCCTGCAATCTAATAAACCATTAAAGTAAAACCCTAAATCACTTAAACTAAAACTCCATAGCAAAATCAAATAGTTCATATTACAAAACAACACAAAAAAATGTAGAGGAATGTAGAGTCCCAGGATGTTTACTTAGCTAGATAGTAGTAGTAGTAGTAATAGTTAGTAATAGTTATAGTATGTTTATTACTGTGGATTTTGGTTCAAGCCAGGACTTAGTTTGAATACTCGTAGCAACACTTTTAGATTTGATAAGTTTAACCTATAATTTAAGAATATTAATTATAACATAAAGTTTGATTACTATAGCTGATTATAAAGATGTTATTTATTATACTATAAGGTTTAAATAGAATTAATAAGATCATGACACTTGTCATGTACAAGTTTATTTAAGGATTTAATTATAGTTTGAGTAAAAGAAAGTTCAAGAAATCTCTAGAATCTTCCAAGACCAATAAGAGCATGCCATTTGTCCCAACCTTGTTTATTTGAGGATTTAAGTGAATAATTCAGAAATAGAGGTTTCTAGAAGCTCTAGACCCTTCCAGAACCTGCTCGAATCTCGTTTTACTCAGTCAAACCTGTTTTATCATTTCAAACTAAGATGATAATGTGCAATTACGTGTTTAATTTATTCACGTATGTCGATATATCGCAGCCTAGGAGCCGATATATCGCCACACGGGGAATACGAAAAACATGTGAACTTCGCACAAACGCATCGACAAACCCTCAGGATATAAGCCCAGGCGATATATCGCCTACAATGGGCGATATATCGACTCTAGGGCTATGTTTTCAAATGTTTTTGAAATCGAGCTCAATTCAACACTTAACCACTTGACCAGCCTCTGAACGTTTTGATCGAGTCTTAAGCCTCTGTTGAACGAATATTCAAATATTTTTCAATTAATAATCATTATTTTTATTCAAGCTAAAAGAAGATCTTTTCACACCTTGAACTCTATAAATAGGACCTAGTACCCAGATATTTCTCTCATTCTTCAAGCTGTGTTCAGAGCCTTCAAGCTGCTAGGATTACTATAAAGTGTTAAACACTTGGGTTGGGGTGTAAGATTTTTCATCTTAAGCTTTATAAATACTTGGGAAGTAAGATAATAATGTGTTTTTCAATATCGAGGTGTAGTTCGGTTCTAGTACATTCAAATGTATTCCTAATCTTAAGTTCATTTCAGTTTAATTCTTTAGTTTTATTTAGTTTTCATTCAGATCCTAACTCGCTGTTTTCCATTCTTTGTTAGGTATTTAAGCTCTTTGAACTCAAGGTTTCTTTTCGGCAAGTTTCATTTTGGTGGTTTAGTTCATTTCTTGATCATCTTATTCTTTTAGAAATACTCACCTTCTTATTATTGGTTTTAGGAGTGTTCCAAATCCCGTCCTTGTTCTCATATCCCGGTATTGGTAAGGAAAATGGGATAGAATTTATATGTTCATATGATATGATATGTTATGCTATCTTATGTTATGTTATTTTATGTTATGTTATGTTATTTCGTGTTACATTATGTATAGTATGTTTATAGACCTTGGGCATATGACTTGTATAGCTAACAAGCCCCAATAAATTATGGGCATATGACTTGCTTAGCTAGCAAGCCCCACCAATCGATGAGCATATGGCTTGTTTAGTTTACAAGCTCCGAGTAGTATAATGGCCATTGTAGTAGTATATGACATTTTTTTATAGTATATGTTCATGATATAGTATGTGTATGTTTTATGTTTTTAGTAGATTTTCCTTGCTGGGCATTAGGCTCATTCCTTTATTTTTATGTATGCAGGAAAATAGTTATGGCGACGGAAGGATTCTTGGCAGTTTGGGGTTGTGTATTGAGGAAGAATGGATTCGGTGGACTGCGTGAATGATTCGAGAACGACGTTATTTTCAGTCTTTTTAATTATGTTTCTATGTATTTTCCGCACTTGGTTTTGTAAACAAATTTAATTAAGTTAAAGTTATGTTTTATTTTTCAAACAATGGGATCCCTTACCCCGAATTTATGAATTTCAACATTATAGTTTTTAATAAAGTTATGAATGTTTTGTATGTATGTTTTCTTAAAGTGTCTATGTATAGTAGTTTTAATGGTCCAAAGTCTTAGCATTAGTTGGGTCATTACAAGGAAGGAGACTCAATACTCACAAAACAAATATGAGATAAACGGTATACCCAAATTTGTGTGTCATTTGCGATGCTTGGAGAGAGACGAGCTTGCTGTCGAGTATCACTGGAGACACGAGATCCAGTGTGCCATGGCGACTGAACAAAATTCAACCACCCAGTGCACCATGATGATGACAAAGAAGAAGAATAGATGCTCTGTTGTAGATCTGAACCCACGAACTGACCTCCTCCAACAATGAAGCTCTATGAACAGGCTAGGTAGGAGACTAAAGCTCCTCCGAGAACGAAGTTCCATCTAGGGCAGACTAGGGAGGAAACCAAAGTTATTACATCGATGGCCGGTTAGGGGGAGACTGAGTAGCTTCGGGAAGAAAATAGAAAATGGGCAAAGAGAAGAAAGAGGGAGTTCCATTGCCATTGTTATGCATCCATGGATTCTTTAGGGTTGGTTGGGTTCGGGGAGAGGAAAGAAAAGAGAAGAGAGAGGGAGAGAGAAGAAAATAAATTTGTATTTTTTAATATTAAATATAATTTAAAATAAAAAATTATTTTTTATTTAGTTTATATTTTAAAATTCATTAATATATATTTTGAATTGTTAATTATTTTAATTTGAGGGAATTTTAGTCATATTGAAAAACTATTTGACCAAAATGAAGCACATAGTAATATTTTGATCTGTTTAGCAAATCACAGGGTCAGAAATATCATTTAACAAAACATAGGGGCCGGTCGAGTATTCGGGCAAAACAGAGGGGCCAAACTGATATTTTTCCAAATAAATAAATCAAAACAAAATTAAAACCTAAATCTATAAATTTCCCATTTCCTCTCAAAACAAAACATTAAGCAAGCTCAAATTTTATTTACACTACATTATATTGAACCTAGAAAGAGCAAAAATCATAATTTGTCTTTTTATCTTAGATGTTCATCATCTTGATCAGTCTGTCTCCCCATAGAACTATAATGATAACTCAAATTATCATCATCAATATTTCTCTATTTCCATAACTGGACTCACAAAATCATAGAGAAAATAAATAGAAAATCATATTAAAATTTTGCAAACTCAAAACTTTCAAACTATTGACCCTTTAACCTAAATGAACCAAAACTTTATGAACCCATCCCTTTGCAAACTCATCTCTAAACCATTGACCCAAACCCAAAGAATCAAATCACTAACCTTTTCAAACCCATCCATATTCATACTCATCTCTAAACCAGTGACCCAAGCCCAAAGAATTAAACTGTAACGCCCTGGTTACTCCAAGACCGTTACTGTGAACTTTAAACCGTGCTTAACTCGCTAACCGAGTCATTTGGTTATAAACATGCATCTAGGTGTTATTAATAGGCTAAGGTGAAAAATCTTGATCAAAAGGAAAGAATATATTTTATTTAAAATATAAAACTGTACATGGGCCCATAAAAGCGTTTACAAGTTATTTACAATTCAAAATGGTCATTACAGTGCAAAAATTACAACCCACCGACCTAAGCAGCAAAAATAGGGTTAACCCCTAGTTCCTCTAAGAAACACCTTGGCAGTGGTGCTTAAGCGGCCGCATATGTACACATCGCCACCTAAGCTCTCAACTCAAGGCTGGTGAGCTTTTCTTTCCCTTTACCTGCACCACATAGCACCCGTGAGCCAAGGCTCGGCAAGAAAACTCATTACTGCATGTATACAATATCAATTGATGATTATGATTATCATACTGGGCTTATAGCCCTAAACAGATAAGTGAATATCACTTCAAGATTCTAGTAACCATGCTGGGGCTTGTAGCCCTAATCAGATAATATCGAGATTCTAATAATCATGTTGGGGCGTGTAGCCCTAATCAGATGGTGACTGATGAGTAAGTCACAAACTTAAACCAGATGAGTGACTATGGAGTCACAAACTTGAATCAGATAAGTGACTAATGTGTAAGTCACGAACTTGGGCTCCGCACCCATAGCCATGTGACGATGCCGTCACCTGGGGCTTCTGGCCCTGGCTCTAAGTAACTAGCCTTTAGGCTAGACAAGCACTTTTGTTTTCATCAAACTTAAGGTCGGTCAAGCATTTCATGCTTATGACGACAATGCTTATGTCGATTAGATCTAATCTTTTCGGCTTGCGTTAAACACGCTAGTATCGTTCTTGACTCATAAGTCAATACCATACGACCAATGCTCAGTACTACTATCGAACTTGACTAATAAGTCACAGCTTCACAGTTAATACTGACACCATTGCCGATTCCTGACTCATAGGTCAGTGCCATTCACAGATAAGCAAGATTGCTAAGCATTTAATATGCAATCAATGTCCACAAATATAACACTCAACATGCCTCATTAATAACCATGCATGTCATATATTGGGTGTAGGTTTCTTACCTCTGGTTCGAGCGAGAAATAATAAAAGAAATGTACCGACCCAAAATCACTAATATGGCTTAAGGGCCCTGATTAATGTGCCGGGAATGCATAATTGCCTTATGAGTGAATTTATTGATTTAATGCGTGATTATATGATAGGCATGCTTGTATGATTATATGAATGAAAATGTGGTTAAATGTTATATCTGTGAGAACCACATTATTATGTGGGTAGATTTGCAGAGTGTGACTTGAGGCGATCCTAGGGAGCTAGATAGCGGGAAAAGTCACAACGGGGCTCAATATTTGACTTTGGATAAATCAGGGGTATTTTAGGTATCGGGTAGTTATTTAGACTATCGGGTTATGGAAATAAATATATGGAGATATATTTGAGGATAGAAAGCTTAGGCGGGAATATTGGGGAAATTTACCGTTTTGCCCTCGGGGACGTTTCCGGTACCCCGAGCCTCGGGATTGACTTAACTGGCTAGGATTAGACTAAGTTAATGAAAAATAGAGGAATAAAACACAAACCGACCTCAGCTCTTCTCCTCTCTTCTCTTTTCTTCCTTCTCCTTTCACTTTCAAGAAACTACAGAAAATTCAAGGAAAACCAGCTGGGAATTTAGTGATTTGGGCTGGAAACTTGTAGGTTGAATCTAGTGCTCAGCTAAGGGAACTCAACCAAGATTAAGGTAAGGGCTGAATCATACCTCTGAGCATTTGAATTTTGAGTTTTGGCTGGGTATTAAGGGTGTTCATGGTTTTGATGTTTAAGGGTTGAATTAAGCTGAGAAGCTTGGATTTTAGCTCAGGAATTTGTCAAGGAAGTGGTTCAGCAAAAGTGGTAAGCTTCAATTCGTAATTCAGAGGTTAAAATTTGAGTTTTGCATGACTGGTTTTGGTGTTTGAGTTGCTGGGTTTCAGAAATCAAAATGGAACTTTAGTAGGTTTTTAGGCTGGATTTCTGTTGGATTATGTTGTTAGAGTCATGGTAAAAGTTTTGTGATTAATGGGTTTTGAGTTACGGTGTTTTGGGATGGTTTTGGATGAGGTTAGGATGCTAGAAATGGTAGATTTTTTGGGCACGAAGGGGAGGGTTGTGGCTCTGTTCTAGAGCGCTGCGGCCCTACGAAGCAAGAGAGCTAGGGAGGCTCAGCCAAGGGAGAGCGCCGTAGCGCCCTTGGGCAGGGCCGCGACGCGTGTTTGCTTGCTGGGGGCCTTGGGCTCTGTTTTAGGGGCGGGCCGCGGCTAGGTTTCAAGGGCCGCAACCCTTAGGTGCATTCTTGAACGTTTGGGGATTTTAAGCACGGGAATCTAGCATAGAGTGCTCGGGATCGATTTCACCACCGTGCTTGGTGGAATTTGATGTCTCGAAAGCTTGTATTGTACCCGGAAACCTTTATTTGAATATTAATGGAATCCAATACCTTGTTTGTGAGTAGGTGTTGAAGCTAGGGCTCGGGAAACGGATCGTGCTCGAGGAACGTCGCTCATAATCAGTGAACGTAGAACTTAAAGGTAAGAAAACTGCATCCGGTTATGTACTTGTAATGGGACTAAGGGTTCCCTAATATGTATGCTTGAAAGGATGGTATTATGCCATGTAAACAGTGAACCAATGGCCTAAGAGTGCCAAGGGTTACACTAGCGCACAGGGCGCGGCTTGGCCACTGGTAGCCGAGGACAGCTTATTATGCACTGAGCTCGGTTTAAACGGGCCGGAGTCATTAAGGTAAACAGAGGGTGCGGCCTAAGTTGTCGGGCCTGACTATTATGTGACCTAATTGTTATTTGTGATTAGTTGCGTCATCGGTTCTGAATAAGTGCTGAGTGGTTAATGTGGAGTATTAAGTGTTTGATCATGCTTAAAGAATTGACTATCTGTTATTGTTGTTTGTGTTGCATAATATGTTTTCTTGCTGGGCCTTGGCTCACGGGTGCTACGTGGTGTAGGTAAAGGCAAGGGAAAACTTGACCAGCCCTGACTTGGAGAGCTCTGTGAGCTGAATGTACATGACTAGGTGCTCAGCCGCCACGGTTGGAGGAAAGGCAGGAACATGAGAACCAGAAATGTCTATTTTGCCTTAGTATGGCTGATGGTTGTCTGTATTTTGGAGATTCTGTAAAAACAACTTTTAAACACTGTTTCTTTTTGGGATCCCATGTATAATTATATAAAGTGTAGCTTTTGAGACCAAAACCTTTTTTTAACCCTAGCACATTCATGGTTAGTGACACGCTTTTAACTAAATGACTTGATTAGCAAGTCATGCACCTTTATAAGTACACAGTGTAGTGGTCTTGGCTATCCAGGGCGTTACAACTTGGTATCAGAGCGTCCTAGGTTTAAGGGTTCCTGTAGACCGGCTGGACATGTACATTCGCTGCTAGAGACAAGCTCAATTCATGGTTTGGTAATGTGTATATGTGCTTATATGCCTAAGGTGAGTTATGAATGTTGTTATTTATTGGAGTAATAGGAAGCATGAGATACTGATAGGGCTTGGCCCTTGACTGCTGTATGAAAATATTAAGGCACGCTTATCAGCATCACATCTCATGTAAATGAATATTTGAATGATTAGATGTATATTGTGTATTGGTGAATGCTTTTATCTTAGATGTGGTGTGGTAGTGTTGGGGCATGCTTATCTGCAGCCGGTGAATGTGGATAAATGCATATATCCTGAATGTTTGTGATTGGTTTTGTTCCTTTGATGGGTTTTGGAGAAGTTTTTACCCTGTCATCATGGTCTGACTGCCGAGTCGTTGATTGCAGATTGACTTGGATAGCTATGCGTCCAAGAAAATCTACGTGACTAGTCGGCAGTAGGTCTGGGACCGAGGGTGATGACCAGGGCCCAATTCCTCTGCCAGTCCCTGAGAACTGGCAGCAACTCAGGGCAGATATGCAGGCTCGATTATAGAGCCAGGATGAACAGATTCACCTACTGTGACAACAGGCTCCATCAGGGAGCGCTGCCCCTATTGTACCACCTGCAGTGGTACCAGCTATACAGTCTGGGGAGGTTGGGACAGGTGGGAGCCGTTATATGAGCGGTTCAAGAAGCAGCAACCTCCAATCTTTGAAGGGGGACCTGATCCACTGAAGGTCGAGCAATGGCTGACTATGATTACTACTATCCTGGATTTTATGAGGATAGGGAGACATGACAGAGTGGCCTGTGCCATGTATATGTTGAGAGAGGATGCCCGCATCTGGTAGGAAGTGGCTTCACAAACCAGGGATGTCACTACTCTGAGTTGGGAAGGCTTAAGAGACTTGTTTAGCCAGAAATACTATAATGTTGCTATCAGAGCAGCAAAAGTTAATGAGTTTGTGGGTTTGGTGTAGGGCAATATGACTGTTACAGAGTATGCCCTAAAATTTGACAGGCTTGCAAAGTTTGCACCAGATCTTGTGCCTACTGATGTTGCTAGGCAAGATAGATTCATCAGGGGGCTTAATGCTATGATAGCTCGGGATGTCAGGATTACAACGGTACCTGGAAGAACAACTTATGCCCAGGCCGTTAGGAAGGCTCTTACCGCTGAGGAAGCGGAGAACAAGATTTGGAGGGAAAGTGCGATGAGGCGCGAGGGCCGCAGAGTGGTGCCTCCTTATTCAGGGACAGGTAGGGGCGGAGGCCCCAGTGACTTCAAGAGAAAGACTCCTAACACTTCGACCACTGCTGGTCCTGATAGGAGGGGTCGGGGTGGTCAGGGTGGCCGTCAGGGTGGCGGCGAGGCATGGCAGACCTATCCAGAGTGCCCGAGGTGTAGAAGGCGTCACTTGGGTGAATGTCGGGCCAAAGCTTGTTTTGTGTGCGGAACAGTGGGGAATCTCAGGAAAGACTGCCCAACAGTGAAGAAAGGTGAAGCAGGGAAAGTGGATAGCTTGACTCCAGCTCGAGTATTCACTTTGACACAGGCAGAGGCCGAGGCTAGCCCCTCGGTAGTGACAGGTCAGCTTTTTAGCGCTGGCTCTCCTTTTACTGTATTGATTGACTCTGGTGTTACACATTCCTTTGTTGCTAGTAAAGTGAATGATAGATTGTGTAGACCTAGTGAATATCGGACTACGGGGTTTGGGACTTTATTGCCTACAGGGGAACTAGTAATTTCTAGGAGATGGATTAGGGCACTACCAGTGATGGTTGATAGTAGGGAACTTTCGGTGGACTTGATTGAGTTAGACATGGAGGATTTTGACATGATTCTGGGGATGGATTGGTTGGTTAGATATGGGGCTACTATTGACTATAGGAAGAAGATGGTGACCTTTGAGCCTGAGGGCGAGGATCTTTTTATTTTTGTGGGTGCGGTATGTGGACCCTGCGTACCCATAATTTCAGCGTTGAGAGCCAGAGACTTGTTGCAGGGAGGATGCATAGGTTTTCTAGCCAATGTAGTGGATACCACTAGGGTTATGCCGGCAGGGCCGGGAGAGACCAGATTAGTGTGTGAGTTTTTGGACGTATTTCCTAAGGATCTACCAGGGTTGCCGTCGCACTGGGAGATTCAGTTTAAGATTGAGTTAGCACCGGGGACAGAACCAGTATCGCGGGCACCATATAGGATGGCACCAGCTGAGTTGAAGGAATTAAAGATACAGTTGCAGGAGCTTCTGGACCTGGGTTTCATCAGACCTAGTTACTCACCATGGGGCGCTCCAGTGTTATTTGTTAAGAAGAAGGACGGGACATTGAGGATGTGTATAGACTACCGAGAATTGAACAAGTTGACCATAAAGAATAAGTACCCTTTACCAAGGATTGATGACTTGTTCGATCAGCTGCAGGGAAAGACGGTGTTCTCAAAGATTGATCTACGATCTGGTTATCACCAGCTGAGGATCAAAGATGAGGATATACCGAAGACGGCCTTCCGGACGCGATATGGGCACTATGAGTTCTTGGTCATGTCTTTCGGTTTGACCAATGCCCTGGCAGCTTTTATGGATTTGATGAACAGGGTGTTCAAAGACTTCTTAGATCAGTTCTTCATTGTCTTCATCGATGACATTCTAGTATACTCCAGTTCAGAGGTAAAGCATGAGCAACATCTTCGACAGATTTTACAGAAGTTAAGGGAGCATCAATTGTACGCCAAGTTTAAGAAGTGTGAGTTTTGGTTGCCAGAGGTGACTTTCCTTGGGCCTATAGTTGGTGCAGAAGGGATTAAAGTGGATCGTCCAAGGTGGAAGCAGTGAGAGATTGGCCGAGGCCAAGGAACGCCTCGGAGGTGTGGAGTTTCCTTGGGTTGGCAGGTTATTACAGGTGGTTTGTGGAGGGATTCTCAAAGATCGCTTCACCAATGACAGAGTTGACAAGAAAGAATCAGAGGTTTTCTTGGTCAAAGAGGTGTGAGAACAGTTTCCAAGAGTTGAAGCGACGTCTTATTTCTGCACTTGTGCTGAGTCTTCCTTCGGAGGAAGGAAAGTTTGTGGTTTACTGTGATGCATCGAGGATGGGATTAGGTTGCGTGCTAATGCAGAATGAGAAAGTTATAGCCTATGCATCGCGTCAACTGAAGGAGTATGAGCAGCGGTATCCTACTCATGATTTGGAGCTGGCGGCAGTGGTATTCACACTGAAGGTTTGGCGGCATTACTTGTATGGAGAGAAGTGTGAGATATACACGGACCATAAGAGTTTGAAATATTTCTTCACTCAGAAGGATTTGAACATGAGACAGAGGCGTTGGTTGGAGCTGGTTAAGGATTATGACTGCGATATCCTTTACCACCCGGGGAAAGCCAACGTGGTGGCAGATGCATTGAGCCGGAGGGGCCCAGGACAGTTGTATAGTTCCACCCAGATCTCGAGGAAGTTAGCAGATGAAATGACCAGAGCAAGGATAGAACTGGTGGTGGGCCAGTTATCTAATATTACCTTGCAGTCGACCCTACTAGAGAGGATTAAGGAGGGACAATTGGTGGATGCGCAGTTGCAGGAAGTTAGGCAGCATGTTTTAGCGGGGACATCTAAGGATTATTCTGTCTCTGAGACTGGTATGCTTCGATATCAGGGGCGTATTTGTGTTCCAGCAGATGAGGGGATCAGACGAGAGATACTGGATGAGTCTCACACTACGCCATACTCGCTTCATCCGGGTACCATGAAGATGTATCAGGATCTACGGGCATTATACTGGTGGCCTGGGATGAAGAAGGATGTGGTAGAGTATGTGTCTAGATGTTTGTCATGTCAGCAGGTAAAGGCTGAGCATCAGCGACTAGCGGGATTGCTCCAGCATCTGGGTATCCCAGAATGGAAGTGGGAGGACATCACGATGGATTTTGTGGGAGGACTGCCCAGGACGGTGGGACTTTGTGACTCGGTGTGGGTGATAGTAGACAGATACACCAAGTCAGCTCATTTTTTGCCGGTGAAGTCGATCTATACAGTGGAACAGTATGCCGAGTTGTATGTGAGGGAGATAGTTCGTCTCCATGGGGTTCCGAAGTCTATTGTGTCTGATCGAGATCCTATCTTTACCTCTAAGTTTTGGGGAGCTCTACAGAGAGCTATGGGGACCCAGATGAAGTTTAGCACAGCTTTTCATCCTCAGACTGATGGATAGACTGAGAGGACGATTTAGGTGTTAGAGGACATGCTTAGGGCGTGTGTGATTGATTTCGAGGGGTCTTGGAGTAAGTATCTACCATTGATTGAGTTCTCATATAACAATAGTTATCAATCCACGATTGGAGTGGCTCCTTATGAAATGCTATATGGGAGAAAGTGTAGATCACCCATTCATTGGGATGAGATGGGTGAGAGGAGGTACTTAGGGCCAGATATGGTTCAGAAGGCTAATGAGGCTATTGAGAAGATTCGAGCCAGAATGCTTGCTTTGCAGAGTAGACAGTAAAGCTACGCTGATCCTAAGCGTAGGAATGTGGAGTTCCAGGTTGGGGACCACGTGTTTCTGCGAGTCTCACCATTGAGAGGGGTAAGGAGATTTGGAGTAAAGGGCAAGTTGAGCCCTCGGTTTGTTAGACCTTTCGAGATCCTGGAGAGGAATGGACATGTGGCTTATAGGTTGGCCTTGCCACCGTCACTGTCAGGAGTTCATGATGTATTCCATGTCTCCATGTTGCGGAAGTATGTTTCAGATACAACACATGTGCTGAAGTATGAGGATTTGGAGTTACAGACATATTTGTCCTATGAAGAGCGACCAGTTCAAATTTTGGACAGGAAGGACAAAGTTTTACGAAATAAGACAATTATGTTAGTTAAGGTGTTGTGGAGAAATAGCAAGGTCGAAGAAGCGACCTGGGAGTTAGAGACAACGATGCAGGATCAGTATCCCGAGCTATTTAGGTAAATTTTGAGGACGAAATTCTCAGTAGGAGGGGATAGTTGTAACGACCCAAAATCACTAATATGGCTTAAGGGCCCTGATTAATGTGCCGGGAATGCATAATTGCCTTATGAGTGAATTTATTGATTTAATGCGTGATTATATGATAGGCATGCTTGTATGATTATATGAATGAAAATGTGGTTAAATGTTATATCTGTGAGAACCACATTATTATGTGGGTAGATTTGCAGAGTGTGACTTGAGGCGATCCTAGGGAGCTAGATAGCGGGAAAAGTCACAACGGGGCTCAATATTTGACTTTGGATAAATCAGGGGTATTTTAGGTATCGGGTAGTTATTTAGACTATCGGGTTATGGAAATAAATATATGGAGATATATTTGAGGATAGAAAGCTTAGGCGGGAATATTGGGGAAATTTACCGTTTTGCCCTCGGGGACGTTTCCGGTACCCCGAGCCTCGGGATTGACTTAACTGGCTAGGATTAGACTAAGTTAATGAAAAATAGAGGAATAAAACACAAACCGACCTCAGCTCTTCTCCTCTCTTCTCTTTTCTTCCTTCTCCTTTCACTTTCAAGAAACTACAGAAAATTCAAGGAAAACCAGCTGGGAATTTAGTGATTTGGGCTGGAAACTTGTAGGTTGAATCTAGTGCTCAGCTAAGGGAACTCAACCAAGATTAAGGTAAGGGCTGAATCATACCTCTGAGCATTTGAATTTTGAGTTTTGGCTGGGTATTAAGGGTGTTCATGGTTTTGATGTTTAAGGGTTGAATTAAGCTGAGAAGCTTGGATTTTAGCTCAGGAATTTGTCAAGGAAGTGGTTCAGCAAAAGTGGTAAGCTTCAATTCGTAATTCAGAGGTTAAAATTTGAGTTTTGCATGACTGGTATTGGTGTTTGAGTTGCTGGGTTTCAGAAATCAAAATGGAACTTTAGTAGGTTTTTAGGCTGGATTTCTGTTGGATTATGTTGTTAGAGTCATGGTAAAAGTTTTGTGATTAATGGGTTTTGAGTTACGGTGTTTTGGGATGGTTTTGGATGAGGTTAGGATGCTAGAAATGGTAGATTTTTTGGGCACGAAGGGGAGGGTTGTGGCTCTGTTCTAGAGCGCTGCGGCCCTACGAAGCAAGAGAGCTAGGGAGGCTCAGCCAAGGGAGAGCGCCGTAGCGCCCTTGGGCAGGGCCGCGACGCGTGTTTGCTTGCTGGGGGCCTTGGGCTCTGTTTTAGGGGCGGGCCGCGGCTAGGTTTCAAGGGCCGCAACCCTTAGGTGCATTCTTGAACGTTTGGGGATTTTAAGCACGGGAATCTAGCATAGAGTGCTCGGGATCGATTTCACCACCGTGCTTGGTGGAATTTGATGTCTCGAAAGCTTGTATTGTACCCGGAAACCTTTATTTGAATATTAATGGAATCCAATACCTTGTTTGTGAGTAGGTGTTGAAGCTAGGGCTCGGGAAACGGATCGTGCTCGAGGAACGTCGCTCATAATCAGTGAACGTAGAAATTAAAGGTAAGAAAACTGCATCCGGTTATGTACTTGTAATGGGACTAAGGGTTCCCTAATATGTATGCTTGAAAGGATGGTATTATGCCATGTAAACAGTGAACCAACGGCCTAAGAGTGCCAAGGGTTACACTAGCGCACAGGGCGCGGCTTGGCCACTGGTAGCTGAGGACAGCTTATTATGCACTGAGCTCGGTTTAAACGGGCCGGAGTCAGTGGGGTAAACAGAGGGTGCGGCCTAAGTTGTTGGGCCTGACTATTATGTGACCTAATTGTTATTTGTGATTAGTTGCGTCATTGGTTCTGAATAAGTGCTGAGTGGTTAATGTGGAGTATTAAGTGTTTGGTCATGCTTAAAGAATTGACTATCTGTTATTGTTGTTTGTGTTGCATAATATGTTTTCTTGCTGGGCCTTGGCTCACGGGTGCTACGTGGTGTAGGTAAAGGCAAGGGCAAACTTGACCAGCCCTGACTTGGAGAGCTCTGTGAGCTGAATGTACATGACCAGCTGCTCAGCCGCCACGGTTGGAGGAAAGGCAGGAACATAAGAACCAGAAATGTCTATTTTGCCTTAGTATGGCTGATGGTTGTCTGTATTTTGGAGATTCTGTAAACCAACTTTTAAACAATGTTTCTTTTTGGGATCCCATGTATAAAATTGTTTAATTATATAAAAGTGTAGCGTTTAAGACCAAAACCTTTTTTAACCCTAGCACATTCATGGTTAGTGACTCGCTTTTAACTAAATGACTTAATTAGCAAGTCCTGCACCTTTTATAAGTACACAGTGTAGCGGTCTTGGCTATCCAGGGCGTTACAAGAACAACCCTTGAGAACGATCGATCATTTGATCCCTTAATGGTCACCTAATCATAACCAAATATAACTTCCATCAATGAAAATCAACAATAAAAGGTTCTTGACCTAAACCTCACTCCCGAGACCTCGAATCGTACCCAAACGGCTAGTAGATTCGATCCCGAGCATTAGGAATTGAAACCATGAGCCAAAAACCTTCAAAAGTGCCCAAAATAGGACCCTGGAAAAACAGGGTAGCGCTGCTCCCCTAGCGCTTAGGCACTACATGCAGGGATGAATGGCCCTGGACAGCGTTGTAGCACAACAACCAGGGTTTTTTAGCCCTGGTTTTTCCTCCTTCGATTTCTCCACTTCCAAGCTTCAAAACCTGATTCCAAACTTCATTCAAACTCACAAATGAACCCAAACACCCAACATACATGTCATAGGCATCATAACCCAATCAACCTTTGCCAAAAACTTCCATCAATTCTCACTATCCAAATCAAAGTTTCAGCTGAAAATCAAATGGAAAACAGAGTAAGAACCAGAGTTTCTATGGTGAAAATCTTACCTCAAGCTCAATATGGAACCTTTTTCAATGGTGGAATACAACCCTAGACCCTCAAGGCTTGATCCCTAGCTTGATTCCTCAAATGGGGTTCAAAAATTCAAAGAGAAAAGTGAAGAAAAAGATGAACGGGAGAAGGAAGGAAGAAGCTCTATTTTTCTTAAGCTTTCTACAGCTTCTATGTTTGATATATATCCTTAGGTCAAAAGACAAAAATACCCCTAGGCTTAAGTAAAACCTTTAACAGCCACCAAGGGCACAATCGTCCTTTCCCGCCTATCTCGTTAATCATAATTAACATCCTCAAATTCCCATTATTCCCAATATTCTCAAATACTAATAAATCATATCCCATTACCCTTTAATTCCCGGTAATGCACTAATCACCAAATTACCCCGAGACTCACCCCGAGCCCCGAAATTAACCCCGGTATGACCAAACTGCTAACTAGTATTCAAAGATCGTCTCATGCCGAATAGCTCGAACAAATCCACACAATAATATGGCCTCATAAATAATTCACCAACACGCATGAAAATATACAATTATGCCCTCAACGGGCCAAATTACCAAAATGCCATTATAATGAAATGTGGATCCACATGCATGCATTTAATCATCATATAATAATATAATTCACATAAACATGCATATACTCATTTAATGGCATAATAAATCAATTATGGCCCTCCCGACCTTCTAATCCAACCATTAAACCTCATTAGAGATTTTGGGGCATTACATAAACCACTAACCTAAACATTTTCCAACTCAAAATGCAATCCCATTCATCGTTTCCTCATTCATATGGTGTTGTTGAATCTTGATGTGAGATCATTTTCGAAGGGAGATCGACCTGCTATATTTTTTGCTGACCACATTTGGCGGCATTGAAAAGACTGAGTGTATTGAGGGGCTCGCTTGTGCTTGTCACGACCAAGGGTGACAACCTTCTGGGGTTGCCATTGGTGGAGAAGAAGATAGGATGGGGTAATCGGAGCCAGTGGGGATGAAGGGAAGGGGTGTGGTAATCGGTGCCGGTGGGGATGAAGAGAACGGAAGAGAGAGTGAAAAGGAGGAGAGAGATTGGATCTTGGTTTTGATTTTGATTTTAATAACTATTTTTATTATTAAATAGATTCTCATTTTTATTTTCTCTATTTTTTATAAGGGTAAATACTATTTTGGACCATGTGTTTTGCAAAAGTTACCGATCAGACCTTTTGTTTTGTTAAATGACAATTCAGACCCTATGTTTAGCAAAGTGGAACAAAATAATACACTGAGCCTGATTTTGGTCAAACTATTTTTCAATATGACCAAAATATCCTTGAGTTTTTTAATTAATGAATTAATTATATAATCAAAAATACATTTTAAATAAAAAATTATATAAATTGATTTTAAAATAAAATATAATTAAAAAATATTTTTATTAATTAAAAATTACATAAATAATTATATATCATTGAATTAAAACTAATCAATCCTAAATCAAATCATAAGTACAATTTAATATCTAATTAATCACATAAAACAGAAATTGATATAAACAATCTAACTCCCAAATATCCCAACTTTTAAAAAAAAATGGATTTCTTTTATTGAGATCTTCATCGTCAAACCCAGATTAAATTTTTTTTATCAAAATCCATAACAAAATCAATCTATTTAATTTCTTCCATACCCAGTTTCATACACAAATGATGAACAAAAATCATGTAAAAGTATGAGTAAAACCCAAAAAAAATATGAACAAAAATCCAACAAAAATATGAACAAAAATAAGCCTATCCCACACAAACATATTACACAAGCAAATCATCTCTCAACAAAACCCACAAATCCAGCTCCTTCCAACCTAGATTCATATGTGTCCTATCCCCATCACTCAAATCTGAAGCCCCATCACCCTGTTGCCAAACCCAGACCTCCATCCGTCGCACGCACATGGTTTTGCAAGCTTCGGTCCAAGTCTCCATCGATCGCACGCACCCAACATCCTGCAGAGAAGAAGAAGGTGAAGACTAAATCCAACCCACCTTCGTTTGAAGACCAAATCGAAGAAGGAGGAAGCCCCACCGCGACCCAGCCCCAATTGCCATTTGAAGACCATATCCAAAAAAGGATGAAGAAGGAAGCCCTCGTAGGTGTAGAAACGTAGATCCCGTCATCGATCTACCTGTAAGACATGGGAAGAAGAAGAAGATGAGGCCAAACAATGAGATAGGAAGAAGAAGAAGAAGAGGCAAAAAGGAGAAAAAAAAATCAAAGTTTTTTATTATGTTAGATTAGTTTTAATTTGTGTATCTCTTTGTTTATTTTATTTACATTTAAGATTTTTATGTTTATGATTATGTTTAATTTTGATTTTTATTCATTAAAATTATTTTTACATATTAATTCATTTAAATGTATTTAATAGTTAAAAATATTATTTTTAAATTTTTAATTCATTTTGTTTGTTTTTTTATATTATTAAATTAACTAAATAATAAAATATGAGGGCATTTTGGTCATATTGAAAAATAGTTTGACCAAAATCAGGCTTAGAGTATTATTTTGTTCCATTTTGCAAAGCATAGGGTCCGAATTGTCATTTAACAAAACAGAGGATCTGATTGATAATTTTTGCAAAACACAAGGTACAAAATGGTATTTACCCTTTTTTATAATTAACTAGAAAGAAATTTGCGGCATTAATACCTATGTAGTTTAACTTGTTACACTTAAATCCCTATGTAAAAATTTGGCGGCAAAACTTCCTACCGTTAGACATTTGGTGCAATCAAAGGTCCATACTGTGGTGAAGCCTCACTTAAGTTTGACTTTGTGGTTACTTGTCAATTTCTAATTGGTTGAAAATTATTAAATATTTTTAAAATAATTTAAAAATTATTTTCAAAAGTCTAATTAATTTAAAATAATATAAAATTCATTAAAAAGTTAATAAAATAAAAAAATATATAATTAAACAAAAATATAGAAAATAAAATAATCTTTAAACATTTTTTAATTTTTTTTCTCATATTCTTCCTGATCACGTCGACTTCCTCCCTTCTTCTTCTTCTTCTTCTTCTTCTTCTTCTTCCCAAATACCTAGATCCCTAACCCATAAAACCCATACTCTCAACCTCTTTGACTCCATCTTCAACCTCTTACCAAACACGACTCCTTCTTCAACCTAACTTATTGACAGCGGCGACTTGAGCAGGGATGTGCGGCAACAGATCTGAAGCAATGTTTTTTCTTGATTTTTTTATTTCTTTTTTTTCTTTGGCTGATTTTTCAATGAACCATTTGTAAAGATAGTGTTTTGGGTTTGTTTTTTTTTTTTTTTTTTTTTTCAGATGAATGAGATTTGTTAGTTGTCGTGGGTCTTTGAGCAATGGGTTTCAGGGGGTCGGGGTGATCTAGGGTGAGATGGGTTCCAGGTTACATATGAAGTCTCAACGTGTTATACCCAAAAAATAGGAGAATGCATTCTAGGAGAATTAAGGGGAGTTGTCCTAGGAGACCCCAAGGAAGATGTGGTCCTAGGAGACCCCAAGAGAGTGATCCTAGGAGAACCCAAGGATGAGGTCCGAGGAGAACTCAAGAGAGTGATCCTAGGAGAACCCAAGGATGAGGTCCGAGGAGAACTCAAGAAAGTGGTCTTAGGAGACCCCAAGGAGGAAGTGGTCCTAGGAGACCCCAAGGAGGATGTGGTCCTAGGAGACCCCAAGGGTGTGTTTGAGGTAAGCCTCCCAAGGTTTCCTAAGTGTTGGCTCGAACGTGTCCAAGGGAAGTAGATAAGGAGGAGGAGTCCCATGCAAGCCAAGAATGGAGACTTAGATTTTGCCAAGGAGAGCCTACACAATGTCCGATCGGACATAGTTGGGAGATGCTAAAGGGGAGTGCCTCAGGCTTGTCCAAGGAGAGATGTCAAGGAGGATGCCTTGGACCACCTTGGTCCAAGGAAAAGGCAAGAGGAGGATGCCTCGGACCACCTTGGTCCTAGGAGAAGGCCACAAGGTCCGATCGGACCTTGATTGGAGAAGGTATGCTCGGACTTGTCCGAGGTGAGAAGCAAGGGTGTTGCCTCAGACCACCTTGGTCCGAGGAGAGCCAAGCTTGTATCACCTTGGTCCAAGGAAAGCTTGAAGGAGTAATCAACATGCACAAGTCCTACCACCATGCACGTTCGACCAGCACTTGCATGGGTAGTCAGTAGGAGGTGGATCAATTAGCTAGAGGAGACTAAGTCAAGGTTCCCAGAGACAGCTTCAACAACATACGCGGGAATCTCTCATTCCTCACTCAAATTGAGGAATTAGTTGTATTTTAAATATTTATTGTAATATAAATATAAGATGAATAATAAAATATCCCTATCTAAAGGGGATATCAGTTGAGTATCCCAGGCCTATAAATAGAGGGCTTATGAGATTAGAGAGGGGTTCTTCTGCTTCTTCTTTCTAGAGAGAGAAAATTGGGTCTGTGTATTCTAGAGAGAGAAAGTGCTAATATTTGAGAGAACTCTTGTATTTTCACAATCTGTACTGAAGAAACTCAGTTGGCTCAGTCCATCTGATCTTGAGTATAGGTCTATAAATCACAACTCTAAGTGGATTAGGCTATTACCGACAATCGGGGCTGAACCACTATAAAAATCTCTTGTGTGTTCTTTATTTTCTTTATTATACCGTCTATTGTCGTTTACATTCTCTTGAAGGCTTGTTGTTATTGACGTTCTCACGTCGTTGGCTAAAAATACAGTCAACACAACGGTTGAGAGGATGATTTTTCTGGGTTTTGGATGTGGGTATTCGGGAAGAAGAAGAAGATAAGAATAGGAGGAATTTTTTTTTTAAATATTTTATTTTATTATAATTATAATTATTTTTTATTCATTTTTAATGGATTTTTAATTTTATATTGTTTTAAACTAATTTGATTTTTTAAATTATTTTTAAAATATTTAATAATTTTCAACAAATTAGAAATTAACACGTAACCATCAAAGTCAAACTTAACTGAAGCTTAACTGTAGAGACCTTTGACTGCACTAAATATTTAAATGTAGGTAGTTTTGAAGCTAAAATTTTTACATAGAGATTTAAGTGTAACAAGTAAAAGGGAAGTTTCAATTTATATGCTTGATAAAAGTTATAATTACAAAAAAATGCTAGGCATATTAAAATTTTCAAAATAATGCTATTTTTTTGTACTTTACCCAAAATGCCTTTACCATTTCCTCCTCACTTTTCACTCCTCATTTCTCTCTTCCCTCTCTCTCTCTCTCTCTCTCTCTCTCTCTCTCTCTCTCTCTCTCTCTCTCTCTCTCTCTCTCTCTCTTATTTCACTCACTCTCACCTCACACCACCACCACACTAAATATTATATTTCGAACAGATTTGGACATGATTTTTGAGTTTTTTTGGCGATTTTTTTCAAATCTGAAACTCTTAAATCTGCAGAAAATGACCTTGCTCGATGGTGGTTCGATGGTGCTTGATGCCAGCTCGATTAGACCTTCAAAATCATGATTTTTCATGAAAAAATGACTTAGCTTGATGGTGGTTCGATGGTAGCTCGATAGTGGCTCGATGGTGCTCGATGCAATTCTTGCAAGAAAGATAATTTTTCACTCGGGTGTCCGTTTGTGGTGATTTTTTTTATTTTGGATATTTTTTCAAGATCTACACGTTTAACATGTTAATATGCACATTTGTGAAGTGTAACACTTGTAAAAAATACAAAAGTGCAAACATACCTCATGTGCTAAGACATCTTTTGGTATATTTTTAAGTTTTAAACTTCCCAAATGTGCATATGAGCATGTTAAACGTGTAGATCTTGAAAAAATACCCAAAATAAAAAAAAATCACCCCAAACGGACACCCGAGTGAAAAATTATGTCTCTTGCAAGAATTGCATCGAGTATCATCGAGCTACCATCGAACTACCATCGAGCTACCATTGAGCCACCATTGAGCTAAGTCATTTATTCATGAAAATCTTGATCTTGAAGGCCCCAGCAAATGGTTGCTCGATAGTGCTTGATGGGGCCATCAAAATTGAGATTGTTCATGAAAAAATGACTTTGCTCGATGGTGGTTCGATTATGGCTCGATGGTGCTCGATGTGATTCTTGCAAGAGACATAATTTTTCACTCGGGTGTCCTTTTGGGGTGATTTTTTTTTTTGTATTTTTTCAAGATCTACACGTTTAACATGCTCATATGCACATTTGGTAAGTTTAAAACTTAAAAATATACCAAAAGATGTCTTAAACATGAGGTATGTTGGCACTTTTGTATTTTTTACAAGTGTTACACTTCACAAATGTGCATATTAACATGTCAAACATGTAGATCTTGAAAAAATACAAAAAAAAAAAAAAAATCACCCCAAACAGACACCCGAGTGAAAAATTATATCTCTTGCAAGAATTGCATCGAGCACCATCGAGCCACTATCGAGCTACCATCGAGCTAAGTCATTTTTTCATGAAAAATCATGATTTTGAAGGTCCCATCGAGCTGGCATCGAGCACCATCGAACTACCATCGAGCAATGTCGATTTTATTCAGATTTCAGAGTTTCAGATCTAAAAAAAAAATACCAAAAAAACTCAAAAATCATGTCCAAATCTGTTCAAAATACAATATTTAGTGTGGTGGTGGTGTGAGGTGAGAGAAAGTGAAATAAGAGAGAGAGAGAGAGATGGGAAGAGAGAAGAGAGAAATGAAGAGTGAAAAGTGATGAGGAAATTATAAGGACATTTTTGACAAAGTACAAAAAAATAGCATTATTTTAAAAATTTTAATATGTCTAGCATTTTTTTTAATTATATAGCATTTATCAAGAATACAAAGTGAAATTTCTCAAGTAAAAATACATTAGTATTAACGATGCAAATTTCCAAAAATATTTTCACCAAAATTAGTTCATTGATACCATTTTGATTTATTTTGAGTCATTTTTTCCTACAATTAAATGATGCTCGGTTTGTTGGAACATAAAAAATTGAATGGAAATGGAATGAATGAAAGATTGGACATTTCCGATGAAAAGAATGAATGAGTGATTGAATGGGTTTAAGCCGATTGGTCTGTCTGAGTTCGCCACTTCTTCTTCACCGCCACCCCCATCATCATCCTACTTCCTCTTCATCCATTCTTCACCGGCTTCCTTCACCTTTCCTCTGCTACCCTCTTAAATGCCCTATTTTTACACCTTTGCCACTCTTCCCTTCTTCTACTACTACAACCCAATCCTCCTTTTCCTCCTCCTCTTCCGCCATGGAAGCTCCTCCTGAGGGTTACAGAAGAAACGTCGGTATATGTCTCATCAACGATTCCAAAAAGGTCCTATAAATATATTTGCATATCTTTTATTTATGTATACTATATATTGCGCACACACGAATATATATGTGTTTGAGTAGAGTTTGATTTTCTATTTTCCTTTCCATTTTTCTGGCAGATTTTTGCTGCATCGAGGTTAGATGTACCAGATTCATGGCAAATGCCGCAGGTAATTATTTGAATGGATTGCTTGAATAGGAAATTTGCAGCGTTATTGCTTGAATAATTTGGGGTTGGATAATTATGGATAATTTGAGTTCTTGCCCATTTTCTTTTTATCTCTTGTTTCTTTATATGGAAAAACTTTCATAGAAGAAATTAAAAGGAAAAACTTTGTGTAAGTTTTGTTGTAAGTGCGATAGTGATTCTGTAAGAACACATAAATGATTAGCTTACTGTGTCTAAAAGAATTTGATGGGTAGCCATCAGGCTCAAAAGTGACTCCCACTAGATATATGGGGTTTGCTTTTGTTAGTTTACTCCTTCCCAACCATTGTAAGGTGCAAAGGGAGTACAAGTAAAAACAGATAAGAACTTGATGGGTTGACAGTGGAAAGTTGTGAGTTAAAACTTCAATTTAATTATCGTATATGTGCTTTTGGGATTAACTCAAAGCATATCGAAACAATCATGATATGAGTTTGTGCATAAGCAAAGCATAACAACTATGATTGATTTTTTTTGTTTATTATTAAGTGAGATCTAGGACGAAGTGAACTTTTTTCTCCATTCATCTCTTTCTACCTCAAGATAAATAAAACGTGAAATTCATGCTATGTTTTGGAAGAGATGAACGAAAGATTCACATTGTCCAAACTCAAACTTTGAGTTGTTATAACTATCTTTATAATATCTTTGAATCAGTGTTGTATATTTTGCAAGATTTTATGACATTGAATATAATATTTGATTCTCTTGTGTTTTAAAGGGGGGTGTTGATGAGGGTGAGGATCCCAGAAGTGCAGCCATAAGGGAATTACGAGAAGAGACAGGAGTGACTTCTGCAGAAATCCTTGCAGAGGTACGACTTGTTTACTGTTGCGTACATTGCCTTAACGTTCTAGACATCTTCTTTAAGGTTGCATTTTGGTTCAAGACTGAAAAAAGTATCCTGTTTGGTTTTGGAAGCAATATATTTCCCATTTGATTAATTTTAAAACACCAATCTATTTTTATGATGAACATATTTGGTTGTTTGATAAAGAAGTAGAGCGTTGATCATTTTTATGTTCTGTTATTGCATTAAATATTATAGTTACTAAACTCTATGATAAGATTGAGATGAAGATCCAGAGAAAGGCTATATATTATAGATTATATTCACTATTCTTGTATCAAAAAATAAGATTTTTAGCTTAAGATGTGTAAAAATTTAGGATAGGCTTCAGTACTTCCTCTAGGTTTATAAGATAGCATTCTAGACTTTCTCTCTCTCTCTCTCTTTAAAGTTCTTCCTCTCTGTTGTTCATGCATTAGCTTTATATTTAGCTCTCCTCACACTTCCACTAGGAAAATAATCGGGAGTGATGCTCATGCCACCTTGTTAAATGATTAACAACCTTCTTGTTTTTGTACTGGCTATATTATTCAGGTACCTCATTGGTTGACATATGACTTCCCACCAAAAGTCAGGGAAAAACTTAGACATCAGTGGGGAGGAGATTGGAAAGGCCAGGCACAGAAGTGGTTAGTATTAGATTTGAGTTTGTGCAAGTACCATTTTTCATCTATGTAGTTTCGATGCATTGCATGCTTTGTAGGGAGCAGCCAGCACATTGACCTTCATTTATTAGTATTGCTAAGGGATTGGTGTCTAACACCACCCTATATGGCATACCGTCATTGGTGCAATTTAGCATCGGGTCCCACATATTTGAATTTAAACTAGAATATGTGGGATCCGATGCTAAATTGCATCAATGAACATTGCTATTTTAGTTAATTCATTGTTTCAGGACAAAATAAGACCTGTTATAACCAGCTGAGATTTTTGCAAGCATTTGAATTATTGACACACAATGATGTGGTAGTTTAGCTTAACCAATCACATTTATCAAAATTAGAATCCACTGATTTAAAAAGCAGTGCCACAACACTGTGTGTAGTGTTTGAGTGCATATTTTGGGTGCAAATATCATTACTCTATACACCTAAACATTAAAGTGACGTGGTAGTTTAGCCTAACTAATCACATTTATCAAAATTGAGACCTACTGTTTTAAAAAGCATACACTCGTGCTCTTATGCTACAACTGTATGCTCTGGAAATCAAGCCTTTCGTTCTTGCAAAAATAGAAAAAGCTTTCTGGTTCCTAGTCCATTTTATGCCTTTCTCAATTCTCATCGGGATACAAGTGTTGTTTTTCCAATATGCATATGTTATCTATGTTTAAATTAAGGTCATCTTAACTTTAATGTTTGTTATCCTTTCTTTTTATTTGAATAAAAAGAACGAAGGAGATTGTCTGAAAAAAAAAATTGCCGTATCAATTTGAAGAAGAAATAAATGATACTAAACAAGCTCTAATTAATTTTGTTCGCACTGTGGAAAAAAAAGGTTTCTGTTTAAATTAACTGGAAAGGATGAAGAAATCAATCTTTTGGGAGATGGTACTGAGAAAGCTGAGTTTGGTGAGTGGTCATGGTTGCCAGCAGAACAAACAATTGACTTGGTGAGTATACTATATTGTAAGTTCAACAGATTTGTATTTACCCACTTCTTTTATTTTGACTACTTTTTGCTTTTGCTCTCCAACAATCTCTGCAGGTTGTTGATTTTAAGAAGCCTGTTTATAAAGAAGTTCTAGCATTTTTCGCACCATATCTTCAATAACCTCAAAACCTTATATTAACATTGAAACCTAAATTTCTCTTGTAACTTTCGCACATTATGATCGGTTGAAGCCATCTATCTGGATATGTGATGGTGTTCCTCTCTTTTTGCTGTTTTCATATGCCCCGAATGCAATATTTATATATTTGAAAAGGGGTTAAAATTATTATTATAGGGGTCTTATGGAATTATGCCCCATTTTTGGGTTTTGATTCAGTATCTCATCAGCTCATTTATCAACCCAATTATGTTCACCAGTTCATTAATTTGGTCTAACAAATCATCAACCTAATGTATCAACATGGTTGTAATTTTATTAACATGATTTATTAAATTATCTTGGTGCATCAATCTTAAAATAAAGATAATTTACTATATTAAAATGCCAAAATAGGTCAGTTACTCGTATGTTTATATATATAAATGGTTGATTTCAGCCATCAGCAATTATGAAAGTTTAGTTTTGAAAAATGGCTTGTGTAAAATCAATTTGCATCCAAGCTTGTGGAATCACAAATTAAGATGAACTAACCTGTAACTATCAAGGATTTAATAACTACTCACCTGTAGTGAATGTTTCTAGTAACTAGATTTTCATCAAAATTGTAAGTCATATTAGCATAATTAAAGTTGGTTTCGACCTAGTTTGTATTACGACTGCATTTACTTGTAGTTGAAATGCCTTAAAAATGTGAGAAACTTTATGTGATAGCAGAACGAAATTCTCAAAAGTTTTCTTTTATAATTTTACAATTGTCTCATAAAAGCACATGGAAGAATTCAAGAAGGAACTTTCTTTATGGTGTTGACCAACTGGAGAAGTGGCAAGAAGCAAATCTGTGACAGAGGATTTCTTTGCTCACCGGTTTCATTACATTACATTAGGTGACTAATATAAATCCATATAGTTTTACCTCTAAGATCAGAAGTACATAATCACAACAAGGCACGACACGAGCACAGCCAGCTTCTCAGAACTCAGAAGAAAGCTTATGCTGAAGAAGAATAAGCCTTCAACTACTTAAGTCAATACTGCTGAAAAAGGCGGCATTTCATAGAAAGCTTTGGTAAACTCACAGATGGATTGAAAGTACAATTACTTGTGTAGAGCTTCAGTGCCTCACAAATGAAAACATAATAAAAAAAATGAGACTAATCACTGGACTTCTCAAGTATATTTTGTATATGATCAGCAAGGATATTGGCAACAATCTCTGGGGAGAACCTTCTAATCATGTCTTCCCTTGCTTTTCTGCCTCTTGCTTTAGCTTCATCCATGTTGTTCATCACATGCCTCATTAAACCACAAAGCTTACTAACGGAAGGTTCTGCCCAAAGATGCCCTTTAAAAGGCCCCTCTGTTACTTCATTCATTCTATCAAATGCCAATGGATAGCTATTTTCCTCTGTCAAAAACTCAGTTGGCCCTGACCAATTGGTAGCAATTACTGGCAAGGACATTGCCATGGCTTCCACAATGGGTCTTCCCCACCCTTCTCCTCTTGATGGAAGAACAAAGGCATCAGCTGCCTTGTAGAGCCGAGGCAAATCAGTTTGAGCTATGTGGCTATCAATAACATATACTGGAGCCCAACCAGTAGCTGGTTTTTCTATATTAGAGTCCTCAACAAAGTCCACTATCTTATTCCCAAAATCTCCATCAGAGTGATATGGATTTGTTAAAAGATACAAACTAACACCATCAACACCAGAGAATTCCTCCAAATACGACTTCAACAACACGTCCCATCCTTTTCTATACTCCCACTTAAAGATACTCAAAAACACAAACTTCGAATTCAAATTAGGGGTTCTTGTTCCTAAAACCAAACGTCCTGTAGAATCTAGATTTAAAGGCTTATACGCAAGTGGATCAAAGAACTTTACATCAATAGGCTGAACAATCTTCACAACTTTAGATGGGTCAACCCCGCTTTCTATGAATGTTGATACATGAAATTCGGTAGGCACCCAAACATAATCCATTTTATTACATCTCTTGACGTGTTCAGCGTTCACCCTATCAGTCTCAAACATGGTCCTACCGATCACAGCCTTGAAATTTTGGTAAGCACCTGGTGGGCATGGCATAGTTTCAAACAGTGGAGGGTCCCAGGCACCAGGCTCACTGTGACAAATCACAACAGTTTTACTCATAGTACATTCAGTCTTGTGAAGCTCAATTGCCAAGTTCTTGGTAGTAACTGGCAAACCTTCCCAAAAATCCAAGGATTCTAGATCACCATGATGCTCAATGGCCATTCTAAAAAGTGGGCTTTTCACATTTTCATGAAGGGCCAAAATATATGACCAACCTTCTGAACTGTACCCACCACCTGAAAGGAAAGGCGCCATCCATAGGACACAGTAGAGAGGCTTAGAAATAGGTTTTGGAATTTGGGTATTTCTGGGCTTTTTAGTTCGAACCAGAAACTCCAGAAAAGTTTGGAAAGGACTGGAGTGTGATGAGAATTTATGTCTCAGGAGTTGGATATTGTAGTAGTCGGTTTTGGTAAAAGTGAAGGAGATTGCTACGAAGAGTATGAGGATTGGGACCACAAGATAGGTCTTTGAAATAGGATTTTGATTTCGCTCCGGCCAGTTAACGGGTTGCAGGTTCTCTTGCGAATCCATGGCGACAGCAGAGAGGGCCTAGGGGGCCAGAGGGACGAGGGTGGGAGAGACGAGAGAGAGACTCTTTTCTGCTCATTTCATTTTTTTAGTTGGTTTATACATTACGGAAAAAAGCCGTAAATGCCTCTATGATTATTTCCTTTAAAAAAAAAAAACCAAGAATAGTTATAAATACGGCTGGCAATTCGTGTTTTGTAGAAGTATTATAATAAACAAGAGGAGTGCTAAGTAAAATCTTTATTACACTTTATTTTATACTCATTTATTATACTTTCCTTCGTTCATATGACATGGGATATTATTTAATTTTTTATATTATAATATTTTTTCAGATTATTAGTAGAATTTATGTGTCATTCATTGTAAGTGTACACACGGGTCGAATTTTTTTGTTTCAGATTTGGGGTTTATGAGTTTTAGGTGGAGAAAATTGATACCGAATCCAATCCGATTTTTTTGGGTTTTTTTTCAAATTCAGGTTGTCGGGTTTTGGGTTGGGCCGAAAATGGGTCTTGGTACAATTTTTTTCAAAAATACAATTTTTAACACTTTTTTAATTTTTAAAGTTTGTTGTTAGTCTAAATGTAAATTTTTGGAGCATTAAGTTACTAAATTATTATGTTAATTAAAAAAGACTAAAGAATTAATTATTATAATTATTGTTATTTCATTTTCACCTTATTTATTATAGTAATAATAATTTAGACATATAGTACCTCTTTCTCGGGAAAAACCAAATAGAAAGCAACCTATTTTTTATTATTCATTATTCGCAAATGGCAATGGCATGGCTTTCTTCACATACACTAACACTATGTGAACCCTCTTCCAACCCCAACTCCTCTACCCATTTAGAGAGAGAGAGAAGTGAAGGAGAGATAGAGAGTAGAATCAGTGGAGAGGGGTCGGTGATTCGGTGGCTGCTGCCGTGTGGTGCGGAGGTTTGACACCGAGGGGTGCAGCTGCAGAGGGCTGATGCCGAGGGCTGGGCTTGAGCTTCGGTAAGCAGAGCTGTAAAGGGGTGCGACAGGGGGCTGGGCTTGGGCGGCGGAGGGCGCTATGGTGCTGGTGGGCTGGAGCTGCGGCAGAGGGCTGGGCTTGGGTGGGTCGGGCAGGCAAGGCAGGGGCAACCGAGGTCCGAGAGAAAGTGTCGGGGGGGGGGGGGGGGGGGTGGTTGCTGTGAGCTTGCTTAGGTGACCTTAGGGTTTTTTTTTGTTTTTGTTTTTGTTTTGAAGATGAGAGAATTTTTTTTTTTTTTTTAAATTGTACTTTATTACGGGTTTTGGGTCTAAACCCGAACCCGAGATACTCTAAATGCAAAACCCGAACCCGAGATACTCTAAATGCAAAACCCGAACCCGACCCGAGAGGGTTCAGGCCCGGATTTAACCCAAATCCGACAGGTTTTGTCAAAAAATGAGTTTTCGGGTTGCGGGTCGGGCTGGTTTGCAGGTTTTGCGGGTCAAATGTTCACCCCTAATTCATTGGTTTAAGAGAGTACAAAAGATAGTGTAGAATAAAGTGTATTTAACATTTCTCTGATAAGCAAATGCTAAATCTAATCCCAACTTATTTATTAATTGTGTCAAAAATTAAAACTCAAAACTCGACATTCTTCTAAGAGCAACTCTAATAGTGTCTACCCCATTGGTTGTCCAAAATGTCCACATCATCTTAAAATATAATTTTTTAATTTCTCCTTCATCCACATCAATTTTGGCAACATTTTCCATACAAATACTTCAATACTAAGCCACTCCAAAAATATAATTGTTTATTTTCTCTCTCATCTACATCAATTTTGGCAACCTTTTTTATACAAATACTCCAATGCTAAGCCACTCCAAAAGTTATCAACTATGGTCCCACATATTATTATTTAATATATTATTTTGTAATTATAAATATTGTCACACTAAATTTTTTAAATTCATATATTAATATAAATAAATATTACATGAAATTTAAGTTAGAAGAAATTTAAAAGTAGCACATAAAATGACATAATCATAATAATCATTCTAAAATAAAAAAAAAAAATGCTAATTAGAATGATTTCTAAATTTTGACCATATGTGCTCCACCCAAGTACGCCTAAATGTTGCGATGAATGTTTATGTCACGAATTTAAGCATTTCTTTGAAGCATTGTTGGGAAGTTAGAAATAGGTCTATAAAATACTTCAACCGTTGGGGTGTCGGCGGGACCTTCCTCTTAATTAAAATCAAACAAACTATCATATGCATCTCTTTTATCCTCGATAATAATATTGTGCAATATGATGCATGCACACATAATATCTTTAAGAACATCTCTTTGTAAAAAAAGTGTTGGTCCTTGTATATAGCAAAAACGAGATTGACGTACTCTGAATGCTTGCTCAACATCTTTGCGTACCGCTTCTTGGCATTGAGCAAATAATTTTCTTTCCTCTCCTTGAGGCAGTGAGATAGTTTTAACAAATGTGCCGCACTCTGGATAGATACCATCTGCTAGATAGTACCCCTTGTTGTATTGTGTGTCATTTATCATAAACTCAACCCTTGTAGTTTGCCCTTGTAAGATGTCAGTGAATAACGATGATTGATTTAACACGTAAAGATCATTATTGGATCCCAAAACACCAAAAAATGCATGGCATATCTAAAGATCTTGTGACTCAACTGCTTCGAGCATGATTGTTGGTCTACCGTGATCACCTCACGTGAATTGGCCTTTCCATGCAATTGGGCATTTTTTCCATTCCTAGTGCATACAATCAATGCTTCCCAACATGCCTGGAAAACCACTCACCTCCCCCATTTGAAGTAAGTGACGAATGTCCCCGACATTAGGTCGTCTCAAATATTCAGTTCCAAAAATCTCATTCACTCCCCGAAAGAAATTGACTAGGCATTTAATAGCAGTGGTTTCACCAATTTGAACATACTCATCAACGTAATTGACAAGCGCTCCTCCATATGCCAACATTCGCATAGAAACGATGCACTTCTGTAATGGCGAAAGCCCCCTTCTACCGACTGCATCAAACCTTATCTGGAAATACTCCGAATGATTTTCTAGAACTTGCACTATGCATAGGAATACGTGTCTACGCATTCTAAATCTTCTTCGAAAATTGATATTCTGTATACACGGGTTCATCAGAAAAGTAGTCATCGAACAAACGTTGGCGTCCTTCTACATGACCTCTACCAATGTGGGCTCTCTTTCTTCCTCACCTTGTTGAGCTACCCCATCCATGAAATTTGTGATACATTGATCATCATACTCGTCACTACACTCTCCTATTATGATAATTGTCTAGACTCATATTGTCATACAAATTCAGAGAATTTGGTGATTCCATTGTCAAACTTAGAGTAGATAATATTTGGGAATGAAAGATGAATGAGAGAGTAAAATGAAGGTTGGAATGGAGATTTAAGTAAAAGGAAGATTGAAATTTGGTATTTATAGTCGTTGAGTAAAATATAGCCGTTAAAAGATAGGTGCTAAAAATAGCCTTTATTCACTCACTAAATAATAAAGGATAATTTTTTTTAAAAATTACATAATAATGAGATTGCTAAAAACATAGCAATCACAACTTCAGGATATTAGTCTTAATATAAGTACACAAGTTTTCATGATCTTTCTTTTGCTCAGGAGTCATATGTGATGTGTCTATGATGAGATAATCCATATATTTTGAAATTATTTTATCTTTAGCCTCTTTCTCCCTTATCACCGCCAATTTCTCCAATGCAAATGTTTTCCGTTCATTAATCTCTATAAATGTAGTATGTGTGTCTTTTTTTCCTTCCATTTTCACTTTGCTACCTTTTGGCCAGTAGGGCGCACGTCACGCACTTCATCATCACTGATGTCTAAATTAGAAGATGAAGTATATGCCCCTGATTCTGACACCTTTGTTCTCTTACCACCTTTTGGTTGGTACATTGTATTCCATTTCAGCTCATCCTTTAGCAATCTCCAACAGTCTATAAGCAAAAAATTTGAGTTGTTATTTTCAGATTTGTACAATTGATGTGCATTCTCAAGAATTTGCTTACCAGAACAACCACTGTGATGTGCTTGTTGTACTCGTTTATAACACCCATTGAAACGCGCCACCTTTTGATTCATCTTATTCTAATGGTTTTGGCATTGCATTCCAGGTTTTTCTTGCTCACCTTTTTGGTTGGTGTTGTAGTATTATGCGTTTCGAGCTCATAAATGTGTAGAAGTTTGGTCATTCTCCACGATGGCATCCTTAGATGTATTAAGCCGTCCACTTAAATTTTCCAACCATTCAACACCATGTTCAGGTTGGGTTTCAGAGACAGATGTCGATGATGTTTCACGATTCAAATCAATACTAGACATTTCCATACTTTGCCTATAATTTCTTGAAACCATTTCGCGTTGGTGTAGGGAATGCATATGAAAGACATATGGTAGTGAATTTGCTGGTGTGAAGAATGAAGCTTGTTGGGGCGTCTCAAAAGAGCCAAAATTTTGGAAAGGGTAAGAGGACATGAGATAATTTTGAGAATTTGGAAAATTTTGGTTAAATTGAGAATATTGAAAATTTGGATTTTGGGGATTAGTAGAGGGAGAATTTTGAAAATTTTGAATGAATTGATAATATTGAAAATTTTGGATTTTGGGGGTTGGTATGGGGAGAATTTGATGAATTTTGAAAAACTTGAGAATATTGAAAATTTGGATTTTGAGAGTTGGTGTGTGGAGAATTTTGGGAATCCATTGGTAAGAAAATAAAATTTGTGAAAGACAATTTTGAAGAAGAAGGAATGAATGGTGTGAAAATTAAATAAAGTTGATGAATATTTATAGAAGAAAGTAAATTAAATAAATAGTTTGAAAAAAAAAAACATTGCAACGGTAAAAAAATATGACTGTTATGTTATATATAAATATATATGTACAATTAAAAAAAATAAAAAAATAAAAAGAAAAGCATCGTTGCCTGACATAGGCAACGATGCTAACGGTGCTGATGCTTTAATATTAATATTGTATATAGACTCTTCAGTGACAACGCTACATTGCCTGTCAGAGTATGGTCAAAAAACCATCTTAAAAGCAACTGTATTGGAGTTGCTCTAAATAGGTTAACTCGCTATGACGTTATAAAATAATCACATTTAATTTGATATTTGTAGAGTATGGTTTATAACATCATGTTTAATAAACAAGTTCAAATATGTTATTTCAACTCATATATCAGCTCTTTAGATGAATAAATTTTCATAAAACCTATGTAATATTCAAATCAAAATATAAGTAAGTATATACCATAATTAATTTATACGTAGCCATATTCATATATTTATATATATACTAATTATATATGCCATAATTTGTACTTGGGTCAATTTCAGGTTTAGCATATTTTATATGATTTTGAGTTATCGTGTCTTGCCATCTTCAGGGATAAAACTGTCCTTTAAACTAACTAGTTAAAGTTTATTTCTTGACCCATACAGTTAGTTATCCGAATCACGGAAAAATATTCAACCTCATTTCATTTCATTATTACTTCTCTCTTGATATAATTTATTGCTACCAAACTATAATTGGTTGCAACTGTATTTATTCGGCACTGGTAATTAATTTAAACGAATTATTTATTAATTTGGCAATCCTTCCAAAGCAGAGATCTTTCATTAGTCAAATACCAAAACTCACACCTTTCAAAAAAAAAAAACACGAAGTGGCAATTCAAACATGTAACTATAAGTTCATGTATAACTTATCCAGAAACATAATTCAGATTTATTAAAGCTGTATTTATGATTCCTTATTTATAACTACAGTGATCATACTTACATTTTGGCATCAACAGTTATAAAGAAAATGAAAATTTCAGTTTTCAGAAGTGAGGATGAACGAGTGTGTACTCCAGCAGACCAGGGCAAAGCACTACAGTTTGGACCAGTAGCGGCTAAGGCTCGCTTCAATTGATCCATGCGGTTCATCGGTTGGTAAGTAAACATCGTCTTCAAACTGCACAAAACAAACCGTGAATCAATCAAATCATTCATGAAAAACTTTAGTGTCACTTCGATCACCATAGATTAAGCTCAATACGATATGCAAGATATGATCACACTAGTTATGCTCTTCCCTAATACCAAACAATCTGATTTTTATGCATTGTTGAAAATTAATAACCCAATCTAACCGACATGACTTATTACAAATTAAAGATTTCTCTATTCTTTACAAGAGAAATTGAAAGTCAAGGACCTAAAATGCTAGAGCATTATCATTTCATTTTGTTAACTTGATCAAATTTCTACGCAACCTTAATTCTTAAATTAAGCTTAAGAAATATATATTGCAAAAATGTTCAATAATTTCTCTTGTGAGCTTCTTCCAACTTCTCTCCTCTTGACTTAAAAAATAATAATAAAAGAATTATAATGCTACGCCTCGTTTTGTTCTGCACTGCTGATTAAGCGAATTAATTGTATTCTCAATGCCTAAAACCACCTTAGGGGCTAAGTCAACTTAGGCTTCCGTTGGGAAATAGCATTAATATGCAGATTAGAAAAAATCACAACACTTTTATTATTATTATTAAAGAGTAATATAAGCTTAGAACACTTCGAACAAAATGACTCTCTTAAGACACTCTTGTGAACTCACACTTGGACTATTTTCTCTCTTACTTTAGGCACATACTATGCTTCTATTTATAGGCAACCAATGAGTCATCTAAAACTTTCTAGAATTTTCTAACCTTCTAAGTAATTAACTATTCTCTACTATTTTCTAAATAATTCTATAACTATTTATACATTGTCTAATTAGTTCTAAGACTCTTCTAGAACTTTCTATAATGTTCTAGGTTTCTCCTAGTACTTTCTAGAACATTCTAGAATTGCTAATGACTTTTAAGTTTCTTCCAGAACTTTCTAGAATATTCTATGTTCTTCCTAGTACATTATAGAAATTTAGAGCATTCTAGATACGGTAATGACTTCTAACGTAATAGGGTAGTAGGGATTGTGGGTTATATTTTGTAATAAAAGAATAATAAAGGGGTATGTGGTTATGGGAGGTGTAAGAGCCCATATTGAGTATATTTAAATAGGGCTGTGGAGATGGGGAGGACATCCATTGTATGAATATGAGATTAGGAGCAGTAGCTCTTTGGGGAGAGTGGTGGTCTCTCGAATACCACTGGGTTTATTAGTTATACTATGCTATTTATGTGTTCATTGTTCTTGTGTGTGAATCTATTTGGGACCTAACAGTGGTATTAGAGCATTATCAGAGCATTGATCTTGGCCATGGTAGAACAAGTTTTGGAAACTCGCAGCAAACAACCCCAGACAAAGGAGGAATCGTTTTAGACATGGAGCCAACAACTTGATAAAATCAATCTGAATATGACTCGAATTCTTGATAAATTGGATATGCTAGATTCTTTTCATTCTAAACTGGATAAAATTGGATATCCTCATAAAAGGTTCAATTATTGAGTAAATCTTTATGGAAAATTGCATAGATGATCTCCATATACAGTTATCTAAGTACATTATTCTTCCTCTCTCGCAGATATTATAAGCAATAAAAAAGAAGTCTACCTTCACTATACTGTTATTCTTGTTCGACAGGTTAACAGGTAAGAAATGAAGATTTGGCATTTTGAGTTGCACAGACGATACGTCAGGAATCCTGAAAACACAAACATTGAGAAGTTAATATAAAGCTGCCATATGTTAAAGAAGCACCCTGTAAGTGCCAGAATAGGTGACCTGTTAAGAACAGTCTTTGCCATCTGAAAAAGAGTGCTCTGAACAGACGGGCTATAGACTCCCTCTTTTGGAGGACCAAAAAAAGTGTCTGTCAATACTTTTTTCACGTCCAAATATCTCTCAGTAAAGTAGTTTAGATTCTGAGGAATGCTGGAAACAGATTCATAAGAGTACCTGCATAAAGTGTATCACATAAATCATAGCTCTCAATCCTATAGAACCAAGATATACATCAAGAATTTTACACAAGACACCATAGAACCAAATACATTAGTTTTTCATTAATAAGTCACTTAATCAACACATGAGGATAACATTCATACCTCCACGTTCCAGTTACCTCTGTTGCCAGAATCCTTTCTCGTGTTTCAGGAAGAACTGTGTATTTATCCCTGATGAATCCCTCAAAACCAGACTGCTCATAAAAATAAATAATCATATAAAGGTAAAAAAAAAAATATTGAAGTAATCAGCATATAAATTAGTGCATCAAATGATAAAATGATCGTGTACTTTTGCATATTTCCAAATTATATATCCAGACTCCATTGAAACATTTTACTTGCAAATTTTCTATACTCAATTTGGTGAATGAGCAGTTGAGCACTGGATAATCTTTTATGTTCAATTATTTACTGTACATGGTAGAAATCATACTCGAGAAAAGGATGATGGAGGCTTAAATTCTTATTTTGGATACAAACATACCTTTGTTGTCTTAAGTACAGCCAAACCTTCAACTCCAGATGTCAACTTTAGCATGCCAGACTTCTGCACTACTACCTCTGTTGTATGCCTCTCAGACCCAAGTTTAAAGCCTTTAAAACAGGATAATAAGCAAAATTAATATGAGATTTTAAATTAATAATTTATAAGGAAATAAGATGTGAGAACATGACATAGGCATATAGTAACAACTCTTTTTGTTTGTAACTGATTAATCTACAAGTTGAACTAATTTTTCAGTTAACAAAGAAAAAGTTTCTATGGTTAAATTTGGTTATTACTATTTTACTTCTTTTGAATGAATACAGTTAAATGCACCCATAAGCACATCTGTGAGCTGAAAAGCCATTTCCCTCTTTTTCATAATAATGAAACTAGCTTAATAGCTCCAATTTAGAGAAGGAGGGAGCTAAAAACATTTGAAGGAAGGTCATAATAGCCTGATCTTTGTATTAAAGAAAGTAGCAAGTTTACTCATTAGATTATTAATATAATATGATAAGCTGGGATTGCAACAATAGAGAAGTCTTGCATTGAATGAATAGAGTGGGAAAGACAGGTCTAAAAATGTTTGCATTAGCAAGAGGAAGGATGGCCCCACCCTGCAGCAAAGGTGCATGTACAAACTACCGATTCCTTGGTGTAATACCTATCTCATTGTTGCCCTTTTCTCCACAATCTAATCCACCATAGAAATTAAAATAGTTCTAAATGAATCACTATGGCCAACTTGGCTCTAATCTTGTCCAATCACATGCAATGTAAACAGTTAAGTTAAACCCCAAATCTAAACTTTATCTAGTCCTCTCCCACTCTAATCTTAAAGAAAATAAGGCCCCAATTTTCACTTCCTTCAAAAAAAACTTAAGACTACAAAACTTCTTCACATAGCTAAAAAAGTGTTGACACTTCTGTCTCAGGTCAAAAGCCAAGTCAGCTGAAAAAACGAGGGATTCTTTGTACCTATCACAGGACAGACCCTAGGCTTCATAATGAAACAAAGTAGTGAAGACTTAATTGATGCAAGGATAAAATCCGATGCAAACTGATTTTATTACCAAACGAAGTGATAAACAAGCAACCCAGCAAAGAATTCTCTATCACATAAGAAATTCATCACATGTTACGGCATATACATTTTTTTCCACACCTCGTCAATAAAAGACCGCAAAACTAACCATGTTCATGGGGTTGACCATCTACAGAGATACGCTCCCAAGGCTTTTCAACTATCTTAACGATGGCAGCATGTACCTGTAAAATATTTACAACTATAAGACTTTAAAACCAACTGAAAATAATAATAATAATAATCACTTCCACATTAGATCCTAAAGATAAATAAAATAACTTTTTTTTTTTGGGTTTCTTCAATCTCAATGGCATAGACTGCCATCAACATTTGAAACATGACTAAAAACAGGTGCAAGAATCTGCCAAAAATAAAATCAACTAACATCTTTTGGACGATCCTATGTATACTAATACAACAAGCATTCTTGTCCTGTTCCATAACACAGTGCAAAAATCAAAAGAATAGCATTAACTTTAAATACTATACTCCATTCAGTTGCATATATGAAAAACTATTCTTCACCTGCTGGTAATATGATGTGAAGTGTTTGCCCAGTTCAATTGCAAAGTTCTCCACTGAAAGTTGCTCTGTGCATTCCTTAGCTTTTGCATACACCTGTATAGCAGCAACTCAGATATCCTTGAAAATGTAAGTGAAGAGGAAATACTCTACTGCTATAAAAGATAATGTTTATTTCTTAGTAAGAAGATTCACTCATATTTTTGTTTTTCCGCAAAATACCAGTGCTATCCACATATCTATCAGTATGTGAATTAAGAAATTTAATTTGAATCGAAACAATAATGCCTTAGCTGCTAGACACTTCAATCTCTATTGATTACATATTGGCCCACACACAGAATTTCAAACACAATAATTTGATTCTATTCAAAGACAAAATTGTGAACCAGGTTGCCGAAAATCTAACTTTTATTGATATTTTACAAGTAACAGCGAATTCCTTGATGCACTTGAATCAGGGAGTCAAATTGAAGTCAAATATATTGATTCACTTTTTTATTTTAACATTCTTGGCAACCAAACAGATTAGGATTAGGAAATGAGAGAGAGAGAGAGATCCGTACGGTGTTCTTCATGGTATCAGTGGCGACGATATCGGAATTGTCGTCGTGAACATAGGAAGCGGCGCAATTGGAGAGGAGGCTGATGCTGACGTTCCATTCGACGATGGATTGGCGTCCGTCTACGTTCCTCCAAACTCTGGCGACTCTGACCCTGGCTTTGCCGTGCCTCTGCTCGAAGTTGAAGCCGTCAATCTGGTTGGCCATGGCTGGGGGTGGTGCTCTGCTCACCGACCGAAGCAGCTAGGACTAGAATTAGTAGAACAAATGTATCGTTACTCTGCTCTGTCTTTTATGTATGTATTATGATATTTTTCAAGTTGTGATATTTTTTAGCATTGCTACATGTATTATATAGTGCCAAATACCACCTAAAAATATGTGGAGTTCTATAAGTGATTTTTGTTTTTTTTTGCCAAAATTGTTTTTTATCATTTACTCAGTCTTTTCAAATCATAATATTTAAGTGCTAAATACTATTTTTTTTAAAATACATAAAAAAATATAAAATAAATGGTGATTCATTTTTAAAATATTTATACTTAATTTATGATAATAATAAATATGACATGAGAAAAAAAAATTTATAGTATTTTAAAAAATAGAATAAATTACATTTTTGTCCCTCAAATTATAACTACTATATGATCGTACTCTCGAATGATTCGTGTTGTTAAAAATTTCCTCCGAACAATATACATTACTGAAATATGAGAATTTTTTTTAGATTTTGTCCTAGGTGGCTAACAGATTGATGATGTGACATTTTATCTCTTGATATGACACTGTCATATGTAGAATAATTAACAATTTACTCCCGAACTTTGACCGTTACCAAATTGTATCTTTTTTATTAAAAAAATTAATTTTTAAATTCATAATAAATTAAAAACTTGAGTATTTTAAATTGTGTTAGTAACAATTGAAAAATATTACATATATGTATATATATATAGATACAGGGAGCTTTTTAGGTAGAGGCATCAATTTTGTCCGCATTTTTTATTTTTGGTATTTGGAGAAATTATAATTCAATTTTTTCAAAATAGATATAATAGTAATCCTACTAATTTTTTAAAAATTCTTAATAATTTACAGTATCGAAATCAGAGTTCAAATAGTCTATTTTCTACGCATATAAAAAAAATTAAGCACACTTGCAACTAACGGTTTAAATTTTGATTTCAGCATCGTAAATTATTCAGAATTTTCTAAAAATTAGCATAATGTCTATTACAACTATAATGTATGTCATCATGCAAAAAAAATTGAATAATAATTTTTTTAAATACCAAAAATAAAAAATAAAAAATAACTCTATGATAAGAGCAAAAATGATGTCCTACCTAATAAAGTGGATTCGTGAGTATTTTAAACACCCTTCTTTGTGTCACACGAGTCCTCGATCAAGACGACACCACTGCGAATACGGTGTCATAATTCTTAGTTTATTCGTTGAATAATTATTAAATATGAAGAATACTGTGTGCTGCTGAACACTAGGGGAGGGCCATAAGTTGATAGGAATAATATATATATCTGGTTTCAAATCGTAAGCATGTGACTATGCAATCCTTTTTAAGCTTGTAAACTACCACGTTTGATTGATATATAATATTATAAATGCACAATTATCACTATTGAATTGGTCAATTAAATAAAAATATATCCATGATTTTGCTTGGATCAAATCAAGACCCTGCTTTATCTCGAAGAATTTGATACATGTGATAATTTTTCATCAAATATTATGTGTCAGTAATTTTTTTTCTTCATACAGTACATGTACTTAGCATTGTATTTTTAATGAAAATTCCTTCTCATCCAGCCACCGCTCATCCACGTGGATTGGAAATCACCCCATTATTGAAATGTCAAACAATTATTGGTGTTGAATATGACATTAATTAGTTGAAAATACTAAATTTATCATATTGACCGCTTTATCATTAAACATGTGACCAGCATCGGTCGTCACGTTACTTAATAGGATTTTAGTAAAAATTAGGTTAGAACCCCATAATTTTAATATCTATTCTATATAAAAAATAGAAGGAAATTTTTTAGTTTTAACTAGTTTTTATTTATTTTTTTGTTGACTTTAATGAAATATTTTTTATATTTAACAAAATATTTTTATATTTTTAAAGTAAATTGTAAACATAATTTAGATAAAATTAAATAAATAAATAAATCAAAATAAAATATATTAGATATTTTATAATAATGATTATTAAAAAATAATAAAAAAATACGTTTTATAACTTAAATATGATTTAATTAAACTTAAACTTTACGTATTAGAATAATATCATATTAAATATATAATAAAATATAATTTACTATCAACTAGCCACAAACTTAAATTTAAAATCCATATATAATATTCATATTATATTAAATATATAATAAATTGTTGTCATTCCCAAATCTAAAAATTAAAACAAGCATAAACTTAAACAAAAATTAATTAATTAAAATATGATATTTTAAAGATATTTTATGATAATTTAAATAATTAAATCATATTTATTTAAAAATAATAAATGCATACATATCATTTTTTTATTTTATCAATTTGTGTAATTATTTGTTTTTTATCAAGTGATTGAAGCTCTTTTTCTTCATCAAATTCACCAAAGGACGTTGTGAGATACATTAGAAACTAAAAATAGCTGATGCATGTATACTACTGTCTACACTATTATTTTTTCTATTCTTATTTTATTTCTATTATTAATTTCTTTTTAAATATTATTGTAATTTATATATATGTCATGTAGCCATGTAAATATATATATCTATGTCAATATTGTGTTTAGATGTCATATATGTAGAGATTATTGATATAAATATTTATATATACTATATAACTATAATTCATTCTATTATATATATATTTTAAAAAAACAACGAACCCGTTTTTATTAAACTTATAAACAATGTTTGTAACTTTATAACTAAGCAAACTTACTTTGCACGTTGCTTAATTTTATTTATAGAATTTATTAATTATTTTTATTAAATTTGTGCCACTGTCGTATAAATTTTAAATAAATAAACAATATTATATATAAAAAATGACATAAATATATTAAATGAAAAATTAAACCAAAATATTGTTTATGATAATTTTAAATATATATATAATATGATAACCTTTTTTAAACATAAATGATAATTTTTTTAATAAAAATTAAGATTATGTATTATATATTATTATTATAATGATATTTTATAATATTTAAATTTATATTAATGTAAGTATTAAATATCTAGTCTTGTATTAAATATTATTATAATAATATTTTATAATATTTGAATTCATATTAATATAACTATTTAAAAATTAGGATTATATATTATTTTCATAAAAATATTTTATATTAATAATTATTAAATATCTAGTATTGTATTATATATTATTATAATAATGATATTTTATAACATTTAAATTTATATTAATATTATTAACAAATATCTATTTTAATTAATTTTAGAGGTATATTTCATTAAATATTTAGAATATTCCGTTAAAGTTAACAAAAAAAAGCTATTAAAATAAAAAAATTTCTGTTATCTATAAATTTTTTTATATAGAAGAGATATAATATTGTTTATTTATTTAAAATTTATATGACAATTAAAAAATATAATAAAGATAATTAATATATTTTAAAAATAAAAATTAAGTAAACTTGCGCATTTTACCTAGAAGTATATAATAGATATGATATACAACAGAAAAAACTTTATTATTTATTTGTTTATGAATTGTTTACCTTCTTCCATAAAATATAATTGAATTAATTGATTTTTTATTTTCTTTGGTAGGCAAATCATTTCAAATTTGGAAAAATTCAAGCCTCAACCAATAAAAAAAGGAGGTAGTGAGAAAAGGGTAATCAAAGATGAGGAAAACAAATATAAAGAAAAAAGAAGTATACTTTGGGGCCTAACTTCTCCAATTAGGTGAATTCATGTGTGTATACGTATTTATATATGTGTATATATATATATTTATATATAACTTGAGAAGTGTATACATAAAATGTTTGATGATAGGATATAGCCCTAATTGAGTCGATCAAATACATTGATGGTGTGTCTTATTTCAATAGCTAATAGTCAAATTTGATGATATTATTCTATTATTGAGATTGACAATAATAACTGATCATATAGATATTAGCATAGCTACATACCAAATAGTGTCAATACATTGATGACACTTTTTTTTCCTTTCTTTCTATTAAATATAACTTTATTTTAGAAAAAAAATTGTATGTTGATTTTCCATTTAAATTATTTGTTTTTTTTTTAATTTTGATTGCTTAATCTTAATTTTATTGTAAATTTGCAATGCGCAACAAAGAAGTATGCTTTGTTTGTTTTGTTTCTCTCTCCAGATCTTATTCTCACTTAGCTCTTTAACCATGCAATTAATCTCTTTTTATAGATATATACCATATATACATACCAAAATTTTACTTAGTTTTAAAATTGTAAATGTTGTCTATAATTTTAATAAAAACTGGTTTACTGTTATTTTTATATATATATATATATGTAATAGAATAAATTATAATTCTATAGTATATATAAATATTTATATCAATAATCTCTACATATATGACATCTAAACACAATGTATAGATATATATATATTTATATGGCTACATGACATATAAATAAAATACAATAATATTAAAAAATAAATTAATAATAAAAAATAAAATAAGAATAGAAAAAGTCAAAGTGTAGACAGTAATATACATGTATCAATTATTTTTAGTTTCTAATGTATCTCACAATGTACTTTGGTGAATTTGATGAAGAAAAAAAACACTAATCACTTAATAAAAAAACAAACTATCACACAAATTTATAAGATAAAAAAAATGATATGTAGGCCATTATTATTTTTAAATAAATATGATTTAATTAATTAAATTATCATAAAATATCTTTAAAATATCATATTGCAATAAATTAATTTATTTTTGTTTAAGTTTATGTTTGTTCTTATTTTTGAATTTGGCAGTGATAACAAAAAATTATATATTATATATTTAATATAATATTAAGTTCAATGTTAATTAAATTTTATTTAAGTTATAAAATATATGATTTTATTATTTTTAAATAATTAAATATCTCACAAATATCTTATTTTAATTTGTGTAATTATTTATTTATTTAAGTTTTAGTCATCTTTACAATGTATGTTAAATATAAAAATATTTCGTTAAAGTTATTAGAAAAAAATAAAAAATAATTAAAACAAAAAAATTCTATTATTTACACACATTTTATAGAGAAGAGATATGTAGAAATTTTAATAAAAATTAACAAATTGAGAACTTTTGGACTAAAGGAGCCCTCAGCCTTGCATGTGGCTCTTATTAAAATTTTCAATGGAAAAACTACACACACTGTATATTCTAAAATATACCCAATTTTATAAAAAAAAATTTAAAAATACGGATAATATTTTGTAATAGTTCTGTTACCACTTGTAATTTTTTTTAATTTAATCTATAAATGTTGTTTACAAAAAAATATATTGTTAGAAATTTGTAAATTTTGTTTTTTTTGTTCTTATTATCAATTATATCACTCTGTATTTTTTTTTAAGATTCTACATTTTTATTATTTTTTAAATCTTAAGTGATTTTGTAAAGGCCCCAATTTCAATTGGTCTTAATATTATTACTATTTTTTTATTCTATGGTAAACGTTTATTATTTTTTAATATACAATTTATTATGTTTGAGCTTTTTGATTGCTCTTCTTCACCTCTGTTTAACGTGTTTTCTTCAACACATCTAAGCATTTATTTTTCATTTTGTAACCCATAACTTGCCGACATCTTTACTTTTTTTTTTTTTGCCAAGAAATATGAAATTGTATTAAACTAGCAAATCGTTCAACAATACACAATTCATATCAGGAGGGATAGCACTCCTAAAAACAATACGATCAGAAATAATGCTAGTAGTCTTTGCTAATGAATGAGTTACAGCATTTGCAGATCGTTTTACAAATTTGATGGATACTTCATGATAGATGAGATCAAGCAACAACCGTCTGCAATCCTGAATAATTCTGCCGAAATAGGAGAGGAAAACAGAGGAGCTTCGAATAGCTTGTATTGACACCAAGGAGTCTGATTCCACTTCCACATTGTGCCAATCTTTAGTTTTTATCCAGCTAAGGGCTTCTCTTATCCCTAAAGCTTCGGCAAAATCAGGTTCAACTAGGCCCCCAACACAGCTTGCTTTGGCTTCCAGAAGACTCCCTTCATGATTACAAGCAACAACAGCAAAAGAGAATCGGTCTGGGCCAACAAAAAGAGCCGCATCTGTATTGATTTTAATGGTACCTGGGCGAGGAGGCTGCCATTTGACGGCACCGTCTGAGAGATGAGCGAATCCGAGCGAAAGATCAAAAGAACGATCTTGGGCATTCTTCCATTGCTCCAAGGTAATACGGGCAAGAGTCACGATTTCAAAAGCCTCGGCTCCTTTTTGATTCCAGATGAGCTCATTTCGTGATTTCCATAACGCCCAACAGAGCATGGGTATGAGCAATATATTATCGGCCTGCGTAGAATCTAGGAGCTTAGCAAAATGATCGGCGAACACACCTGGGTCATCGGGGTCAATTTGGACTCCAAGAAGATTCCAGCAAACTTGAGAGAATGAGCAAGAGAAGAGGACATGGGAGGTCGACTCACGGCATGAATTACAGAAGGGGCAAAGAGCATTCACTGAGATACCTTTGAATTGAAGATTACATTTAGTGGGGAGGCAATTAGTGGAGGCCTGCCATAAAAACGATTTGACTTTAGGAGGGATACCCAACTTCCACAATCTCTTCCAGTAAACCGAAATTTCCTCTGCCACCTCTGTTATCTCCTTCTTTTGAATCCATGAATGAGCACTTTTCACTGTATAATGCCCAAGTCTATCCAATTTCCAGAACCATGTATCAATTTCAGCCTGTATTGGGATATTCCTAATTATACCAACATCTCTATCAATAAAAAGGTCTTGGAGTAAATCTTCATCCCATTCACGTTGGTCAGCCGTCATTAACTGGGCAACTTTTTTGTTGACTAACACACTAGAGTTAGTATGGACATAGGGGTCCGGACTAGGGAGCCAAGGGACTTCCAAAACGTTTATTGATTGCCCATCTCCAATTCGAACAGCAGCACCTTGTCGAATGAGCTCTTGAGATGCCAATATGCTCCTCCAAATATAGCTTGGACTGCCTCCTATTGTGGCCGAAAGGAAGGAGGTATGGGGGTAATATCTTGCTTTGTATAATCGGCTGACTAATGTCTGCGGCTGTTGCAAGAGACGCCATCCCTGTTTCCCGAGAAGAGCAAGATTGAAGTCGTATAACGAACGAAAACCAAGTCCACCCGACTCTTTGGGTTTGCTAAGCCTACTCCAACTTTGCCAATGAATGCCGTTAGACTTCTTAGATGAGGAGGACCACCAATATCTATTCATTAAACGCTCAATGTCTCTGCTTGTTGCCAATGGGAGGAGAAAAACACTCATAGCATAATTAGGGAGAGCTTGAGCAACAGTCTTCAATAGAATCTCCTTTCCTGCTTTAGATAAAAATCTACTCTCCCAATTTTGAATTCGGATACGTATGCGATCCTTGAGATAGCCTAGGATCACTGACTTGTTACGACCCAATATATTAGGTAACCCCAAATAGGTGCTATTATCATCTGCCTCGTGAATGCCCATATCACCACATATTGTATCTCTGACCTGGATCGATGTATTCCTACTGTAAAAAATAGAAGACTTATCATAGTTTATTTTCTGCCCAGAAGCCTTCTCAAAAACGCCCAAAAGCTGCAAAACATGGTGTGCCTCCACGGTTGATGCTTTACAGAAGATGTAACTATCATCTGCAAAAAACATATGAGAAACCTTAGGAGCACCCCTAGCCACCTGAATACCATTAAGTAGCTTCTTCTCTTCATAATCTTGTAACAAGGCTGAAAATCCCTCTGTACAAATGATAAACAAATAAGAGGATAAGGGATCACCCTGGCGCAATCCTCTCTCTGGAATGATGTGGCCGAATACTTTGCCTGCATGCACAATCTGATACCTAGCGGAGGTAATACAGGCCATAAATAACTTCACCAGCTTCTCATCGAATCCCATCCTACGAAGGACCGCCTGTAAATAGTCCCACTCTACACGATCGTAAGCTTTGCTCATATCCAGTTTTAGGGCCATGTACCCTTGTTTTCCTGTGGTTTTTCTCTTCATATAATGCATAAGCTCATAGGAGATCATGATATTGTCTGTGATTAACCGACCTGGAATAAAGGCACTCTGCGTCTCTGAAATGATGTCATCAATCACCTGCTTTAGTCTGTTTGCCAACACCTTCGATATAATCTTATACAATACGTTACACAGCGAGATGGGACGAAGATCCAACATTGACACCGGGCTCTTTTTCTTTGGGACAAGCACTATGTTTGTAAGAGGCAATTGATCAGCAAACTTTTCTTCATTCCAAAAGCGTCGCACCTCATTAACTACATCTGACCCAACAATATGCCAGTATTTCTGATAAAAACCAGGACTCATGCCATCTGGTCCTGGAGACTTGTCAGGATGCATCTGGAAGATTGCAGCGTTCACCTCCTCCTCGCCTATAGGGGACAATAAAGCTAGATTCTGATCAGGAGTAATAGCCCTCGTAATACAACTAACAACAGGGTCCCAACACGGAACGGTGGACTTGAACAAAGTCTGAAAGTATTCCACCATTAGCTCTTGAAGACCATTATTCCACTCAATGAGTTGATTAGACTCATTATACAGAGAGTGAATATTATTTGTGCGCTTTCTGGTCCTAGCCGCTGCATGGAAATACCTGGAGTTGTGGTCACCTTCTCTCAACCATAATTGTTTGGATCGTTGTCGCCAAAACACTTCCTTTTGAGTCAAGATTTCAAAAAGCTCTTTACTAGCCTCTTCATGCTTCTGAATAGATCTTCGATCTCTGAAAGGTTTCAGTCTCTTTATGGTTGCCTTGCACCTATCCATTCTTTGTTTGAAATTACCAGTTATGCTTTTGCCCCACTCTTGCAAAGCTTCGGCACAAAGGGCTATCTTATCTAAGACTGGGGCATCTCGATCTTTCCACCACACTTCCTCAATAATCTTACCACACATAGGCTCTCTAAGCCAAGCATTCTCAAATCTGAACGGTCTACTGGGGGGGGGGGGGGGGGAGGATTAGTGACAGGCACAGGATCAAGTAAAATTGGACAATGATCTGAGGTGGATATCGCAACGTTGATAAGTAGAGATCTAGGGAAGAGATGAAGCCATGCAGAATTAACCAAAGCACGATCCAATCTGCATTCTACCCAATGGTCAGATCCACGACCTCGATCCCAAGTAAATTGGTAACCAGTTAATTCCACATCAACTAGACCACAGTCATTGATAGCTTCTTGAAAGCCCTGTAATAGCCAGGACGGATAAGGACGACCTCCTCTTTTATCTGCGATAGTGAGAGTGTTGTTAAGATCGCCTATAACACACCATGGTAAAGGAGAAGAATCAGCCAGATGACGAAGAAGTCTCCAAGTTGATGCACGCCTAGCACGATTAGGCTCACCATATACCCCTGTCAAGCGATGAGTTGGCCTATCCTTGGTGGTAATAATAACATCAATGTGGTTCTTGCCAAAAGATAATAACTGAGCTTCTTCCTTATGTCTCCATAATATTGCAAGACCGCCACTGTGACCTTGTGCTTCCACTACTATCATACCTTCAAACCCCAAAGAGTTCCTTATTCTGTCAACTTTGTCCTTCTTACATAGAATTTCGCAAAGAAAAATGAAGTTGGGTTTCTTTTGGAGAACTATCTCCTTAAGGAATTGAACGGTCCACGGGGTCCCAAGCCCGCGGCAATTCCAGCTTATAGTGCTCATAATTCTTGGCGGGACCGAATTACGGTACCCGCCGTATCCAAGTTTTTTGACAGAGGTGAAAATTCCTGTTCTTGATGATCAACATTCATGCTACTGTTCTCCACGTCAACTCCATTAGCCAGCATATTTTCATCTCGTCGATGCAGCTCAGGAGCAATATCCATTAAATGAGAGTCTATTCCTTCACGGCCCATTTCATCGCGGTCCATCTGAGTGATATGGGTAGCTGGATGCGAAGAAATCTCTACACGGCCCATTTCCACTACGGTTCTTCTCTTTTTTGTTTCAGTAACAAGAGGCCCATGTGATAGAGTATTAAATTCACGTGCCTTTTCATTGTCTTGAGAGCTGGAAGCACGTTGACTCTGTGACGAAGTAACTTCCCCAATCTGACGAAGTGGATACCCACGATTTGTGGGATCTTGAAGAGTGGGGCTGTAACCGTGGATCTCGAGCGAAAAATCTGGAGGAGCGTCAGCTGGGGGTTCGGGTCTGGTAGCAATCGCGGGAGAGGTTTCAGCCGTGGATTGGGACGGTAGTTCCTCAGATATACTAGTCCGGAGCCACTGTGCGCCGATTAACTTGGTTTGCCGGCGAAGAGGTGCGCGCATCCATTCTCCATATGGCTGGACAAGCTCGTCCTCCGGAGTATCAAAACGGCGGGGACAGAATCGTTCAGAATGACCCAGCAAACCGCAGATGAAGCAGAAAGATGGTACATTCTCGTACTTAAAGTTGATCCAAAACCATTATGTTGCTGTTTTTTTAATACGCATCCTCCTCTTTAATGGGTTACTCAGATTCACCTTAACCCTGATGCGCATGTATTCTCGCCAGCCACCCAAAAAAATTTTTGGACAAGAATCCACGAATATCCCAATATAATTACCCACTGCCTTGAGAACGCTTGCCTTCATGAAACCAGTTTGCAAATCGTGAATTTGAACCCACAAGTCCAGAGAATTGAGAGGAACACACCGCGGATTAACATCTTCGTTCATACGGGAGATTATGAGGGCTTTACGATTGAAGTACCATGGGCTTCCTTCCACCACCCGCTTAATGTCCAGTTCGTGATAGAACTGGAATAAAAATCTATTATTATCCAATTCTTTGATGAAAACTCCCTTCCCAGGTCTCCATATAGAAGCTAGAGTCTGTTGCATTGAAGGAAAATCAAATGATCCCGTTTGAATGAATCTGCCTATCAACGCCAGCCTCCAATTGAATCCTGGTTCCACCTCTTCAGTTGCAGCAATGTTGCCCTGTAGATCTAACCCACCCTCATCTTCTTCTGCCAAATTGATTGTACTCATCCTTGGCACCAACATATTGAAATCCTCCATTGAGATGAAGACAAAACCAGTAAATCACCACTAAGAGCCAAGGAAACAAGGAAAGCCAGTAAAACTCTGATGAAAGGAACCGACAAAATAAAGCTTTTTAGACTGAAAAAACGTTAGTAAAAGACAAAGACTTCATACCCATGACAAAACGTCAAGACTCATTTTAGTTATTTCTTAGTTACACAAATTCTCTCATTCTTTGTTTTAATAAATATATATAAAACCGAATCTACCGACATCTTTACTAAAGCTTTGAGCAAACACAAATTTTTGTATTTACTTCGTAAGTTGGGCATTTGTGATCTATATGCTCCAACTTAAGGGGTATCAAAACTTATATTGTATTATGCTAATATTGTATATGGGCTATATTTACTTTTTATTCTTTAGCATGGGCTTAGGCCCTTAATCACATAGATTAAGTTGTATATAACCTATGATACACAAAACAAAATTAAGGAAACAATTGATCTCATTTTGTCACAAAACATACATGAAATTGTCTAATAACACTAGCAAGCATTCGCCATATGAAATGCATACACTAACAACAATCCCAATATCATATAGTGAATAAATAAATATCTTTCCACCTTAACAATTTGTTTAGAAATATTTTTTTTTTAAAAAAACATTAATAAATTAATGGAGTTCTTAGCATGTATGGGATCTAAGTCCCAATATCATTCAATTTTTCCATTTCTAATTACTTCCGTACACCACTATTTTTGGTATAGTATATATAGTTAATAATATTGTTTTTTGTTTTTTGTTTTTTTATATTTGTGGAATGTAAATAAAGAAAATAACCACTACCATATTGAGAACCACTCCTCTCTGCTGAATGTTTGTTGAGATGAAATAAAACCTTGTATAAATAGAAGTTGTTGGAAATTATAGAAACCAACAATCCAAATTTGAAGTGAGCATATATATATATATTTATATATAAATAGTAAATCCTATAACCCCATATGCATGCCATATTTTTCTGCCAAAAAACCATATATTCTCTTCTCTATATTATTCAGACAAATTTACTTTCTGCATTTTTGTATATAATTCTCCTGACCAACCTCTTTCCCCACCATTTCATTCCAAAAAAAAAAACAAATATTATTTCAATTTGGGGTTTGGTATATGGAAAAATCAGGTGTGGAGAAGCGTAGGGTGGTGGTGGTAGGAGGCGGTGTAGCTGGTTCTATTGTCGCTCAATCTCTCCAATTTTGTGCTGACGTCGTTCTTATCGATCAGTAAGATCACATTTTAATTATTTTTCTTTTCTTGATTTTTCATTTTATTTTCTTAAGAAAACATATTAAATTATAGTAACTTCTATGAATGTTTTGCTCTCAGATACGTCTATTAATTGGCTTAAATGATTAGTTCTTTTCTTTAAGGTGGTTTGCTTGTATTGTGGATTTTGTGGGTGAAATATATGTAAATAAACTTTTCAGAAGTTTTCTTTCCACCCTAAAATATTATTTTTCTTCGAATAAAAAAAAGTCCTTTCTCAAATGGAGTATAACATTGAGCCAAAATTGCTCGTAGCTAGGTTTGTGGTGAGAGGAAATAAAACAATAATTTGAAACATTGTAAAGACAATTGCTTAAATTCGGGTCAAATATACATGAATGAAAATTTTCAATATATACCTTATTTCATTACTTTTTTGTTTTTCCATCCAATAAGAGATATAAACAGTGTATTATATTTAATTCAAAAAGTCAATATATTATATATTTAGCACAATTTTTAGCATTATGCTCAAATGCACAATTGTAAAAACTGTTATAAAATTTAATATTTCATTAATGTTAATTTGATATTTATTGAAAATATACAAAAAATAATCATTTTTCTTTATAAGATAATAATAAAATAATAAGGTACAAAGTATAACATTTAATGCAAATAGATAAAAAATAATAAAAATGACATAAAACTAAATAAAAAAGTGTAATATTTATGGCGATACAAAATATGCACCATGCTATATTATGTAACAAATTTGGCCTAATTTTTAGCATGTGCCAAATTTGGCATAACTTTTGGTACGCTATTGGAGCAAGTTTTTTTGTAGAGTGAACTATATTTTAGCAATGCATTACAAATTTGGCATTTCATTGGAAATGCTCTAATAGTCCAAATAATCAATGACTTGATTATTCCTTGAATGTTCTTGTTTTTCTCTATTATATTATCATCTGATTTTGGGTGATGAAAATGAATCACTTAGGAAGGAGTATTTCGAGATAGCATGGGGGACGTTGAGAGCAATGGTGAAGCCATCATTCGCCGAGAGAATAGTGATTAATCACTCTGATTATCTTAGAAATGTGAATATTGTTGCATCAACTGCGGTTAATGTCACAGATACTGAAGTTTCCACCGCAGATGGCCAATCTCTTCCGTATGATTATCTTGTCATCGCCACCGGTCACAAAGACTTTTTTCCAAGAACAAGAGACGAGAGGCTTAGTCAGTACGAAGCAGGTATGTTCGTGAAAATTAAGATACGTTTGGTTGAGAGCAATAGAATAGAATGGAATTCATTATTATTTCACTTCATTATTTGGTTGTAATTTAAAATATTGAAGTGGCTAAATTTGTGTTTTTAGCTTAAGTTTATCGAAAATCACTTTTCCAATAAGCCAAGTTTTATAACTTTTCTAGAAATAACTTATAAAGTTAAAAAAAAAATCATTTAACTAGAAAATCCAATCAAGCTCTCAAAAAAACTTTAAAGTCATGCCAACCAAATCCTGCATATCTCAATTCTCATATCTTTATTATTTCCAACCAAATGTACTTTTGTAATGACTTTAATAATCTTGGTCGTTTTTATGTGTAGAGTTTGAGAAGATTAAGTCGGCGAATTCGATTTTGATAGTGGGAGGAGGTCCAACGGGTGTGGAACTAGCTGGTGAAATTGTATACGACTTTCCAGAGAAGAAGGTGACAATGGTGCACTCTGGGGCAAGGTTACTAGAATTTGTGGATTCCAAGGCTTCACAAAAGGCATTGGAATGGTTAATATCAAAGAATGTTGAAGTTCTTTTGGGTCAATCAGTGAATGTGGAAGGTGTATCAGATGGTCATTTCCAAACCTCTAAGGGAGAAACTATAAAAGCCGATCGCCATTATGTTTGCACTGGTAAACCAGTGGGTTCATCTTGGCTTACTGAGACTGTTTTGAAGGATAGTTTGGGTATTCATGGGAGGTTAATGGTGGATGAGAATCTGAGAGTCAGAGGTCGTAAGAATGTCTTTGGTATTGGAGACATCACAGATGTTAAGGTAATATAATTAAGCTTATTACTCTTCCTCTCTCTATATATACAGTAAAATTACTCTAGAATAACTCTCATAAAGTCCTAAAAAGTTTTAGTCTCAATTTGAGACCAATTATAAATAGTAATAAACTTCATATTGTAATAAGTTATAATATTTCTTGGCTTCGCTTTTAGAATATATGCCCCCACGTAATAATAATTAACTGAATATTAAATAATATGTATATATGCTATCTTTTACCTACTAAAAATTCATGATAAAAATAATTATCAATTTACACTTGTAAAATAACTTTGGATATTTTCAACATTATATACATATGTACATTGTAGCATATCTTTATGTTATTTTCATTTATTAGTGTTTTACATTGAATTTGACATGTTTTATCAATTATTATTTAATTTAGATTTAAATGTATATATTTTAAACATTTTATAGATATAATTATATTAAATTATAACTTGCTCATAGTAGTAAAATATGTTGATCCCAACATTATTACTATAGAGATGTTTTACTGTATATTTTTATACAGAAAAATAATTATAATGTGTTGTGCAGGAGAGGAAGCATAGGTATATAGCACAAAAACATGCACAAATAGCAGTGAAGAATTTGAAGGTGTTGTTAGTGGGAGGGAAAGAGAGCAAGATGGCTAAATACAAGAATTTTTTAGAAACCACACTTGTTTCACTTGGGAGGAAAGAAGGTGTAGCTCAATTTCCATTTGTGACTATTAGTGGTTGCATTCCTGGGAAGATTAAGTCTGAGGACTTGTTTGTTAGCAAAACAAGGAAACAGCTTGGTCTAAAACCTGATTGCTAATCCTACCAATCTTTCCCTCTCTCATTCTAATTTGCTTTTCTTCTCATTTTTTTAGGCAATGGATGTAATTAGTTGATTTTTTTTTTCATTTTAATTAGCAATCATAATTTGTTTTTGTTCTTTTTTTTGTCAGACATAATTTGTTTTTATTAATTACGAACAATACATGAATAGCCAATAATATATCATCTGACTTAGAGTATATAAGTCAATCTTTTAGCAATTAACACTTCGGTGTTCAACATGTGATTATTGCTGTCTATATAAATTATTGTGATGATAAAGGCACGTTTTTTTTTAAATGAGCTTTATTTATTTATTTACGTACTAGTTAAGAAATTACAGTAATAGTACACAACATTATGATTATGGTAATGATAAAAAAAAAACCTCCATTAGAAGATAACCATTTTCAAATCAATCTCAATCAAAATTATAATTTTCTATAATTAACAAATACAAATATTGATAATCTAATCAATTAATTAACCATAAAAAAATATTAATTCAATTACTGCAATATATTCGTCTGCCCATTTCATAATTTGATATGATAAAAAAGGACTAGCCAACAATTACCTCGGTTATGGCACGTAGCTACTACGTTAATAAGTTATAAACGAAAAGGTCGTATATCTAGTACTAAGGGCAAGCAAAACACCAAATCTACTTTGATAGCCGCTTATATTCAATCCAACCTAATGGTAAACATCTCAGCAAATATTTGTCACAGTGCTGCAACATATAGTGTGACAATGGAAAAATTAATTTATAATATAATAATATTATTAAGAATAATGACATTTTTGCCCACTAAACTATGACCAAATATGATCGCGCCTTCAGAATGATTTGCGATGTTAAAAAATTTTCCTAAACTATACACGTTAGTGAAATATAAGACTTTTGTTAAATTTCGTCATAGGTGGTTAACAAATTGATGATGTGATATTTTGTCTATTAATAACACTACCATGTATAAAATAATTAGCAATTTTACCCCCGAACTTTGACCTCTACCAAATAATACCCATTTTATTAAAAAAAATAATTTATTTTTTCTAAAATTAATAATCAAATACTTAAAAACATTAAAAATTTAATTAATAACAAATAACTTTTTTAGTTTTAGTTCTCCTTTTTTTTTAAATATAAAATAAACTTATTTTAGAATGAAAATTTAAAATAAAGAAAATATATTTAATTAAAGATGAGGACGAATGACAAATGACTTAAATAAAAAAAACTTTTAATTTAAGAGGAGGAGGATAAAAGGGAACAAACTTTGTTTTATGAATTATTTTTAAATTTTTCGTATTTGAAAATTTATTTAATTAATTTGAAACGTTTAGTATTGTTTATTTTCTTAATCCTTTAAAATGATTTTTTAAAAAATTTTAAGGATATAATTATTATTTTTTAAAAAAAATAAGTTTTCTTAAAAAAAATAGTTTTAATAAAAATGACACAATTTGGTAGTAGTCAAAGTTTGGGAGGCAAAATTACTACTTATTTTACACATGGCATTGTCATATCATCAATCTGTTAGTTACCTATGATTAAATCTAATAGAAGTCTCATATTTCAGGAGGAATTTTTAACAGTGTGAATCATTCAGGAGCAAAAATGCTATTTATTCTATTATTAATATAACTTTTTTAAATACAATATATTTATTAAATATAATAATTAAATGATATTATATTTTATTAGATAATATACTTTTTGGTGTAATTTTTAGTTCTCTTATTGTAATTGAAAAAAATATAGTACTAAAATTTTACTATTTTAATATTGGTTTTATACTAAAATAACTTTTGCCATTGGAGTTGCTCTTGCATCAACGAAAATTGTCCAATCTACATTAAACGCCAATTATTCTCCATCAACGTTATATTCTCTTCTTCCTCTTCTTACCATTGTTGCTAACTAACAAAACACCACACTAGGTTTGCTCCAATATGAAGGGAAAAAAAACATACACTACTAATAAAAGGGTTTGGCATCAGTTACACACCGAAGCTTTTGTTATTAACATTGGTTGGTGTCATGATTGATATACTCAGGATGTTGGTTCTCTAGTGACGCTAGGCAAAAATTGAAAAAAAAAAAACAGAATAGCAGTCTACTTTCACCAGAGTTGGCATAATTTGTAGTATGTGTCAAATTTGACACACATATTAGAACATCATCAAAATAATATATTTTATAGAATATGCTAAAATATAGCAATGCATCACCTTTATGACACTCCATTAGAAATGTTTTTACATTGTTGTTGTTTATGTTGTACACTAATTTTTACGGTAAAATTTAAATAATGTTCTTGACATTTGCAAATTTTTCATTAAATAAACCATACTTAGTCTATGAAAAGTTCAATTTTTTTTTTATACTAATCATAATATTTTTAGGCTCCTTTAATATTATATTGATTTTTAGATGAAAAAAAATACTTTAAAAGAAGAAAGAAAAACGAGTATGTTAATTATATTTATTATTATTATTACTTGTCAAAAACTACGATTAAAATTGCAAAAAAGTTTCATTACAAATGGGAGGAGGGGTCTCTTCCATCCAACAAAACTTATCATCTACCCTAAGAGCATGCTTAGAATAAAAGAGTTCAAGTCAAACAAGTTATATGATAATTTTAGCCTTTATGCGAGTACGGACTCGAAGAAAATCATATCGATAAACTATATATATAAATTGGATCACATAATAATATGGGACGATTGCATGACTGTTGCTACTCGAACCATACTAACTCAATTAGGCACATCGCTCGAAATCAGATTGTAGATGACCATACTATACAATTTTTATTTGGAAACAACCATGAGATCTTAAGAATAAGATATTCACTCAATATGAAAATATAAAATTCATCATATCCGCTACATAGGTTTCACTCATATGTGCAATAACTATGAGTAAGGCTCACACCGATTTATATAGTCCATGTAAAATTCTGTGAGAGTACATATTCATTAAAGAAATACTCAATCGAAATTAAAGGTATTAATACAAGCGTTTCAACTTTATTTAACGTTTTAAACAATATATGTTTTTTATTTATTTATTATTGATTATTTGTAATACAGTCTATTAATGACCTGAAATTTGTAACGTTCTACTATAAAATAGTGACCCAAACTATTAAAAAAGGATAATCTCAAAATCAAAGCAAGTGGAGGTAGGCAAATTTTTTGTGCTAAAAATATAATCTTTGTGTTCTTTATATTTTTCATACTCTTATTAGTTCTTTGAGCGTTGGAAGGTTTTTCTTTTGAGTGTTCTAGTATTAGTGTGGGTGTTCGAGTGAGATTTTGGTTTGTTAAATTTCCTCCAACAACAATCTATACATAGCACAATAATTTGTATAAACAAAATCTTGAAGATTATTTATAATACTATAATAAAATCAAAATTATTTCATTCTTGGTAATCGAAAACATATGGAAGAATTTCCAAATTCAGAGAGATTAGATCATTTATCTTAAAAAATATATTATTTTTTGTTTAAAAGAAAGTGCTACTATTTATAAATTTTTCTAAAAAAATAATAATACCAAATAGTAAATACCTTGGTGGTTGAAAAAAAAATTAAATATGTAGTGCCACAAAAATAAATACAAATGTTTTAACATATGACAATTAGATTATCGAAACCTAAAGAAACTGATGATTGATTTTAATTTTAAACATTATAATTTTGAAATTTTATTTGAAAATGTTATTTTAAATTTGAAATAACTTGATTTTGATTATTTTATTTCATTTTTCGACGTTATTTATTTTTAATAGCAAACAAGAAAAATTACTTTTATTGTAAAAGATAATTTAATTTGAGTTTGTTAATTCAAATAAGATCAGTTATGTAACTGTTTGCCAAATTTTGAGTTATTCTTTGTAAATTTTGATGTATTGAGATAATAAAGAGATGAATATTCAAGATTTAAAAAAAAAAAAATATCTAGCATCTCGATTTTAAATAATTTCATGTATTATAATTTTTCAATAGTAATTATTATTGGTGTTTTTATGGGGTACGTACATGAAATTTCAAAAAAATAAAATATATTACTAATTTTAATTGTACTGTAATTTCAACAATAAAAATAAATTATCTCTAAACGAACTATTTGAATTACTTTTACAATATTGATAATTTTAGCTATATAAATATTCATGAATACAGCTACATTAAATAAAATCAAATTTGAAACATAATTATGTAAGATACTATCATAACAAACTTCATATTTTAAATAAAATAAAAATTGAAAAATTAAATAATTAAATAATTCACTATATATTATATATTAAGTAACTAAATTATTGATTATATATTAAGTAGAGATTATTATTTCGCGACACATTAATAATTGTATGTTAAATTGTAATGGTAATTGCAAAACTAAATAGTGCTATTTTTAGTTATTTAAATATTCAGAAATACACGTGCTTATATTAAATAAAATAAAATTTGAAACATAAATATCTAATTATTTTTTAAAACAAATAAATATCTATTTGTTAAACTAGATATTTTAAATAAAATCCAAATTCAAAAAATAAAGTATTCACTATATATATATATAGTAGAGATTATTTGGTGATGATATACTCCCAAAACAAAAACAAAAATGAAGTTCAGTTTAATTTTCATTTGTTTACTGATATTTTTTATCAAAGAAAGCATTCAAGTATGCCATACATCCTCTCAAGACTTACTACCATGCATTCATCAAGTATTCGATCACAATTTCGATCGCGATTTTATCACAGCAGATTGTTGCACCATTATTCTTGATATGGTCAAATGCAGAGATAGTGTCCCACGATGGCTCCCTCACCTTCAAAACCAATGTCAAAACCTTAGTACTCTGCCTTCGCCTCTAACCCCCACCTCTCCTACCACACCATTTGGGCGTGTGCCTCCAACATCTTCCGATGCTCCAGCACCACTGCCTCCAATGGAGCCAGTGTCTCCAACACCACCATCGGTGTCTGTGCCTCCATCATCTTTTGATGCTCCAGCACCATCGCCTCCAACAGAGCCAGTGTCTTCTGAACCATCAGTGTTTGAGCCTTCACCATCGTCCGCTCCAATATCATCGCCTCAAATGGAGCCAGTGTCTCCAGCACCAGCACCATCAGTATCTGTGCTTCTGACACCATCGTCCGATCCTCCAAACCCGCCTCACCAACTTGGCTCCTCGAGTGCACCAAGACCTCCACCATCTCCTCCCAAAAGAGATAAGAAGACGGTCTGCGTCTCGGCAATACGTGAGGCTAGAAAGATTTGTGTTCCAGAAGTTATTTCTGGATATGTTAATCGAAAAATTAAAATCGGTCAAGATTGTTGTGATGCTATAAACAAACTCGACATGCTTTGTTTCAATCATCCTAGGCTTCCTCCTTTTGGTTTCGGATATCCAATTTTAGTTCGAGAATATTGTGCACAACACCACCATTAGAACCATGTTTTCTTTATTTTTTTCATTATTAGTTTAGTTTTTCATGATTTTATTTTGTTAGGGTGTTTTCGTTTTTCCCTTTAAAAAAGAAGCATTTTTTAAGTTATTATTATTTATCAATTTAGTTTTAGAAGAATCTTTTTCGTTTATTTTTTTGTTTGCTTGCATATTTGAGATATTTTAGTATGCATGCCAATCTCTCCTTTAGTTAGTACTGCAACACATGAGATTGTTATATATTTATTTCTGTCAAGTTTTGAAGTTAATTAATAATCTGGTTTAGAAATTTCAGATAAGCATGATGAATCTCTACTATATTTATTTCACAGTTTCTAAATTTTCTCGTTTCAATGATCTAAGGAAGTAATAACTATGAAACTCTTTTAAAGTATATTGCTAGTTGGAACTAGAAATAGAAATATTTATATATAACATGAAGCATGAGATGAATTTACTGTATTATTTATGGTTATAATTAATGTCTTTTTAGTTTCGGTTATTGAAAGATATAGAGGATGATAGATTGCGATGATTTATTGTAACTTAACTTTTATATTTTCACTAAATTGATTTTACCTTTTACTATTATTAATTGTATAATACTTGTTCGTTATATTGGATTTAGAAATCTGGTGGCAATGATCTGACGTTGGCTGCCAAAGAAGTTATAGGTTATGAGATATGTATATATATATATATATATATTCACTTGGCTCGTCGATCGGTACTCTGTTTTGTTTTTTACCATAATGCATTTTTCTATCTGGTTGTTTGGTTTAATTTAAATTTAATGTATTTAATTTATACTAGTTTTATCATTCGTGGATTTTTTTTTTCAAATCTTAAGTACACAGATCATAATGCTATGGTGGTATATCTAACAGGTGGTCATAAGTACACAGGTCATGTTTTCGTGCTAATGGTCCAATTAAAGAATATTAAATTTAAATGATCAAATAAAAATATTACTTATTCTTATTATATGTGTAAAAAATATATTATCACTTTACTAATTACTATTCACGAGAATTTTGAATTATTTTGCATTTTCTAATGAATTGTTAGATATATTTATAAGTTTTTTTTTAAGAAAAACTAGAAAACATAACCGCATTTAGTGCAGTTTTTTGTAATTATTAAAAAATATATATTTTTATATATTTTTTGAAAGATTGTGCGTATGGAATTCATCTTCACCCTACCCATAGAACATGCTTTTTATATGGCTACGTAAGAGCGTCTTACCATAATTTTTTTTCATGATGATGTTCATTATATAATGAGTCCCCTCAAGGTTTTCAAGAAATTCTGAATAATTAAAATATTGAAAATAAAGTTCAAACAGCTTGTTGTATGTGTGTTTTTATTTATTTATTATTATTATTTTATACGCTTTGCGTGTTTTTTTATTTAAAAAGTAAAATTATGTATAAGAAAATTTATGTTTTGTGTAATGGTTATTTTGGTAGATTATCATTTATTTTTTAAAATTAACTTTTAGATCTCAGGTTTTGTCAAAAAATTAAAAATAGGTGAAATTCCGTTTTTAGTAATTACCAAATTAATTAAACCAAGTAAATTAATTAAAGTGCGGAATGGTAATTAACTGTTTACACAGATTACAGTTCTGTCGGGACAGAAACCAAACTTGTCACGACAGAAACTGAACACAATAAAAAGACAGTGCAAAACAATAAAGAACACAGCGAATTTTTACAAGGTTCAGAAATCCTTTCGGATAACCTAATCCTTGGGGCCACGCCCAGAGAATAAAACCAATTAATAAAGAATCACAAGTACAAAAACATTGACTTAAACAAAACAAGACTCCCTCTTGAGATTTGCCGCAACTTGTTGTACTTCTCTTCACTAATCTGATTTTGATTGAAACGCTCAACCACTTGAACTCCCTTCAATGGTCAGCGAGTGCTTGCATCCTCCCGACGCAAGGCTTGTAAAAGATCTTCTCCCGAATACTACAAACGCTGTGCTCAAATTACAATGTGTCTTCACTCATGAACATGGTATAAGCTCACCACTTATAACTAAACACACATAATTCAACAAGATCACTTGAAAACTTATGATCTTGAATATAAATAAGAACTCTCAAATATTACAATAAAGCTCACAAATGATGCACCAAAGAGTTCATCTTTCTCACTGCCTTTAGAGCCCTATTTATAGAGTCTTTTTCGTGCTCACAAAGGCAGAAAAAGAATTCTTCTAATAAAGGCAAGAATCGCAGAAGATATTCTTGATTGTCAAAGAGTTGCCTTATTTAGAAGATTCTGATCCGACAGATGCGATATCGGAGGGGACAGCTCAGACCTGAGTCGGATCAAAACAAGCTCAAAAATGAAACAATAATTAATGATATTAAAAACCAGTTTCCTGATTGTAATCCTTGAGCTGCACGAAAATACATCAGCAAATAATCCAATAATAACTTTGGGTAAGTACAGAATATTTGCAATAACCTTTGTTTCCTTTATAACCAAAAAGAGACAATATATGCTAAATAAGGAAGCATATTATTGACCAAACATTACACAAAAGGAAAGAGAGATTCCGAAAATTAAAATAAAGGAAACCAAATATTTTCCAATTAAATCCGAAAAATATAAGAAAGGAAAAACAAAATATTTCCGAAAATTATAATAAAAGGAAAACAAATATTTCCGAAAATTATAATAAAAGGAAACAATTCAATCAACCATTTTCTCTCTTTTTATAAAAAAGATATTTCTATAAAAATGCCAATTATAGGATTTACAATCTCCCCCTTTGGCAATTTTATAGACAAGGAATATCTATTTTTTAAAAGATCCCTGCAAAACACAAGTAAGTGCTTAAAACCATAAGAGTCACAAAATAAACAAAAATGACTCCCCCTGCGTAAGATAACCAAAGCACAGTTAACGAAAGAAACCAATAATAACCAGCAGGTGAACAAAATACCAAAAATAGAGTCACTCTCTCCCCCTCATTGTCTGAAAAAAAAATGCCAAAGAAACATAGAAACGAAAAGGAAATGAAACCAAAAGAAAGACACAGAAAGTGTTCTTTTACAACTAACAATAGGAAAATAGATCAAAGGTACTGAGATCATCATGGGGCAGGAGAGCTGGATGCATTGAGAGAGGCCAATGAAGTAAGAATTTGGCGCTGAGTCTCCTCCATGAGAGAAAACCGGACAGAAAGACTGGTAATTCCTGTCTGAACAGCACCAAGATCAGTCAGGACAGCAGGAGTGTCAGTCACAACATTTCCAGAAGCAGGACTGGCCAGATTAATTCCTTTGACTTTGCGAGCTGTGGACGGAGCATGATCATCTTTGACAGTATAGGTGGGACCAACCAAAGGAGAAGTCAAGGTCTCATGTGACTTCTTCAAAGGACGTTGAGAGTCCAAAAGTTTGTAAATGACCTGTGGAAACATCAAGTGTTGCCCCTTACGTTTGGCACCACTTAGAGACATGATTTGGTCAAAAATAACAGCTCCAAGATCTATGGCGACTCCAGTACCAATTTTGAACAACAGGAAGGCCATATCTTGAGTGATGGTGGAGGAATGTGTGGTAGGCATCCAATTAAACATAACAAACTTGAAAAGAGCACCATAGAAATGAGTGAGATCGGTGACACGAAGAGAGGTGCTTGGTTCCCACACCATAGCCTGACCAACCAGTTCAGACAAAACTTGATCCTTTGCAAACTCAAGAGAATCATCAATCTCCACAGGGACGAGATTGAGAGCCTTAGCAATTTCGGACGGGCTAAAATTATACCAATGATCCCTAACATAAACTTTATGGAACATGAAAGAAGATTGGTCTAATAGTTCATCATTCAAGTTTGCATAAAATTCTTTAACAACCCGAGGCACAAACCCATCAAACCCAGACAAGGATCGCAACCAACCTCTTTCTTCTAAAGTAAGCAATACCCCAAAAACACGATGAGGAGCAAAAAGAAAATTTCGCTCACTAATAAAATGGCGATGATCATAGAATTGCATGTTCTTCTCATTATCATTAAAACAGAATGTAATAGAGTGGGCTTTGAAAGAACCTGAGGTACGGGCAGGAGTACCTTTTTGCTTAGCAAGTTTGGACGACAATTCAGGAAATGCCAATGGAGTTGTGCCTTTTGGGTCCGATGCAACAGGAGAGGCTTCAGATGGGTCTTCTTCAGAGTCAGTCTCCTCAGCCAAATTATCAAGAGGAACTTCAGGATTGGGCTCGGTCAAGGAAGGGTCCAACTCAGGCTGAGAGTCTTCCGTCTCGGGAGAGACATCCTCCGATGAGGTGCATGGGGGAGGATTGATTTTGGCCTTTAATTTAAAACGAGATAAAGGAGATGAATCAGAGATGGAGCTGGTACCTTTAGATTTAGTCACTTTGGCCTTTTTCCCTTTCTTCGACCCAACACCTTTGGACTTACGTTTGCCCTTTGCCTTGGGTGTCAACACATCAGGAGATAGTGAGGATTCAGAGTCATGATCAGATGGAGCAGACACATCTTCAGTAGAAATTGATTTGGACTGACTAGTTGCTAAGGCCGGTTTGACTTTTAATTGATCTTCGGGAGAGGCGAGTGAAACCGCCGAGGCAGGAATTTGCTCAGCATCCAAATTTGGGAACGTAACTCCCTTGCTAGAAGCACCAAGAACAGATGAACTGATAGGACCCGAAAGAGCAAGAACCTTCTTTCTTGCTGTGGTTTTAGAACGACGGCCTGGAGTAGGAGAGACAGCAGGAATTGATGCTGGGACCGAAGGAGTGGCAGTGGGAACAGATTCAGGAAGTGTCTCCTGCTGAGACTTCACGGACTTGGAAGATGAACCACGGCCTCGAGTCTTCATGACTGCTAAGAGAAAAACAAGTGAAACACACACAGAAAGAAACCCTAAACACTTCGGTTATAAGAGAGAGATTTAACAAGAAAACACTGATAAAAAAACAACCAAGGGACTCCGAATATATAAAGTATTCGAAACACAAATGAGGCAAGTTCAAGATTGGGTAACCAAAAATGGGTAACCGGATTTTTAGTGATAAATGCCAAAAAAATATCTCCCTTTTTTTAAAACAAATTCTGTCACACCTCAAAATGGAAACTTTTGAATATTTTTAGAATATATTGAGATAAACCAATTAAATTGCATAAATTAATTTTTCCAAGCCCCTTTTTTTTTTAAAATACACGGTAGATAACAGATTTTTCTTTTTCAAACTTTTATTATTTTTTTATTACAAAATTGCCGAAAATAAAGGTAAAATGCCTTACCATATGTGTCCATGTAAATCCCAAGTCCTGTTCAGAAGAAACAAGATAACCATATTTTTCACAAATTAGAGAAATGAGTTATACTTCAAATACTAAGAGACCATAATTCGAAAAACATACCATACACAAAACATATTTGAGTCAATTCATTATATGTATGAGTCTTACATCCATCTTACACAGTCTAGAACAGGCATATGTGTGTGCAAGTGTAAGCAATTTGGCGTTTCTTTTTGGCCTTTTAAAGCTAGGGTCATTGCCCATATTTGGCGATTTTTAGCCTTTTTCCAATTGTAACCATAATGGAGGCTATAACTCTTATACTGATTGTAGCCCTTTACGCTGGTAGAGTATCCTCCAATATAATTGCTAATTACCTGGTACCAACTTACTCAGTGTCGGCTTTCACACATCAGTATAGGTAGCTCTTTTCCAAAATGGAGCCTGAAAAGAAACTGGATTAGGAATGCTCATACAAAGATAATGATTCGATCAAATATAAATTGGATGATCTATAATTTTTCAAATATGGTTTTGTATTCCAACAAAGTATAGGACTTATAACGATCATTCTCTAAAAAAAAAATATGCTCATCAAATTTCTTCCAATCAGGACAAGAGATTTACAAAAACACATATGCAAGGCAAGATAATCAATTTATTGGCAATTTCAAATAAAACAAATCCCCAAGGACTTCCTGAGGGAATCAAATCTGACCGTGTCTAAGGCTTTAGTAAAGATATCTGCAATTTGTTTGTTAGTCTCAACATATTCTAAAATCAATGTTTTGTTTTCAACAAGTTCCCTAATAAAATGATGACGAATGTCAATATGTTTGGTGCGAGAGTGTTGAACAGGATTTTTGGAGATATTAATAGCACTTGTATTATCACAAAAAATGGTTAACGTTTTAACATCAAACCCATAGTCTGCCAACATTTGTTTCATCCACAAAAGTTGAGTACAACAGCTTCCAGCAGCAATGTACTCAGCTTCGGCTGTTGACAAGGAGATGGAGTTTTGTTTTTTACTATGCCAGGAGACCAAATTGTTTCCTAAGTAAAAACAACCACCACTTGTGCTTTTTCGATCATCAGTGTTTCCTGCCCAATCTGCATCACTATAACACACAAGGTTAGAATTTGTTTCTTTGGAGTACCAAATGCCTAAATCAAGAGTATTATTGATGTAACGAATAATTCTTTTTACAGCAGTCACATGAGACTCCATGGGGTTCCCTTGGAAACGAGCACACACTCCAACACTGTAACTTATGTCAGGGCGACTTGCAGTTAAGTAAAGGAGACTCCCAATCATACTCCTGTAAAGAGTTGGATCAACTTTCTTCCCATTTTCATCTTTAGACAATTTGACCGTGGTACCCATGGGAGTTTTAGCAGGTTTAGATGCATCGAGTCCAAATCTTTTCACAAGACTTCTTGCATACTTGCTTTGTGAAATGAAAATTCCTTCATCAGACTGCTTCACTTGAAGTCCTAGGAAGAAATTGAGTTCTCCTACCATGCTCATCTCGAACTCTTCCTGCATTTGTTTCACAAATTCCTGCACTAGAGAATCATTAGTAGAACCGAACACTATATCATCAACATAGATTTGAGCTATCATAATATTTTCATCAACATTTTTGATAAACAGTGTTTTGTCTACTCCCCCTCTCTTGTATCCCTTTGAGACCAAAAACTGAGTTAGTCTTTCATACCAAGCCCGTGGAGCTTGTTTCAGCCCATACAAAGCTTTTTGCAATTTAAAAACATGATTAGGATTGTAAGGATCCTCAAACCCTTTGGGCTGTTCCACATAAGCTTCCTCATTCAAAAAACCATTTAGAAATGCGGATTTTACATCCATTTGGAACAATTTAAAACCAAGAACACAAGAAATAGCTAGTAATAATCTTATGGATTCAAGTCTTACAACAGGGGCAAATGTCTCATCAAAATCAATTCCTTCAACTTGAGTGTACCCCTGTGCAACTAATCTAGCTTTATTTCTTATTATGGTCCCAAATTCATCAGTTTTGTTTTTAAATATCCACTTTGTACCTATAACATTGGTATGACTCGGTCTAGGGACAAGAATCCATACCTCATTCCTTGTGAATTGATCTAACTCTTCTTGCATAGCATTGATCCATGATTCATCATTTAAGGCCTCCTTCACATTTTTAGGTTCCAAAGTGGAGGTAAAACAAACAAATTGAACCAAATTTACATACCTCTTTCGAGTGACCATACTCTCCTCAAGATTTCCCAGAATAAGGTCAGAAGGGTGATTCTTTTTTACTCTGGTTGATGGTTCTTTTTGAACGGAGTCAGAGGAAGTAACTGGATTTTCCTTCTCTGTTTGCCCAGTTGTTGTTTCGACAGACTTGTCATTTGATACGTCAGCAGTGGCAGTTGTCCCCTCCGAAAGCTGTGCTGTCGGATCCGCCACACTTATGAGCCTGTCAATTTCCTCCTCATGGGAGTACTCAGAAAAATCTTTAAAATCATCTACAACCACATTAGCTGATTCCATAATAGTTTGGGTTCTCATATTATAGACACGATACGCCCTACTATTAGTGGAATAACCAAGAAAAACTCCCATATCACTCTTAGCATCAAATTTGCCTAGATTCTCACGATCTCTAAGAATATAGCATAGACACCCAAAAACATGAAAGTAGTTAACATTGGGTTTTCTACCTTTCCAGATTTCATAAGGACTTTTGTTTGTACCTGGGCGCAGAAAAACACGATTAATTGTGTAACAAGCTGTATTAATAGCTTCTGCCCACAATTTCTTTGTGAGTTTTTTGCTGTTAAGCATAACTCTGGCCATTTCCTGCAAGGTACGATTTTTCTGTTCCACTACCCCATTTTGTTCAGGGGTTTTGGGAGCAGAAAATTCATGCAAAATTCCAAATGTTTTACAATAATCATCATAAACAGAATTTTCGAACTCCTTACCATGATCACTCCTTATTCGAACAATTTTTCCAATGTTACAATTTTTTTCAACTCTCAATCTTGTACATAGAGTTTGAAAGGCTTCAAAAGTATCTGATTTCTCTCTTAAAAAATCTACCCAAGTAAATCTAGAAAAATCATCCACACAAACAAAAATGTATCTCTTGCCATTAATACTTTCAACTTGAATAGGACCCATGAGATCCATATGCAATAATTCTAACACATTTGAAGTATTAACATCAGACAATGCTTTATGGGAAATTTTTAACTGTTTTCCCAATTGGCATGATTCACACTTACCAAGTGATTCTTTACCCAACTTGGGTATACCACGGATGAGACCTGCATTAGCAATCTTTTTCAGGTTTTTGAAATTTATATGACCAAGTTTTTCATGCCACAAGTCAGTAGTATTAACGCTTGATGAAGATGCATGACATGTGAATTTTTGTGTGAGAGTGTAGCAATTATCCAAAGAACGAGAGCCTTTGAGAATAATATCACCATTTTGATTTAAAACATTACACTCATCATGTGAAAAATTAACACAAAAACCTTGGTCACAAATTTGACTTATGCTAATTAAGTTGGCTTTTAGCCCATCAACAAGAAGCACATTTTTCAGTTTCGGTAACCCTTCAATGTTTAGAGTACATTTACCCAAAATATTTCCTGTCATTCCATCCCCAAAAGTTACTACTCCACACTTCAAGGATTTGAAGTTGGTAAGTATGTTGGCATTACCTGTCATATGTCTCGAACAACCGCTATCAAAGTACCATGAACTAGATGCATGCATTTTGTGACAGGTAAAAGTAGCCAAGAAAACAGAGTTAACTTTCTTGACCCATACTGTTTTTGATTTTGAATTTCTTTTGGTCAAGAATTGATTCATACCACCAAAGTGTTTTTCAAAATTCTTTTTGAACAAGTTTAACAGAGAAAAACACTTAGGTCTTATGTGACCTTTCATCCCACAAAAATGACAAACTGGAACAAAATGTTCAATGTTTCTTTTTGGAGAAATTTTCTTCAGTTGAAGATCTGTTGCAACAGATGACAACTCTGTCCTTTCAGCATCGTGACTTGATCCTGCAACACGGTTAGTTGACCCAACAGACGGATAATTCATAGATTTTACAAAAACCGTTTTTCTTGAGGACTCAGATCCATTAGATCCTAATCCACTGTAGTCACCAACCTTTTTTCCTACAGAAAGAATATCATCCAAAATTCCAGATCTAGGATTAAGCATTTTGACACCTTTTTGCAAAAACTCAATTTCTTTATTCAAAGAAACAATTTCATCATTTTTGGAGGCAATAATCATCTCAAGATTTTCAATTTTTTTAACAAAATTTTTATTATTGCCAGCCATTAGACGATTCTCAGAACAAACTTTCAGCCATTGATCATACATTATTTTATAAGACTCTTGAAATGACTCCTCATCTAAATCAGAATCATTAGAATCACTATCTGAATTCTCATTGTTCTGAACAGAATTATTAAGGCATAATGCATCCTTGTAATTGAAAACAATACCTTTGTGAACAGAGGTTAAGGCAACACTATTTTCCTCCTCATCACTTTGTTCAGAGTCTTGATCACTCCATGTGGCTGTCATGACTTTCTTTTTCTTTAAGGTATTTGCACACTCAGATTGAATATGTCCAAATCCTTCACATTCCCTGCACTGAATACCCTTTTTATTAGTCTCAAAGGGTTTAGAAAAATTACCTTTTGGGTTTTTGGATATGGCCTTTTTGTTTCCCAATTTCTTTATGTATTTTTGGAAATTTTTTGTCAACAGAGCCATCTCATCATCCTCATCATCCGAACTTTCCTTCTTTTCTTTAGAGGATTTCAAGGCAATAGATTTTTCCTTGATTTCCTCTGTCTTACCTTTTTGTCTAATTTTTTGGTTTAGCTCAAAAGTTCGAAGTGAACCCATCAGTTCCTCTACTTTCATTTTGTCCAGATCTTTTGCTTCTTCAATTGCAGTTAGCTTTGTCTGAAACCTGTCAGGGAGAACTCTAACAATTTTTCGAACCAAAACATTTTCTTCAAGTTTTTCACCAAGAGCAAAAAATTCGTTAGCAATATCTGACAATTTCTCATAAAATTCAGTGAGGGTTTCATTTTCATTCATTTTCAAATTTTCAAATTTTGTTGTGAGCATTACAAGCCTAGAACGCTTGACATCAGCAGTTCCTTCAAATTGAGTTTGAAGAATTTGCCAAGCATCTTTGGCCGAAACACATGAAGAAATCAATTTAATGTAACCTTCACCAACACCATTAAAAATGGCATGTAATGCTTTATTGTTGTAACTGGACAGTTTATCTTCAGCATCAGTCCATTCAAGTTCAGATTTTACCTTAGTTATATCATCGCTTTCTGCTGGAGGAGTCCAACCACTTAAAACAGCTCTCCAAGCCTTTTCATCTTGAGATTTAATAAAGGCTCTCATTCGAACTTTCCAATATGGATAGTTTGAATCGTTGAGTAAAGGGGGGCGAGTTATGGAACCTCCTTCTGTGAAAAAAGACATTGCAAGAACAAGAACAACAAACGGAATAAACCAAGATCACACTCAGAAATGAGTGACCCGCTCTGATACCAAATGAAATTCCGTTTTTAGTAATTACCAAATTAATTAAACCAAGTAAATTAATTAAAGTGCGGAATGGTAATTAACTGTTTACACAGATTACAGTTCTGTCGGGACAGAAACCAAACTTGTCACGACAGAAACTGAACACAATAAAAAGACAGTGCAAAACAATAAAGAACACAGCGAATTTTTACAAGGTTCAGAAATCCTTTCGGATAACCTAATCCTTGGGGCCACGCCCAGAGAATAAAACCAATTAATAAAGAATCACAAGTACAAAAACATTGACTTAAACAAAACAAGACTCCCTCTTGAGATTTGCCGCAACTTGTTGTACTTCTCTTCACTAATCTGATTTTGATTGAAACGCTCAACCACTTGAACTCCCTTCAATGGTCAGCGAGTGCTTGCATCCTCCCGACGCAAGGCTTGTAAAAGATCTTCTCCCGAAGACTACAAACGCTGTGCTCAAATTACAATGTGTCTTCACTCATGAACATGGTATAAGCTCACCACTTATAACTAAACACACATAATTCAACAAGATCACTTGAAAACTTATGATCTTGAATATAAATAAGAACTCTCAAATATTACAATAAAGCTCACGAATGATGCACCAAAGAGTTCATCTTTCTCACTGCCTTTAGAGCCCTATTTATAGAGTCTTTTTCGTGCTCACAAAGGCAGAAAAAGAATTCTTCTAATAAAGGCAAGAATCGCAGAAGATATTCTTGATTGTCAAAGAGTTGCCTTATTTAGAAGATTCTGATCCGACAGATGCGATATCGGAGGGGACAGCTCAGACCTGAGTCGGATCAAAACAAGCTCAAAAATGAAACAATAATTAATGATATTAAAAACCAGTTTCCTGATTGTAATCCTTGAGCTGCACGAAAATACATCAGCAAATAATCCAATAATAACTTTGGGTAAGTACAGAATATTTGCAATAACCTTTGTTTCCTTTATAACCAAAAAGAGACAATATATGCTAAATAAGGAAGCATATTATTGACCAAACATTACACAAAAGGAAAGAGAGATTCCGAAAATTAAAATAAAGGAAACCAAATATTTTCCAATTAAATCCGAAAAATATAAGAAAGGAAAAACAAAATATTTCCGAAAATTATAATAAAAGGAAAACAAATATTTCCGAAAATTATAATAAAAGGAAACAATTCAATCAACAATTTTCTCTCTTTTTATAAAAAAGATATTTCTATAAAAATGCCAATTATAGGATTTACAATAGGAATTGATAGATTGATTATTTGAGTTCTGTATTTTGACTGATTACTCATTTTGACCCTTTATTTTTAAAAATTAACATTTGGACTATGTATTTATTCAAAAAATTAATAATTCTTTATAAAAAGTAAATTATATATAATTTATGTTTTCTGTAAAGGTTTACACCATTTTGAATCTTGTATTTTAGCTGATTATCTGCTGGGACTCTTTATTTTTAAAAATTAACTTGTGGACCTACAGTTTTGTCCAAAAGTTAAAAATAGGAATAGATAGATTGATTATTGGAGCACTATATCATGTCGATCACCTGTTTTGATTCTTTATTTTTAAAAATTAACCATTGGATCTTATAGTTATTCAAAATGTTAAAAATTCTTTATAAAAAAATAAAATATAAATTTATATAATTTATGTTTTCTATATGGGTACACACCATTTTGAACCTCGTATTTAACCGATTACCTATTTGGATCATTTATTTTTAAAATTAACTTGTGGACCTTGTATTTTGTTCAAATGTTAAAAATATGAATATATAGATAGAATATTTTAACCACGTGTATTTTGGTCAATTACTTGTTTTTGGACCCTTTATTTTTTTTTTTTAAAATAAGAAAAATAGATAAATAAGTAGATTGTATCGTAATTAAATAGCATGAAAATAGTTCACTCGCAAAAAAATGATTACACGGATTAAAATTGACAATATGTAAAATGATTATAGTAGATTTTAAAGCAATTAATTATATATATAATACTTATCATCTTTATTTTTATTATTAATTAATTATTTAGTTATTTTTGTGGTTATATAATTATTAGAAAAAAAAATTTGGTGAATAAGATCATTGTATTGCTCAAAAACCAACTCATGTACAAACTCCAATTCATGTACAACCTACCATGTATGATTACAATTCTATATTTCTCCACTGTATCTCCTCACTGTATCTAGAATAAAAATATTTCAAAATATTAGAAAATTAATTAAATAGTTATAAATTAGAATAAAAAATTAAAAATTAGATAGAATGATTTCAAAATATTTAGAGTGTCACATCACCTACTTGGACACTACAACAAATTCTACTTTCAATGACTCCCTACAATGTCTTACACCATTGGTGTAAGACATTAAAAATTAAAAGGGATTTTAAATGTCTAATGGTGTAAGACATTGAAAGTGCATATTAATGGCTACAATTGGAAGACATTAAAAATAGTGGAAGACGTTGGAAATAGGCTGGGGTGGTGTTTAAGGGCACATCCAACGTCTCCCACTGGGAGACGTTGGATGTCTCCCTTTTATTATACCATCTTCTTCCTCTTCCTCCCCACACCAACCCAAGAGCATATGCACAAACCAGAGAGGCGATTTGGGGCTGCGATTTTAGGGCTCTAAGGTAAGCTTTTTATTTTATTTTATTGATTTTTAGTTAATTATTTTGCAAATAAATCATAGGTTTTGCATTAGGATGAGTAATATACATGATTTTGTGTTAGTTTTACATTTTTATGCATTTTTTTATATACATTGTAGGATTTTACGGTTTTTCCATGGAAGTTTTAGGGATTTATGATTTTTTAGTTTTTTTTTAATTTAACCTATCACATTGTATAGATTTCATTAGAGTATATATGTTCATGATTTTTTTAAATTTTTATCATTTTTTATTTCGAAATTTAGATATATTTTTGTATATATTTGAATTTTTTTTTTAAATTGTAACTATTTTGTTATATATATAGTTATGTTAAAATAAATTTATTAAATAATTTATAAAATATAAATATATGAAAATTTTTATGTTTTTGTTTATTATTAAGTTTTTAGGTTATGAAATTTTATATTGATTTTTTGTTGAGGTTATAATTAGCGGCACATTGAGATTTTTTTTATTTGTTTACCAATATCATTTACTATTATTAGATATTTAGTGATATTTGTTTAGTAATGTTTAAGATATTAATTAATTTAATTTCATAGGTTGTGATTTTTGTGGTGAGATTTTAGAGAGTATTTTGCATCAAAATTCCTATATCAATCACACATTTGAGGTAATTAAGTTTCTAAAATTACAATAATACGATATATATTGATAGATATTTAGTGATGTTTTATTTATTATTTATTAATTTAATTTTATTGGTTTGTGGATTTAATAGCGAATTTGATTACTAAGTGAAGTAATTTTGCTAGCTTTTGGATTAAAGATTGCAAGAGGTACATATATATTCTCTTACTTCTACTTTTAATATTATTAAACAAATGTTAGAGGAGTTTGAATATCTTAAATATTCATCCATAGTGAAGTAGGTTCTGAGATTAAAATTGTGTGCTGCGGTGATAACGGAAGGTTGAGAACTTGTGTGTATTAGTGAAGTAGGTTCTGATAAATTTTACTGTGTGCTGCGGAGCTATAAGGAATAAACTTATTGTGTGTTGTTTGAATTGTTTGTTTTGCTATTCACATGCAGATGGTTAGGTCACTATTATAGGGGAAATGTTGCCCGATTTTATCTAGGATAATAAACAATTAGTTTTATATAGACATTCTATAAGGAAGAAACTTATTGTATGTTGTTTGAATTGTTTGTTTTGATATTCACATGCAGATGGTTAGGTCACTATTATAGGGGAAATGCTGCCCGATTTTATCTAGGATAATAAAAAATTAGTTTTATATAGACATACAACTTTATCACGTGCTTATTTAGTGTTGTTTCCTTTCTTTTCCATAGACATAGGAGAATATATGGATAAACAGTGGATGTCAGCGAATAGGTTATCTGCGGAATTTAGGAACGGGGTCGATTTGTTCTTAAGGTTTTGTTCGGAAAATGTGAAAGACCAAAATTTTACTTATTGTCCATGTCTTAAGTGTGGAAATGTTAAAAAGATGGATCTTAAAAAGATTAAAGAACACTTATATTTCAATGGGATCGACAAGAGTTACACAATTTGGTATTACCATGGGGAGATAGCTCCGATTGCTCCAACTCTGCCAAGTAGACCAAAAGGAGTGAGGAGGAATATAGTGGAGGAGAACTGGGATCCATTAGATGAAATGATTGACGACGAACATTATGGATCAGGAGTAGACCCAAATAAGTTTGAGACACTCCTTAATGATGCCGAGAAACCAATTTACCCTGGTTGTACAAGATTTACAAAATTATCTGCACTTCTTAGGTTGTACAATCTAAAAGCTAAACATGGCTGGAGTGATAAAAGCATTACTGAGTTATTTGGTTTCTTGAAGGAGTTATTGCCTGAAGTTAATGAAATTCCAATTTCATTTTATGAGGCAAAGAAGACATTATGCTCATTAGGCATGCAGTACGAAAAAATTCATGCATGTCCTAATGATTGCATATTGTATCGAAATAGTTTTGCAGACGCAAAATCGTGTCTTACTTGTGGTGAGTCACGATGGCAAAAGAAAAGAAATGGTGACGATGTCAAGGAAGGAGTACCTGCCAAAGTTTTGTGGTACCTTCCGCCAATTCCTCGTTTCATCCGATTGTTTAGAAATGCCGAACATGCTAAAAGTTTGTCGTGGCATGCTAATGAAAGAATAAAGGATGGTAAATTAAGACATCCAACTGACACCCTTGCTTGGAAGAGAGTTGATTTGAAGTGGCCTTCTTTTGGAAATGAATCTCGTAATATTCGTCTAGGTCTTTCGACTGATGGGTTTAATCCACACGCATCCCTTAGCAGTAAGTATAGTTGTTGGCCTGTTATGCTTGTTATTTACAATCTACCCCCATGGTTGTGTATGAAGAGAAAGTTTACGATTTTGACCTTGTTGATATCAGGACCTAAACAACCTGGTAATGATATTGACGTCTATCTAGCTCCTCTTATAGATGACTTGAAAACTTTGTGGGATGAAGGGGTTAAGGTTTATGATGCATATAGGCAGGAAGAATTTAATCTTAGAGCGGTCTTATTGTGGACAATTAATGACTTTCCTGCTTATGGAAATTTATCTGGGTTTAGTGTGAAAGGATATAAAGCTTGCCCCGTTTGTCAAGAAAAAACATGTTCTGAATACTTGAAACACTCTCGGAAAATATGTTATATGGGACATAGGAAGTTCTTGCCTAATACGCATAAACTTCGGACTTGGAAGAAGGCATTCAATGGTAAACAAGAGTTTGAAGAGGCTCCTGAGCCATTGAATGGGATCCAAGTACTTGAGAAGATGTCTAAAATTGTGTTCAAGTTAGGGAAGCCCAAAGTTCGTACACCTACAAAGATGAAACGTAGTCGCAAGGCCAAGGTTGTGGAAGAGCCAAAAGGGTGTTATAAAAAGAAATCTGTTTTCTTTGAACTTGAATATTAGCCTTTCTTACTTATACGTCATAATTTAGATGTTATGCACATAGAGAAAAATGTATGTGATAGTTTGATTGGCACTTTGTTGAATATTCCTGGGAAAACTAAGGATGGAATTAAGGCTAGACAAGACTTGGTTGCAATGGGTATAAGGGATGAATTGACTCCAAAACCAGATAAGAGACGAACATATTTACCTCCTGCAGCTTACACTCTTACTAAAGAGGAAAGAATGGAAATTTGCAGATGTTTGTTTAATATAAAAGTTCCAGACGGATATTCCTCAAATATAAGGTCATTGGTAATTAATTATTAAATCAAATTAAAATAATATTAATTATAAATTTATTTAATTTATTTTTTTTAAATGTGGGAGACTTTCAATGTCTCCCATTAGGAGAGGTGGGAGACTTTCAATGTCTCCCAATGGGAGAGGTGGGAGACTTCCCACGTCTCCCAATGGGAGAGGTGGAAAGTCAACATTTGACTTTCCACCTCTCCCATTGGGAGACGTGGGAAGTCACTCACCTCTCCCAATGGGAGACATGGGATGTCTCCTAGGGACTTCACACCTCTCCCAACAGGAGACGTGGGATATATACCTACAATGACCCTAGCAACAACGTCTCACTAAGTGGGAGACATTGTAGACTTCCAATGTCTCCCAATTAAACTCATAAAACATCTATTTTGTTGTAGTGGGAGCTCTCATTTATGTACACATATATAGATAAATAGATTTGATTAATAATGTTCTAGATTAAATTAATCTCACGTGTATATATTGATATTTTGAATTATGAATATAAAATATCAAAATAATAAATGAAAAATATTGAAGATAAATGACAATTTATATATGATTTAATTATTATTGTAATTATTTGAAAATTAGTTGTTAATATTTGACTTTGAAATAACAAAACAATGAAAGGATATATGTAGAATGGAAAATTTTGAAAATAAATGTCAATTTAAATTTGATTGATTATTATGATAATTATTAAAAAAAATAGTTATTAATATTTCATTTTAAATTTGAAATATCAAAACATAAAATAAAAAGATAAACGTACGTGAATGGAAAATTTTGAAGATAAATGTCAATTTATAAACGATTGATGTATTATTATAATTGTTAGAAAATAATGTTATTAATAAGTATCTTATTTAAATTCAAATCAATATTTAAATTATAGAAGTAATTATAATTACTATAGATGTTTTAAATATTTTTTAATTTAATTAATTAATAATCATAATTTAACAAAATTAGAATAAAAAAATGTGAAAAAAGTATATCTTGAACACTAAATCTTGTTAATTATACCTGACAAAAAAAATTGTGTTACTTGCTTAAAGCATATCTTATCATATTCCATTAGAATTTTGTGTTTCCGGTCAAAAAGTTTCTAACCCAACATTGTATTTTCCAAACAAACACATATGTATTGTATTATCCAAAAGAAAAGACATATAAAAAAGATAAATGAAAAATGAATGAGAAAAAACAACTACTAACAATCTTTAATAAAATACTGCTACAAATTTATAATAGACCTAAATTGAAATTTGGTCATATATCAATCAACATGCATGATTATCACAAGACACAACTAGCAATTTGTTAGAAGTGTATATTAAAATTATTAGTATACTTGACCCCTTTGCCCAAGATATGAGAAAAAATGTATTAATCTCATATGATCACTTATTTACAAATGATACATGAATGTTCCCAAAATCAAGAAAAAGTAGTCAAGATTGTGTAAGATGACCACTTGAAAAGAAAAAATGGTAGTAATTTTAGATTTGACAAAGCATGAAATGGCTAGAATTGGCATTCCTACTAATTTGTACTACCACTATTTGTCGGAATCACGTCTCTGCCTCCCTCAAGGTCGTACACCTCGTACTCGTCCACATGCCTAATGGTCCTTCTCACGTTTCTACAATATACCTTGGCTCATGGATTTCTAATATTTTGCTGAGTGTGGGACATCATTTCTAATTCTCCTTGTATAGTTGGGAGGCCCGGCACGGATAGAATGCGAGAGGCAATGAATCCCTTACTAAGCGAAGCCCTCCTCAATACCTCGACACCAGGGCCACAAGGCCTTCTCACGGTCTAGTACATAGGTGAGGTAGCTACGTCTGGAGCAACACGACGAGGTGTTGGGACTCCGCGTGGTGTCCGGGGGTGCGCAAGCCTTCACTAGGCGAGTCTTCAACGTGGCGCCTGGCCTCGTTATGTGAGGCTCTCCCTCTCCATGCGCGGCCCTCCGCATGTCACGACGCCATGGAACCCAGGCCCTCGCACAGCCTTCTGCGCCTGGCCTCACTATGCGAGGCTCTCCCTCTCCATGCGCGACCCTCCGCATGTCGCGACGCCAAGGAACCCAGGCTCTCGCACGACCTTCTGCGCCTGGCCTCACTATGCGAGGCTCTCCCCTCTTCATGTGCGGTTCTCCGCATGTCGTGACGCCAAGGAACCCAGGCCATCGCACGGCCTTCCGCGTCTGGCCTCGCTATGCGAGGCTCTCCCCCTCTCCATGCGCGGTTCTTCGCATGTTGTGACGCCAAGGAACCCTAGCCCTCGCACGGCCTTCTGCGTGGGCATACCGTCTTCGGCACACACAACCTCGTGCATGGGCAACGTAACTGCATGAGGCGCTTGGACTCCATGAAGGCTGGCATGCGGCATGTAGCGAGGCCCTCTTCTCGGGTGCCTTGCTTCTTCAACGAATTTCCCGTATTCACACGGCTCAAGCATGATTTTTGTATAAGGTACCAACATCTCAATCATAAGTTGTGCATTCAAGCCCTTGATTAATATCTTCAAGATTTCAACCTTACAAATACTTAGATAATATCAACAAAGATGTTAGTTAAATAAATTGAAACTACAACGATCAAGTGAACAAATAAAGAAAGAGAATAATAATGATAAAAAAAAATCAAGTAAATGAAAAAAATATAAGAAAAAACAAAATCATAGAAGGCATGAACGGCATGAACTCAAATCAAATAAATAAATTTGGAATAAAATAATTTTGGTCAAAATGAAATTCAAATTATATATGAAGATATTTAGAATTTAAATATTTCTCATTTAAAATAATTAATTCATTTTTTTATATAAATATATAGATTATTTTATCTTTAATTATAATATAATAGTGAATTCATATTATTATTTTTTTGCCCAATTTCAACACAATCATTTTTCATGTGATATACATATATTACAACATAAATATTATACTTAAAAGAGTAATAATTAAGACAATCAAATTGCACATATTTTTTACATAATAATGTGTAACTAATTTTAACCACACAATTAAAATTGATGCTGTCCCCACCTAAAATATCTATAGCTATCAAAAAATGGATAAAATTTAAGTGGCCATCTAGCATTACTCTTTTTAAAATATGTATATACATAAAATTGCCATCTGGCGGTTTAGATTTAATGATTATTATTAGTATTAGTAGTAGTAGTTCATTTTGTAACTACTTATATATTTTTATTTAAATTCAATTATTATATTATCAAACGAAAATGTAATTTATATATTTATTGTTAGTGTAGATTTTTTTAAGTAAAAAAAAAGGCTAAATTCATGTTAGTGTGTCGTGTGATTTCTTCTCAATGCCTCACAAACTTTACTCATATCTCTCTTAATCTCTCTTTTTCATCTCTTTGTAGCTTAATGAAGTAGGGAAAAGAAAAAAAAAATTAAAATTTAAAAAAAAAGAACAGAAAATGGGAAATGAAAGGAAGAATGAAAAAAAAAACTTAAATACATTTTCCTAAGATTTTATAACTTGGTAGATGAGTAGTAAGAAAATTTAATATATACATTTACATTACTGGAAAAAAAAAATGGCACAAAAGTAAAGAGAAATATATAAATTTACATTTTATAAGATCGGGTCATCTAATATATGCTTTGAGGCTTCAATTTGTAAGTCATTTATCAACTTGTTTGATCCAGTGAGTCAAGGGGCCATGGAGAACGTGTTTAAGATGATCAAGTACTAATGTCTTCCATCTTTATATAAATGTATGTAGTCTAGTCCGTAAGCTCTTTTCCAAAATTTGGTTCACTCCTAATTGTTGGAAAAAAAATTGAGTGAATGAGAAATTGATGCTTAAAATGGTAATGATTCAACAAATTACTTTGATTAAAGATTATATTATCTTAATATTATGTGATTTATTCTGATTGATTATGGCAAATCAGTTTGGTCAAAATTAAGATATCAGAATATTGTGTAATTAATTCTGATTGACTATCAGAAAATCACTTTGGGTAACAACTGATATTACCATAATAAGTATGATTAATTCTGATTGATTATCAGAAAATCACTTTGGGTAACTGTTGATATACCAGAATAAATGTATATAATTCTGATTGATTTTCAGATATTAAGATACCAGATTTGTTGGATATTTGGGCATTAATGCACTTGATTCACCCATTTTTCAACTCTCCATGAAACCTATAAAAGGAAGCTTCTCCTCTTATTCTAGGACACAAATACAGAGTATCACACACTTAGTTTTTTTTTTCCTCTTCAGTCTGTGTAGTATTTTCTGGTGATAGAGGGAATGTTTGTTTCGAGTTCGCCTAAGCAGACGCAGTGGTGTGCATTCGTCCTGCTTGATAGTTGTTGTATCCTGGGAAGTGGTTGCTCACGAATCATCTAGCAACGTTTAAATAGAGGGGGGAAATCTACTTTAAGAAAAGCGTTTCACGTGCCTCAACTTTAGTTTATTCTTTATAGTGTATCTTTGTATTTTTATTCTTCAATTAAATATATTAATATTTCATTCTTCTCTAACATATCATTTCTAACACTAATTGTGCTGTGAAAGTGTCAATTAATTATGAATATATCTTACGTTAGTCGAGTCTACTCCCAACTGAATCGGTAGTGAAATTGATGAAAACTCTGTTGGGATAATGAAGTTCAAAAAGCTGTTTTCACTGTGTTAAACATGCAGCTCAAAGAAAATCTAATTGTTTGACCGCTAATTGTTTGTGAATTTATGTTCATCAAAGAAAATCTATGACTTTATTATGCACTGCCAAGTGACATTCTTAAAGTGTGGATAATCTTTCTAGAATTATCAGGTATTTCTGCAAATGATAGCAAAGAATTATTAGGATTCTAGAACTTTTAATCATCTCAAAAATTTGATGGAATCAGAATATATTTAGTTTATTGGTGGCATTAAATATAGGACTTGGGTGGCTAATGTAGAGCCCATTGATATGCCTATTTCTTTGGAATCTAGTATTCCTCTAAACAAGTCAGTGGACAATGTTGTTTTGGGTACTGATCATTCAAAAAACTTGAGCAAGGCGGGCCTTGGTGACCACGCCCGCCAGAGATTATAACTACATTAAGTTGGAATTGTCGTGGGCTTGGGAACCCACGGGCTTTACAATTCCTTGCGGATCTAGTTATCCAAAATAAGCCCAGATTTATATTCTTATGTGAAACAATTTGTAGTAAAGACAGTGTGGAAAGGGCCCGAATTAAATTGGGATATGAGGGTTTGGTTTCTGTGGATGCCCAAGGTCATAGTGGTGGGTTGGCTATGATGTGGAAAGATAAGGATGAGGCTGAGTTAATTGATTTTTCTACAAGGCATATTTCTATTCTCACTCGTGTTCCTGGTTTGCTAGCATGGAAACTTGTAGGAATGTATGGAGAAGCCAAGAGGAACCTACGATTTCAGACTTGGCAGTTAATGTTAGAGAATATACATTAATACTCAATGGAAATATGGAAAAAACCAAATACAACTCTATGCAAAATTACAATGGACAAGATAATATTGATTAAATAAACATTACAACTCAATTGCTCAAAATACAAGTAAATAGAAATAAGATGTAGAGGAAGAAGATTACAAACTCAATACTATAATAATACAAGTAAATAAGAAGAACAAGAGGAACAAAAGAATGAAAACACAAACAAACTCTCACACAACCAAAGTGTAGAGTAGTGGAGATCACCAATTTGAACAAGGTTCAATACCTTTGTCAAAAGCTTATTTCCCCCTATTCTCTAAGCACTAAGGGATCTCTCTAGGAAATAGCTCTGTGGAATAATCAAGCCTCAAGGTGTATTTTTCAGCCAAGTGCTTTGTGGATGAAAAATGGTGTGTCATACAAGTGAGCATTAGGCTCCTATTTATAGAGTTTGAGATACGCTTTGGATTTCAAATTCCACCAACCCCCATGGCTGTTACCAATGTTTAATTGGATTAATATGGAATTAAAATTGAGATTTGGGAGTTATTTGGGTATTTAGAACCGTTCAACACATTTGGAAAAAACTGAAAATTTGGCCTGAAATGCTCCTGTGGCCGCGGCCAGGGACATCAGTGGCCACGGCCACTGCTCTCTGTCCCCCAGGCCGCGGCCACCATCATTCAGTGGCCGCGGCCACAACCCATTTTCAACACTTGAAAATGTGATGTTTTTCCAAACGGTTCCAAACCCTCCCAAATGATTTTGTAACTCCCAAAACACATTATTGGGGTTAAAATCATATCTCCAACAGCCATATTTCATAATGGCTTTATGAAATTCAATCTCAAATGTGTAACATATAATATACACATTATTGGGTAATATTTGGGAGTTACAAATTTGTAACTGATTTTGTAACTCCAAAATATGTCACATTTGGGCACACACATGTGTCCAATTTTGTGACTCTCAATAATATGTTACAAGGTGTGACAAATCACATTTTGTCACATTATTTAATCTAATATTATATTATATGAAATAATATAACATTCCCCCACTAGATTAAACAATCACTTTTTGTAACACTTATTTAATCAATCAAACATTATATTAAAATATAATAGTTAATACGAAGTTGTGCGGAGGACAGTCGATGGTCGTGGATTGCTATAGGCGACATGAACAATGTTACAAGCCAGTATGACAAACAAGGTGGACGGCCATATCCTCACAGTCTTATCCAAGGTTTCAACCAGGTGATTTCGGACTGCCATTTAGTTGATTTGGAGTTGAATGGTTATCCATTTACATGGGAAAAAGGACGAGGTACTTGTTGACCCAAACTCTTAAGTCTCCTTGTTTTGATGATTAACAAATATTTGATTATTATTTGTTACTAATGACTTGTTGATTTTGTAGCAAAAACCAAAGTAAATTGGCATTTCAAAGTCAAACTTATGACCAAGGGCAAAATGGTCATTTTACCAAATTTTCCGGAAATGACCCGAAATGGACTTCAAGACTCAAGAAACTCAAGATAAAGGTTTAATTTCATTTCTTAGTCTTGTAAAGTGATTGCAAGTTTACTTTAAGTCATAAGTATAAAATTTGGCTCACTCACGTACTAAAAATAGTGATTTTTCAAAATGAGAAATAAATATCCTAAATTCACTATTAAGAAAATACATCTCGATACGGTCGTAACGCAATTGGAATTTTTGAAATCGGATAAACGAGCTAAAAGTTATACAGAATTGAAAAACGGGAAAATAGGCTATTCCGAACTTTTGCTCTCTGTTTGCCATCCGGAATTCCGGATGGGCAACCGGAATTCCGGTTTCTCCCAGACCGGAATTCCGGTTCCCCATCCGGACTTCCGGTTCGCGGCAGGCAGCATTAAAAATTAACCCCTAACGGCTATAAACGGCTAGTTTTTTCCCAAACTCTATATAAACTCGTTTTTCACTCAAAATTGGTGGTTGGCTGAGCATTTATTACATTTATCAATCCTAATCCATTGATTTCAAAGAGCTCTCAAATTTTAAATCATCCAAACACATTTTCACACACTTGAGCCAAAATTTGTATTTATTTCTTCTATGTGTGGTTGCTAATCACTCTAGGTTTCTCATTGTATTATCATACTTCTAGAGTGATTTTTGCTTGTAATATCAAACACATTCCCATATTGTGATTGAGGTGAGGTTGGCACCGGTTTTGTAAACAACCCGGTTAGAGTGAGATTGACACTTCAACAATCCGAAAAAGAGGTTGATAGTCCTTGGTGGTGGAAAACTATTGTAAGAGGTTTGGAAATACCTTGGTGAAAAATTCCCGGTTGTAAGGGTTAGTCAAGCCCGCTAACTTGGCTCGATAGTTGAACTCAAAGCTAGGTCCATAGCTTTGAAGACCAAGGACGTAGGTGGCTTAGTTCTACCGAACCTTGTAAAATTCGAGAGTTTGCAATTTCTTAACCTTCAACTCTTTACATTACAAGTTTGATTATTTGCTTTATCTATTTGATTGCCATATTATTTGCTTTTACTTGATAAATTTGATTTATTGCATAATTTGGCATATTAAGTTTTAAATTTCCGAAATTAGTTTAAATTTCCAATTCACCCCCCCTCTTGGAAACATATCTTGGGTTAACAATTGGTATCAGAGCGAGGGCTTATTTATTTGATTAGATTTCACAATCTAGAGCATGGCGTTTCCAAGTAATTCACAAAATAACATGTTAGAAGGTCTAAGCACAAATAGAGCTCCATTCTTCAATGGAGTAGACTTTCCTTATTGGAAAATTAGGATGGAAACTTATCTTCAATCTATTGATTATGATTTGTGGCATATAGTGTCTAATGGTCCTTACATTCCTAAACATGTCACTAATGGTGTAGAAGTTATTAAGACACATGAGGCATATGATGAAGAAGACAAGAAAATGCTTTCTAAGAATGCTAGAGCTAAATATGCACTTATATGTGGTTTGGATAGAGATGTGTTCAAAAATATTGAACAAGCTTCTACCGCTCATGATATGTGGAAAATGCTTGAAGTCACTCATCAAGGAACAAATGCTACGAAGGAAACTAAAATTCAAATTTATTCTACTCAATATGAGAACTTTAAGATGAAAGCGGATGAAACTATTGCTAACATGTATACTCGTTTCACTACTATCACTAATGGTTTGAATTCTCTTGGCAAGGTACTTTCACAAAAGGAGATGGTGACCAAGATTTTTAGAAGTCTCACCAAAGCCTATCAAGGCAAAGTGATTGCCATTCAAGAAGCCAAGGATCTCTCAACACTTCCCTTGGAAGAACTAATTGGTTCACTCATGAACCATGAAATTTTCATGAGTGCACAAGATGAAGAGGAAGTTGAGAAGAAAAAGAAGACTATTGCATTCAAGTCTTCCTCCTCCCGTGCCATTAGTGAAGATGATGAGGATAGCCTATGTAGTGACATGGAGGACTTGGCACTCTTCTCAAAGAAATACAAAAAGTTCATGAAATTCAAGAAGAACTTTGGGAAGAAGCCACAAAGAGGAAGCGACTCAAAAGAAAAAGAAAGAAAAAGCAAAGTTGATCCACCAATTTGCTTTGAATGCAAGAAGCCCGGTCACATGAAAATGGATTGCCCAATGAGGAAGAAGAATAAATACAAAGGAAGGGCAATGTTGGCGGATTGGCTCAATAGTGATGAGGAGGACTCCGACAATGAGGAGAAGAATGAAGTAGCAAACATGTGCATGATGGCACTTGATGATGGGGAATCAACAAGGAAGAGCAAAAACTTGTGGTTCTTGGATAGTGGTTGTTCAAAGCATATGACCGGTGACCCATCAAGATTTTCAAGTTTTAAGAGCAAGGAAAGTGGTTTTGTCACTTTTGGAGACAATTCAAAAGGAAAAATCTTGGGCATTGGTGATATCAGTAACGTATACTCTCCATGTATTAAAAATGTGCTTCTTGTTGATAACCTTAAACATAATTTACTTAGTATTAGTCAACTATGTGATAAAGATTTTCGTGTTGTTTTTGAATCCTCAAAATGCTCCATTGAAAATGCTTCAACCAATGAAGTTATTTTTGTTGGAGAAAGGAAGGATAATGTTTATGTTATTGATGTTGATTCCTTTGATAGCAAAAATAAATGTTTAACCGTTATGAATGATAATTCTTGGTTGTGGCATAGAAGATTAGGACATGCTAGTATGGATTCTATTTCAAAGTTGGTTAGAAAAGATCTTGTTGTTGGATTGCCATCTATTCCTTTTGTTAAAGATAAACTTTGTGATGCATGCCAATTTGGAAAACAAATTAAAACATCTTTTCATTCCAAGAAAGAGATTTCAACCTCTAGACCTTTGCAATTGCTTCATATTGATTTATTTGGTCCTTCAAGAATTGCTAGTCTAGGTGGTAAATACTATGCATTTGTGATTGTTGATGATTTTTCTAGATTTACATGGGTTATATTTTTTTAACTCAAAAATGATGTTTTGGAAAATCTAGTTAAATTTTGTAAGAGTGTGCAAAATGAAAAAGGGTATTCAATCACCTCCATTAGGAGTGATCATGGTGGAGAGTTTGACAATGATGCCTTAGAATTGTTTTGTGATGAACATGGTTTTAACCATAACTTTTCGGCTCCAAGAACTCCACAACAAAATGGAGTTGTCGAGAGGAAGAATAGAACAATTCAAGAAATGGCTAGGTCAATGCTCAATGAAATCTCATTACCTAAATATTTTTGGGCCGAGGCCGTCAATACTTCTTGTTACATTTTGAACCGTGTTTTCATTAGGCCTAACATGAATAAAACCCCTTATGAGCTTTGGAAAGGGAGAAAATCCAATATTGGATATTTTAGAGCTTTTGGATGTAAATGCTATATTTTGAACACCAAGGACAACCTTGGAAAATTTGATGCAAAATCCGATGTTGGAATTTTTATAGGTTGTTCAACACATAGTAAAGCTTATAGAATTTATAACAAAAGAACTAATGTTGTTGAAGAATCTATTCATGTTGCATTTGATGAGTCTAACCCTCCTACAAGCAAAAGTGTAGATGATGATGTTGTAGGTTTGGGAGAGGAGGTTCAAAATCTTGACATTGGAGAATCATCTAACGCTCCATCACAAACTCCCAAAGAGGAACCACCCGAGGAAAAGGTAAATGAAAGCAAAGGTATGGATTCTAACCTTCCACATGCGTGGAAGTTCAAAAGTGCTCATCCTATAGACCAAATTGTAGGTGATCCTTCACAAGGAGTCACAACTAGAAACTCCCTTAGAAACTTGTGTAATTTCATTGCTTTTATTTCTCAAATTGAACCAAATAATTTTAAAGAGGCCGAGTTCGATGAATCTTGGCTTCTAGCTATGCAAGAAGAAATAAATCAATTTAATAGAAATGATGTTTGGGAGTTAGTTCCAAGACCGTCACACCAATCGGTGATTGGAACAAAATGGGTCTATAGAAATAAGGTAGATGAGCATGGGGTCATTGTGCGTAACAAGGCTAGATTAGTGGCCCAAGGTTACAATCAAGAAGAAGGAATTGATTATGAGGAGACCTTTGCCCCGGTAGCAAGACTTGAGTCCATAAGAATGTTATTAGCTTTTGCATGCCACAAGAATTTTGTCTTGTATCAAATGGATGTTAAAAGCGCTTTCTTAAATGGATACATTATGGAAGAGGTTTATGTCTCTCAACCCCCCGGTTTTCAAGATCACAAACACCCTAACCATGTTTATAAATTAAAGAAAGCATTATATGGTTTAAAGCAAGCTCCTAGAGCTTGGTATGATCGTTTAAGCACTTTTCTTATCTCAAATGGTTTTTCAATGGGAAAAGCGGATAATACACTTTTTATTAAAAGAAAATCAAAAGACATTATTATAGTACAAATCTATGTTGATGATATTATTTTTGGTGCTACTAATGATGCTCTTTGTGAAGAATTTTCAAAGTGTATGCATAGTGAATTTGAGATGAGCATGATGGGAGAGCTCAACTTTTTCCTTGGACTTCAAATAAAGTAACAAAAGGATGGAATATTCATAAGTCAATCCAAGTACATCAAGGATCTACTTCAAAAGTTTGACTTGGCCAATGCAAAGTTCATGAAAACTCCTATGAGCACCTCCATAAAGATGGACAAGGATGAAAGTGGTAAGGATGTGGACATCACCAAGTATCGAGGTATGATTGACTCATTATTATATTTAACCGCTAGTAGACCCGATATTTTGTTTAGTGTTGGTCTATGTGCTAGGTACCAATCATGTCCCAAGGAATTTCACTTAAGTGTCGTTAAGAGAATTTTTAGATACTTGATAAGCACAATGAATCTAGGGCTTTGGTATCCCAAGAACTCAAACTTTGAAATCATTAGTTACTCGGATGCCGACTTTGCCGGTTGTAAGTCGGATAGGAAAAGTACTAGTGGAACATGTCACTTTCTAGGAAACTCTTTAGTGTCATGGTTTAGCAAGAAACAAAACTCGGTAGCCCTATCCACAACCGAAGCCGAATACATTGCCACCGGTAGTTGTTGTGCTCAAATACTTTGGATGAAACAAACTCTTAAGGATTTTGATGTTGATTTTGAATGTACACCCATAAAGTGTGACAATACTAGTGCCATTAACCTCTCTAAGAATCCAATCTTGCACTCTAGAGCCAAGCATATTGATATAAGGCACCACTTCCTTAGAGACCATATCCAAAGAGGTGACATTATGCTAGATTTTGTGAGCACCAATTTCCAACTAGCGGATATTTTCACCAAGCCTCTTAGTGATGAGAGATTTAGTTTTATTAGAAGAGAGCTAGGAATGACCAACATAAATGAAATTTAAGGTTTACTAGCTACTTGAATATCATATCTCTCCTTACTTACTTATGCATATATACTTTCACTATAATATGATTCTAATGCATAAATAAGCAAAGTCTTTTAATACTTGACCTATTAGATATATGTCTTTGAGAATAACAAATTATAGGTCATGGTATGAATTTTTGGTGAACTTTGAACTCATTTTTTATTGAGTGAATATGTCAATTTTTTCATATGTGTTTAGTATATGTGTTTATGTGTTTGAACATGTCTAAATAAGTCTATCTAGTATGCCTATAGGGTTTCTATGCTTGAATTACTCTTTGAACAATTTTTAGGTATGCTAAGAATTGAAAATTTGTTAGTTTTTGCCTAAATGAGTGTTTTTCGCCAAACTTACTCAATTTTCAACATTTTTCAAATTCGTCAGTTTAAACACCTCACATTTAACACATTTGAACTATTGCAAAAAGAATTTTTCGATTTGGTTGCATAAAACTCATTTTTGGTAGATTTCTACTTTTCAAGGCCTTTTAAGGCATTTTTCGAAAAATCTACCCTAAATTCTCAATTTTCAATATTTTTTTATTCCGTCACTTCACACACCTCATATTTAATATTCTTGAACTGCTGGAAAAAGAATTTTTCAATTTGGTTGAACAGATTTCATTTTTGGTAAGTTTTTAGCTTTATTAAACTTTTTTGAAAAGCTTACCGTAAATCGTCATTTTTCAACTTTTTTTCAGATTTTCTTGTTTGAACATATTCATTTTCTCATATTTTAGGTGTTAGAAAATGTTTGGGGTCAATTGGGTTTAAAACAAAGATTTTTGGCACGTTTTTGAAAAAGGGGCTGGGCTGCTGCACCAACTGGAATTCCGGTTGGCGCTGATAGCAGCCACTTAAGTTTTTTTTTTGGTCTTTTAAAATGCATTTTTTTCCCCATAAAAACCCTGCCCACGAGTTTCATTCCCCCATTCTGACTCTACAACCTAAAATACAAGCCACCATTCTCTTCCCTCTCAAAAATCACTCTCTCAAACCCTCACTTCATCCTTCATTTTTCCACAAGCATCTCATTCTCCTTTTGCTTCCACCTCAATGGCTTCATCATCCAACCCAAGGAAGAGCAAGAGAGTTGTCACTGCTGAACAAATCAGAGAGAAGAGGGCAAAAGGAAGGAATGAGCCTACCCTCTTCTACAACCAAGAGGACTTTAATCGTTTCCATGATGCTTTCTCCTCTAGGCCTATCATCAAAGGTAAATTTTGTGCCCTTCCAAGCCTAGCTTGTGTAAAATTCAGCTACCATTTTGAAATGTTAGGTTGGAAATCCTTTATCAATATTAAGACCCCCATATACCCTAGGTTAGTTAGAGCTTTCTATGCTTGCATCAAACCTAGCCATGCACCCCTAGGAGTTAAAGGCACCCTTAGAGATGTCTACTTTGAACTTGATGTAGAAACTCTAAACAACTTACTAGGAGCACCAAATGAAGGACTTTTGCTAGAGCCAAAGACAACTCTTAAGAATGATGAAATTTTTGCCATGAATGAGTGTTCTAGAGTTCTTTGTAGAGAAGGCCCTATTTTCATAAAACCAAAGTTTCACAATCTCACTTTGGAAGCTAAAATTCTCCAACTATTTATAATCAATAACCTTGCTCCTAGAAGTGGCCATAAAGATGAGGTAAACAACATTGATATACTCATTTTATACCTTATCCTAACCAAAAAGGCACGAATCAACCTAGGCCATCTCATTCTTCGCTTTATCGTTGATGTGTATAAACCAAACATGGTCAAGTCACTCCCATTTGGCTTTCTCCTTAGCTACATTCCTACCTCTCTTAGGAATTCCCATCTCGGATGAAAAGAAGGTTGAACCTACCGAAGGAGATAAGCTCGGTACTAAAACTTTCACAAGCTTGAGGTATGCTCTTATCAACAATAAGTGGGTTTTCACTCCCAAAAGAGGCCAAAGAACGCAAGAGGACCTTGAAGTAGGAGAAGAAGAAGAGGAAGAGGAGAGCTTTGGTGTAACGCCCCAAACCCCAGGGACCATTACGGTGTGCCTTGTAAACAGTGCTAAACTCGCTAATCGAGTCATTTGGCCAAAATCGTGATCTAAGTATGATTAGCGGTTTAGGGATTAAACATTTAGGTTAAGATGTAACATTTCACTAGAACGTTTAATATATACATTGGGATCCCAAAAATATAAATTTCAGAGTTTATTACAGAAAATATTTACTACAACAGGCCGTTCTAAGCGGCAAAACAGGGTTCAACCCTAGTTCCACTTTAAACCTCGGCCGTGGCGGTCGAGCAGCTGCATATGTACACGTCATCACCTAAGCTCTCCAACTCAAGGATGGTCCAGCTTCCTCTTGCCTTTACTTGCACCACATAGCACCCGTGAGCCGAAGCCCAGCAAGAAAACATAACACTTTTCATAAAAATTATCAAATGATTATCGTTATAATCAAACGGAGCATAAAGCTTCCAAACCAATGAGTAAACATCACATAATTCTAGCGGGAGAGTGGCTGTTAAGTAAGCCACCAGCCTCCAAGCTCTCTTTTCTAGCGGGAGAGTGGCTGTTAGGTAAGCCACTAGCCTCCAAGCTCTGTTTTCTAGCGAGAGAGTGGCTGATAGGTTAGCCACTAGCTTTCAAGCTCTGTTTTCATTCATCGACCCTCGGGGTCGGTCAGGCATTAATGCTCCTTGAGTCATTCAATGATAGAAGTCGATTAGATCTAATCTCCGTTGGCTTGCGTGAACCACGCTAAGACCATTCTGACTAATCAGTCAGCGCTATGTGACCAGTGTCCAGTATCACCGCCGAACTTGACTAATCAGTCACAGCTTCACAGCTGGTACTAACACCTTTGCCAATTCTGGGTGGCCAGTGTCCAGTATCACTGCCGAACTTGACTATTCAGTCACAGCTTCACAGCTGATACTAACACCTTTGCCAATTTTGTCTGACGATTCAGTGCAACGTGACAAGTGCCCAGTATCACCGCTGAACCTGACTAGTGAGTCACGGCTTCACAGCTGATACTAGCACCTTTGCCAAATCTGACTAATTAGTCAGTGCCATGCACAAATAAGCAATGCTATCAGTATGTATCATATGCCAATTATCCAAGAATAGGGCATTTAGCATGCTTACTAAACAGTTGCTAGCATAATCATGATCATGCACAAACTCAGAGACTCAAGCTCTGGCCAATCTCATATTCATCATTCATGGCATGCCCTAATCACATGTTTCTCGTGCATCACATTCATCACACTTAATCACCCAGCATGCCTCATTAATAATCATATGCAAATGGGCAAGATCGCCAAGCATTCATTATGCTATCAATGTTTACATTTAAACATCCAACATGCATCAATCATAGCCATGCATGTCACATACGGGGTGCAGTTTTCTTACCTCGGGTTCGAGCGAGAACGATTAAAAGAACGACCCTTGAGAACGATCAACTTCTAGTCCATTAGCGGTCACCTAGTCATAACCAAATATAAAACCTCATCAAAATGAGTAATTAAATACTTCCAAACCCAACCCAAGCCTCCGAAATATCAAATCCCACTCAACTAGGTAGTAGGTTCGATCCTAGGCCCTTAGAGTTAAGTTCCCATCACAAAACCACCATTTAGTATTTTTTTTCCTTAAGGGTCGCGGCCCTACATGGACCATGCCGCGGCGCGCCCCCCTGACAGAGCCTCCACCACCTGCTTCAAGCTAGGGTCGCGGCGCCCAAGAACAGGGTCGCGGCCCAACTTCGCACCAGCCATTTTTCTTCGTTTTTCCACTTCTAAAACCTTCCAAAAACCCATCTAAACATCTCCAAATCACCAAACCAAAGTTACCAAACTTCCCAATGGTCCTAAACCACCAAAACCTGAAGCTCAAACCAACCAAAAACTCAACAATTCACAAAGTCCAATTCTAAGCTTAAAAACTTAAGAAATTCAAAACTTAACTCAAAAACAGAGCACACCATTAAATTTATAACTAGAACTCACCTCAAACACAGCTTTGAATCCCCTTTGATGGTTGTTATAGGTTCCCTAGCTTCCACCTTTAATCCCCTAGCTCAACACCTCCATTTGAGCTCTCAAAATTCAAAGAAAGGTGAGGGAGGAAGTTTGTACGGGATGGAAGGGAAAAAGAGAGGATAGGCTCTGTTTTAGTATCAATCTACAGCCCTTTATGTCATATATATCCTTAGGGTCAAAAGACCAAAATACCCGTAAGCCAAATAAACCCCTCTAAAAGCTTCCAAGGGTAAAACCGTCCTTTCCCGTTTATCTCGTTAATTATAATTAACGCTCTCTAATTCCCGCTATTCTCAATATCCTCAAATTCCAATAATTCATATCCCGTTACCCTAAAATCCCCGGTAACGCTCTAATCATTAAATTCACCCCGAGACTCACCTCGAGCCCCGAACTTAAACCCGTTATGACTAGACTGAACACTTACATCTCATGATCGTCTCATGTCGATAGCTCGAACCAATCCACCTTATAGTGTGGCTATATTAATTAATCACAATCATGCACCCAAAAAATACAATTACACCCACAGTGGCCAAATTACCAAAATACCCTCATAATTAACATATGAGCCCATATGCATGCATTCACCATCATAAAATAATATAATTCACGTAAACATGCATATAATCATTACATATCATAATAAATCAATTATGGCCCTCCCGGCCTCCTAATCAAGGTCCTAAACCTTATTAGGAAATTTGGGGCATTACAACTATCTCCTCCTTATAGAAATTTCGTCCTCGAAATTTACTCAACAGCTCGGAACTAGAATTCCACTTACTTGTCACAAATTCCTTAAGTCATTCCTTGACTTCAGTATTTCGATAGCCTTACCTTAACCCGAGGTATATTCTGTTCAATAGAACCTCATTACTTATGTCACAATCTGAACTGGCTATTCCTTACCGGAATACTTAACCTAACCTTCAGATTCTCATAATTCAATTTATAAATTCCTTCGGCCCATGCCCACTGCACGGAAGCACATAACTCACTGTATACAACTGCCAGTGCCAAAAGTAAAACTGATTCAGAGTCACCCTGCCCTAACCTAATTAGGTTCCAATTATTGAAGCAAACTAGGGCTTAACTTGAACTGGGGTTTCCTCACTTCTCACTATAGTAATACTTTAGAGAAAACACATTCTCCTACTTGGAATTCCACATTCCTACTTTCAAGTTCAATAATATTGTTCTGTCTATTCTGAGGAATGAGCAACCAAAATTGAAGCTCCAGCAATCTCATAAATCCCCTGAACCACCTCAGGATCCTGACATATATATATATATTTCCTCACTCATCTTATAAGATGTTCCTCCAATAATAATTGGATAACCCTCTCTCTCTGATTTACCATCAGTCTGAGAGTAATAAATTGTACTGAGTTCCATTTATATACTCATCGCCTTTCTACTCCTTCCAGAACCTGGAAGTCACAATAACGTCTTAATCTGATAAGATAGACCTTGAGTTCACGAAGGCTCTCTATCCTTCTCACAAGGAGACTCAAACATAGATCAACTGTACTATTCACCTGTCCTTACTGATACACTAAACTCACTTGGACTACCAGTCCACAATGATTTAATGCCAAATCACTTCAATCCATCAACCTGGGAATCCCATCACGAAACCCATCGTGATGCTCGCATATTCCCACTATGAAATACCCAAAGGCTGTAATGGCCTTGCTGTTTCCTGATATTCTGTCTCAATCTACTAATAGGTAAGAACTTTACACATGCCTTAATATATGTCCCTTCATCTCAGGCCATCAATATAAAATTTCCATATTATGTTACCCTTTCACAATGCCTGAATAAAACGAATAAAAGAGTAACATGAGATTCATCCAGAATCTCCCAGGTAATCTTGATGTCCATCAGATCCCAAGTCTGATCTCTATATCACCATAAATTCATGTCTGTCGCTATACAACCTTTAGCTAATCCAGCTAAAGCTTTCCATTCAATCTTGCCCGTCTATGGCTTACTTAACCATATTTCCTTTTTATCTTTCTTAAGATAATAATCTCAAACAATAAACTGGCCACTCAGCCCACCAGAAACTTTACCCAGTCCTGGTCTGATTCTTTAATCAACATGTTGCATAGGCAATCACTTTACCTCTGTCACTAGGATGTCATAACAATCCCCTAACTGATCCTGGTCTATGAAGACCCAGCACTTTCTTCCCAAGGCACCTGAAATATCTTTACTATCCATGGACACTCCTGTCCCCAAGGCACTCTTCACTCTTGGCAATTTTCCACATAGAAAACACCACTATACCATCGTCCAAGACGATCATAGATCCCATTCAAATCTATCCTTGAATGCGCTATACATCTTATTCACAAACACTTAGCATCAAACAATTCTCAAGATATGCTCAGCACTCGCAGTGCTCCAATCTGATACCAACACAACCCTTTACTTGATTTTCTCACTCTGATCTCTAACTGGTCTTAACCAGATCCAAGATCCACCTTAAAAGATTCCATCTTACTCAGCAACTAACTCTTTAATTCTTATAACCCCACTGAGCCACTCGAAACAGTGTTTACATCTGATTCCCTCTCTGACACTAAATCAAACACCATTCTAATCTTCTTTTAATAAAAAGAAGGCCTGACAGACCACTCGAGAACACATTCAGAACCCACAGACTAGGCCAGTCTGTCCCGATCTCACTAACACAATAAAGGTGGTATCCACCACACTGGCTAAGAGTTCCATGCACCTCCTTGCACAAACTCCAGCCCTCATATCCAATATTATAAACATATCAGATCCACGCACAATGCCGAATGTCACAAGACTTTCCGCTCGCAAGCTCAAGAATTACTACACTTTCTTTGCCATTCAAAACTATTCTTTAGTTACCCAACCAATCCAAACCCTGGATCAAACTAAAGCCTGTCATAACCAGCTTTATCAGAATTCCTGACGAGTCCTTGCCATAACTCAGCTTATCTCTTAGGTTGCCAATACCATACTACTTTTCCCATCACAACATAACCATGCGATCAATATACACCATCCATATACCCTTATCCATATACATACCAACAAAAGAATAACATGGCGCCAAAGCCAAACAACATAATTCACAATTCAGAACTAAAAAACTGACCTGTCATCCCCGAGGAGCTAGTCTCGGTCTCAGATTCTGATTGCCCTGGAATAAACACTCGAGTTGGAATCGAGCTGTTTTTCCCCCTTAGCTCACGCTCTGCCTCTCGGCTTGGGCAATCCCTCTGGAAATGTCCAACCACGCCACAAGCAAAGCATGACCTCGCTCGGCATTCTCCCACATGACGCCTCCTACACCGTGCGCATATGGGACGAGTTTTCCAGCTTTCTTTCTTACTTATTCCAATAAGTGGAGGTACCACTAACTGGGCTCTATGCTCTCCAGCACTCTGCTGCCCAAATACTATTCTCTCAACAGCAAGAGCCTTCTCTACCACCTGAGCATAGGTAGAGACTTCATTCACTGGGGCAACTCTAATGCCCTGAGCTATTCCAGGATTCAACCCCTGAATAAATCTTTCTTTCCGAGCTATATCTGTGGGTACCATGTCTAAGGCAAACTTGGCCAACCCATCAAATTTAGTAACATACTCGGTCACTAATGTATTGCCCTGAACAAGATTCAGAAACTCATTCATCTTGACAGTCTTAGCTACGTCACAGTAATACTTCTCATTAAACAGCTACCTAAACTCTTTCCAGTCCATCACAGCTGTGTCTCGTGTCTGAGATACTACCTCCCACCATGTCCGGGCATCATCCCGCAGTACACATGTAGCACAGATCACTCTATCATGACCTACCATTCCCATACTATCAAGAATGGAGCTGATCATGCCCATCCATTGCTCAGCTCTGAATGGATCTAGGCCTCCCTCAAAGATTGGAGGATAAAACTTCAGGAATCTTCCACAGAGAAATTCCCATCTATTCTCAACCCTAGGCTGAGCTGAAACTGATGCCACCCCTGGCATAGCAAAGGAAGAGGTACTCCCCAACAGATTCCGCTGTTGCTTCAAATACCTGATCTCTTCCTCCTGCCTCTGCAATCCTAATTGACCAAGCGTGAAGTCTTCTGGAAACAAAGATCTAAACAGCTGTGGCTCAAAGAAGGGGATCAGAATAGTAAGTACTTTCATGCCTCTGCGAGTACTAGGAAAAAACACAACACAATTCATAAGCTACAAGACGAACAGGGTCGGTGGTTTGATTGGGATTCGGGGTTGAAAGATATTATGGTCTGTTACTTCACTGTTTTGTTTTCATCCTCTTCTATGGATTGTTCTGATGTTGTGAATTGTATTGAGCACTCTGTTACCACAGAAATGAATACAGAGTTGTTGAGTCCAGTTTCTGAGGAAGAGGTGCGACTTTCGCTGTTTCAGATGCACCCTGATAAGTCCCCAGGTCCAGATGGGATGACCCCTGGATTCTATCAAAAGTGTTGGTCTATGGTAGGTAATGATATTGTTATTCTAGTACAACACTTCTTTCAAACAGCTGAAGTCCCTAGTGGTTTAAATGATACAAACTTTATTTTGATCCCTAAGAAGAAGACCCCGGTCACCATGGGAGATTTGAGGCCTATTTCTCTTTGCAATGTGGATTTTAAAGTCATTTCTAAAGTTCTTGCAAATAGACTGAAGAAGGTGCTGGATACTATTGTCTCGGCTTCTCAAAGTGCATTTATCCCGGGTCGATTGATTACCGATAATATTATGGTCTCATTTGAGATCATGCACTACCTCAAAAGAAAGAGCACTGGAAAAGTTGGTCAGATGGCGTTGAAGCTCAACATGAGCAAGGCCTATGATAGGATTAAGTGGCCTTTTTTGGAAGCTATGCTATTGAAATTGGGTTTTGATCGATGGTGGGTCAAACTGGTTATGAATTCGGTTACATCGATGAAATATTGGATTCAGGCCAGAGGTTGTTCAATGGGACCTATTATCCCTACTCGAGGGATTCAGCAAGGGGATCCATTATCCCCCTATTTATTTATTCTTTGCGCCGAAGGTTTATCTGCCCTTATTAATAAGTTTGTTCGTAGACAATTAATACATGGGTGTCGTGTTGCTAGAGGCGCACCCAGTATATCTCATATGTTTTTCGTAGATGATAGCTACTTGTACTGTCGTGCGTTGGAGGATGAAGCTATTCAAGTCTTGAACCTCCTCAAGTGTTTTCAATGTGCTTCAGGCCAGAAGATCAATCTCTCTAAATCTTCTATTTTTTTCAGTAAAAACACCAAGAAGGATGTTAAACTTCGGATGTGTTCCATCTTGGGTATGACGGAGGCTGATGCTCATTGTCTATATTTGGGATTTCCTAACACGATGAGTCGTTCTAAATCTGCTGTGCTTGGTTTTCTCAAGGATAAATTGAGGAAACGGATAGAAAATTGGAATGGGAGATATTTATCTCGGGCAGGGAAAGAAATTCTTATCAAAACAGTAGCTCAAGCGATTCCAAATTATGCTATGAGTGTCTTTTTGCTGCCTAAAGGAATGTGTCATGAGTTGGAGCAACTAATGTGTAATTACTGCTAGAGGTCAAACGCCAAGCAAAGCAGGGGCATAAATTGGATGAGATGGGATCGTTTATGTGAACCTAAATATTTGGCGGACTTGGTTTTCGACGGTTACATGATTTCAATATTGCTCTTTTAGGAAAGCAAGGGTGGAGACTCCATGTGCGGAAAGATTCGTTGGTCAGCTGTGTGTTTAAAGTCCGTTACTATCCTAAGGGTTCTTTCCTTGGAGCGGAATTGGGGAATAATCCTAGTTTCATCTGGAAAAGTATCCTTGCAGCCCAAGATTTTATTAGAAAGGGTGGTACAATGGCAATAGGTTCAGGAGAAAATATTAGCATTCTGGGAGACCCTTGGCTTCCGGATCGTGCTTAACCTTTTGTTATGTCTATTCATCCGGGGTTACAGGGGAAGTTTGTCAACAACTTGATGAAGACTGAAGAAAAATGCTTGGGATGAAGATGTAATCAAGGACATGTTCACAATAAGTGAGCAAAATTTAATTCTAAATATCCCTTTGTTTGAATCTGTTATGGAAGACTGTTGGCAATGGAAGGGTGAACACTCTGGTATCTATTCAGTCAAGAGTGCCTATCGTATTACTCAAGAGTTGAAAGGGGTTGTTCATAGTGATAATAATTCTGGTTTCTGGAAGGATTTATGGAATCTAAAAATTCCACCTAAAGTGAAGGACCTTATCTGGAGGGCTGCTTCAAATTGTCTCCCAACAAGGTTCCAACTTGGCTATCGCAAGATAACCCTCCCTTCTTCTTTATGTCCAATATGTTCACGTTATGCGGAAACCATTCCCCACTGTCTGGTGGGCTGCTCTTTCGCCATGGCTTGCTGGTGGTTTGCTGGTTTACCAGTTGTTGCAATCGGGGACAACTCGTTTGGTGGGTGGCTGCAAGACCGTTTTAAAGTTTGGGGGGACGATATGAGGCATATGGCGGTTATGGTGTGCTGGGCATTATGGCAGGTTAGAAATGAGAAAGTTTGGAAGGATACAAATAGATCTGTGAAAGAAGTTATCGCGTTGGCTAGAGGTAATTTTGATCAATGGAGATATGCTCATGATAAAACATTCATTCCCTCTCTGTTATTGCTACATCCAGGGGAAGGGGCTGAGCATTGGTCCACACCAGGGGGAAACAAGATCAAAATCAACATTGATGCAGCTGTCTTTCCTGATCTCAATACGTTTGGCTATGGTTGGGTGGTTAGGGATGCCTCTGCTACTCTTCTCAGTGCTCATACAGTGAGCAAAGTTGGGAATATTGATCCTATTCTTGCTGAGGCGATTGGTGTAAGGGAGGTTCTGAGTTAGATTAAAGCTACTGGTCTCACTGATGTAGTTGTCGAGTCAGATAGTTTAGTCACAGTTCAAGCTTGCAGAAATGCGGTTAAGATGCAATCCATGTTTGGTTTCTGTATTGATGAGTGTAGGGCACTAGTCTCTAGTTTACATAATGTTTCTTTATGTTTTGTTAAGCAATCCGCTAATCGTGTTGCTCACCATTTGGCTCGAGCCTCATGCTTGAATGTTGGTTGCACTTATTCGTTAGCTTCGGCGCCGAATAATTTTATTGATGTAATTTTGCTTGATATGGCTTAATGAAATTTCCGATTACCATTCAAAAAAAATATATAGGACTTGGGTCCACACTAGACTTGTGGCTCACCTTCAACATTCAAAATTTTGCCACATATTATTCACAGTATTTAGAAGCCTTAATTCTCCAATTTCAAAAATAATTAATGTAACGCCCTGGTTACCCCAGAACAGTTACGGTGAATGGTGAACCGGAAATTTGACCCGCTACCCGAGTCCTTTGGTTAAAAACGTGATCTAAGTGTTATTATCAGGTTAAGGTAGAAAACCAGTAAAAAGGAAAGGGTACATTTCATTAAGTAAATAAACTACTCATGAGCCTTTCAAAATGTTTACAAGTGGTTTGTACTACAAAAGAGTCACTACAGTTCCAAATTTACAAACTCCGCCGGCCTAAGCGGCAAAAATAGGGTAAACCCCTAGTCCCTCTGAGAACTCCTTGACCGTGGCGGTCAAGCGACCCTGTATGTACATCACATCACCCAAGCTCTCCGCTCAAGGCTGACCAAACTTTTCCTTTCCTTTACCTGCACCACATAGCACCCATGAGCCAAGGCCCAGCAAGAAAACATAATAAAACATGATGTAATATCAACAACGATCATAATAACCATTTAGGACTATCGGTCCAACAAGTAGGTGACATTAGCCAAAAGTCACAATAATGAGCATCGCTCCTTCTAGCCATGTGACGATAGGGTCACCAGGGCTTAACTGATAGGTGATTCTTTCATATGTTCGATCAGGACAGGTGCATGGTGATTAGTCACCAACATAACCTTCCTCACGACTCTAGAGTCGAAGCTATGGACAACGTCCCTTAGCCACGTGACAAACGGTCACCGGGGTCATATACCTTGGCTATAGTCTTCTGGTCGTAGACCAGGCAAGCGCTTATAAGTTCATCGACCTTAGGGCCGGTCCCGCATTAATGCCATAGAGCCATTCAATGCGTGATCATCGACTTTAGAGTCGGTCCCTGACTAGTCAGTGTCTTAAACAGGTAATCAGCATTCATTAACATTTAGTATGAAATCCACGTTCATATATCTCAACCAACACGCCTCAATATCAAACCATGCATGTCATATACCTGTACAAGGTGCAACTGTAACCATACACTGTTTTCTTACCTCAAGTTCGAGCGAGAAGTATGATAAAGACGACCCCTGAGAACGATCGGTCTTTTAGTTCCTTAGCGGTTACCTAATCACAACCAATTATAACCTCCATTAATGAGAATCCACAATAATAGGGTCTTAACCCAAGCACCACCCTCGGGACCTCGAAACATGCCCACACGGTGAGTAGAATCGATCCCGGGCCTTAAGGATTGAAACCCCAAGTCAAAAACCCTTAAAAACACTCAAAACGGGGTTTGGAAGGAACAGGGTAGCGCTCAACCCCTAGCGCCATAGCGCTATACTCAGAAACTCCCAAGCACCAGAAAGCCTCCTGAGGAGCGCTATAGCGCCCTAGGGTGGGCGCTGTAGCGCTACCTCCAGCCCAAAACCTCCCTGAACCGACCTTCTTCATCTCCTTCGTTTCTAACTCGATTCCCAAGCTTCCAAAGCCTATTCTTGATGCCAAATGGACCCAAAAACCATCCCAACATACCCCAAACATCACAAGCATGAGAACCCTAGCCAAAACTCCCAACAAAACCCATGAATTCAGCCTAAACATTTCAGCTGCAAAACAAAACCAAAACAGAGCAAACCAGAGAAACTATGGTTAGAAACTTACCCAAAGCTTGGCTTATGATGGCCTTCAATAGTGGAACACACTCCCAAACTTCCAAGGCTTGCTTCCCAAGCTAGAATCCTCAAAGTTGGCTCAAAAAACCACAAAGAACAGTAAGAAAAATGAGGTACGGGAGAACTCTAAAACATACTCTGTTTTTCCATCACCTTTTCCAGCTAAATAAGGTTATATCTATCCTAGGGGTGAAATGTCCATTTTACCCCTAGGTCATTTAATACTTTCTAAAGGCTCCTAAGGGCATTTTTGGTACTTTCCTCCAAACTCGTTAATCATAATTAACGCTCTCCAATTCTCGTTATTCTCCAAAATCATAAACACCAATAATTCACATCCCGTTACCCTTTATTTCCCGGTAACGCTCTAATCATCAAAATCACCCCGAGACTCAACCCAAGTCCCGACACTTAATCCTGTTGTGACTAAACCGCTAATCAATAATCTACGATCGTCTCATGTCGAACAGCTCGAACAAACCCACATCATAATGTGGTCTCAACATATATCACCGACATGCATACAATTAACATTATACTATAATATAATTCTCATAAATATGCATAAACACATTTAATAGCGTAATTAAGCAATTATGGCCCTCCCGGCCTACAAATCCAGCCGCTAAATCACAATAGGGAATCCGGGGCATTACAATTAATAATTAAACATCCTTCCTCTAGTGCTGAAAAGTTGTTTATCTCCCAAAGTAAAAATATCAGACCTCCGTCTAACTACTTTGTCTCCCAAAAAAACTATCTCCCTACTACATTGAAATGAGTACAAAAAATTATATCAATTATTCAACTCATAACATCACCAAATATTTAAATACAAAATAACTATACACTTACTCTGGAGGCAATTTCGATTACATCACATACTTCAACAATATTTTCTCTGAATGATTCAAAAACTCCTCATTTGACCATCTTGTACGACTTAATAGGCCTCCACCAATGCAACCATAATTCAAAGTATCCTAAATTAAAGAAACCACAAGTTTTCCGGATTCTAATAAATATTATAAATCATTCCAACTAAATGTATTCATCTAAATTTAGTAATAAAAAATATTAATCAACAATACATGCACAACAATTCTCTCAACTTCCCTGTCTTCAATATCGTACATATCACAATCAAAACCACTACTCCAAATTTTAAAAACAAATTCTTCTCATCCTCAAAGTGCCAATTTATCTTATCATTGGTCGTCGACAATGAAATTATATCACAACATTTGCTCCCACTAACAATATCTGTTAATTTATCCAATTGGAAAGATAAATCGTTCCCTTCTAAACAACCACAACAATCATTACTAAATGAAATTTTCTCATTATCATTAGATACAACACTCTTCTCCCATCCCTCTTTAGGATGAAATAAAGTATTCTCATTCAAACTATTACCATCAACACCATTAGACTTTGAATCATTCATTTCTACATTACAAGTACTAACATTGAAAATTCCCTCTCCAATTTCTACACTCAAATCAACTCAAGGAAGCACCCGAGGCACCTTATACACTCCACTTCTCTCATTGAAATCAACTAAACAAACCTTCTCCAACTCAACTAGCAAATTTTCAGCCCCCGCATCAACAAAAGAAAGATTATGTACCTCCAACTCTACTTTTACTCTTTTTGATTCTGATAACGGATCCTTTCCCAAATTCATCGGTGTCATTCTAACACTACATTTATGTACACACTCTTCCAAACAATGCAACCCCACCCTATCTACATTTGCACCATCCACTGAATTACTCAATTTCTCACTCAAAAGGTTACATTCACTCATTAGCAGAGATACCTTATCCAAAAAAAATTGGAAGGAATTGGCCTCCTCTTCTTCTCTAACCTCGCCCAAATGAAACTGAGAAACACCATGTCTAAGAGATAAGAGATGCAATTTCCTGCTTCAATTCTTTCACTTCACTCTCGTGTGAATTCAGTGCAAACAAAATGTCCTGTGACTTTTCTCTATCCATGGTTACCTACAATAACAAATAATATCTTTCCAAAACTATTATATAACCATTTATAATGGTTCTCGGCATTTATAGATTGTCAATTTTCTGACATTAAAATTATAATTGGTCAATCAATAAAATTGTTGAGATGAATAAGAGATATGCCTAACAAATTAATGACAATTCCATCATAAAGTCCCACAGAAGAGTTGAAACCCCAACCAAATTCAATAGGATAATGTTGATGCGATTTTTCGCCAACAGTATATTAAGAAATAAAATGGGTAGATTAGTGCTTGATAGTAAACTGCAATGAAAATAACAAGAACTCACTCAAAAGCACAGAACTTTTACGTAGTTCAGTGGTTAAAATCCACCTAGTCTATATTATTATTGTTTCTCTCTCTATTTTGGCAGAGTTTCGGTAATACCGACTATCCTATCCTTTCCTGTCCAATATTCCTAGTATTTATAGGAGAATTCCATGGACAAGTTTGGGTAACCGTGTTAAAAGAACTGCGTAATTATATATGGTATATAATTAATGCAGATTATTCCCATTTATGTTGGGATATGATTTGATAACATGATAAACACGCTCCTGATATCTTGGGTAATAAATGACATAAATATTATACCGCCTGGTCATTAATGAGCGTATAAATAATCCCCGAGTCTCTTAGGATCCTTCAGTATGCATTATATCTAGGTCCTCGCAAGCTGAATATCAAACATAAGCTCAAGCTTGACAACTATCTGACTCTGAGCTAGTGCTTGATAGTTATCTGACTCCCAGCTCATAATAAATCCAGGATGCCTAATACTGGGTTTGACCACTACGAGTCTCGAGGTGCTCACATGGTTAATAACCAGATATTCTACTTGGTTATTTTTCCACGTATTTACCTGCCAGTTGTACCCGAGCTGAGTGAGTGAATTCGTGCTAAACTTAGGGTACAACATTTTCCCCCTAAGCTCCTGCTCGTGTTTGATGTCATCACTTTCTGATGTACACAGTAGGGGCTTTTAGACTTCCATCACATAAAATCGTGCCTGTCTACTACTTAAGTACTGGGCACGTGGCTTCCTGTGATTGGCGTCTGTTCGGGTTTCGAGGACTGAAACAACTGTCCTGTCAACTTGTTGCCGCCATCTGGTCTATTTAATCTTGGCCTTTGTATCTCGAGCTAACCCAATTGGATGGCCCAAAATGATTTCTGTAGTTTACGTATAAATAGGGTGATCGGTCCTAAGACATCACCACCTTTGCATTCAAAAAGTTTCCCTTTTCAAACACTCAAACTTCCTTTCTTCTTCTCCAGAATCCCTAGAAATTGTCATTGTCTTTTAGTTCTCCACAAGCTTTCAATGAGTTTTCTTTGGCCATACAACCACATTCTCTGACTCGAACATATTCTCTGTAAGTACTTCATCCCCTTGTTTGATTTTTTTTTTATTTCTACTTTGAATATGTTCAATGTTTAGTATCGTTAGGCTGTTTCTGGGTGCCAATAGGAAATGGGTTTTGGGTTTAGGCTTCATGAATGAACCCAAACTTGTTTTAGGAATAAGACATTCACAAATCTGGGCAACTTCCTGGGTTAATTTGGGAAAACCCTAATGGAAAATCGGTTTGAAGAATACATGTTTGGGGTATAGAAACCGAAGGGGTTTTAGGTTTAATCCTAGATAGCTTAGGGGTTACAACTCCTTAGGCGGTTTTGCATTAAACTGCTTTCCAAAGGAAAGAAGTGGGCCTGACAGTTCTGACACGTAGATTCTGAAGTATCTGGGGATTTTAGGAAATCGATGCGCGTGGCCTAGGATATCGCGTGGAACCACGCGTTGAGATTATGTCAAAGCTTAGCTCGTATAAACTTTCAAATGTTGAAAGTAGTTTCTTTCGTCCTCCGTGCCTCCACGACCATAGTTATAGACCATCTTAGGTCGCCTACTAACTAACCTACTTTGTCGTCAAGCGATCTGAATTATGGCACCTCCAAAGAAGACCGTCGCGAGCTCATCTACCCAGCACAAGGACAAAGGCAAACAGGTCGCCTCCGAATCTCCTATCCCACATTTTGGTCATGTGGTGGAGAGGGAAGCTGTCTTCAACCCCAATGCTTTCTTCAAGGCTGAAGATATAGTCTCAAAGATAACGACTCAGGGGAGAGTAAAAAAATTATGATGAGTCATAATATCGAGCTGGGAGCTAGCAGTCTCCTCGCCCGACCTACCTTTGAAGGAGAGCGGAGCTGTGCCCCCTTCTAAGACGATTATGGGGCTTGGAGTGATGAGCACCTGAAGGCTGGTGCTTTCCTTCCATTTGACCAATACTTCGTAGATTTTTTAAACTACGTCAAGTTGGCTCCCTTCCAGCTCCCCCCAAATTCTTACAGATTTTTTGCAGGACTGAAATATCTGTTCCTGAGGCATGAGTGGGAGGTCCCCACTACATAAGACATTTTATATTTCTTCTGCCTCAAAGCGAGTCCTGACCAGAAGGGGCGAGGTGATGGATTCTACTACCTTACTCATTTTTTGAACTCCGCTCCCGTCATCGAGCTCCCCAGCCATCCAAATAACTATAAAGATTCATTCTTTATGTTGAATGGGTTTAGAAATTGCGAATATCGCTACTTTAACCAACCTCATAAGTCTTCTATCTTTGTAAACTTAGCACGTGAATTTTTATCCCTTTCATTGTAAATAATTTTTTATATATATATTTTTATTAAGTTTGTTCCTTGTGCAACTATATTCGCGAGGACGGAACGATCTGAGACCCTCGGGGGTCAGTACAAGACTTTGTCCCGTCTCCCTCCCAGGGAAAAAGATTATCGCCAGGTCATGAATGATACCACCATGTTGGCATGCAAGTTGATCGGCGAGGGTCGGACATTAGCTCTGAGGACTGGAGCTCCACTACCTATTATCCTCGAGCTTCCCTCTTCTCAAAAGGCCTTGTCATCCATTGAGGACACTGAAGAGGAATAAGATGTGGCGCCACCTATGCAAAAAAGACAAGCTCTTGAAGCCAATCAGGGGCCCGATACTGACCGAGTTGCGTCTAGGGTAGTAGTCGGCCCCTCCGGCCAAGGTAACCCATACCTCTTTAGAGAGTTAGATCGAGTTGCTGCCAGCTTTAGGTTAATACGTTTTAATCCTAACCAGCTCGTTAGCCGCCATCCCTCCGATCCAGATCTAAACGTAACCCTCCTCCAATGCGTGGATCATTTGGTGGTACGCAATGACCACAGCTATCCCAAAGGCACCATTGTAGTTGATAACACGCTAAACTTTAGATCCTCTATCTTCGAAGAATATGGGACTAAGCGTAGGACTTGGCCTTCTCTGCTCCAGAGTGCATTTGCTCATGGATTCAGGCAGTACGTAGATGAATCCAGCCCTAAGGAGGGACCCGAACCCCCTAGGATCCAAGAGATTGTAGCCTTAGATTCTCCCTCCCCTCCGTTAATTTTCAGAGTTTGAGGTCGTGCCTAGCCCTGTCCATACACCCGAGCTGATCGTAATAGATTCCTCCCCCAACCCAGAGGGTAGGATCCTTGTTCTTTTTTTTATGCATTTATAATACCTCTAAAGCATTACTCCTGTGACTTGAATCCTCTGTTCGTTCTTCTTTCAGGTGAAGAAATGGCATTTTCAGGAGCTCCCGATTTAAGGAGTGCCTTCCAGGCTAAAGGATCTGGAACTGGACCAGTGGTAAAAAGGCCCACGGTAGCGAAGAAGGACACTCCTAAAACGAGGGGCACCACAAAATTCCCTTCTAAGGGTAAAAGTGTGAGCACTGCTCAGGAGCCAGCTCCGGTGACTAATGTCATTGCCCAGCAAATTCCTCCTCCCCCTCCTCGACACATACCTCCCTCATATCCCCAAGTGATTCAAACCGAAGCCCCCGTCCAAAGTCAAGGTTCTCTCGTCTGGATATTAGTCGAGCCACACGATCTGGAAAAGATTCCCAAAGCCTTTCGGGGTATTGTGTATGGAATGGCGAGTCACATGGTGGGCCATGCATATAAGGCCAATGCTAGGGATCTGAGGGCCATAGAGGAGCGCAGCCCGGAAGATGTCCTCGAGTCTGCTATGGGGATGAACCTCATCGTGAGTCTCTTTCCCACTTCTAATATTTCTTTATTGTGTTTATTTTTTATTGACTTGCTTCGTTATTTTGCAGTCCGTCTTGGCTCAATACCGAAGCATAGCTCGGGTCAAGGCCAGGAACAAAGAACTCCGAACTGACTTAAACGCTGCCAAATCCGCCCTGAGTGTTGCTCAAGAAAGTGAGCATCCTGCCAAAGCTGCTCTCATTTCTTCTTAAGAGGGCAAGCAATCTGCGAAGACCGCGTTGTCCGCCTCTCAGGCTCAGGTCACGGAGGCGAGTCGCCACTGATCAGCTTCAGGCCAAGAACGATGAACTAAAAGCAAAGCTAATCGAGGCCAAGGTTAAAGCCAAGGAGGAAGTGACATTGTCTTCGTCAACAATGGAGGAGATGCTTTACCGTTGTTGGGCTGAACTTCTCCTTCATGGAGCCCGAGCTGTGGGATCCGTATCTTTCTAAATTCAAGATTCAGTTTTCGCAAGAACCCTCGGAGACTGGCGAGGCTTCCGGAGCAGCTGAGGGAGACGGTGAGGAGGTTACTTCAGCGGGGCGAACTAACGGAGCCCAATGACTTTATTTAAGAATTTCTTTTGTAATCATTATCATTTTCTAACAATCCCTTAGGATTAAAACAATTTCCTTCGGGCTTAGCTCGAGGTTTTTTCTCTTTGATGTGACAAGATTTTTTCTTATTTGAATATACATCTAACTTGTGATCTATTTGTCTTTCCTATATTACTTTCTCATGTTTATGAATCCTTAGACTCTTGCACATTCGAAATCTTAAGGATCGACTTTAGATCGAGATAGATTTTATCAATCTTAGTTGTAACCAAGAATTTGCTCGCTCATTTGTATCACACCTGTTAAGAATCAGGCCTTGGACCTGGTTATATCCAGGGTTTTTATTAAGCTTAATAGTATTATACATGTTAGGAATCAGGCCTTGGACCTAGTTATATTCAGGGTTTTAGATGATTTAAACTTAGTTCGTGCTAGATTTATTGAAAACTCAAGCTTTTTTTTTTAAAAAATCGTTGAATAATCAATTTCTCCAAGTTTCTAAGCTTCAGACCTGGTTATATCCAGGGTTTTAGATGATTTAAACTCAGTTCGCACTAGGTTTATTGAAAACTTGAGCTTTTTTTTTTTAAAAAAAAAAAGTCGTTGAATAATCAATTTTTCCAAGCTTCCAAGTTTTTAATCTTATCCTGGTAGGCTTAATTTTCTCTAAAAAACTTCACCTCGGTTATATGCCCCCCAAGCAACCAGAATGTATAAACTTTCCTGGTTGCTTTTACAATGTGAGAACATGAGCTTACAATAATAAAACTAAGAAATGGTTATTCAATAATCCATCTATCATTTATTTGAAATGGCTTTTATAAATAAGCCCTACATTGATGGTAATATTATTGATAATACTTTTTTAAATGAAGAGCATTCTAGGTCCGTGGGACTACTTCCCCATTTAGCCGGACTAGCTTAAAAGTTCCTTTGTGTAAGACTTCTACGATCTGGTACGGTCCTTCCCAATTCGGGCCCAACACAACATCCTTGGGGTCTTTATTTTCCAAAATGACCCTTCGGAGAACTAGATTGCCTAATCTGAGTCTGCATCCCTTGACTTTTGAATTGAAATAGCGAGTGATCTTTTGTTGATAATGGGCAAGCTGTAATTGCGATTCCTCTCTTTTTTCTTCGATTAGATCAAGAGATTCGTTAAGCAGCCCATTATTCTATTCTTGATCGAACGTCCTCTGCCTGTGAGTAGCTACCATGGCTTCAATTGGAAGCATGGCCTCGCTTCCGAAGGTTAGGGAAAAGGGAGTATGCCTCGTGGAGGTCCGGTGAGAAGTTCGGTAGGCCGAAAGTACTTTTGGAAGCTGCTCGAGCCATAATCCTTTGGCTTCGTCCAACCTTTTCTTCACGCTCGCCTTTAGGGTCTTATTACAGCCTCGACCTGGCCATTGGCTTGTGGCTGTAATTGACTAATTTTTTTATGTGTGTGGAAAGCAACATATTTGAACCTATTTTTTTGTACTGTAAACTATTCAGAATTTTCTGAAAATTTGTAGGATGCTCTAAACACCTACAATATACACGATCATAAAAAAAATCATGTCGAAAATTGTTCAAGGGTCGAGAACACTGAAGAGCCCCACCGGTAGGGCTTAAAGTGAAGCCCCTATAGGAGAATTGTCCTTTGTGTTCCCAACCCGTGAACAGTTTTTAGTGTAATTTTTTTATGACCGTGTATATCGTAGTTATTTAGAGCATCCTACAAATTTTCAAAAAAATTCAAATAATTTACAATGCCGAAAACTAGTTTAAAAACAAGTTGTTGCACGTGTAACTAATTTTTTTATGTGAGTGGAAAATAGTATGTTTGAACCTAGTTTTTTGCACTGTAAATTATTCAGAATTTTCTGAAAATTTGCAAGATGCTCTAAATAACTACAATATATGCAATCATAAAAAAAATCGCACCGAAAATTATTCACATGTCGGAAATACAAAATAGTCCCACCAATAAAGCTCTTTTTGAAGCCATTACCATAGAATGGTATTAGCTTTTTGTAAAAATGTAAAAAGTCAAATTAAATTGTAAAGAATATTAAATAAATTATACCACATCAAATTTGAGTCTATCTTTATTGGGGTGGTGTCATACATATCCTTCCTTAAGTAGTGTTTCCTATACACATATAAAAGATTAATAAATATGATCAATTTCCAAAGTAATTAAATGTATATTTATGATATTTACCTTAACAAAAAATTTCTCACAGTATAAATGTTGGAGCAATAATTTGTCTTTCTATATTTGGAGGTAAAACCCAACGATGAATGATGACCTGTCACTATTCCGGTGATGAAGTTTGTCTTTGACTCGTCGGGATCACCTGCAAGAAAGATACTCCAATGCTTAAGTCAGTTCAAAGTTCGATCATTTGCCCTTCTATGAATCTTATATTTATAGGACAAAATATGTAAAGCAATTAGTTAGTTCAAGCAAACCCTGGAATGGTGGGAAGAAATAACCGAATTTCCCTCCAAAAATACTGTTTTTGAATGTCTGGTTCAGAGGTCGGAGGCGCGGATCGCCTCTGACCCGTAGCTTCTACCTTCGAAGCTTCTGCATACCAAAACGAATCGTTTTGAATGTTCGATAAATGAGGAAAGGATTTTCGGGCCGAACATTTTGGGCCCAACAATAAATCTTCAACTATGCGATTTTGACCCTCTTTATTAAGAGTATGAGTTCCATATTCCATAATTCTTACACATTTTCTTATCACCAATTTTTTATTTCTCTTTTATTACATCTGCAAATGTCATGCCGTGTTTCAGGGCATTCGTTCCTCTGAAATCAAATTTTAGAGTGTTATTTATAAAATTGGCAGAATAAATATAGAAATATAGAGCTAAAAAAATTACAGTTGCTTACTTCAATCAAATTTTTAAATTTTGAGCGAATTTGTAAATTTTAAGCATGGATGGTGATTTTATGTTTTAGAAATTTATATGTACGACACTTAATTTTGTTATGGTAATTTGGTACATTTATTGTTTTTTCTTAATTGATATATATGTATAATTGTTAGAAATGGTATACAATAGAGACAAACAAATATATTTAATTGAAGAGTAGAAATTTGGAAATACAAAATAAAGAATAAACCAAAGTCGAGGCACACAAAACGTGCTTCCCTAAAAACATATTTGCCTCATTTACCTAGATGGTGCTAGAGGATTCCCGAGCAACAACTTCCTAGGATACGATAGCTAACGAGCAAGACAAAAGCACCAATGTGTTTATTCAGGCGAACTCGAAACAAAATCTTCTATCTACCACCAAAAAAACTACGAGACAGACAGAGAAAATAATATATTTATTTGTGTGTGATACTTTTTAATGTCTCATAATGAGAGGAAAAGCTTCATTTTATAGGCTTAATGGAGGGTTGAAAATGTATGTGAAACCAAGTGCATTAATACCCAAATATCCCACCAAATTTGGGATATCCCACCAAATTTGGGATCTTAATTTCTATAAATCCTTAAGAATTAATCAACCATTATTCAGGTAATCTCAACTTTGACCAAAGTGATTTGCTAAAAATCAATCAGAAATAATCGCATATTATTTTGATAATCTAAACTTTGACCAAAATGTTCTGCTTGCTAATTACTATTTTAGGCATCAATTTCTCATTCACTCAATTTTTTCCAACAATCCCCGACGTGAATAAAATTGATCAATGTTTAAAAACAATGACTCGACACGACTCGACGCAATAAGGTGATAGTGTTCTATGGTTGATACCATGCATAGGATAGGTGGGTGTTAACCTTTAAGGTTTCCCTTATGAAAATATATTTACTTTACTAAATGATCAGTAGACACGATGTAACTGAACTGTTTTGTCATTTGTGTAAACGATAGTATATCTCACACAGATATCTTCCCGACATAGTTTTGGTTCTCGTGGTTATGTTTATTTTGGCCGTGAACATCTACCTGATTTTGCGAGAGGTTTTTGAGAACTAAGCCACCACTATTCTCCTTCGAAGCGACCCCACTTCTCTCTCACATAGGTGATCTCTTATCTAAGAGCAATCTCGCATTACTCTACTCAGACTTATGATGCATAAGGGTCATTAAACACTTAAGCTTAACCTTTTTTCACAATGGGTATCACTGTTCCATAACGGGTAGGGGTAGGCCCCCCAAAGTGATCCTTCTGGTCTCCATAATTAGGTTGTCCCATTAAACCTAGATCTTGGGGTCTTCAGTCAACTAGGATGGGTTTCCTTTATATCGACCTTAATTTCCTTTGGGTTTAAATATCATTCTTTCTGATGTCTTTTTAACTTGATCTCTATTTAACCCTTTGGTTAGCGGATTCGCAATGTTATCTCTTGACTTCACATAAATAATCGAGATAGCTTCAGTTGAGATTAGTTGTCTAGTGGCATTATGTCGTCAGCATATGTGTCTAAACTTACCGTTTACAAAATATTTTGTGTCCTGCTAATTGTTGCTTGGTTATCACAATATATACATATTGCAGCCACATGTTTAGGCCATTATGGAATATCCTCTAAAAAATTACGCAACCATTCTACTTCTTCACTACATCTATATCCAGAGCTACAAACTCGGATTCTATCGTGGATCTAGTGATTACAATTTGTTTCGAGGATTTCCAAGAAACAGTCGCACCACCTAGAGTGAACACATATCCACTATTACCTTTTGAGTCTTGGATGTCAGATATCCAGCTGTGTATCCTTCCAGAACAGCTGGATTTTGGTATAGTTCAACCATAGTCACGAATATACCGTAGTTATCCAAGTACTCTTATAATTGTCTTCCAGTGTTCAATGCCTAGATTACTAATGAATCAACTTAAAGTACTTACAATGTAGGCAATATCTGGTCTTGTACAACTCATCATGTACATTAGACTGTCTATCACTCTAGCATACGTTACTTGAGAGACATTATTGCCTTTATTCTTGGACAGATGTTGACTTATGTCAATTGGTGTTTTGGACACACCAGAATCATTTTTACTAAATTTGTCAAGAATTTTGTGTTATGATTGGTTAAAATACAAAGATTAAGTATTGTTATACAAGCTAGATGTAAAACACTCATATTTTCCTCTCTAGAATCCAACTTTGTCTCTCTCCCACTAAAAATTCTATTTCAATCAATGGCGGGTATTATCAGTCCAATGCTTAACAACTCACTCACTCTCATGAATTAGTCGTTATTATTGGAACTCTCTCTATCTCCTTTGGGGAGAAGAAATGAGAGAGTAAAATCAATCTTCGTTGATTTATTCTATTTCAATATACTTAGGCTTTATCGGATTCATATACATTATTAGTACAAATATCATTATTATTGAGTATCATGTGCCAATGCATTTTTAGCAATCAAATGAAGTTGCATTAATGGGTTTGTTTTTTCTATTTTTAAAACCCAAATGTTATTGTCATTTGTCGTTATACTCTTGCTTTTATCCTATCCTTATGAGTATTTACTTGGTGTTGATGTTGGTATTCAACTAGCTTTTTACTAGGAGTGAGCATCGGTCGGTTCGGTCGGTTTGGGCGGTTTTGTCATAACATAAAATTCAGAATTCGGTTTTCGGTCCGGATTGGTGCAATCCAAAAACCGACCGACCAAACCAGTTAAAATAAAAAACCGACCGTTTTGGACCGCAGTTTGGTCGGTTAAACTGACCAAACCGATTTTTTTATTTTTTTAAGTTTTAGTTAAAAAACTAAAAAATTTGGATTGTTGGAATCCATTTTTGTGCATTTTTAAAACATAAATATATAGAACATAATTTCTTTTTTTTTTATTTAATAATTTTAATAATGAATAATTATATAATATTGTATTATTATATATTATATTGTTCGGTTGGTTTCGGTTCCATCGGTCGCTTCACACAAAATTTTCAAACCGACCGAACAGTGGCGGTTTGCACCGTTGGCGGTTTTTTCGGTGTTTGGTTTAATTAGTTTCGGTTTTTTCGGTGTTCAGAAGGTCGGTGTATACAATTTTTTCAGTTTTTCGGATTTTATGCTCAGTCCTACTTTTTGCTGTAAGCTTTGTACAATGCATCTTGTTTAAAATAATGGTTATCTTTACTGTCTCATATGTACATGGAGACATGTCTCAAAAAGAAAGAGATAATGCAATTATGATTACAACAGGTATTTGTTTTTCTATTCTGATGAGAAACGTTCTGCTATTACTGCAAAAGCCATCTCATTGGCATGCACATCGACTTTTATTGCCTTTCTCTCTTAATTAAAGATGTTCTTGATTGAAATTAGTTGGAGACTGTACTTGAAGTATTATGTAATGTGTTTAAAAAAAAAGATTCTAGCTTTGCATTTTATTTTGTTGCTCACTTTGGAAAATACCATGAGATATGCTTGTTACCTTCCATGTAGAAGGGTATTCCAGGACTAGGATTGTTTCTACTAAGATGATGATGCGTGCTTGTGAGGGTTAGCCACATTGAAATACTTGATTTAAACACAAGAGTCTAAACAGACGTTTGAGTAATGTAAAATATTAGTACATGATGAAATGAAAAAAAAAAAAAATCATATTTGGCACTTGACAAGTACCCTACAAGTTTACTGGTTCATGAGCTTCCCTCTATTAGATTGTGGTGGTTTGAACTTCGAATTGGGATTTGTGATGGGATCTGACGAAATCTTGACAAGGGCTCAACTTATGGTTGGAAATGATATTGATAACGTTTACCAACAAAAAGTAAAAAAAAATTATTCTGATGACGTGTAAAATGAGCTTCTAGGCATAGCACTGTGATTAAAGGTTTCACAAGTACCAAATAGGATTCTACTTTTGGTGTTCTTTTTTGTTTCAGATTGGTTGCCTTTTGATGTACTCATTTGTTTTTTGTTTGCTATAACAGGCATTTGTTGATTTTGAGCGAGTTATAATTATGATTTTATTTGTCTTCGGGTCAGAGGCGTGCTTGAAATGAGTGGGGCCCGAGACAAACAAAAAAAAATAATGTTATTTTTCTAAAATTTGGGGGCATTTTGTTTGTAAAAATTAATATTTTTCTAAAATTTAAGTGCCCTCTAGGATGGAGACCCTAGATGTTGGCCTATCACGCCTATACTCAGGCACAATGTTGCCATAAACTTTGTTAAAAGTGATGATATAAAGATTTTAAGAGACATCGGACAAAACTATGTTACCAATATTAACGAAATGCATCTATTATGAGACATGCTTGGCAATACTGTGTGCCTATGCAAATAAATTGGTTTTCTGGTGATTTGGGTGAGTTTTGTGAACGTCATTTTTTTTCTTCAATATTTCCCTTTGTTTTTCCTTGACTGACAAATTAGAGTAGAATATCCTTGTTGATATGAGATTATGTGTTCCATGGTAATGTTGTATTTAATTTCTTTAAGAAAATAAAAAACTTGAAAGTATTATAACAAGTTTGTGCTATTAACTTTTTAAATTCCTTTGAGACTGGTAAAATTTTTGTTTTTGAATTTTTTATACACAAAAATAGAAATATTATTTTATTTTTAAAAAATAAAAATATGTTTGGTAACTATTTTTGTTTTTTGTTTTTAAAAACAAAAAATAATAAACGTGTTTGATAACTTTTATTTTTATTTTTTATTTAACAATATGATGTGTTGATTTGAATAAGAGAATAAAAAAAATAAAAGGAAAAAATGAAAACTGTTTAAAAAAATTTTGAAAGTAAAAAAAATTTATTTTCAAAATTTAATAAATTTCAATTAAAATTTTAAAAAATAATAAATAAAAATAGAGTTATCAAACACATTTTATGTTTAATTTTCAAATTTCTAATTAATTAAATAAAAAATTATTTTTTTGAGTGTTACCAAACAACCCTTGTGTTTAGAGATTTTTTTAATATCGGTGTTGTTTGGTAACACTTAAAAAAATAATTTTTTATTTAATTAATTAAAAATTTGACAATTAAATATAAAATGTGTTTGGTAATTCTATTTTTATTTATTATTTTTTAAAATTTTAATTAAAATTTATTAAATTTTGAAAATAGAATTTTGCACTTTTAAAATTTTTTTAAACCGTTTCAATTTTTTTTTTCTCTTCTTCAAATCAATACCCCATATTATTAAATAAAAAATAAAAATAATAGTTATTAAACATATTTTAAAAATAAAGACAAAATTAAAATAATATTTTCATCTTTATGTTTGAAAAATTAAAAACAAAAATTTTACTAAACACAGTGTTCGGAGAGTTTTTTTTTGGGTGTGCATGGTGTGGTGTGTTTTAGGTTTCATGCCATAAGAGCATCTCCAATGCAAACTACTCCAACATTGCTTAAAATGTCTAAATCAACTAAAAAATATAATTTTTTATTTTCTCTCTCATCCACATCACTTTTGGCAACATATTTCTTAAAAATAATCCAATGCAAGCTACCCTAAAAATTGCCAACCATGGTCCCCACATATTATTATTTAATATATCATTTTATAATTATAAATATTATCATACTAAATATTTTAAATTCAGATATTAATATAAATAAATAGTACATGATATTTAAATTAGACTAAATTTAAAAAAAAACTTATAAAATGACATAATCGTAATTAATCAATCTAACATAATTAAAAAAAAACTAATTAAAATGATTTCCAAATTTTGACCATATGTGTTCCACCAAGTCTGCTTGAAGATTGCGATGAATATTTCTATCACGAATTTCAGTATTTCTTTGCAGCATTGTCGGGAAGTCGGAAATAGGTCCATGCAATACTTCAACTATTGGGGTGTTTGTAGGGTCGTTATCATAATTAAAATCAACCAAACTCTCATATGCATCTCTTTCATCATCGACAATAATATTATGCAATATGATACATGCATACATAATATCTTTGAGAACATCTCTTTGCCAAAAACGTGCAGGTCCTCGTACAATAGCAAAACGAGATTGAAGTACTCCAAATGCTCGCTCAACATCTTTACGTACCGCTTCTTGGCATTGAGCAAATAATTTTCTTTTCTCTCCTTGAGATAGTGGGATAGTTTTAACAAATGTACCCCACTCTGGATAGATACCATCTGCTAGATAGTACCCCTTGTTGTATTGTGTGCCATTTATTGTAAACTCAACTCTTGGAGCTTGCCCTTGTAAGATTTCAGTGAATAATGGGGATTGATTTAACACGTTCAGATCATTATTGGATCCCGGAACACCAAAAAATGCATGCCATATCCAGAGATCTTGTGATGCAACTGCTTCGAGCTTGATTGTTGGCCTGCCGTGATCACCTCGCGTGAATTGTCCTTTCCATGCAACTGGGCAATTTTTCCATTCCCAGTGCATACATTCAATGCTTCCCAACATGCCTGGAAAACCACGCACCTCCCCTATTTGAAGTAAGCGACGAATGTCCCCAGCATTGGGCCGTCTTAAATATTCGGTCCCAAAAATATCATTCACTCCTCGAACGAAATTGACTAGACATTCAATAGCAGGAGTTTCACCGATTCGAACATACTCATCAACATAATCGGCAGGCGCTCCATATGCCAACATTCGCATAGCAGCGGTGCACTTTTGTAATGGCGAAAGCCCCCTTCTACCGACTGCATCAAACCTCGTATGGAAATACTCTGAATGATTTTCTAGAGCTTGCACTATGCGTAGGAATACATGTCTACGCATTCTAAATCTTCTTCGAAATTGATATTCTGTATACACCGGTTCATCAGAAAAGTAGTCATCGAACAAACGTTGGTGTCCTTCTACATGACCTCTATCAATGTGGGCTCTCTTTCTTCCTTGTCTTGTTGAGCTACCCCCATCCATGAGCGCTTTGAATTATTGATCATCATGATCGTCAGTACACTCTACAATTATGATATCCTCTAGACTCATATTTTCGTATGAATTCGGAGAATTTGGCGAATCCATTGTTGAACTTAGAGTATATGATATTTGGGAATGAAAGATGAATGAAAGAGTAAAATGAAGGATTGAATGGAGAGTTGAGTAAAAGGAATATTGAAATTTGGTATTTATAGACATGGTAGCCGTTTAAATATAGCCGTTAAAATATAGCAGTTGAAATATAGCCGTTGAAATATAGCCGTTGAAATGTAGCCGTTAAAATATAGCCGTTGAAATATAGCCGTTAAAATGTAGCCGTTAAAATATATTCGTTGAAATATAGCCGTTGAAATGTAGCCGTTAAAATATAGCCGTTGAAATATAGCCGTTAAAATGTAGCCGTTGAAATATAGCCGTTAAAATGTAGCCGTTAAAATATAGCCGTTGAAATGTAGCCGTTGAAATATAGCCGTTAAAATATAGCCGTTGAAATGTAGCTGTTGAAATATAGCCGTTAACATAAAGGATAATTTATTTAAATAAAATAAAATACTTAATAATGCGGTTGATAAAAATACATAGCAATTACAACTTCAGGATATTATTCTTAATATAAGTACACAAGTTTTCATGATCTTTCTTTTGTTCATGAGTCATATGCGACGTGTCCATGATGAGATAATCCATGTATTTTGTCATCCTATTATCTTCTGCCTCTTTCTCTTTTATCGCCACCAATTTCTCCAATGCAGATGCTTTCCGTTCACTAATCTCTGTAAATCTAGCATGTGTGTCTTTTTTTTCCTTCCCTTTTCTCTTTGCTGCCTTTTGGCCAGTAGGGAGCACTTCACGTACTTCATCATCACTGATGTCTGCATTGGAAGAAGAAGTAAATGCCCCTGTATCTGACACCTTTGTTCTCTTACCACCTTTTGTTTGGTACATTGTATTCCATTTCGGCTCATCCTTTAGCAATCTCCAACAATCCACAAGCAGAAAATTTGAGTTGTTATTTTCAGATTTGTACAATTGATGTACATTCTCAAGAATTTGCTCATCAGACCAACCACTGTGATGTGCTAATTGAACTCGTTTATAACATCCATTGAATCGCGCCACCTTTTGATTCATCTTGTTTCAATGGTCTTTGCATTGCCTTCCAGTCCTTGCTTGCTCACCTTTTTGGTTGGTGTTGAAGTAATCTGCGATTCGAGCCCATAAATGTGTAGAAGTCTGGTCATTCCCCACAATGGCATCCTTAGATGTATTAAGTCATCCACTTATCAGAAGTATAGTAGCTTCCTTGCTCCAGCTGACTTTACATTTATGCCTTGATTCATCTTCATTGTGTAGAACTACATTTTCCAACCATTTAACACTATGTTCAGGTTGGGTTTCAGAGATAGATGTCGATGATGTTTCACGATTCAAATCAATACTAGACTTTTCCATACTTGGCCTATAATTTCTTGAAACCATTTCGGGTTGGTGTAGGGAAGGCATATGAAATGCATATGGTAGTGAATTTGTTGGTGTGAAGAATGGAGCTTGTTGGGGTGTCTCAATAGAGCCAAAATTTTGGTAAGGGTAAGAGGACATGGGATAATTTTGAGAATTTGGAAAACTTTGGTTAAATTGATAATATTGAAAATTTGGATTTTGAGGATTAGTAGAAGGAGTATTTTGAAAATTTTGATTGAAATGAGAATATTGAAAATTTGGATTTTGGAGATTGGTATATGGAGAAAATGATGAATTTTGAAAATTTAGATTTTGGGAGTTGGTATTTGGAGAATTTGGAAAATTTTGAGAATTTTGGGAATCCATTGGTGAAAAAATAAATTTTGTGATATTGATAATTTGGAAGAAAAATGTATGAAATTGTGTGAAAATTGAATGAAATAGATGAGTATTTATAGAAGAAATTTTTTTAATATTACCGTTTTTTACCAACGGATACATTTCTTATATAATATATATATGTATAATTTAAAAAATAAAATAAAATATAGAGAAGGCACAGGCAACGGCTCCTTCGTTATTAATTGGCAACGTATGGCTTCAATAGTAAGCCATTTTTTTTATATGTTGCCTATCAAAAAAAATCAACCGGCTATGTATATAACAACCAGCATTGTAGTTGGCCTAAGAGATGGTAGTGGGTAGTAACTTATTGACAAGAGACGTGATCAAGTAAAATTTGTTTTAGCTTAAAACGAACTATGCAGCCGTTGAGCAGGTGTTATTTTTTAATCCAGAATAATATTAGTAAATCTTATTTTGGTCTGATTTTATATTTGTACTTTATAAGAAGGGATGATGACTAAAAATAGTCCTTAGTCCTTGAATAAATGATTGAAACATCAAGTCTTTCTCTCAACAACTCTTGATTTAAATAAAAATGATTGCTTAAGAAAGACAACAATTTTTCTAAATATTGAAGTATCGGCTTGTTACGAAGATTCACAGTTTTTATATTATTAAGAAAATTAAAAAATGTCATATGATAATCTGTAAACTTATATCACTATATTTGGTTGTGTACTATAATCACATTCCTTGATTTTTATGAATATCACATTCCCTATTTAGTTGTGCATATTTAAACAAACATCACCTCCACAACTATCTTATTTGATGAGAATTTCGAGCCCAAAATATCAAACTTTGTAATGTAACATGTTTTCATAAGGTTGTATGTGATGTTTTCATATTTTTATAAAATTAATATAAAATATATTTCATTAAAATAATTAATAATATAATTATAAATTGTAAATGATGTTTTTTTTTAAAAAATACCAAATTTCTTTTTAGATTATAATTTATAAACAATTTTACTCATAAAATATTTTTTAACAAAATTAAAAAATATAATTATTAAATATTAGAATCAAGTATAATTTTTAAAAATACAAAATACTTTTATTTTATTTTTAATAATATTTCATTTGTTATTTTAAACTAAAGTAGTGATATAAATGATTTACATATCAATGTCTTTAAATAAACAAACATTATTTATTATTTTATAGTTTGATATATGTATATTTATTTTTATATTATAAGCTTCAAAAATAAAATAAGTCATTAACTAAAAAATTATTGGTTTAACAATATTTTTAAAAATAATAATAATTTTGAAATGTTTTATATTCTTGAGTATCTGAAAACCACATGTTAAATGAATTTCACTTGAATCTAGAATCAGAAAAAGTTAAAATCTCTAGATTACAATTTTTCAGATTAGAAAAATTTAAACTCAGTACCAAATATAGAAAAATGTTCAGATTTTTACTATCATCTACAAATTTCTACATACCAAACGACATCTTACTTATTCTCCTAGAGAGTTGAAGGTTGGGTGACTTATCTCCCATGTGTCACTTAGATAGAAACGTGATCTTCTTCCTTCTTTATTTATGGGAAGACTACTCCTATTGTCGGTTAGTTGAAGACTCAACATCCCCCTCTTTCTTTCCATGCCTGACCCTTAACATTATAGCCTGTTGTTAGACTTTATCACGGATCAGATCTAGTGGGTGATTGGATATGGGATATCACCAAGACATATGGTTTGGGCTTAGCTCGTGTGGGCTAGTGAGGCCTACGGTCTTCATTTTATAGACTTGCTTAGCTAGTAAAAGTGAACTTGGAACATGTTTCGTTAGTGGGCCTTCACATTGGACCAAGCCAATTTTTAGCTACTACAAATAGTTTGGAGCTTAAGTTAGAAAATAGTTTAAAAATTACATTTAAGTCACTAAATAGTTTATTTTTTGTCTATTTTAATTTTAAATTACAAGTATTTTAAAAACCATTAACAATATCTTTTAAAAATATAAATAATTTATAACTTATAACATGAAAACCAACTAAACAAAATTAAACTTAAACTAAAAAAATCATGAGAAAATATCATTTTGGCCCATGTGTTTTGCCCGAATACTCAATTGGCCTCTATGTTTTATTAAATGACAAATCAGACCATGTGTTTTGCAAAACAGGTCAATTTAATACCATAGATCCAATTTTGGTCAAACTATTTTCAAATATGATCAAAATGCCCTTAAGTCTTATTGAAATTGAATTTTAAATTATATCAAATTTAATTTTTAAAATTAAAACCAAATTTGAAAAATGTAATATTTATTAATTTAAAAAATATAAAAAAAACAAAATTATAATGTTTGTTGTCCAAAAAACAGGCATGGATGACATGACAAACGTTTGGTACACGTGGCTAATACCTGGCGGAAGTCTTGTTCGACCATCGACCAAAAAGATTTCCGTGGCGCAACGCTCAATCGTAGTATACGACCAGCTTGGTCGTATGCTCGTTATATTTGGAGAAAATCTTATGCAGTTATGATCATATCTGAAATTATCTCCCATGATTTCCTGAGTATCCGATTATTTAGGAAAGAATATCTGTAACAAATTAATGTAATCTTCCTTTAGCCTATAAATAGAAAAAAATGGTTCAAGGAAGGGACTTTTGACTTTCTAATTACTGGAGATTAGAGATTTACGAGTGAGCTAGAGCTATCACATTCGATATATTGTTTTGTACTTCAGAGGTTGGTGAAACTCATTGAACCCTAGTTCTTTGATCACTCCTTTGAAATATTATATCAATAATAGCTCAAGTGGATGTAGGTTATTACCAGATTCTGGGGCCGAACCACTATAAATTCTTGTGTGCTTTACTGTTTTTGTCATTATTCTCATTTCAACATATCTGTCTACATCAAGCATTTTTGACTCCGTGTCAGTTGACCAAAATCAGGGTCAACATTCTGGTGCTTTCATTGAGAGCTTGATATAATATTGTTGAAGTATCAATGGCAAAAACAACAAAGAAGACTAGACAGGCGACTGGCGCTGCACCATCTCAACTGCCTCCTCCTCCAAACGTGACCGAAAATGAGCCACATTTGGAATTTGATGAGGAAGAACTGGATTCCGAGACACTGAGGAATACCCTGGGAGTATTGCAGGATGAACTGGCCAACCTGAGGACCAGCCAGGAAAGTGTTGCTGAGATTATGGCGCGGCAGCAACAAGAAATTGAGCGACAGCGCCAGGAATTAAGCGAAAGACAGGCGAAGATGGACCGTCGCCAGAGGGAGGCCATGGCAGCCCTCGAAGCAGGTTTACAGTTGGCTAGGAATCAGGCTGTACCTGCCTCACAGCCTGATCAACCTACAAATGGGCCACCCCAAAGGGGTCCTAATCCTAGCCCGCTGATCCAGCCCTCGAGCCCCCAAAGGCCCGAGCAGCCACCGATGCCTCAGGAAGATGTCCCGCTGAGGGATCCTGAAGCGCAGCCTCCATCCCAGGTTGGTCGCGGCAATCCCCCGCAGTTAAGGTAGAATAGGGCCGGGCAGCAGCCCCGCAGTCCTAGACGCCATAGGGGTGAAGAGCCGAAACCACCGAGCAAAGGGCAGCGTCCTTTTGGTAACAGGAGGAACTCGGAGACAGGCTCTGCGGTCCGGGGCCCCCCACGGCATGATAATGCACGGGGACCCACCGACCAACGCATGTCACCCTCTAACGCTCGGGAGGTTCCAACCCGAGGAGGCAACCGAGGGAACAGTCGATCCCACCATAGCCAGTCGAGATTTAGAGATGGCCATGGTTACAATGAGGCCGACTCAGGCAGAGCAAATGTCGATTGGAGAAATGAAGATAGAGGTGGGGGCAGAAGCCTGCCACCTAGAAGGGACCAACCCGAGAGACGTGACGCTGGGGGGCAACCCAGACAAAATAACGTCTTCAACCAGCTCGGTGCTAGCGAGCAGTGGCGAAGAGACGAGGATTTAAGAGACGTACTCAACGATCACTGAGAACGGCACGACGAGTACGTTCCCCCAGCACCAGAGGCCCCGGCGATTCCCGAAGCCGTGCAGGCCCAAATAGACGCCCTGAACCAAGCAGTACAACAGCTGGTCGGGGGAAGGACGTCTCACATCGAGTACGATAGGAGAAGAGGTACTCCTTTCGTTCAAATGATAGCTATGGCATAAACTCCTAGCAAGTTTAAAATGCCTACGCTTCCAAACTTTGACGGGTATGGTGACCCAATATCTCATGTCAACAAGTTTGAGATACAAATGGACATTCAGAAAGTGTCCGAAGACGCTCGGTGCAGGATCTTTCCTGCAACACTTTCTAATGCTGCACAGGAGTGATTTTTCAAATTCCCTCCTGCAAGTATTGTTTCTTGGGAGATGTTCGTAAAAGAATTTTGCGGACAATTCTATGCGGGTCGTGTGCACCCAACTGAGGAAAATCAGCTGGTCGAGATACGCCAGCAAGAGGGAGAGCCACTGAAGGATTACGTCCAGCACTTCATGCGAGCAGCGGCTGGAGCCAAAACAGTGGGAGATGAGGGCAAGATGATGGCCCTAACCGCAGGAGTTAGGCGCCGCACGCCTTTGTGGAGTAGCCTCAGAAAGCATGGAGTCAAGACTACTCAAGAGTTTTTAGATCGAGCTGATCGTTACATCAAGCTCGAAGATGCCATCGCCAGTGAAGGGAAACCCCCAAGCAAGGATAAGGGGACTGCCGAGCCCGCCAAAGCCGCCAATGGGTCAAAACCCAACGGCAAAGGCAACGGGAACGGCAACGACAATGGCAAGAATGGGGGGAAACGATCGCATAATGAGCCTTCCACCTCTGACAATAAACGAGCCAAGGGCAATCGTTATGAACCGCGGTTCACTAACTACACTACCCTTATTGAGTCTCGGGGAGAGGTGTATTGTAACGCCCTGGCTACCCCAGAACAGTTACTGTAACGCCCTGGCTACCCCAGAACAGTTACGGTGAACGGTGGACCAGAAATTTGACTCATTGCCTGAGTCCTTTGGTCAAAAACGTGCTCTAAGTGTAATTAACGGGTTAAGGCATAAAACCAATAAAAAGGAAATGGAGATTTTTATTACAAACTGCTCTGCAGAGCTAAACAAAACATTTACAAGTGGTTCTCAGTACAAAATGGTCATTACAGTTTTAAATTTACAATCCCGCCGACCTAAGCGGCAAAAATAGGGTAAACCCCCTAGTTCCTCTGAGAACACCTTGACCGTGGCAGTCAAGCGGCCGCATATGTACACACCACCACATCAGCTCTCCACTCAAGGCTAGGTGAGCTTTTCTTTCCCTTTACCTGCACCACATAGCACCCATGAGCCAAGGCCCAGCAAGAAAACATAACACTTTACATAAACATTATCAAATGATTATCGTTATAATCACACTGAGCATAAAGCTTTCAAACCAATGGGTAAACACCACATGAGGTTCCGATAAACCACACTGAGTGACTGCCATGCAAGTCACTAAATCAAATGGGAGAGTGGCTGCTGAGTAAGCCACTAGCCTCCAAGCGCTTATTTCATTCATCGACCCTCGGGGTCGGTTTGGCATTAATGCTCTTTGAGTCATTCAATGCTAATAATCGATTAGATCAAATCCTACTGGCTTGTGTGACACACGCCAAGGCCGTCCTGACTAATAAGTCAGCTCATCGTGACCAATGCCCAATACCACTGCCGAACCTGACTAATAAGTCACAGCTTCACAGTGATACTAGCACTCTTGTCAAACCTGACTAATAAGTCAGTGCCATGTACAAATGAGCAACATATGCTAAGCATTCCATACACAATCCATGTCCATATTCTCACATTCAACATGCCTCAGGAATATCCATGCATGTCACACTTGGGGTGCAATTTTCTTACCTCCGGTCCAAGCAAGAACAAATAAAAGAATGACCCTGAGAACGATCAACCTTTTGGTCCTTTAGCGGTTACCTGGTCATAACCAAATCATGGGATTCCGTCAATAAAATGAATAATAAAAGGTTCCCAAACCAAAACCTAACCTCCGGGACCTCAAACACTACTCAACCGGGTAGTAGGTTCAATCCCGAGGCCTTAGGCTTGCATCCCCGAGCCAAAAAGCTCTCTTTGGCCAAAAATGCCTTAAGGGCCGCGGCCCTCCTTGGCCATGCCGCGGCCCGCCCCTCAAACAGAGGCGCCCAAACTCAGATTTCACCAAGGGCCGCGGCACACCCTGGCCATGCCGCGGCGCAACACCCATTTCAGCCAAACCCCTGTTTTTCTTCCTCTACGATTTCACTTAAAACCAACCCTTCAAACCCAACTTAAACACCACCCAAACCTCTCTCAAACACCCATTAACACCCCTAAACAACACTCAAAACTCTCCCTCATCATAACCCAAGGAAACCCCTTAAAACCTCCATCAATTCCAACAATCCTCCATAAAAACACAAACTGAAACTTATATTTAAAACAGGGCAAAACCAGAAAAGTTATGATCAAAGCTTACCTTAAACTTAGTATTGAACCCTCTCCAATGGCTGAACCAAAACCACAACCTTAGCCCCTTGATTTCCTATCTTAGCTCCACACTTAAGCTCAAAATTCCAAAGAAGAGAACTATGGAGAAGATTGTACGGGAAGGAGAAGATGAAGCAAACTCTGTTTTGGGTTCTATTTCACAGCCAACCATACATCATATATATCCACATACCAAAAGACCATTATACCCCTAGGCATAATAAAGCTTCTAAAACTTCTCAAGGGCAATTTTGACATTTTCCACCTACACCGTTAATGATAATTAACGCTTCCCAATTCCCGCTAATCTCAAAATTCTCAAACACCAATATTTCACATCTCGTTACCCTTTAATGCCCAGTAACACTCTAATCATTAAAACACCCCGAGACTTACCCCGAGCCCCGAGCTTAAGCCTGTTATGACCAAACCGATCTTTAACATTTCCTTGATCGTCTCATGCCAAATGGCTCGAACAAACCCACATCATAATGTGGTCTCAATTTATATCACCAACATGCGTACAATTAATCAATTTACCCTCAACGGGCCAAATTACCATCACACCCCTGTACAAAGAAATATGGACTCACATGCATGCATTTTACATCATATCATAATATAATCAATACATACATGCATTTTATCAACTAATAACATAATTAAGCAAGTACGGCCCTCCCGGCCTACTGTTCACACCGTTAAACACAACGGAGAATTCGGGGCATTACAGTTACGGTGAACGGTGGACCGGAAATTTGACTCACTACTTGAGTCCTTTGGTCAAAAACGTGCTCTAAGTGTAATTAACAGGTTAAGGTATAAAACCAATAAAAAGGAAATTGAGATTTTTATTACAAACTGCTCTGCAGAGCTAAACAAAACATTTACAAGTGGTTCTCAGTACAAAATGGTCATTACTGCTTTAGATTTACAATCCCCCCGACCTAAGCGGCAAAAGTAGGGTAAACCCCCTAGTTCCTCTGAGAACTCCTTGGGCGTGGTGGTCAAGCGGCCGCATATGTACACATCACCACATCAGCTCTCCACTCAAGGCTAGGTGAGTTTTTCTTTCCCTTTACCTGCACCACATAGCACCCATGAGCCAAAGCCCAGCAAGAAAACATAATACTTTTCATAAACAATATCAAATGATTATCATTATAATCACACTGAACATAAAGTTTCCGAACAAACGAGTGAACATCACATGTTCTTAGCGGGGGAGAGTGGCTGCTAGGTAAGCCACTAGCCTCCAAGCACTTATTTCATTCATCGACCCTCGGGGTCGGTCTGGCATTAATGCTCTTTGAGCCCTTCAATGCTAATGGTCGATTAGATCTAATCTCTGTTGGCTTGCGTGATCCACACTATGGCCGTTCTGACTAATAAATCAGCGCTATGTGACCAGTGTCCAGTATCACTGCCGAACTTGACTAGTAAGTCACAGCTTCACAGCTGATACTAACACCTTTGCCAATTTTGACTAACAAGTCAGTGCAACGTGACCTGTGCCCAGTACCACTGCCGAACCTGACTAATAAATCAGTGCTATGCACAAGTGAACAACATATGCTAAGCATTCCATGTTCAAACCATGTCCATATTACACAATCAACATGCCTTACAAACATCCATGCATGTCTCACTTGGGGTGCAGTTTTCTTACCTCAGGTTCCGAGCTAGAACAAATAACAGAGTGACCCTGAGAACGATCGACCTTTTGGTCCTTTAGCGGTTACCTGGTCATAACCAAATTATGGGATTCCATCAATAAAATGAATAATAAAAGGTTCCCAACCCAAAACCTAACCTCCGAGACCTCAAACACTACTCAACCGGGTAGTAGGTTCAATCCCGAGACCTTAGGTTTGAATCCCCAAGCCAAAAAACTCACTTTGGCCAAAAATGCCTTAAGGGCCGCGGCCCTCCTTGGCCATGCCGCGGCCCGCCCCTCAAACAGAGACGCCCAAACTCAGCCTTCACCAAGGGCCGCGGCTCTCCCTGGCCATGCCGCGGCGCAACCCCCAGTTCAGCCAAAACCCCTGTTTTTCTTCCCCTACGATTTCTCTTAGAACCAACCCTTCAAACCCAATTTAAACACCACCCAAACCTCCAATAAAACCCCTAAACTTGTTCTATATCACACCCCTAGAAAAACCCAAGACAAACCCCAACTAAAACCTCCATCAATTCCAAAAATCCCCCACAAAACACAAGCTGAAAACTATCTTTAAAACAGGGCAAAACCAGAAAAATAATGGTCAAAGCTTACCTCAAAACTTGGTATTGAACCCTCTCCAGTGGTTAAACTAAATCCACAACCTTAGCCCCTTGATTTCCTAGCTTAGTTCCACACCTTGAGCTCAAAACTCCAAAGAAGAAACAAGGGAAATGAATGTACGGGAAGGAAGAGACTCTCACTCTATTTTGGTTCTGTTTACTCTACAGCCTTCCAAGCTTCATATATATCCAAGCCAAAAGACCATTATACCCCTAGGTCTTTAAAAGTTTCTAAAGTCAAATCAAGGGTAATTTTCACACTTTCCACCTACACCGTTAATCATAATTAACGCTTCCCAATTCGCGCTAATCTCAAACTTCTCAAACACCAATAATTCACCTCCCGTTACCCTTTAATGCCTGGTAACACTCTAATCATTAAAACACCCCAAGACTCACCCCGAGCCCCGAGCTTAAGCCCGTTATGACCAAACCGACATTAAGCATTCCTTGATCGTCTCATGCCAAATAGCTCGAACAAACCCACATCATAATGTGGTCTCAAGATATATCACCAACATGCGTACAAATAATCAATTTACCCTCAACGGGCCAAATTACCATCACACCCCTGTGATTAGAAATATGGACCCACATGCATGCATTTCACATCATATCATAATATAATCAACATATACATGCATTTATCAATTAATAACATAATCAAGCAAGTATGGCCCTCCCGGCCTACTATTCACGCCGTTAAACACATCGGAGAATTCGGGGCATTACATGTATCAGGCCACGAGTTCTAGTATGCCTTACAAAAAACCTGCTCCCATTCGAAAAGATATTTCGAAAAGAGACACTACCAAGTTCTGTCGTTATCATGATGACTACGGACATGATACAAATGAATGCAACCAGCTGAAAGATGAAATCGAGTTCCTTATTAGACAAGGACACTTGAGAAAGTATGTACGGGCCTCAGGAAATTCCCAACAAGAGGCTCCAGGTGGCAACGAGCATGCGCCCGCACGCCAACGCTCGCTACCTTTGCAGCCTGACCCCGTAGCTGGCACTTTACTCACCATCTGTGGAGGCCCGCACCTTGCGGGAAGCAGTGGAAAGGCGAGGGAACGATATGCTCGGACCCTATGTCACGACCAGGACATCGAGATGATGACTGTGGAGGACAGGGCATCAAAGAAGGCTCGGTCAGAGGATGGTGAGATAACCTTCTCTGATAACAACGCCCAGCATGTCTGGTTCCCACATTCCGATCTGCTGGTCGTGGACGTTCAAATCGCCAACATGATGGTGAAAAGAGTTCTAGTTGATACAGGAAGTTCAGTGAACATCCTGTACAAATCTTCGCTGGAACGCATGAAGTTGTCCGTCAAGGACTTGGAGCCCTGCAACCAAACAATTTACGGCTTCTCAGGCGAGGGACTCGCCCCAGCAAGGTCAATCAGACTTCTAGTCACATCAGGTACAGCGCCTGCTACCAGGACATTGCTCCTACTTTTATAGTAGTCGATTGTCCTTCGGCGTACAATGCTGTCATTGGAAGGCCCATACTGGTTGATCTTCGGGCCGTCACCTCAGTATGGCACTTGGCCATGAAATTCCCGTCAGACACAGGGGTAGGACGCATGTTGGGAAATCAGAGAGAAGCAAGGGAGTGCTACAACGCCTCAGTTACAAAGGCGAAGAAAGGAACGTCGAAGAGCACTCCCCCAGATAGGTTGCAAATGGCTATTGATACACAAGCCCAATCCGGTGATGGAGTCACCAAATAGGATGTTGCCCAAAGTGAGGATAGGGATTTAGATCCTCGCTTTGGGGATTTTGAGGAAGATGTTGGACCCGTTGAGGACCTGGAAGAGGTTCGGCTTGACGAAAAAGACCCGACCAAAGTTATAAAGGTCGGGAAGAATTTAGAAGCAACAACGAAGCATGCACTGGTGGAATTTTTGCAGAAAAACCAGGAAGTCTTTGCCTGGTCACACAAAGACATGGCTGGGATAGATCCTGTAGTTATCGGCCATGTCCTGAACGTTGACAAGAATTTTCCACCCGTGCAACAGAAAAGAAGGCTGCTCGATAAGGATAGATTGAAAGCCTTAAAGGAGGAAGTCAAAAGACTAAAGGAGAATGGGTTCATCAGGGTGGCGTTTTATCCATCGTGGGTCTCTAATCCAGTACTGGTTCCCAAGCCTAACGGAAAATGGCGAACCTGTGTGGATTTCACAGACCTCAATAAAGCCTGCCCAAAGGATTGCTTCCCACTCCCAAGGATCGACCAGCTGGTCGATGCAACTGCAGGACATGAGATCCTCTCCTTCATGGATGCATACTCCGGATACAATCAGATCAGTATGCATCCCCCTGACGAGGATCACACTAGCTTTCGAACCGATACAGGGTTGTACTGTTATAAAGTAATGCCATTCAGACTGAAAAACGCTCGTGCGACTTACCAACGATTGGTTAACCACATGTTTAAGGAGTTGGTCGGAGTAAACATGGAGGTGTACGTGGATGACATGCTGGTAAAGTCGAAAAAGGCAGAAGGACATGTAAAGGATTTACAAGAGTGTTTCAACGTTCTGAACAAATATCAGATGAAGTTAAATCCTCTCAAATGTTCCTTCGGAGTAGGATCAGGGAAATTTTTGGGGTTCATTGTCAATTCAAGAGGAATCGAGGCCAACCCCGACAAGATAAAAGCCCTGATGGACATGAAATCGCCAATGAAAATCAAGGATGTGCAAAGTTTAACTGGAAGAATTGTCGCACTAAGTAGATTCGTTTCCAAGTCGACGGATAAATGCGTCCCTTTCTTCAATCTACTTAGAGGCAACAAGAAATTCGAATGGACAGGAGACTGCGAGCAGGCTTTCCAGGCCTTAAAGGCCCACATGGCACAGCCTCCTGTTTTATCAAAACCCATGGACGAAGAAACTTTGTTCATTTACCTGGCGATCACCGAATTTGCTGCCAGTGCGGTGCTAGTGCGAGAGGAATAAGGCGTACAAAAGGCGGTTTACTATGTAAGCAAGAGGTTAATCGGGGTCGAATTGAGGTATCCTCCAATCGAAAGGTTAGCCTATTGCTTGATTTTGGCCTCAAGGAAGTTACGTCCTTACTTCCAAGCCCATCCCATCACAGTCTTAACTGACCAACCCCTTCGGCAAGTTCTGCAAAAGCCAGAGGTGGCTGGGCGCTTATTAAAATGGGCAGTCGAACTCGGGCAGTTCGATATCACATATTCACCGCGAGCAGCAGTAGAAGGACAAGTCTTGGCTGACCTTATCGCTAAATTCACTGAGCTCCCAAACGACGAGCAGTGCGAAAAACCTAGTGCGCCTGAGCCACAAGTCAAAGCTCCTTCGTGGAGGTTATTCACGGACTGATCGTCCAACGAATCTCACGCAGGAGCAGGAGTGATATTGATAACGCCAGAAGGGCATCGATTTCACTGCGCTATTAGGTTCGATTTCACCGCATCGAACAATGAGGCCGAATATGAAGCACTCCTCGCAGGACTAAGGCCAAAGACATGAATATAAAAGTGCTTGATATCTACAGTGATTCACAGCTGGTAGTGAATCAAGTCTTAGGGGAGTATCAAGCACGGGGCCTCAAAATGGTGGCTTACTTAGACAAAACTAGAGATTTGTTGGCGCAGTTCGAGAAGTATACCCTCCAGCAAATTCCCCGAGATCAGAATTCAAACGCAGATGCCTTAGCCAAACTCGCAAGTGCGAAGGACGCTAACACTTTGAATATAGTGCCAGTAGAGAGATTATGCGAGCCGAGCATACGAGCGGACGAAACTAATATGGAAATCCGGATGAAGGATACATGGATGGAACCATACTTGGAGTATCTCACAAATGGTGTACTACCAGCAGATAGAAACAAAGCCAGAACTCTTCAAAGACAAGCTATTAGGTATATACTGGTCGATGGTGTCCTTTACCGAAGAGAATACTCCATGCCACTGCTCAGATGCATTACACCGGAAAAGGCTTGATTAGACATAATTATGTCACGGTTTTCAAAAACGCACGAAGACTCTGACAGATTTCGTGGGGCATATGAACGGTTGTTTCCCTAAAGTTTCTTTATTTCTGGTCGCATTAAACAAACTTGGGGGGCAAATGTTGTCCAAAAAACAAGCATGGATGACATGGCAGATGTTTGGTACACGTGGCTAACACCTGGCGAAAGTCTTGTTCAACCATCGACCAGAAAGATTTCCGTGGCGCAACGCTCAATCGTAGTATACGACCAACTTGGTCGTATGCTCGTTATATTTGGAGAAAATCTTATGCAGTTATGATCATATCTGAAATTATCTCCCATGATTTCCTGAGTATCCGATTATTTAAGAAAGAATATCTGTAACAAATTAATGTAATCTTCCTTGAGTCTATAAATATAAAAAAATGGCTCAAGGAATGGACTTTTGGCTTTCTAATTACTGGAGATTAGAGATTTACAAGTGAGCTAGAGCTATCACATTCGATATATTGTTTTGTACTTCAGAGTTTGGTGAAACTCATTGAACCCTAGTTCTTTGATCACTCCTTTGAAATATTATATCAATAATAGCTCAAGTGGACGTAGGTTATTACCAGATTCTGGGGCCGAACCACTATAAATTCTTATGTGCTTTACTGTTTTTGTCATTATTCTCATTTCAACATATCTGTCTACATCAAGCATTTTTTATTCCGTGTCAGTTGACCAAAATCAGGGTCAACAATGTTAATCTCTATAAACTTAATTAAATTAACTAAAAATTTGAAACAAACTTAATTAAAACTAAAACTAAATAAATTTAAAAACAAACAAAAACCCTAAAATTAAACCATTTCTCCCTCCCATTCTTCTTCTTCAGTTCTTCTTCTTCCCGCCAGATCCTTGCTTAACTTTGTCGATCCCAACCCAGATCTGGGTCTCGTTTCCCCTGCCAAACCTCGTGTCACCGCCACAAGCTCATCCGCAAACCCGATCCTTGCCTGACTGCCGATCCCAACCTAGACCTGGGTCCCATTTCCCCTGCCAGACCTCTCGTCCCCATCCCTGCACACATAGACAGAGAAGAGAAAGAACAATGGAGAGAGAGAGAGAGAGAGAGAGAGAGAGAGAGAGAGAGGCAAATATCTGATATGCTACCAGAGATCATCGGAAAGTGGCTTGGCAGCGGATGGCTTCAGCAAGTCCGTTGAGGCGGAGGGCGGCTCTTCAGGTGGCTGAATCACGAGGGTAGGGGTTTCAAGGGTCGACGCTTCTCATGGTGGCATGCGTGTGATCAAACAAAGGCCGGAGGTGCCTCAATCGGGGCTGGGCAGAGGCATGCGAGAAGAGAGAGAAAGAGAAAGAAAGAGTCGGGTGGGGAAAGAGAAAGGAGTTCCAGGTTTTTTTTTTTTTTTTTTTTTAAATCTGATTATAAAAGAAAATTCATTTTTATAATGTTTTATAAATTGTTTTTATATATTAGAAAAAAGAAAACCCATTAAAGGAATTAAAAAAGCAAACAAATAATAAAAACGAGGGCATTTGAGTCATATTAAAAAATTGTTTGACCAAAACTGGGCTCAGGATACATATTGCTCCATTTTACAAAACAGATGGTTTGTTTTGTCATTTAACAAAATATAAGGGTCAATCGAGTATTTAGGCAAAACACGAGGGCCAAAATGGTATTTTCCCAAAAATCATTAACTCTTAAAAAAATGTCAAATTTAAAGTAGAAAAATCAAACAAATTTAATTAAAATAAAATCCAAAATATTTTAGAAAATGTCTAATTTTATTTCCTCTTCCATAATTTAGGATTAGGGCATCAAAACCCAATGTCTTTAATCTATTATCACTATATCATTTAATTAGTTTTATTTTACAATGTTATTTAATTTAATTAAATGAGTAAAAAAAATTACTTAATAATTTAACCACGAATTGTCTTTTTTCGCAAGCTTTTATTTTTTGAACTAGCATACGGAGAATGATTAACGACCAATCAAAATGGTCACGAGTGACTTTTGTCGCAAAAAAATATATTTTATAACTTAAGTACAACCTTTTACAATACCTATTGACTTTCACTGTAAATTTTTCAATTATACGTGGAGAATTTAATGTAGCATTATGTAAACAAAATATGTATTTTAGTTAATCCATTAGAATAACATTTTAAGTTTACTTTTTTATATTTTACACAATTCATTGAGGGTGTGTTTGGTACGAGGATTGAGTTTGTAAGAGTAGAGTTAGAGAAGATTTAGATTAAGTGAATGTGATACTCAAGTGTTCAACTGGATTAAAAATACCCTTAAATCAAGCTAAAAAATGGAACTCACTTGGAAACACAAACTCCTAAGCCATCAAAAATAAATTTAACAAATATGAGATAATTTGATATTCTCATTCTCACTAACCCAAACCCACATACCAAACACTCCCTTACAATGATTTATGGTTGAGTCTGGTATTTATATAGACACCACTAATTTCTTTTAAACTTTTGAATTTGAAAGTGGATATATATGGAGTTGTATTAATTTATTTATTTTTGGGGACCAAATTCAAATTCATAGGATTATTTTGAACTAATTTATAAATAACATGGTCTAAAAAATATTTTTCAAAATAAAATGCCTAAATAAGTATTTGGTAAAAATAAGAAGTCTAAAATAGTAATTGGCAGAGAGAAATGATGTCTTGTTCTAAAGTAAAGAATTTAACAAAACTTAGAAAGTATTAAATAGAGTAAATAGCGACTAAAATACTTAATATTTTTAAAATGTTGCACTTTTATAAGCAATTTTTTTTACGGTGAATATACTTAATGTCTTCAAAATATTGCACTTTTATACTCAAATTTTTTTTTTGCGGTAAATATACTCAATGTTTTTTAAAATATTGTACTTTTATACCTATTTTTTATCATTTTGATAAATAATAAGAAAGTGAAGGAAAAATATAGCATTTTAATTATTTTTTCTTTCTTATTCTTTCTCAAAATAAATCTTTTATTAAAATTAATAAAAATGATTTAAAATAATTAAAAACTTATATATTTTCATCAATTTAAAATATAATTTTTTTTAAAAAAATAAAGGAAAAATATAAGTTTGAATTATTTTGATTAATTTTACTAATTTTTATTTATTTTAAAAGTGAAAATAATTTAAAATTTTAAAAATAACTAAAGTCTTATAATTTCATTCACTTTCTTACTATTTCTCAAAATAATAATTATAAAAAATAAGTATAAAAGTGCAATAATTTAAAAATATTATGTATATTTATTGCTAAAAAAAAATTTAGTATAAAAATGTAACATTTTGAAAACATTAAGTACATTTACCGAAAAAAAATAGATATAAAAATACAATATTTTGAAAATCCTCTCTTTATTCTATTAAATATATATTTTTAGGAAAATTAAAATAATATATAAAAACCAAAACAAAAATGTGAATTGTGAAAACCTAGTATGGCTGCATCGTGTATGAGCTGTAATTTTAATTGGGTGGCACAATTTAATGAGTGGGACAAGAAGAGGGACACGGAAGGGACACGGGAAAGTGACCGAGGATTTGAGTCCGTACAATAATAATATTGGTCTTTTTTTTTTTTTAAAAATATCGGTTTTTCCTTCTCCTCTAATTTTGTTTTTGTTTTTTTGTTCTAATTTAGTAATTTTCATCAGTTTGGTCCTTATGTATTGTAGTCTGAAACCCATATTCGAGACGCAGGAATCAAAATTTGACCCAAAGTTGAAAGCTGGCGGAAACCATGATTTCAAAACCAAATAATGTATTTCCTTATTTTAATATTGTAAATTACTTTCTGCCTAAGCAATGATCTTGTCAAGATTTTGTATAAATAATCCAAAAATGCATTTATAGAGGAAAAACCCCACAATTTAGAGAATACGATTCGTACAGCTTCACCATATCTTTTTTGGGATCGATTTTGGAACACAGAGGCTTCAATGGAAAGTTCTGGTGCAGAGAAGAAGAGGGTGGTAATCGTAGGAGGCGGTGTGGCTGGTTCTTTTCTAGCTCACTCTATTCAGTTTTTTGCCCATGTTGTCCTCATCGATCAGTAAGTTTTCGTTTTCGTGAAGAAATTTGTTTTAATTTTTGTTGGGTTGAATGAATATGGTGAACTTTGATGTGGAATTTTGAGATTTCATTGTTACAGAGAGTGTATATATATATCCCAAGTATTGAGATTTCAGATTGATTGGGGCATAGTGAGTAAAGTACTCTTACATGAATGTTATAGAGACAATAGGTAGAAGATAGAATATTCTTTCTTAAAGACACAAAGTAATCTTTTTGTTGAAGCTGTGTAAATTGCATTGTGTGTATATGTACTTGACTGAGGTTGAAAGGGCTGGGAAAACTTTCAATAGTTTTATGTTTTCCTTGTATGTTAATTTTCATATAAACATTTTCTAACAAATGAACAAACGAATCAGGAAGGAGTATTTCGAGATTACATGGGGGATGTTGAGGGCAATGGTGGAGCCACCATTTGCTGAAAGAATAGTGATTAATCACTCTGATTATCTTAGCAATGTGGACATTGTTGCATCTGCTGCAGCTAATGTCACAGATAGGAAAGTTTTCACTGCAGATGGAAGATCATTTGCATACGATTATCTTGTTATTGCCACCGGTCACAAGGATTCTTTTCCTGAGACTAGAGCTGAGAGGCTTAATCATTTTGAAGCAGGTAATTGGGAACAAAAAAAATATGCATTTGATGGGAGTAACAGTGTTTCAGATTTTCTTTATAGGCATTCAGTTGTTGCATTGAAGTGAAACTCTAAGTTGATTACCTATAAATAAATTTGATAGCCTTAACACTTGATAATGAATGTGCATTGTCAAAAATTGATGTTTTGTTTCCTATTTGGAGATGCTAAACTTTATTCTTTCTATTACAGAATTTGAAAAGATCAAGTCCGCCAGTTCGATTTTGATTGTGGGTGGAGGTCCCACTGGTGTGGAGCTTGCTGGTGAAATTGCTTCTGATTTTCCAGAAAAGAAGGTGACACTGGTGCACCGTGGGTCAAGATTGCTAGAATTTGTTAGTTCTAAGGCTTCCAAGAAGGCATTTGATTGGTTGATATCAAAAAGAGTTGAAGTGCTTTTAGAACAATCAGTTAATCTGGATGGTATAACTGATGGTGTTTACCAAACGTCCAAGGGAGAAACTATAAAAGCGGATTGCCATTTCTTGTGTACGGGTAAACCAGTGGGGTCATCTTGGCTTACTGAGACTGTTCTGAAAGATAGTTTGGATACACATGGAAGATTGATGGTTGATGAGAACCTGAGGGTCAAGGGTCATAAAAATGTCTTCGGTATTGGAGACATCACAGATATCAAGGTAATTTCATTCAAACTCCTTATACTCTCATTTTTTAAGATTACAATTTGCAATGATATATTATATAATTTTTAAATCAAACTCTTGAATGTTATCTGGCAAAGATTGGAATTTACTACAGCATATCGTTTATTCAATATGACAAATATATCTACTACTCTTCCTATTGAACTTGCCTTGAACAATCATCTTTCTCCTTGGTTTTTGTTTTTCTCTATTTCAATGAACTGAGTGTGCTTTGGGGAGCATGTACCTCGAGTCATATGTTGGTTACATAAACAATCATGTGTCCTATCCTTTTTCCCGAAAAGCATTGATCTAAAACGCCAGTGACATTGGTAAAGGTCTGCATCATTGAGAGGAGTTGTGTCCGATGAGAAATGTTTCATCGCTTGAGTAATCTTCTAGCATATCATGTGTCGATGATTCAACTGAACTTTGACATGTTAATGCTCAATCTCCCGTTGCTTTCCCACGCCATGTAAAATTGGCCTAAAAGACTAAATTCCACTCAAGTTCATTTTTATTTCAATTATTTACCTTGCCAGAAGTTATAAATTATAATCCCATCTTTTTGACGAAGGTCTAGTTATTCTCTAACAAATTAATATCTCTTCATCAGGAGATGAAACAAGGTTATATAGCAGAGAAACACGCAGAGGTGACTGCCAAGAATTTGAAGGTGTTGTTAAATGGAGGAAATGAGAGCAAGATGGTAAAATACAAGGGCTCATTCCAAGCTGCACTTGTTTCACTTGGGAGGAAAGAAGGTGTGGCTGAATTACCATTTGTTACTATCAGTGGATGCATTCCTGGAAAGATCAAGTCTGGAGACCTGTTTGTGGGAAAGACAAGGAAACAGCTTGGACTGAATCCATAATCCTTAGCATTCTTGAAGATGAAACTGCATTGTGAATGTAATTACTTTTTATTTCTCCTTGAATTCTTTTATTTCTATTTGTAGCCAATGTCAAAAAAACTACTGTAGAGGATTTGGTCTCCTTTTCATTTTCAGAGGCAATTTGGCTTGTAATTTATTTTACTGTTGTACAGGGGTTGCTTGGTTTGAATGGAATGGAGTTAATCTAAACTTATAAATAAATTTGTCCGTATGATAAAATAAAACCAGAATGTCATCATAATTTTCTATGCAATTTTGAAATTGAAAAAGAATTACCTAAGTTAGCAGGTTGGAAATACATATTGACAAGTATGTTCCTGTTCAAAGTGATAGTTGGGAAAAATTAAAAGTTCTCACTTTGTTCCTACCACGAATGTTAGCGTATTTATAACAAATATAAAAACCAATACACACAAAATTTTGCTTATATATAGTCGTTCCATCTGAATAATGGCACCCCCAAATAATGGTCACAAAGATCCCACACGTTAATAGGTTTGATCCACTTTTGCTGCATGTATTTTTTAAAAATAATTTATTACAAATATGACTTGCAATAATGAGTCATTAAATAAAATATTTATAAAAAAAAATTACAATTTTATATGACAATATATCATAGTAGATTTTTAAGCTTTTTTTAGCTTCTAGACTTAGAATATATATTTTTGGGATGTTTAGATAAAAAAAAAAATCTTTTTTTAATTCAAAAATCCTTTTGAAATAAACTATTTTCTAAATTGAAATAATTTTCATAACTCATAAAAGATCTTTTTTCTAATTGATATCAAAACACTTTGAAAATAATTTTTAATTACAAAAAATAACTATTTTTATTTATCTTATGCTTTAACTTTTAAGCAAATATCATAATCATAGCCATGCAGGGCCACCTCTCGATCTCTCTCACAAAAAACTTAAAATTATGAAATTTCTTCCTCTCCGGCAGAGCATTGCAAGTACATGACTGTATGTCGATAGAGTTTTAGCCAAGAGGCTGTTGGATTAAAATCATACTATGGACACATATGTATTAATGAATGATGCTATTATAAAATTTTATACAAAATAAAGTGATCAATTATGTTATAAGTATCATAAGGTATTAAAATGTCATGAAAATAATGTGTAGATACTATAAGTTATATTTATAATTTAATGAGGGGCCAAATTATAAATATCCAAAATTGATTTAATAATCAGTTTTTAAAAAAATAGGTAGTGATCCCCAAGAAACACGATCATTCGTATTCTCTCTTTCCCTATCACAGAGAAATACATACAAGAAAAATGTATTCTTGGAAGATCAATAATCTTTTGTGCAATCTCTATCAATGGCTTTAGGTTAGTACTTCCGCTCTCATGTTCATCTTCTTCTTTGATTTAGCGAAGGTTTTATAGAAACATGTTTTAGGGTTTATCATTTATGCACTTTTAGTAACATGATTAAGATCTTGGATATTATGTTGAATACTAATGTTTATGTGTGTTGCTTAAGTGTATATTTATAATCTTCACAGATGCCAATTGTTATGAGTTGCTAGGTGACTTAGTTTATTGAGATTTCGGTGGTGCTAGCCCTCTTGCTCCGACTGCGATGTTTGCTCCAGGTTGGTGTGTGGACTCCCATGCCTTTTGACCGGTGGATTTAGAGTCATGCTTATGTGGACTATGCCAATTTTCATGCTTCATTTAATGGTCTTTAGTTGGTTCCCCGATACACACGAATTTTCCCTTCGTCTTGTGACTTGGAGCTCAGCTTCCATGGTGCTCCATTGGTGTTTGTCGTCATCTCCTCATCGAAGTTCTTGGGGTCTTTTAGTTGATTGGTGGGAGACCTAGATGGTGGTTATAGAGTTTATCTGATGTTCTCATAGTGTTGAGCTATTGGATCTGTTTTTTTATTTTTTATTTTTATAATTGTATTGTTTGTGTTTTTTGATAGCTTAAAATAAGTTAAGCCAAACGAGGGAGGATCTCGTTCAGCTAAGCTTATTTTAAGCATATTTTAGCTTCTAGGATTAAAAAAGTACTTTTAAGAGTGTTTGGGTAAAAAAAACTATTTTCTTTTTTAATTTAAGATCTTTTTGCATAACTTAGAATTTTGAATTCCTAGTTTTTTTTCAAAAGTCCTTATTGAGAAGTTATTTTTTAAATTAGAAAAATTTTATTATTCCTTATTTACCCATAAGAGATCTTTTTTAATTAATTTCCACACACTTAAAAAAAACTTTTTATTAAAAAATATTTTTCTATAATAGTTACCTAAACATAAAAGAAAAAAAAGCCAAAGCTTCTATTTATCTCATGCTTCTACTTTACCAAACGCGGCCTAAAATTAGAAGAAGAATTTTGAAATCAAAAGAGTAGTAGATAAGGAAGTTATGAGAATCAACTTCCATTAACAAGTGTAATCATGATTTTTTATTGAAAATATTAAAATTAATTTTGAAAAAACTAAAAAAAGTAACTGCTACATATAATTTCAAAAAAATGTTATAATATATATAAATTAATGTAAATTAGAATTAAGGTATTAAAAGTTCATATAATTACCTTTAAAAACTGTATAAATATCTAAAAATCTGATCATTTAAAAGCATTTCTAACCACACTAGTTATGTGATAAAAATAGCTGATTTTTTTGAACTTTTTCATACTCCAACCACAATCCCATTAGACTAGCTATAATAACAATTTGCTATACTGCTAGCCAAATATTGCTAGTGGAAAATGGTTAGCCAAATTAATAGTATATTATTAAAATAATAAAGAAAGTAATGTTGGGATATAAAGACAAACTAATTAACTTTTTAAATTAATATATTTTAGAAATTAAATTTGTAAAATTTATTAAAATAATCAACTTTAGCATAATATAGAGCATGGTTGGAGTAAATTTAAAAAAGTAACTAGGTATTGTCAGAGAATATATTATTTTCAATGGGAATAGAGAAACCAAAATACAACTCTATGCAAAAAAATACAATAGACAAGGTAATATTGATTAAAGAAATGTTACAACTCAATTGCACAAAATACAAGTAAATAGAAATATGTAAAAGAAGAAGATCACAAACTCAAAACAATAAAAATACAAGTAAATAAGAACAAGAATATCAAAAGAATGAAAAGAATAATAATAAGAATACAAATTCTCACACAGCCAAAGTGTAGAGTAGTGAGGATTACCAACTTGAACATTGTTCAAAACTTTCATCCAAAAGCTTATTTCCCTTATTCTCTAAGCAATAAGGGATCTTTCAAGGAAATAACTCTCTGGAATTATCAAACCTCTATGGTGTATTTTCCAGCCAAGTGCTTTGTAGAAAGAAAATTGTGTTTCTTACAAGTGAGCATTAGGCTCCTATTTATAGAGTTTGAGATACCCTTTGAATTTCAAATTCCACCAACCCCCATGGCTTTTACCAATGTTTAATTGGATGTTTATGGAATTAAAATTGAGATTTGGGAGTTACTTTGGGTGTTAGAACCGTTCAAATTGGAAAAAACTGAAAAGTGGTATTGGATGTCAGCCTCACTGGCCGCGACCAGTGGCCTCTATGTGACAATCAGTATCTTGTGATCCGTAGGGGGAAAGACTGGGTAAAGCTGTGCAATCCCACATCGTCTGGGGAAGGTCAAGTATGATGATTCTAAGACTGTGTAGGTATGGGACTACACAGTTGAAAATGGTTAAATGGATTGATGGGTACTACCTATGCCAACAAGATGCATCTTCTTTTCGGTAGCCCATCACTTGAGAACTCCAAAGTTAAGCGTGCTTGACCTGGAGTAGTCTCATGATGACCTTCTAGGAAGTTTTCCCAGGAAGCGTGCAAGTGAGGACAAAGCACGCTAGAAAGACTCGTGTTGGTTTGTAAGGCCAGTTGTCATTCCAGAAAGCAACCATAGTGACGTGGAGCGTTACAAAATGTATCAGAACCTTAACCCAGCCGGAAGTGTGGCTGACGGGGACGTCAGACCCCTAAGGGTGGGTGATTGTGATAGTCAATATCCCGTGATCCGTAGGGGAAAAGACTGGGTAAAGTTGTGCAATCCCACATTGCTTGGGGAAGGTCAAGTATGATGATTCTAAGACTGTGTAGGTATGGGACTACACAGTTGAAGATGGCTTAAATGGATTGATGGGTACTGCCTATGCCAACAAGATGCATCTTTTTTTCGGTAGCCCATCACTTGAGAACTCCAAAGTTAAGCGTGCTTGACCTGAAGTAGTCTCATGATGAGTGACCTCCTAGGAAGTTTTCCCAAGAAGCGTGCGAGTGAGGACAAAGCACGCTGGAAAGACTCGTGTTGGTTTGCAAAGCCAGTCGTTATTCCAGGAAGCAACCATAGTGACGTAGGGTGTTACACTCTGTCCCCCGGTCCGCGCCCAAGGAATATCAGTGGCCGCGACCACAACCCATTTTTCAGCATAAAAAAATTTTAGTTTTTCCAAAACGTCCCAAACTTTTTCCCACATGATTTTGTAACCTCCATACACCTAATGGGAGTTAAAAACATGTCTCCAATAGCCATATTTCATAATGTCTTTGTGAATTCCAAACTAAAATGTGTAATACACAATCTACACATTATTGGGTAATATTTGAGAGTTACAAATTTGTACTATTTTTGTAACTCCAAAATATGTCACATTTGGGCACACACATGTGTCCAATTTTGTGACTCTAAAAAATATGTTACAAGGTGTGACAAATCACACTTGTGTGACAAATCACATTTTGTCACATTATTTAATCTAACATTATATTGTTTAATCTTCACAAGACTGAATTCTATTAAAAAAAATTTGGTTTTTAACCCTCATTTTGGTAACACAGTCGTACTCATATCTCATATGGGACAAAATTTGAGTACTACTACTATTCACTCGATTGACTTGTTATTACATATTGAACCTAATACTAATTTGGTTACTAGTATTAAGATAGGTTACCATCAATTGTGAATCTCTTTAGGGAGTCTAAGTCCTACCCCTTGAGATGTAGAAATGATTCCATTTAAGTAGTTTCCTTTCTAGTGTATGCATACTTAAACACTCTCATTATTTTATTTAAACTTTGTTGCTAGTTATAATTTGATTAAAGTAGTTACCCCTTTAAAATAGTGACCTTGACCATAGTCAACGCCCCCAACTATTTTTTACTTCAATATCCAAGATAAACTTTTTTCTTAAATATTAATTCTAGAAATCTCTTTGCTTCTAAAATTTTCCTTTATGTTTTAAATTGACTCCTTCTTGAATCAAAATATTACAAACAATAACTGTAGACATCAAGCATGTCTAGATTTATCAATTCTATACACATATAGCCAAAGTGATTTAGAATGTGAATTTCAAATCACCTATTTGATAGGATGACCAAATTAATCAATTATTATCAACAAAATATATTGATTAACTTTGGAGCATCATCCCCACATTTCTCACATAGTGATAATAAAATATCACTTTAAAATAGAAATCTCTTCATTTCTATTAAGTCATTTATCCTCCAAGATAAATCTAGACTTATAATTTTCAAAGTTCATCATGAGTACTCAAGCCACATGATAAGCTCACAATAGATCAAAATAAACAAAACCTCAATGTTTATTTATTTTGAGCCATTTACTTGCAAAAGCAAGACACATTTATTTGAAAGTAACTTTCACTTGGTTGCTTTCTTTTATATATTTCACAAAATAAAATATGTGAACACAAATGTCATGTGAAAATTTCTCAAACAAACAATCACTAATTTTCACTTTTAGTTGCCTAAATAATCTCAAAATCACTTAAACAACTTTTGTGTATTTTCTAAGAGTCTTTTTGAAATTCTTTTGATAACACGACTTTGACATCCATTGATTTTCTCATCAAAATCAATTTGAAGATATCAATTTTTTTCAAAACACTTTAAATCAAAGAAAATAAACCCTCATTGATTTATTTAAACACTTTGATTTCTTATACTTTAGTTTAAAATTATCTCCTCGTTGAGATTAATTAAAACATACCACCATCTTTAACAAAAATGAATAAAGTTCACTTTAATCTATTTACTATTGGTGTAAAGAATCAAAATTGCTTCTCCAATTTTGAAATGTCTCATCATTGAGACATTGAATATTTAAGAATTATTGTCACTAAATAATTCTCAAATATATTTCATTTGTCCACACTCTAGACTCCAAGTCTATTGGACAATATGCTATCTCAAATTTTGGATCCACCTTGATCCATTTTTCTTGCAATAGCAAGACACAACCATTAAAAGATGTAACCCCCTTAGGTTCATCTTTTTTTATCTCATAAAATGAGATACTCATCTTTTAAATGAGAAAATTTTAAATTCTCAAATAATTCTTTTATTCACAAATCACCTACTAACAATAATATAGGATAAAACCTATTAACATCTCACAAATATTTGCACGATTATATTTCAATATGTTGACGCGGTTCTTCGGCAACAGATAATTAAGAGAAGAAGAGAAAGAGATTAGTACTAAAAGTAGAACCGTCACAGATAGGAAATCTTTGGGGAAAGAACTAGGTGACTCGAGACACATTTTTAAGTGGTTCGAAGGTTAAAATCCTTCTACTCCACTAGTCAATATTATTGATATTCTCTGGGTAATTGGTTTACAAAGTATATCTTTCTTCAAAGACTATTTTTTCCAACCCCTATCAACTCCCAGGGTCTCCATATTTATAGGAGAAGGCACCTGGAAGTTGGTAGGGAGGTCATCCCGTGACCTTACCATTTGTCATATCAAGTCTGTGATATTCATGATTAATTCCTAAACCTGACACACAAGTGTGGTCTAATCAGTATGGAAGGAGATAATGGGCCGCACGGCCCAACTCGTCCGTGGGTGTCTGAATATGCACGTTCTTGCTGCGTGTCCGAGAAGTCAGGGGGATATCGGACACGTGATGGCAGGAATATGCACGTTTATCTTGCGTGTTGACTTCCCATAGGGTCAGAGCTTCCTGAGAAGCTCGCTACCGGAGCAGTCCATAACCCGAGCTTATCCGTCCGTGGCCGTCGGATGTTATTCCCAGCTCCTGGGGCAACAAGTGCGAGCTGGAAACAGGACCCCCTCGAGCTAGCAAGGGCCCGTCCTGGAAATAGAGCCTCTGGCCTGTGGGAGCCTCGGACTAAATCATGTTTAGTTCGAGGCTCGTCCTGCTAAACAGTCCGTGGGAAAACCAGGGCGTACACAATATAACTTCACATAATTGTTAACACATATGACTTATATCATACTAACATGACTCTTTATTAATATGTAAACATAAATTACAAATATCATACACATATAATTTCACATTTTTATTGATTCACAAAATCAATATATTTATTCATATCATATAAAACTCATAAAATTGTCATTATAATAATTTATCATTATCACAAAATAAGACAATTATATAACATGCTAACATATTACCCAATAAAATCTACTAGATTATTTACACAATATGTTAATTAATCACATATAGCAAAAACTCAAGATGTTGAATTATCTTATAATCTAACCACTATATTTGCAAAAGCAAAGAAGATTAGAAAACAATGAACCTCATTTATAAAATTTTCTTCTTCTCATTTCTATCATTATATGAAAGTCATTAGATCTTCTAAGAAAACCAAAGAAGAACATTACCTTATCTTACCATCTTTTCAAAGTTGGATCCTCACAAGATCTCTATGGTTTCTCCTTCCATTGAAAAGGAAAATAAGCTTTTAATTGTTAGAGAATATATTATTTTCAATGGGAATAGAGAAACCAAAATACAACTCTATGCAAAAAAATACAATAGACAGGGTAATATTGATTAAAGAAATGTTACAACTCAATTGTACAAAATATAAGTAAATAGAAAGATGTAAAAGAAGAAGACCACAACTCAAAACAATAATAATACAAGTAAATAAAAACAAAAAGATCAAAAGAATGAAAAGAACAATAATAAGAACACAAACTCTCACACAACCAAAGTGTAGAGTGGTAGGGATCATCAATGTAATGCCTCAAATTTCCTAATAAGGTTTAGGACCTTGATTAGGAAGTCGGGAGGGCCATAATTGATTTATTATATTATTAAATGATTATATGCATGTTTAGGTGTATTAAATATGCATGTGAACCCATTTATGATTAATTGGGTGATTTTCATATTTTGGCCATTTCGGGCATATTTGGCATATATGTGATATTTGTGTGGTGCTTTATTATTATTTGGTTACGCTTGGGTTACTCAGCACGAGACGATCCTAGGAGGTAAGCTAGTGGATTAGTCACAATGGGATTTATTCTTGACTCGAAGTGAGTCAAGGGGTATTTAACATTACCGGGTTATTAGGTAATGATAATGAATATTTGGTGATAAATTGGGAGTTAGTAAGATCAGGGGGAAATTCTGGAGGTTTTGACTATTTTGTCCCTGGGGGTGTTTTCGGGACCCCGAGCGTTAGGAATTGTTTGAGGCTACTTAAGCTTGAAGTAACCTTTTAAGAAATAAAAAGAACGTTCAGTAAGTTTTCTCTCCCTCAAAGTTCCATTTCCGTCTCCCGATCGCATTTTCGAAGGAAACTTGAGTTCTAGGACTCGGATTCAAGCGAGGATCGAGGCATAGCGATCCTAGGGAAGATTAGCAGCTTACTAGCTTGAGGATTTAGTTGGAAAACAACTCAATCAGAGGTAATCCAAGTTTTAAGCTCTAAGTTTTTAAGCTTGAATTGGACTTTGTGGTTTGATGAGTTTTTGATTGAATTGAAGCTTGGGTTTTATGGGTTTTGGATCATGGGGATGTTTGGGAACTTTGATTTTAGAGTTTGAAGATGTTTGGATAGGTTTTTGGAAGGTTTTAAAAGGTTAAAAACGGGGGAAAATGGCTGGTCCGAGGTTGGGCCGTGGCCCAGGCTCGAAGAAGCAGGTGGAGGGTTTCAAAGGACTGGGGGCCGCGGTGCTTGGATAGGGGGCCGTGGCGCTTGGTGCTATATATGGCCAAATTGATGTTTTGGTTAGGGGAACTCAAACCTTAGGCCTCGGGATCGTTCCTACTACCCGGTTTAGTGGAATTCGATGTCTCGGAGGCTAGGTTTTGGTTCTGGGTTTGGTTTTAGAACTTGAACTCATTGGATCACCATTTATGGTTGTGACTATTTTTTCACTAGTGGCTTGGAATCAGGATCGTGCTTGTGGCTCGTTTATTGGTAACCTATGCTTGGACCAAAGGTAAGAAAACTGCACCCCATATGTGACCTGCATGGTTATTATCGATGCATGTTGGATGTGTAAATGTGAACATTGATAGCATATCAAATGCTTAGCAATCTTGCTCACTCATTTATGATTATTATTGAGGCGTGTCGGGTGATTAAATGTGATGCATATGATGCATGAGAACACATGTGTTTAGGGCATGCCATGAATGTTGAATATGAGACTGATCAGAGCTTGAGTCTCTGTGTTTGTGCATGATCATAATTGTGCTAGCAACTATTAAGTAAGCATGATGAATGCCCTACGTTTGGATATTTGACATATGATATATGCTTGGTAGCATTGCTTACTTGTGCGTGGCACTGACTCATTAGTCAGGATTGGCAATGGTGTCAGTATCAACTGTGAAGCTGTGACTCATTAGTCAAGTTCGGCAGTGGTACTGAGTACTGGTCACATGGGATTGACTCATAAGTTAAGTATGGCCTTAGCGTGTTAACACAAGCCGATAAAAGATTAGATCTAATCGATATCTACATTGAATGACTCAAATGAGCATTAATGCCGGACCGACCTCAAGTTCGATGAAAATTAAAAGCGCTTGTCTAGTCTAAGGGCTAGTTATTTAGAGTCAGAGCCAGAAAGGCTAAGGTGACCTACAAGTCACATGGCTAGGAGGGTATGGGACCTCCAGAGTGTGACTCATTAGCCACCTATATAGGGTGAGACTCATTAGTCTCCTATACAGAGTGTGACTCATTAGTCACCTAGACAGAGATAGACTCATTAGTCTTCCATACAGAGTGTGAGTCATTAGTCACCTATGCAGAGTGTGACTCATTAGTCACTCACTCCGAGATTGACTCGCTAGTCATTTATTCAAGAAGCAGATCCCCAGAGATTGACTCATTAGTCATCTATTCTGATGCAGGACCCCATAATCATTTGTTTGCACCTGCTTGCATGCATGAGGAAGGCTATTATTACTAGGCATGCACATTATGATTTGATGACATGTTATTACTGTTCATGAGCATATTGAGTTTTCTTGCTGGGCTTTGGCTCACGGGTGCTATGTGGTGCAGGTAAAGGCAAAAGAAAGCTGGACCATCCTTGAGTTGGAGAGCTTAGGTGACGACGTGTACATATGCGGCTGCTTGACCGCCACGGTCGAGAGTTGAAAGAGAAACTAGGGTATAACCTTGTTTTGCCACTTAGATCGCCTGGTTGTAAATATTTTCTTGTAATAAACCTTTAAATTATATTTTTGGGATCCCGATGTATACAGTAAACGTTCTAATAAAATGTTATATCTTAACCAAAAATTTTAATCCCTAAACCGCTAATCATACTTAGTTACACGATTATGGCCAAATGACTCGGTTAGCGAATTTAACACTATTTAAAATGTGCACCGTAACGGTCCCTAGAGTTTAGGGCATTACAATCAACTTGAACAAGGTTCAAAACCTTTGTCCAAAATTTTATTTCCCCCTAATCTCTAAGCACTAAAGGATCTCTAAAGGAAATAGCTTTCTGAAATTATCAAGCCTCTATAGTGTATTTTCTAGCCAAGTGCTTTGTTGATAGACAATGGTGTTTCTTACATATGAGCATTGGGCTCCTATTTATAGAGTTTGAGATACCTTTTGAATTTCAAATTCCACTAACCCCCATGGCGGTTACCAATGTTTAATTAGATTTTTATGGAATTACAATGGAGATTTGGGAGTTAATTGGGGTGTTAGAACCGTTCAAATTGGAAAATTTTGAAAAGTAGTATTGTCTGTCAGCCTTACTGGTCGTGGCTAGAGTATCAGTGGCCGGCCGCTGGCCTCCGTTCCCCAGGCCGCCACTAGGGGATATCAGTGGCCGCGGCCACTACCCATTTTCAGCATAAAAAATTTCAGTTTTTCCAAAACGTCTCAAACCTTTTCCTACATGATTTTGTAACCTCCATACACCTAATGAGGGTTAAAAACATGTCTCCAACAGCCATATTTCATAATGGATTTGTGAAATCCAAACTAAAATGTGTAATACACAATCTACACATTATTGGGTACTATTTGGAAGTTACAAATTTGTAACTCCAAAATATGTCACATTTGGGCACACACACGTGTCCAATTTTGTGACTCTAAAAAATATGTTACAAGGTGTGACAAATCACATTTTGTCACATTATTTAATCTAACACTACATTATTTAAAATAATATAACAGGTAGTTTTTTTTAGTTAAAATAGCTACATATTAGCTAGTGTGGTTGGAGATGCTCTAAGTAGAGGATTGTGGAGATCTTGAAGAAACAAAATAACGAAGAAGAAAGCGAGGTTGTGGACAAGTAAGCTTTGCAAGATCCAACACAAAAAAGAAACAATAATAATAAGGTTTTTAGCAAGTCAGCCCCTTGAAGTATATATAGTTTAGCAAATTGATTCCTGGACTATAAAATATAGCAATTAAGTCATTGAACTCATTAATTAGTAGCAATTAAGTCCTTGTATATAATTTTTTGATTAATTTTTTATGGAAAGATTGCATTGCATTACTAAAATGGTGTCATGGGTGAAATAATGAATTCAAAATCTCTATTTTTTCACTTTGACAATATCATGCAATCTTTTTCATAAAAAAATTCCATATTAGGGACTTAATTGCTACTGTTTAATAAGTTAAAGAACTTAATTGCTACGTTTTATAATTTAGGGACTAATTTAGAAAACTACATATAATTTAGGATGTTGTGATGCTAAAAACCTATAATAATAAATAACAAATATAAACCGATAATAAATTAACAATGTTTTACAATGAAGGAAATATCTCATATTTTTTGTCAAAAAAAGAAGAATAAATAGGATTTTTTTTCTCCCAAACTATTACCACTTGCAATTTGCGCCCCTGAACTATGCACCGTTACCGAATTATGAGACTTACGTTAGTTTTTGGGTGATGTGGCTGACAGAAGACTGATTTGACAGTTTGGGCACTGACGTGGCACTACCACCGTGCATAATTCAATTAACAAATTAATAAAAATAAAAAATAATTATAAATTATATGTGTTTTTTACTTTTTTTCTTTTTTTATTCAAATATTTTTTACTTCTTTTTTATTTAAATATTAAAAAATTAAACAAATCATACACAATGATAACTTTAATAGTATTTTAACGTCTCAATTCTCTAATAAGGCTTAGTACCTTGATTAGGGGACCAGGAGGGCAATAGTTGATTTAATTGCATTATTATGTGATTGACGCTTGAATAAATGAATTATGTGAGTTCTATTATAATATCACTGTATTTGTATGCATGTGAGCCCGTTTTTCATTAGAAGGGTATTTTAGTAATTTTGGCCCGTTGATGGTATATTTGTATATGTATGTGCATAATGATTGAGACCACATTATTATGTGAATATATTTGGATTATTCGGCACGAGATGATCCTAGTGAGCAAAGTAGCGGTTAGGTCATAACGGGGTCAAATACCCGACTCGAGGCAAGCCTAGGGATATTTGGTAATTTAGTACATTACCGGGATTGATCGGGTAATGGGAAATTGTTTGATAATTATTTGAGGATATTGAAAGTAATGGGAATTATAAGGCGTTAATTATGATTAACGGGGTATGAGACAAAAGACAAATTTGCCCTTGTGAGTATTAGAGGGTAGTAGTGGGCTAAGGGGCATTTTGGACTTTTTGCCTAAAGGATATGTAATGTCTCGAATTTGCTAATAGGACTTAGTGCCTCAATTAGTGTATCAGGAAGGGCATAAATGGATATATATATATGTGTGTGTGTGGATTTAATTGTATATATGTGTGATTATGTGACATATATGAGTTATATTAAGATATAACTATTTATGCATGCTTGTGTGTGAAATGTAAGTGTGGGCTCGTTTTTGTGGAAAAAGGCATTTTTCGTAATTTTGACCTGTTAAGGGTATAATTGTAATTATATGCGTTATGTGATTGAGACCACATTATTATGTGGATATATTCGCGATGATAGGCTTAAGTCGATCATTTAGAAAAATTTGGCGAAAAAGTCACAATAGGGATTTATACCTGGCTTGGGGCGAGCTAAGGGGTATTTGGGTAATTTTGCGTAGGTCGGGAATTAGTGGAATATTATTGGAAGAAATACTTGTATTTGGAGGGTTAGTAACGTAGTTGGGAAATTAGGAATGTAAATTGAGGTTTAGTGGGATTAGTGGTATAAAGACCAAACTACCCTTGTGAATTTAACTTTGAGACTAAGCAAGGCTAGGGGTAGGGTGGTCATTCAACCAATTAGTGAGGCTTATGGCTAAGTCTAGACTCAGTTTCAATTCACGTTTTGGACACTAAGCCCCTTCTTGGTCACTCTAAAGAGCACACTCAAGGACACCAAAAATTCAAGGCATACACAAGTTGGGTAAAGGGATTTGAAGGATCCTTAGAAGAGATTGGAGGTTGTAGAGGCCAAAGGCTGCCAAGGATAGCTAATTCCAGCTGAGCATTCGTATCTAGAGAGGTAAACTTCCCTTTCTTCTGCAAGTATTAAGATAAACTTTTGATGTTCCTAGTTTTGGGAAATTTTGGGCTTTAGTCTTGCTAGTGATGATGCTGGTTTGTTTTAGAGGTTAGATAAGAGTTAGAATCAAGTTAGTAAGCTAAGCTTTGAATCTCTACTGAGATCATAAATTTAGTGAAGATTCTCGTATTTGGGGCAAGCTCAAGCTTGAAATTTGGATTGTTGCAAATTGGTGATTTGTGGGGTTTTGGGTATGTTTTATAGTGGATTGGTGTTGTTAATAGCTTATCTAGGTTGTATAAGGGGTTATGTGGCTGTAAATCTGTTGAAATATTAGTTTGGGGTCGATTTTGTGGGTTTGATACGCAGGGAAACGCAGGTTTGAGAAATTGGGGAAGAACATAAGAACCTGGGCTTGTTTTTTAGATTTTGGGGCGCGATTGTGCTAGTGTCTTAGGTAGTGGGGATTTTGATTTCTGGGTTTCAGAGTTATGGGTGCGACCACGCCATTACCTTAGAAAGCCTAAACTTTATGCCAACATGACCGCGCCAGGGGTAGGCATGACCGCGCCAGGTCCCCCAAAACATGGTTTTTCTAGTTTTAGAATTAGGGCTCAGGGAGTCCGAGAATTCATTTGGTGGCTCACTTGGGGGCTCTGGGGATGTTTCTAATGTCCCGACACCTGAGAATAGTAATCCTAAGGATAGGGTTTAGAGTGAGGCTCGGGATTTGAAATCAATCCCTAATAAGAATATGTTTATGTTGTGACTAGATTATCGCAAGGCTCAGGATCAGGATCGCACTTGAGGCCGTATAGTCTATCGCACGAAACTCGAGGTAAGAAAATTGCACCTTGGTTGTGATTGGGGCTTGGACCCCTATAAATGGACTTGACTGTGATTATAGTTGTGATTGCTCAATTAGGCAGGCTTGCATACGTTGTATTTGGTTGCATGTTGTACAATATATATATATTTGTGGTTATATCTATACGGAAAGTATGGCCTAAGGGAGTCGAGGCCGACATTAAGCGTACGGAACGCAACCCGGCCTAAGCGAGCCGAGGTTGACAATAAGACCAGAGGACTCGGCCTAAGGGCGCCGGGTTTGAACGTCACTTAAATAAATAGAAGTGTCGATTGCACTTAACTAACTATATCGATTGTTGAGATTGAAATGTGTATCTGATTGTGCAGATTGTCACTGCAAGCTTGTTGCTCATATCCCACTAGTTATTGCATTATTGATTCAAGTTTACTGCTTATATGTTGTTGCTCATTATATTCGTTGATTTAAGTTTTCTTGCTGAGTCTCGGCTCACGGGTGCTATGTGGTGCAGGTAAGGGAAAGGGAAAGTTGGTGTAATGACCCAAATTTCCTAATAAGGTTTAGGACCTTGATTAGGAGGCCGGGAGGGCTATAATTGATTTATTATGCAATTAAATGATTATATTCATGTTTATGTGAATTATATTATTATATGATGATAAATGCATGCATATGGGTCCACTTTTCATTATAAGGGCATTTTGGTAATTTGGCCTGTTGAGGGCATATTTGTATATTTTCATGCATGTTGGTGAATTATGAATAAGACCACATTATAATGTGGATTTTTTTGAGCCATTCGGCATGAGACGATCTTTGAATGCAAGTTAGCGGTTTGGTTATAATGGCGTTAATTTTGGGGCTCGGGGTGAGTCTCGGGGCAATTTGATTGAGGATTAGTACATAACCGGGAATTAAAGGGTAATGGGATATGATTTATTAGCAATTGAGAATATTGGGAATAACGGGAATTGGAGGACGTTTGTTATCCAAAAAATTAGCATTGATGACGTGGCAAGTGATCCCTGGACACGTGGCTGACACCTGGAAACGTTCTGCTAGAGTATCGACCAGAAGACGCATTAGAAGCAGTTAGCAGCCCAGTCTTACCTGAGACCAGGCTGGTCGATAGTTCCGCATACAAAGCAACATTCATGAGAAGATCTTTGTGAATCCCGAATTTATCTCACACAATCTCCTGAATATCCGATTATTCGGGAAAGAATATCTGTAACATTCTTTTGTAATCCCCCTTGAGCCTATAAATAGCAGGAGATAGCTCAAGGAAGGGACTTTTGGCTTTTGAATCACTTGAGACTAGAGTAATTCTCCTAGTAATATTGTATTGTTCTTCAGAGGTTAGTGAAACTCATTGAACCCTAGTTCTTTGATCACCCTTCTGATTCTTAGATCAATATCATTCTAAGTGGACGTAGGTCGTTACCAGATCTTGGGGCCGAACCACTATAAAACACTGTGTCTCATTTACTTTTGTCATTACGTTCTTCTCATTATATTCATCCATATCAAGCATATTCTGACTCTGTGTCAGTTGGCCAAATCTTGGGTCAACATTCTGGTGCTTTCATTGAGAGCTTGACATATCATTGCTGAGAAAAAAAGATGGCGAAAGCTACAAAGAAAACTGGACAGGCGGCCGCCGCTGCATCGTCAAACCCGCCACCTCCTCCTCCTCCTGCAAGCGTGGCAGAGGATGAGCCACATCTGGACTTTGAGGAGGAAGAGATGGATGATGCAACGCTGAAGAGTACCCTGGGCACGTTGCAAGAAGAGCTGGCTAATCTGAGAGCCAGTCAGGAGACTGCTGTCGAAATTGTGGCACGGCAGCAGCAGGAGATTGAACGGCAGCGGGCGGAGCTAAGCGAAAGACAGGCGGAGATGGACCGCCGCCAGAACGAAGCCATGCCAGCTCTCGAAGCAGCCTTGCAGCTGGCAAGGAATCGGCCCGCACCTGCTTCGCAACCTGACCAACCTGGTGATGGACCACCCCAGAGGGGTCCTAACCCAAGCCCACCGATCCAGCCTTTGAGTCCGCAAAGGCCCGAGCAGCCTCAAGCGCCCCATGATGACGCCCCGCTGGACCCTGAGGTGTAGCCACCATCCCAAGCTGCTCGGAGTAATCCCCCGCAACAGAGGCAGAATAGGGCCGAGCATCAACCTCGCAGTCCTAGACGCCATAGGGATGATGGGCCAAACCTACCGAACAGAGGTTAATATCCCCCTGGTAACAAAAGGGACTCAGAGTTAGGCTCTGTGGTCCGGGGTCCCCCACGGCACGATGATGCACGGGGACACCACACCAGCGCAGGCCGCCCTCTAACGCTCGGGACGGTTCAGCCAGGAATGGAAATCGAGGGAACAGTCGATCCCACCATAGCCAGTCGAGGTTCAGGGATGGCCATGGATATAATGAGGCTGACTCAGGCAAAGGGAACGCTGGCCGAAGGAATGAAGAAAGAGGTAAAGGCAAGAGCTAGGTACCTCAAGATGACCAACCCAATAGATGGGATGCTAGGGGGCAGCCCAGAAAAAATAATGTCTTCAACCGGCTCGGGGGTAGCGAGCAGCGGAGAAGAGAAGATGACCTAAGAGATGTACTTAATGATCGCCGCGAGCGACATGGCGAAAACGTCCCCCCGGCAACAGAGGCCACAGCGATTCCTGCCGTTGTACAAGCCCAGATAGACGCCCTCAACTAGGCAGTGCAACAGCTGGTCGGGGGAAGGACATCCTACATCGACCACGATAAGAGGAAAGGCACTCCTTTCGTATAGAGGATAGCTAATGCCGAAACCCCAAGCAAGTTCAAAATGCCTACACTCCCAAACTTTGACGGGTATGGAGACCCAGTCTCTCATGTCAACAAGTTTGAAATTCAAATGGACATTCAGAAAGTCTCCGAAGACGCTTGGTGCAGGATCTTCCCTGCAACACTTTCTGAAGCTGCGCAGGAATGGTTTTTTAAGTTTCCACCCGCGAGCATAGTTTCCTAGGAGATGTTCGTAAGGGAGTTCTACGGACAGTTCTATGCAGGTCGTGTGCATCCGACCGAAGCAAACCAGTTGGTTGAAATTCGCCAACAGGATGGGGAGTCAGTGAAGGACTACATCCAGCGTTTTATACGAGCAGCAACTGGAGCGAAAACGGTCGGAGACGAAGGCAAAATGATGGCGATAACTGCAGGAGTTAAACGCCGATCTCCCCTCTGGAAAAGTCTCCGAAAGGAAGGGGTGAGAACTACCCAAGAATTTTTGGACCGGGCTGATCGCTACATCAAGCTCGAAGAAGCCATTGCCGACGATGGAAAGCCCTCAGGAAAGGATAAGAAGGCTTTCGAACCCGCCAATGCCGCCAACGGGTCCAGGCCTAATGGCAACAACAAGGGCAATGGGAACGGTAATGGCAATGGCAAGAATGGTGGAAAACGGCCGTATAACGAGCCTTCCACCTCCGACAACAAACGAGCCAAGGGTAATCGTTATGAACCCCGGTTCACTAACTACACTGCCCTTGTTGAGTCTCGGGGGGAGGTTTATCAGGCCACAAGCTCTAGTGTGCCTTACAAAAAACCTGGCCCCATTCGGAAGGATATTTCGAAGAGAGACACTACCAAGTTCTGTCATTATCATAACGACTACGGACATGACACCAATGAATGCAACCAGTTGAAAGACAAAATCGAGTTCCTTATTAGACAAGGACACTTGAGAAGATACGTACGGGCCTCGGGAGATTCCCAACGAGAAGCTCCGGGTGGCAACGAGCAAGCGTCCACGCGCCAACGCTCGCCACCCTTACAGCCTGCCCCCGTGGCTGGAACACTCTTAACCATCTATGGAGGCCCACACGTCACGGGAAATAGCGGAAAGGCCAGAGAATGATATGCTCGGACTCTGCGCCACAACCAGGACATCGAGATGATGACTGTGGAGGACCGTGCACCAAAGAAGGCTCGGTCAGAAGAGGGTGAAATAACCTTCTCTGATGTAGATGCCCAACACGTCAGGTTCCCACATTCCGATCCACTGGTCGTGGACATCCAGATGGCCAATATGATGGTGAAGAGGGTACTGGTCGATACAGGGAGTTCAGTGAATATCCTGTATAAATCTACACTGGAACACATGAAATTGTCCGTTAAGGACTTGGAGCCTGCAACCAAACGATATACGGCTTCTCTGGAGAAGGACTCTCTCCCGCCGGATTGATCAAACTCCCAGTAACGACGGGTACAGCGCCTGCAACAAGGACATTACTCGCCACTTTTGTAGTGGTCGATTTTCCCTCGGTGGACAACGCCGTTATTGGGAGGCCCATACTGGTTGATCTACGGGCCGTCGTCTCTATGTGGCACCTAGCCATGAAGTTCCCAACAGACGCGGGGGTAGGACGTGTGTTAGGGAACCAGAGGGAAGCTAGGGAATGCTACAACGCCTCAATCACAAAGGCAAAGAGTGTAGCGCCGAAGAGCACTACCTCAGATAGGTTGCAGATGGCAGTAGATGCACAAGCCCAATCCGGTGATGAAGTCACCAAATAGGGTTGTAACGCCCTACTTCCTTAGAGCCGTTACTAAGTGAGTTTTAAGACAAAACAGTGTGCAATGAACTCGCTACCCGAGGTTTTGAAACAAAAGTGTGACTAATTAAAAGTTAAGGCTGTAATCTTAGAAAAATGTGTTGTTTCAATAAAACTTCTAGTATTTAACATTTGGGATCCCAAAATGAGGTTTGAAAACTATTTACATCTTTAAATAAGTTTACGATTGATCAGTTATAAAATCATAGATTATTACAGCCATTTTCAAATAAACCCCCAACCAAAGCAGTCGGGCAGGCCAAACATGTACGCGTCGCTTCACGCTCTCCGTACTCATGGTTGGTTGACTCAGACATTGCCCTTACCTGCAACACAGAGCACCCGTGAGCCGAAGCCCAGCAAGAAAACTCAAGCAGTACATAACATATGCAATCTATAAAGTTTATCATAGCAGATAATCCACAGATAAACAAGTCAACCATTAGACTAAGCAAACACGGCCATGCCGCCCCAGAACCCTTACCGCAGCCTGGGGTCTCGGTCCTCACCGCAAGGATCTCACACATATCCTATGGGTCCCACCCTGACCATAAGCATCCCATGTGCTAAGTGTTACTTCCGGCCCCGCTGCCGTTCTCGGCCTTGCCGCCCTCGGCCATAGCCGTTCATTTCACTATAAACATATATAACATAAAACAAACAACATTCAAACAAATATCAATTCATTTAAATCTGCACCCTAACATGTAATGCAATATAGGGCCGTGCCCGGCAATCATCTAATCATGCAACATGCAATATAGGGTCGTGCCCCGCAATCACACTATGGGCCCACGCCCTATCCTACGGGTGTTATAGTTTTCTTACCTTCAGCTTTCAAATGAGATAGTTACGGGCGATACACCTTGAGCGCGGTCTGATCCTCGAGCCCTAGCTTAACACCTAGTCACAACCATTAAGAAAGACACCATTAACAACCTTACATGAGCTTCCAAGCCAAGTTCTAGTACTCGGAACGTTGAACTTCACCAAATATGGTAAAAGACTCAACCCCGAGCACCCTAGGTTAAATTTCCAAGCCTAAAATCTCAAAATTCCAAAATCCCTTAAGCGCCGCGGCATAGGCCACCCATGCCGCGGCATGGCCCCCAAACAGAACCCCCAAAGGCTCAAAAACAGGTAAGGGCCGCGGCATTGCTTGGGCCATGCCGCGGCCCGCCCTTCTCCTTCAGCATGTAACTTCTTCGAAGGGCCGCGGCTCACCAAGAACCATGCCGCGGCTCGACCCTTCGAACCTAGAAAAAAACCACCATTTTACTCTCTAAACCTCACCTTAAACCATCCCAAACACATATCTCAACCCCAAAACTCAATTCCAAACTTCATATGAACAATCTAACAACCTATAGACACTAGAATCAAGATCAAAACATCAACACACCCAAGATCCACACCTTTGATCTTAAATTTCAGCAACCCAAACCAAAACCTTGAAAAGCTTAACTCAAGCATTAAATTCCTCAAATCAACACAGAAATCAAACTTAAGTGTGTATAAAATCCATACCTTAAGTGAAGAATCCACCCAACAAGCTTCCTTGAACTCCTCCTAAGCTCCCACTTCAGCCCTTCTACCCTTCTTCTTCTTTTCTTTTTGCTTGCCCTATCTCTTCTTTCCCTTCTCTTTCTTCTCTTCAATTTCTATCAAAGCCTCAAATGACCAAGCCCCAAACCGTGTACCCCTTAATACCCAGCTGCCATATATCAAATTCCCATCCAAATGACCATTTTACCCCTCCTTGCCTATCCTTTCCTAACTAAACCTCAAGGGCACTTAAGTCCTTTTACTTCTATTTCATTTCTACCATTTTCCAACTAAACTTGTTACTCACAGCAGTAACTAATGGTTACCCAGGTTACTCAATCACCAATAACCATTACCCGCTAAATCTCAATTTAACCATAGAATTCCCAAGGTACCCCTAGGCTCCTCCCGAGCCGGGTACAACTTCCCGTTGTGACTCTTAAGTTAATTTGCTCTCTCTCGGACCGTCTCGACACGTGCATCACAATAATAACACCACACTCACGTGGTGCAATTCACAGAATACATTTATCACATATCAATACAGCTGTGCCCAATCATGGCCAAAATTACAATTATGCCCTTCAAACACAATCAGGGCCTACATGCATACTAATACACATAGTCATGTATCTCAGATAAATAAATAGTCAAATAACACGCTTTAAATCATAACCATGCATTTAACTAATAAAATCACACATAAATCCCGACATGCCCTCCTGGCACACCAATCAAGGCCCTTAAACCTTATTAGTGATTTTGGGTCGTTACAACTATCCCCTCCTCATAAAAATTTCGTCCTCGAAATTTATCCAAACACATCAGTCCGTAAACCCGCGACTCTGACCATAAATTCCAAGGTCAACCGCCTTACTTTAGTTCCCAACAACACTCTTTCAGGCGTAACAATCTTGCCCCACGAGATCTTGTCTAATATACATACTCTCAATATCCCCTCGTTTACACCGCAACCCTGCCGAAGCCTCAGGGTCTGCCTAGATTACATTGACCAATTCATTGCCTTATTCCTGATTCCAGAGATACTCAAAATTCATCACCTCTACTAGGTGGGATCAGCTTGTAGGCCCCGCTGGCCTAACCCTTAGTACAACTTCAGAATTTTATGTCGAATTAAGAGTCAGAACTCTCCCTTCTTTCTCTGAACACCTTACAGATCCTCGTTTGTTATTACGCAGAGACGTAACTCTTTCTTCCCAGAACTTTATTCTTTCAAATAGGCAAACACTCCTGCCTTAAGAAGTTTCAACGACCTCTTTGGCTTTCGCTCTGAACTAAAGCCAAACCGTAGTATTCACTATCCTTCACCTCTTGTCATGTCCTATGTCGTGTTACATTAACAAGACACCAACAACTGCCACCATGACTAACTCATCAGGGATTACACTTCCCTTAATACCTCAAGTATTCGCCTACTCGGCGCTCAATTCTTTAATATATCTGATAAACTTTCAGACTGCCAATTCACTTGCAATCAACTGATAATCCCAGATTCCCACTCTGTTCTTTTCATTCACTAAATCCATTCCAAAACTTAAAATACTATAGGGTCTCAATTCGATATCATCGAAGCTCCATCCTGAAACCAGTTCACTTGACCCAACTACATTAACTCCATCAACTGAGTTAGAACTTTTCATGTCCAAACACCTTACTCAAGGTCTAAAGTGGTCTATTCCCATGATATACTACCACATCACTTAACCCCTCAGGGTCCAAAGGAAAACACTAGATTCTGTCACCCGCTCGACCCTCCCGGTACGACGTACCCAAGGAGGTGGAGTGATATCCATTCAGAACTCTCATTCAATCACCAAAAATAACTGGATCTTTCATCCACTCTGGTATCCTAACTTGTATCACCTCAGCAGGGTTCCTCCCTGCTTCAACCACAGTCTACTCTTTGAATTCTATAGCTCAGTGTCACTCACCAGCTAACCATACCTGCTAACGTTATGTCGAGCTCAGTCGTTGCCTTGTCCACTCCATTACGGTCTATGGCGTTATCCCCTGACTGACACACGCCTCACAGCTAGGAGTTCCGCCTCCAATTATATCTTCCCTCGCTCAATCGAGGATTTCAAACACTAATCATCTGTCTGTTACTTTTCACCACCTCTGTGTCTCAATGCTATCTTTCTTACTAATACCCAAGACTCAAGCACCTTATGATACGCGTAACTGTTAACTTAACGCTCCAAGTATATCGACCACGTTCATTCTTTCACCTCCCGCAAGGTTCGATCCATCCTCGCGTCAATTTATTCACTGGCTCTTTGGCCTTTTGTTTCCCCTTGCCTTGGGGAGCAGAAGGCTTTTCTACGGGAGAATTGCACGTGGGCTCCCTGATAGTAACCCCCGTTGGCCTCCTCCGAGGAGAGGACGCAGGAGGTTGCTGCTCGGGAACCCCCTCGGCAGTGGCATCGCCTACCACTGACCCTCTTGTTTCATGGCGAGGAGCCAGGAGGCCAGACCGACTAGGTTTTCATCAGTGACCAGGATCTTGACACTTTTTGCTGCGTCAGTCATCCTGGCCAAAGTATTGGACCTCAACACCATCTCTGGTGTTGGGGTCGGACGTAACCATGGGCCTGAAAGACAGATTTCAGTATTGAGAAAAATGAAAAAGAACAACTTGATTAAAATTATCGACCAGTCAAATACAAGCACTTACCTCCTCGAGCGAAGGCCAGGAAGTACTCTTTACTGTACTGTCCCACGTTCGAAATGTGCGTGGTATCAATCAGGAACGTCCGGTTGGTCTCCTGGTGACAGAAGTGGAAGAAACCCGTTCCGTGTTGTTGCGGGTTAGATTTAAGGTCAAAAAGATAGTTGACTTCATGAGGCGAAGGTTCTGGCCATTTCTTAAGTTTATATAGGATATAGAGTGCGGCCAACATTCTATATCCGTTTGGAGTTATTTGGAAGGGGGCGACACCAAAATAATTGGCCACCCCCTCATAAAAAGGATGAAGAGGGAGGTAAGCTCCCGCCTCAATGTGATACCGAGACCAGGCGCTGTTTACACCTCCGGGGAGGTTAGCCCTCTGGTCTGCGGCAGGAGGTATAATGGAAACCCTTGTGAGAGGGTATTTCCTGAAGTAGTTAGCAACCATCCGCATGGTCACTGAACTGGTCGGAGCAGTATACCACTCGACATCAGGCAGATTCTGATGCCGAGGGCGGGCCCTAGTTTGGATATTAGGGTCAGGGATAGGATTTTCTCGACCACTGGTCGAGGGAACCCTAGCCTGCGGATCAGGCTGGGCATGATGTTTTGGGCTGTTTTCAGGTTCAGGTCTTTTCTTGCCTACTAATTTTGAACGGGCCATTTGAGGAAAAGGACGGGGTCTAGTAGAGGACCGTGAGAAGGGAATCTCGTGAACCCGGTCGGCCGGTTGTTCTTCACCCTCAAGCAGCTGGGCGAGAAGGTCGTCGTCAATGGGCCGCTCACCTCCCCACAAATCTGGCATCAAAATTGTAAACAGAAGAATGGGGAGGTGAGGATAGTGAATTTTCAACAGATTTTTAGAATAACGCTGGACGAGTATAAAAAGCCAAGCTTTTATACAACAGCATTCTAACAAGAAGCTAAAGTGTTCCATACGAACAGTTTGAAAGACGGATTAAAGGGTGAAAGCAAAAAGGTTTTCAAGAAAGCTTTTTCAACTCCCCGTAGGGCGGGAAAAACCTATTTTCCAACTAGCCAAAAGATTGAATCTTTACTTCGATCTTACGTCCTAAACATATGATCCTGACTAATCAAACTAACTCGTAAGTCTTTTTGCCTACAAATCATCCTATTCACAAGCATCTCAAACCAGAAACAGATAATCTCAAACGGTCTACATACAGAAACATGCGCCACGAAAATCTGAAGCATGGGAATTCGAAAACTTACCAAGAAAATGATCGTGGAGATGGAAGAAAGGTCTTCGGAGATCAAGGAACTCTCGATCTGAGTCTTGGAAGTGCAGGAGAACGGTCTCTGGAGAAGTTTAAAACTCTGGTTTTTAGGGTTTCTTGCAAAGACAGTGGCGTGCGTAAAAAGAAAAGGAAGGCTTCGAAGGTCTTATATAAGTTTGTCTCTGGCATTAAAAAGTGTAATCATTAGTTTCCCTTTTTCAAAGTATGGGGAAGCGGGATGGCCGTCGAAATAATTTCTGGGGAACCGAAAGGACGTGATTAGACAGAAGTGGGTTACTTTTTCCAAGAACACACGAAGGGTTCTGACTCGTAAGACGGGGTTATCGAAGAGTCACTCGTCTAAAAGTTTATTTATTGCTCATGATAGATAAACTTGGGGGGCAAATGTTATCCAAAAAATTAGCATTGATGACGTGGCAAGTGATCCCTGGACACGTGGCTGACACCTGGAAACGTTCTGCTAGAGTATCGACCAGAAGACGCATTAGAAGCAGTTAGCGGCCCAATCTTACCTACGACCAGGTTGGTCGATAGTTCCGCATACAAAGCAACATTCATGAGAAGATCTTTGTGAATCCCGAATTTATCTCACACAATCTCCTGAATATTCGATTATTCGGGAAAGAATATCTGTAACAATCTTTTGTAATCCCCCTTGAGCCTATAAATAGCAGGAGATAGCTCAAGGAAGGGACTTTTGGCTTTTGAATCACTTGAGACTAGAGTAATTCTCCTAGTAATATTGTATTGTTCTTCAGAGGTTAGTGAAACTCATTGAACCCTAGTTCTTTGATCACTCTTCTGATTCTTAGATCAATATCATTCTAAGTGGACGTAGGTCGTTACCAGATCTTGGGGCCGAACCACTATAAAACACTGTGTCTTATTTACTTTTGTCATTACGTTCTTCTCATTATATTCATCCATATCAAGCATATTCTGACTTCGTGTCAGTTGGCCAAATCTTGGGTCAACAACGTTAATTATGATTAACGAGATTAGAGGAGAAATGACGATTTTACCCTTGGTAGCCTTAAGAAGGAATTTAATGACCTAGGGGCTATATGGTCATTTGACCAAAGGATTATATCAACCATAGAATGCTGTAGAAAACAGAAACCAAAATAGAGCCTCTTTCTTCTTCCTTCCGATCATCACTTCTCCTTATTTTTCTTTTGAATTTTTGAAGCCCCAATTGAAGATTCAAGCTAGGGAACCAAGCCTTGAGGGTCTAGGGTTATGTTCTACCATTGAAGTGGGTATAATTCTGAGCTTCAGGTAAGATTTTGGCCATGAAAACTTTGGTTCTTGCTCTGTTTTCCTTTTGATTTTAAGTTGGGATTTATGATTGGATGGTGTGAGTTCAATGAAGTTTTTGGAAAATGTTGATTAGGTTTTGATGCCTAGGACTTGTATGTTGGGTATTTGGGTTCATTTGTGAGTTTGGTTGAAGTTTGGAAGCAATTTTTGAAGCTTGGAATTGGAGAACTCGAATGAGGAAAAACCAGGGCTGAATCACCCTGGTCCTAGCGCTACAATGCCCAAGGGAGGGTGCTATAGCGCTGTCCAGGGCCAGTCATCCCTGTTTGCAGCGCTATGGCGCTAGGGGGGCAGCGCTACCTTATTTTTCCAGGGTCCTATTTTGGGCACTTTTGAGGATTTTTGGCTCGAGGTTTCAATTCCTAAGGCTCCGGATTGAATCTACTAACCGTTTGGGTACGATTCGAGGTCCCGAGAGTGAGGTCTAGACCATGAACCTTTTATTGTGGATTTCATTAATTGGATTCCATATTTGGTTATGACTAGGTGATCGCTATGGGATCAAAAGATCGATCATTCTCAAGGGTCGTTGTAACGCCCTGGTTACCCCAGAACAGTTATGGTGAACCGAAAATTTGACTCATTGCCTGAGTCCTTTGGTTAAAAACGTGAGTGTTATTAACAGGTTAAGGTGAAAACCAATAAAAAGGAAATGATATGTTTTATTTGATACATAAAATTGTTCATGGGCCCACAAGAACATTTACAAGTTATTTACAACTCAAAAAGGTCATTACAGTTCCAAAATTTCAAACCCCGCCGACCTAAGCGGCAAAAATACGGTAAACCCCCTAGTTCCTCTGAGAACTCCTTGGTCGTGGTGGACAAGCGGCCACATATGAACACATTACCACCTAAGCTCTCCACTCAAGGCTGGGTGAGATTTTCTTTCCCTTTACCTGCACCACATAGCACTCATGAGCCAAAGCCCAGCAAGAAAACATTGCATTATATGTAAACATAATCAAATGATTATCATTATAATCACACAGAGCTCATAGCTTTCAAACAAATGAGTGAATATCACTTAAGTTCTGGTAAACCATACTGAGTGACTAACAAGCAGGTCACTAATTCAAATGGAAGAGTGGCTGCTGGGTAAGCCACTAGCCTTCAACAAATGAGAGACTGACGGGTAAGTCTCTATTTTAACAAATGAGTGATTGATGGGTAAGCCACACAAGCGCTTATAGTATTCATCGAACTTGAGGTCGGTCCGACATTAATGCTCTTTGAGTCATTCAATGCAGAAAGTTGATTAGATCTAATCTTTATTGGCTTGCGTTGAACACGCTAAGGTCGTCCTGACTAATGAGTCAGCGCAATGTGACCAGTGCCCAGTACCACTGCCGAACCTGACTAATGAGTCACAGCTTCACAGTTGATACTAGCACCTTTGCAAAATCTGACTAATGAGTCAGTACCATGCACAAGTGAGAAAGATTTGCTAAGTATTCCACAATCAATTCATGTCCACATTTATACAACCAACATGCCTCATGAATAACCATGCATTTCACATTTGGGGTGCAGTTTTCTTACCTCTGATTCGAGCTAGAATGAACAAAAGAACGACCCTTGAGAACGGTTTAGCTTTTAGTCCTTTAGCGGTTACCTAATCATAACACATTATAGGATACCATCAATAACATGATAATCAAAGGTTCTCAAACCAATATCTAGACTCCGAGAGATCAATCCAAACTAATCCAAGTAGTAGGGACACTCCCGAGGCCTAAAACCATGATCCCGGGGTCAAAACATGCAAATGGGCTCAACCCAACTCAAGAGCCGCGGCCCTGGCACCTTGTGCCGCGGCCCCCAGAAAATCCAGAGGCAAGCGCCGCGGCGCCCAACACCAAGGGCCGCGGCGCTCAGCGCAAACAGAACCCCTCCTTCAACCTCGAGCTAGGGCCGCGGCCCCCAACCCTGGGCCATTCCAAAATGCGTTTTCAACTTCTCAAAACCTCCAAAATCATACTTAAACATTCCCCAATCATCAAAACAAGGTTCCCAAGCTTCCCCATGCATCAAAACCCTCAAAACCCAAGGTTCAAACGAATCGAAAACTCAACAATTCACAAAGTCCAATTCAAAGCTTAGAAACTCTAAAAACTCAAAACTTTAAACTTAGATTACCTTCGATTAAGTTGTTTTCTGTCAAATCCTTCGGTCAAGAAGCTTCTAATCTTTCCTAGGATCGCTATGCCTCGATCCTCACTTGATTCTTACTCCTAGAACTCAAGATTTCTTCAAATATGCTTCGGGTGGCAAAAATGAACTAACGAAGGAGAACGAGAGGTTTTCTAATCGTACGTTCTATCTGACAGCTACTTCAAGCTTAAGTAACCTCAAATAAAACCTAATGCTTGGGGTCCCGAAAACACCCCGGGGACATTATAGTCAAAACTTCCAGAATTTCATCCTGATCTCAAATATTCCCAATTTATCATCAAATAAACATTTCTATTACCCCAAAATTGACCCCGTTATCACAAAACCGCTGTTGACCCACGATTTGGCCAACTGACACGGAGTCAAAATATGAATGATATAGATGAATGTAAAGAGAATAACGTAATGACAAAAGTAAAGAAAACACAGTGATTTATAGTGGTTCGGCCCCAGGATCTGGTAATGACCTACGTCCACTTAGAATGATATTGATATATAATCAAAAGTATGATCAGAGAACTTGGGTTCAATGAGTTTCAACACTTCTCACAAACAATACAAATTTGCTAAGAGAAATTCTATAATTCCTATGATTCAGAAGCCAAAAAGTCCCTCCCCTTGAGCTATATCTTGCTATTTATAGGCTCATGGAGGGTTACCAAATATTGTTACAGATATTACTCCCTGAATAATCGGATATCCAGAAGATTGCATGAGATAAATTTGGGATTCACAAAGATCTTCCATAATTGTTTCCTTGGCTGCGGAACCATCGACCAGACTGGTCGTGGGTAAGATAGGCTGGTTCTGCTTCTGCTGTGCATACTAGTCGATACTCTAGCAGACGCCTTCCAGGTATCAGCCACGTGTCAAGAGAATTTTCTGCCACGTCACAAATGCTAATTCATTGGATAACATTCGCCCCCCAAAGTTTATTACTACGAACAGTAAATAAACTTTGAACGAGCGACTCTTCGGTAACCCCTCCTGACGTGTCAGAACCCTTCGTGTGTTTTTGAAAAAAGCAACCCACTTCTGTCCAATCATGACTTTTCGGTTCCCTAGAAACAACTTCGACGGCCATCACGTTTCCCCATACTTCGAAAAGGGACAAATAATGATTACACCTTTCTAGTATCAGAGACAAACTTATATAAGACCAGCAAAGCCATCTCTTTTCTTTTCACACACGCCATTATTCTGCCAAGAACCCTAAAAACCAAAGCTTTAAACTTCTTCGGCGAACGTTCTCTTGCGTCTTTCACGACTCATACGGTGGGCTCCTTAATCTCCGAAGACCTCTCTTCCACCTTCACGACCACTATTCTTGGTGAGTTCCTGAAACCCCATTCTTCTAATTTCTCGTGGTGCATGTTTTTCATGGCGTACTGTTTAAGTCTCTCGGCTTCTGGTTTTAGGTGTTTGTAGATAGAATGTTTTGTAGGTAGAGTAGGTTTACGAGTTAGTTTGAAACCCAGGATCATGCTTTTTAGGACGTAAAACCGAAGTAACATTTCGATTTTTAAGCTAGTTGAAAAAAATAATTTTTCCCGCCCTAAGGGGAGTTGAAAAAGCTTTTCAGAAAAACTTTTCACTTTCGCCCTTTAATCCGTTTTTCGAACTGTTCGCATAGAAAGATTTAGTTTCTTGTTAGAATGCTGTTGTATAAAGGCTTAACTTTTATACTCGACCAGCGTTATTCTAAAGAACCTTCTGAAGTTCTACAACCTCACCTCCCCATTCTTCTGTTTGCAAATTTTAATGCCAGACTTGTGGGGAGGTGAGAGACCCATCGACGACGACCTTCTCGCCCAGCTGCTCGAGGGAGAAGAACAACCAGTTGATCGTATCCATCAGATACCTTTCTCGCGATCCTCTTTCAGAACACATCCTTCCCCTCCAATGGCCCGCTCCAAATCTTCTGGCAAGAAAAGGCCTGAGTCTGAAAGTAACACTACTCCCCCTGCCCAGCCTGATTCGCAGGCTAGGGCTCCCTCGACCAGTGGTCGAGAAGATCTTGTTCCTGACCCTAATATCCAAACTAGGGCTCGCCCTCGTCATCGCAATCCGCTTGATGTCGAGTGGTATACTCCTCCAGCCAGTTCAGTGACCATCTGAATGGTTGCTAACTGCTTCAGGAAATTCCCCCTCACGGGGGTAACCATTACACGTCCCACCGCGGACCAGAGGGCTAACCGTCCAGGAGGGGTGAACAGCGCCTGGTCCCGGTATCACATTGAGGCGGGAGCTTATCTCCCTCTTCATCCTTTCTTTATGGGGGTGGCCAATTATTTCGGCGTCGCTCCCTTTCAAATAACTCCCAACGGATATAGGATGCTGGCCGCACTCTATGTTCTATACAAACTTAACAAATGGCCAGAACCTTCACCCCACGAGGTCAACTATCTTTTTGACCTCAAGTCCAACCCTCAGCACAACGGGACGGGCTTTTTTCACTTCTGCCACCAGGAAACCGGCCGGACGTTCTTGAGTGGTACAACCCATATATCAAACGTGGGGCATTACAACAAGGAGTACTTCTTTACTCCGGACATAACCAGTGACAACTTGGCCTTTGCGAGAGGAGGTACAAACTTGTCTTTGCCTTGGTTGACATTTTAACATGGAGTATTTCCTTTTATTTTCGCTCAAACTTGATCTATTTTTCAGGCCCTTGGTTACGTCCGACCCCAACACCAAGCATGGTGTCGAGGTCTAATACTCTGGCCAGGATGTCTGATGCAGCAAAATGTGTCAAGACCCCGACACTTGAAAAGAACTTGAGGTCGTCTGGCCTCCTGGCTCCTCGCCATGAAAATAGAGGGCCCGTGGTGGGTGATGCCACTACCAAGGGGGTTCCCGAGCAGCAACCTCCTGTGCCTTCTCCTAGGAGGAGGCCAACAGGAGTTACGATCAGGGAACCCACGGGTAGCCCTTCTGCCGAAAGGCCTTCTGCTCCCCAAGGCAAGGGGAAAAAAAAGGCCGCAGAGCCTGTTGTTGACTTGGGAGAGTCTTCTGATGACAATGGTAACGTTATTTCGCTTTTAAATGGTTTGCCAATTCCCTGTCATATGTTTGATGGGTATGGTAACTTTACATACGCTCCAAATCTAGGGCCAGACTTCTTCATGCCAGAAAATGAGTATATGATTAATAGAGTCAATAGTGTAGCGACCAGTAGTTGTAGCTCAGGTATTTACTTTGTTATCTTCTTTCTGTTGTGTTACTTACTTTCACCTTTCTCTTTCTTGTTTAACCTCTTGTGTTTAATATTATGCAGATATGTCGACTCCCAACATCTTTGACATGTATCAGGCCGAGGAAGAAGAAGAAACCCCCCAACTCACACGGAAGCCAAAAAAGAGGTCTGGTGAATCCAGTCGGGGCCCTCCAGCCAAGAAAAGTCGACCAGAAGACCCTCCTCAGGGCACCCCAACTGGGCAAAGTCCTGCGCCAACTGGGCGAACTCCTACTCCTCCTCCAGCTCCTTCTGAACAGTAAACTACTCCTGTTCGGCCGAATCCTCCAGCTGCGCCTGCCAGGGAGCATCTTTCTCGTGAAGAAGCTCATGGGGCCAGACTTATGAGCCATGCTATCCGATCCGCCCGGGATCGCCTCGATCGCATTGGTAAAGGCGAGCGTGTTAGGGCTGCAATGGTTCAGGCTGAAGAGCTGTCAGTCGATCAGCTCATGAACAGGGCTTTGAACGAAATCTCCAGCGTAAGTGCTTCTTTATTCTTTGAGTCTTTAGTTTTTTAGTCTTCGTGATAAGTTCTGACTCCTTTTTCCTTGTGCACAGGCCTTACTTTCTGCCATTACTGCCCGTACCCGAGCCCAGGCTTATATCGAGCAGGTCGAGGCAAAAGCCATCGAGAGGTTCCAGGTGAAAGCGGCCGAGGAGCTTTCGGCTGCTGAGGCTAAGTATGCTAAGGAGTTGGAGGCAGTGATCCGAGAGAGGGATGCAGCAGTGACTAAGCTGTCCGAGGCTGAAGCTGCGAAGGAAGCAGCGGTCAAGTTGAGGCAAGAGTACCGGGAGATCAGCAGAACCCAGCTCCGCGAAATCAAGCATCTTGGGGAGGTAGCCAAGACCAAGGATAAGGCTATTCTCTCCCTCGAGGGCAAAGTGAAGCAGTTGGAGCTCGACAACTCCAAGAATCTGGAAAAGTATAAGAGGACAACACTCCGATGTTTCCACAATTTCTGGGAACACAAATAGGGCGCTGACTTTAGTTACCTTTCAGAGGAAGTCAGAACTGCGGAGCTGGCCCGATGTGCTGCCCAACTGGCTGAGGAGGAAGCAAGAGCCGCGACCCCTGCCACTCCAAGCGTCGCTGGTTTGGAAGAAGAAGATGTTGTTGAGGACGTGACTAACCAGGATGCTGCTCAGGATCCTCCAGCCCCGAATGCCTCTTAAATTCTTATTTGTTTTTTTCTTCTTTTTTTTTCTATTATTTGAACAGTTACATCCAAGCAGCGATGCTTGCGGTGTAAAAGCTTAACTCTTGGTGCTATAATATTTTATTATAACATTTATCCGCATGACCGGACTTAGCATAGTACTTTGGGAAAACATAAATTTTGAAAAATACTCTAAGTACTGTAGCATGCTTTCACTTATTTTGTTCATGTGTTTACATACCTTAAGAGTATGCTTTGCTATCGATGTGCCTTATATGCCCCCCAAGTGATCGAGGAGCTTTAGGTCCTTGGTCACTTGCCTTGACCATAACCTGTTCGAACGTTCCTGTTCGTAGTAAAACTGATACTTGTAATACAGCAAAATAACACACGTAATGAACAAATACTTGTAAATATAAATTCACAAAGGTTGGCAAGAATGACTGGCTGAGCACAGTCCCTTATAATCTCGTATTAAAAATGGACTAAACATGTCTTTATGAGTGATTCTGAAATAGAATCTTACATATATGAGCAGTCAGTCATTCATCGTGGCTAACCCTCCTTGCAAAACTTATAAAAATTAAAAGAGAAATTTAAACAAGCCAGTCCTTTAAGAAGGGTTGTTCATTGATAATACTTGCGCAGGTGTTCTCCATTCCAATAGCGCGGAACGAGATCTCCATTTAAGCGTACAAGTTTGTAGGTGCCTGGGTGAAGGACTTCTTCAATCTGGTAAGGCCCTTCCCAGTTAGGTCCGAGCACTCCAGCAGTGGGGTCGCAGGTATTTAAGAAAACTCGTCGTAGCACCAAATCTCCGACGTTGAATTTTCTTTCTTTAACTTTGGAGTTAAAGTACCGGGCGACTTTTTGCTGGTAAGCAGCAACTCGGAGTTGAGATTTTTCTCTTATCTCATCGATTGAGTCTAGGGACTCCATCATCAACTGGCTGTTCACGTCCTGGTCGTAAGTCAAACGCCGATGTGAGGGGGGATCTAACTCGACAGGTAACATTGCCTCATATCCGTAGGCTAGAGAAAATGGGGTATGCCCTGTCGCTGTTCGATGAGATGTTCTATACGACCAGAGGACTTCAGGCAGCTGTTCTGGCCATGCTCCTTTAGCTTCTTCAAGTCATTTTTCAGGGTGTCCTTGAGAGTTTTGTTTACAGCTTCAACTTGCCCATTTGCTTGGGGGTGTGCGACTGAAGAAAAGCTCTTAATAACCCCGTGCCTTTTGCAAAAATCGGTGAACAGGTCGCTGTCAAATTGGGTCCCGTTGTCTGAAACTATCTTCCTGGGCAATCCATACCGGCATACAATGTTCTTGATGATGAAGTCAAGAACTTTTTTGGTTGTGATGGTTGCGAGTGGTTCAGCTTCGGCCCATTTTGTGAAATTATCGACTGCCACAACTGCGTACTTTACTCCTCCTTTTCCTGTTGGCAGTGATCCAATCAAGTCTATTCCCCATATTGCGAAAGGCCACGGGCTCTGCATCTGCTTTAGCTCGTTTGGAGCTGTTCGTGGGATCTTGGAGAACCTTTGACATTTATCGCATCTTCGTACGTACTCCATTGAATCCTCGTTCATTGTTGGCCAGAAGTAGCCTTGTCTTAGAACTTTTTTCGCCAAACTCTGCCCTCCAGCGTGATCTCCGCAGAAGCCTTCATGCACCTCTTTCATGAGTTCCTTAGCTTTCTCTGATGTAATGCATCTGAGTAGTGGCATTGAATATCCTCTTCGGTACATATCACCGTCGAGCAGTATGTACCTAGCAGCCCGCCTTTGCAGAGTTCTGGCCTTGTTTCTATCCGCTGGCAATGTTCCATTTGTCAGATACTCCAGGTAAGGCATCATCCAGGTATCTTCTGCACGAATCTCCATGTTGGCTTCGGCCACTTCAATGCTTGGCTTACTCAATCTTTCTACCGGGACTATGTTCAAGGTGTCAGTGTCCTTCGCACTTGCAAGTTTAGCTAAGGCGTCTGCATTCGAATTTTGGTATCGCGGAATTTGTTGGAGGGTGTACTTTGTGAATTGGGCTAGCAAATCTTTCGCTTTGTTAAGGTAGGCCATCATCTTTAATCCTCGCGCTTGATATTCTCCCAGGACTTGATTTACAACCAGCTGAGAGTCACTGTAAATATCAAGCGTTTTTATGCTCATATCTTTGGCCATTCTCAGTCCAGCGAGGAGCGCTTCGTATTCTGCTTCATTGTTTGATGCTGCGAAGTCAAACCTGATTGCGCAGTGAAATCGATGCCCTTCGGGCGTTATCAATATCACTCGCGCTCCAGCGTGGGATTCATTGGATGAACCATCCGTGAATAGTTTCCACGAAGGAGTTTTGTCTTGAGGCATGGGCGCTTCAGGCTGTTTGCCCAGCTCACTGTTGGGGAGTTCGGTGAACTCCGCAATAAAATCGGCCAAGACTTGTCCTTTTATTGCTGCTCGCAAGGAATAAGTTACATCGAACTGTCCCAATTCGACTGCCCATTTTAACAGTCGTCCAGCCGCCTCAGGTTTTTGGAGGACTTGCCGAAGGGGCTGGTCGGTCAGAACTGTGATAGGATGGGCTTGGAAGTATGGACGCAACTTTCTGGAGGCTAGAATTAAGCAATATGCTAATCTCTCGATTGGTGGATATTTCAATTTTGCACCGATAAGCCTTTTGCTGACATAGTAAACAGCTTTCTGTACGCCTTCTTCCTCCCGTATTAGTACCGCACTAGCAGCAACTTCGGTAATCGCCAGATACATATACAAAGTTTCTCCTTCGATTGGTTTTGATAGGATGGGAGGTTGCAACATATGAGCTTTTAAGACCTGGAATGCTTGTTCGCAGTCTTCCGTCCATTCAAACTTCTTATTCCCCCTGAGTAGATTAAAGAATGGAACGCACTTGTCAGTTGATTTTGAGATGAATTTACTTAGGGCAGCGATCCTTTCGGTCAGGCTTTGTACGTCCTTAATTCTTTCTGGCGACTTCATGTCGATCAGGGCTTTTATCTTGTCAGGGTTGGCCTCGATTCCTCTTGAATTTACTATAAACCCCAAAAGCTTCCCTGATCCGACTCCAAAGGAACATTTGAGGGGGTTCAATTTCATCTGATACTTGTTTAACACATCAAAGCATCCTTGCAAATCCCTCACATGTCCTTCTGTCTTCTTGGACTTCACTAGCATGTCATCCACATATACCTCCATGCTTACCCCAATCAGCTCCTTGAACATGTGGTTGACCAGTCGTTGGTAAGTTGCACCTGCGTTTTTCAGCCCGAAGGGCATTACTTTGTAACAATATAAGCCCGTATCGGTCCGAAAGCTGGTATGATCCTCGTTAGGGGGATGCATGCTGATCTGGTTGTAACCTGAATATGCGTCCATGAATGAGAGGATCTCATGTCCTGCAGTAGCATCGACCAACTGGTCGATCCTTGGGAGTGGGAAACAGTCTTTTGGGCAGGCTTTATTGAGGTCTGTAAAATCCACACAGGTCCGCCATTTGCCGTTAGGCTTGGGGACCAGTACCGGATTGGAGACCCGCGATGGATAAAATGCCACCCTGATGAACCCGTTCTCTTTAAGTCTTTCGACTTCTTCTTTCAAGGCTTTTGATCTGTCTTTATCGAGCAGCCTTCTTTTTTGCTGCACAGGTGGAAAGGCTTTGTTTATGTTCAAGATATGGCTGATCACTGCTGGATCTATCCCAACCATATCCTTATGCGACCAGGCGAAAACTTCCTGGTTTTCTTGCAAGAATTTCACCAGTGCCTGCTTTGCGGTAGGCTCTAAATTCTTCCCGACCCTCACGACTCTGGTCGGGTCTTTTTCATCGAGTTGGACCTCCTCCAGGTCCTCGACGGGTCCAACATTTTCTTCAAAATCCCCAAAGCGAGGATCCAAATCTATATCCTCACTTTGGGCAACACCATTTTGGTGACGTTACCACCTGATTGGGCTTGTCTGTCTTCTGTCATCTGCAATTGGTCTGGAGTAGCGCTCCTCGATGCTCCACTTTTTGCCTTTGTGATCGAGGCGTTATAGCACTCCCTGGCTTCCCTTTGGTTTCCTAAGACGCATCCTACCTCTGCGTCCGTTGGGAACTTCATGGCTAGGTGCCACATGGAGATGATGGCCCTTAGATCAACCAGTATGGGCCTTCCGACAATGGCGTTGTACGCCGAAGGACAATCGACCACTACAAAAGTGGCGAGTAATGTCCTTGTTGCAGGCGCTGTACCGGTCGTTACCGGAAGTTTGATCATTCCGGCTGGGGCGAGTCCTTCTCCAGAGAAGCCATATATCGTCTGATTGCAGGGCTCCAAGTCCTTTACGGACAATTTCATGCGTTCCAGTGTTGACTTATACAGGATGTTCACTGAACTTCCTGTATCGACTAGTACCCTCTTTACCATCATATTGACCATCTGGATGTCCACGACCAGCGGATCAGAATGTGGGAACCAGACGTGCTGGGCATCGCCATCAGAGAAGGTTATCCTATATTCCTCTGAGCGAGCCTTTTTTGGAGCACGGTCCTCCACAGTCATCATCTCGATGTCCTGGTCGTGACGTAGAGTCCTATCGTTCTCTAGCCTTTCCGCTATTTCCTGCGAGGTGCGGGCCTCCACAGATGGTTAAGAGTGTTCCGGCTACGGAGGCAGGCTGTAATGGAGGCGAGCATGGGCGTGTGGATGTCTGCTCGTTGCCACCTGGAGCTTCTCGTTGGGAAGTTCCCGAGGCCCGTACGTACCTTCTCAAGTGTCCTTGTCTAATAAGGAACTCGATTTCGTCTTTTAACTGGTTGCATTCATTAGTGTCATGTCCGTAGTCGTTATGGTAACGACAGAACTTGGAAGTGTCTCTTTTCGAAATGTCTTTTCGAATGGGTCCAGGTTTCTTGTAAGGCACACTAGAGCTTGTGGCCTGGTAAACCTCTCCCCGAGACTCGATGAGGGCAGTATAATTAGTGAACCTAGGTTCATAACAATTACCCTTGGCTCGCTTATTATCGGAGGTTGAAGGCTCATTGTGCGGCCGTTTTCCACCGTTCTTGCCATTACCGTTGCTGCGTTTGTTGCCTTTGCCGTTGCCATCAGGTTTGGAATCGTTGGCGGCTTTGGCGGGTTCGGCGGCCTTCTTACCCTTGTTCGAGGGTTTTCCATCATCAGCAATGGCCTCTTCGAGCTTGATATACCGATCAGCTCGGTCCAAGAACTCCTGGGTGGTTCTAACCCCGTCCTTACAGAGACTCTTCCATAGAGGAGAACGGCGTCTCACTCCTGCGGTTATAGCCATCATTTTTCCTTCGTCTTCGACTGTCTTTGCTCCAGCTGCTGCTCGCATAAAGCGCTGGATGTAATCCTTCAGGGATTCTCCATCCTGCAGGCGGATTTCAACCAGCTGGTTTGCTTTGGTTGGGTGCACACGACCCGCATAGAATTGTCCGTAGAACTCCCTTACGAACATTTCCCAGGAAACTATGCTTGCAGGGGGGAACTTAAAGAACCACTCCTGTGCTGCTTCAGAAAGTGTTGCAGGGAATATCCTGCACCGAGCGTCTTCGGACACTTTCTGAATGTCCATCTGAATCTCAAATTTATTCACATGCGAGACTGGGTCCCCATATCCATCGAAGTTCGGGAGCGTAGGCATTTTGAACTTGCTGGGAGTTTCGGCGTTAGCTATCCTTTGGACGAAAGGAGTACCTTTCCTCCTATCGTGGTCGATGTAAGAAGTCCTTCCTCCGACCAACTGCTGCACAGCCTGGTTAAGTGCGTCTATCTGGGCTTGCACTGCGGCAGGAATTGCGGTGGCCTCTATGGATGGGGGGATGTTCTCGCCGTGCTTCTCGCGACGATCATTGAGTACATCTCTCAGGTCTTCTTCTCTTCTTCGTTGCTCGCTAACTCCGAGTCGGTTAAAGGCATTATTTTGTCTGGGCTGCCCCCCAGCATCTTGTCCATTTGGTTGGTCACCTTGAGGTACTTGGCTCCTGATCTTTCCTCTATTTCCGTTCCTCCCATCAGCATTGCCCTTGCCTGAGTCGGCCTCATTGTACCCATGACCATCTATGAACCTTGAATGGCTGTGGTGAGACTGACTGTTCCCTCTGTTGCCGTCTCTGGCAGAAACGCCCCGAGCGTTAGAGGGTGGCCTGCGCTGGTCGTGGTGTCTCCGTGCATCGTTATATCGCGGGGGTCCACAGACCGCAGAGCCTATCCCCGAGTCCCTCCTGTTACCAGGAGGGCAGTGACCTCTGTTTGCTTGGTTTGGCCCATCATTCTCATGGCGCCTAGGACTACGAGGCTGTCGCTCGGCCCTATCCTGCCTTTGCTGCGGGGGATTACCCCGAGCAGCTTGAGATGGTGGATTTGCCTCGGAGTCCAGTGGGACATCGTCATGGGGCGTCTGGGGCTGTTCAGGCCTTTGCGGACTTGAAGGCTGAACTGGTGGGCTAGGATTGGGACCCTTCTAAGGTGGCCCATTTTTCAGGTTGGTTAGGCTGCGAGGCAGGTGCGGCCTGATTTCTTGCCAATAGCAAGGCTGCTTCGAGGGTTGCCATGGCCTCGGTCTAGCGGCGATCCACCTCTGCTTGTCTCTCGCTCAACTCTGCCCGCTGACGATCAAGCTCCTGTTGTTGTCGCGCCATAACTTCTGCGGCAGTCTCTTGACTGGCCTTCAGACTAGCCAATTCTTCTTGGAACGCTCCCAGGGTGCTCTTCAGCGTCGCATCATCCATTTCCTCCTCTTCAAAATCCAGTTGCGGCTCATCTTCCGCCATGCTTGCAGGGGGAGGAGGAGGTGGTGGGTTCGACGGCGCAGCGGCAGTTGTTTGGCCAGCTTTCCTTCCTGCTTTCGCCATCAGTTTTTTTTTTAATAGCAATGAATCGTCCTCTCAATGAAAGCACCAGAATGTTGACCCACGATTTGGCCAACTGACACGGAGTCAAAATATGAATGATATAGACGAATATAAAGAGAATAACGTAATGAGAAAAGTAAAGAAAACACAGTGATTTATAGTGGTTCGACCCCCCAGGATCTGGTAATGACCTACGTCCACTTAGAATGATATTGATATATAATCAAAAGTATGATCAGAGAACTTGGGTTCAATGAGTTTCAACACTTCTGACAAACAATACAAGTTTTCTAAGAGAAATTCTATAATTCCTATGATTCAGAAGCCAAAAAGTCCCTCCCCTTGAGCTATATCTTGCTATTTATAGGCTCATGGAGGGTTACCAAATATTGTTACAGATATTACTCCCTGAATAATCGGATATCCAGAAGATTGCATGAGATAAATTCGGGATTCACAAAGATCTTCCATAATTGTTGCCTTGGCTGCGGAACCATCGACCAGACTGGTCGTGGGTAAGATAGGCTGGTTCTGCTTCTGTTGTGCATACTAGTCGATACTCTAGCAGATGCCTTCCAGGTATCAGCCACGTGTCAAGAGAATTTTCTGCCACGTCACAAATGCTAATTTATTGGATAACAACCGCTAATCCACTAAAAATGACCGTCTCATGCCGAATAGCTCGAATATATCTCCATAATAATGGAATCTCATTCATAAATCACATCATGCACCCAAATACACAAATTTACCCTCAATGGGCCAAATTATCAAAACAGCATAATATTTCAAATATGGACCCACATGCATGCATATATCATCATATTATAATATAATTCACATAAACATGCATATATTCATTTAATGGCATAATTAAACAATTACGGCCCTCCCGGCCAACTAAACCGCCACTAAACCACACCGGAGAATTCGGGGCATTACAGTTGTTCATTTGTTATTTCTTGCTCGAACCAGAGGTAAGAAAACTACACCCAGTATATGACATGCATGGTTATTAATGAGGCATGTTGTGTGTTATATATGTGGACATTGATTGCATATTAAATGCTTAGCAATCTTGCTTATCTGTGAATGGCACTGACCTATGAGTCAGGAATCGGCAATGGTGTCAGTATTGACTGTGAAGCTGTGACTCATTAGTCAAGTTCGACAGTAGTACTGAGCACTGGTCGTATGGTATTAACTTATGAGTCAATAATGGTATTAGCGTGTTTAACGCAAGCCGAAAAGATTAGATCTAATCGACATAAGCATTGAATGAATCATCATGAACATGAATGCTTGACCGACCTTAAGTTTGATGAAATAAAAAGCACTTGTCTAGTCTAATGGCTAATTACTTAGAGTCAGGGTCAAAAAGGCCCAGGTGACTGCATCGTCACATGGCTAAGGGTACGGAGCCCAAGTTCGTGACTCACTCATTAGTCACTTATTTTATTCAAGTTTGTGACTCCATAGTCACTCATCTGATTAGGGTGCAAATCCCAAGTTTGTGACTCCATAATCACTCATCTGATTAGGGTACAAAACCCAAGTTTGTGACTCCATAGTCATTCATCTGATTAGGGTGTAAATCCCAAGTTTGTGACTCCATAGTCACTCATCTGATTAGGGTGCAAAGCCCAAGTTTGTGACTCCATAGTCACTCATCTGATTAGGGTAAGGAGCCCAAAGTGCGACACACTCATCTGATTAGGGCTACAAGCCCCAGCATGATTACTAGAATCTCAAAGTGTTAATCACTCATCTAATTTGGGCTACAGGCCCCAGTATGATTACCAAAATCATAAAGTGATATTCACTCATCTGATTAGGGTGCGGAGCCCCAGTGCGTGACTTAATTGTCACTTATTTGAGTCACTTATTTTAGATGGACATATTGACCATCTATTTTCATTATGACCTGAAAGTCATCAATACAAAGGGCAGGGCCCATAAATCATCTATACAAAGGGCAGGGCCCACAACCATTATTTGAACTTATTCACATGCATGAATAGGGCTATTATTGCTAGGCATGCTTGTTATGACTTAGTAACATGTTATTAATGTTCATGAGCATATTGAGTTTTCTTACTGTGCTTCGGCTCACGGGTGTTATGTGGTGTAGGTAAATGCAAAAGAAAGCTGGACCATCCTTGAGTTGGAGAGCTTAGGTGACGATGTGTACATATGCGGCTGCTCGACCGCCACGACCGAGGGTTTAAAGAGGAACTAGGATTAAACCCTATTTTGTCGCTTAGATCGGCTAGTTGTAAATCTTTTTTGTAATTAACCTTTAAATTATATTTTTGGGATCCAAATGTATACAGTAAACTTGTTAGTGAAATGTTGTATCTTAACCAAAATTTTAATCCTAAACCGCTAATCATACTTAGTTACACGATTATGGCCAAATGAATCGATTAGTGAGTTTAACACTGTTTAAAATGCACACCGTAACAGTCTTTGGGTAGTAGGGCGTTACAGTTGGATCAGTCGTGAGTTGGAGAGTGTTATCAAGTAAATTAGCATTTGTGACGCGGCAAATAAATCCTTGATACATGGCTGACACCTGGAAGCATCTGCTAGAGTATCGACCAGGAGACACACCAGAAGCATGACAAGCCTATCTATACCGCGACCAGTCTGGTCGGTGGTTCCACTAGCAGAACGACATTTATGGGAAGATCTTTGTAAATCCCGAATTTATCTCATGCAATCTTCCGAGTATCCCACTATTCAGGGGATAATATCTGCAACAAATAATCTGTAACCCTCCTTGAGCCTATAAATAGCAAGAAATAGCTCAAGGGGAGGGGGCTTTTCTTTTGAACGAAGAAAAACGAGAGAGAGAGATAGAATTTCTCCCAAAACACTTGTATTGCTTTAAGTGAAGTGCTGAAACTCATTGAACCCAGGTTCTTTGATCACACTTCTGATTTCATATCAATATATTTCTAAGTGGACGTAGGTCATTACCAGATCCTGGGGCCGAACCACTATAAATTGCTGTGTTTTCTTTACTTTCGTCATTATATTATTTTCTTTATATTTGTTCATATCATCCATATTTTGACTCTGTGTCAGTTGGCCAAATCGTGGGTCAACATTCTAGTGCTTTCATTGAGAGGACAATTCATTACTGTGAAGAAAACCGATGGCGAAAGCAGGAAGGAAAGCTGGCCAAACTGCCGCCACTGCACCATCGAATCCACCACCTCCTCCTCCACCCGCAAGCATGGCGGAAGATGAGCCGCAACTAGATTTTGAAGAGGAGGAAATGGACGACGCGACGCTGAAGAGCACTCTGGGCGCGTTGCAAGAAGAATTAGCTAGTCTGAGAGCCAATCAAGAGACTGCCGCAGAAGCTATGGCAAGGCAGCAGCAGGAACTTGATCGTCAGCGGGCGGAGTTGAGCGAGAGACAAGCAGAGGTAGATCGCCGCCAGACCGAGGCCATGGCAGCCCTTGAAGCGGCCTTGCTGTTGGCCAGAAATCAGGCCGCGCCTGCCTCGCAGCCTAACCAACCTGAGAATGGGCCACCCCAGGGAGGTCCCAATCCTAGCCCACCGATCCATCCTTCAAGCTCGCAAAGGCCAGAACAGCCCCAGATGCCCCATGACGACGTCCCACTGGACCCCGAGGCAAATCCACCATCCCAAGCTGCTCGAGGGAATCCCCCGCAGCAAAGGCAGAATAGGGCCGAGCGACAGCCTCGTAGTCCTAGACGCCGCGAGAATGATGGGCCACCCCAAGCGAACAGAGGTCACTACCCTCCTGGTAACAGGAGGGACTCGGAGTTAGGCTCTGCAGTCCGTGGACCCCCACGGCATGATAATGCAAGGGGACATCGCGACCAGCGCAGGCCACCCTCTAACGCTCGAGGTGTTTCTGCCAGAGATGGGAATAGAGAAAACAGCCAATCTTACCACAGCCAATCAAAGTACAAAGATGGCCACGGCTACAACGAGGCTGACTCAAGCAAGGGCAATGCTGATGGGAGGAACAGAAATAGAGGTAAAAGCAGGAGCCAAATACCTCAAGATGACCAACCAAATAGACAAGATGCTGGGGGGCAACCCAGGCAAAATAATGTCTTCAACCGGCTCAGAGGTAGCGAGCAACGGAGAAGAGAGGAAGATCTAAGAGACATACTCAATGATCGTCGGGAGAAGCATGGTGAGAACATTCCCCCAGCAGCAGAGACCGTAGCTATTCCTACTGCGTTGCAAGCCCAGATAGATGCACTAAATCAGGCTGTGCAACAGCTGGTCGGAGGAAGGACCTCTTACATCGACAACGATAGAAGAAAAGGCACTCCATTTATCCAAAGAATAGCCAACGCAGAGACTCCCAGCAAGTTCAAGATGCCTACTCTCCCGAACTTTGATGGATACGGGGATCCCGTCTCGCATGTGAATAAGTTTGAAATCCAGATGGACATTCAGAAAGTGTCCGAAGACGCTCGGTGCAGGATCTTTCCTGCAACACTTTCTGAAGCCGCGCAGGAATGGTTCTTTAAGTTCCCACCTGCAAGCATAGTTTCCTGGGAAATGTTCGTAAGGGAGTTCTACGGACAGTTCTACGCAGGTCGTGTCCACCCGACCGAAGCAAACCAACTGGTCGAGATCCGCCAGCAGGATGGGGAATCACTAAAGGATTACATCCAGCGTTTTATGCGAGCGGCAGCCGGAGCAAAGACAGTCGGAGACGAAGGAAAAATGATGGCTATAACCGCGGGAGTAAGGCGCCGTTCGCCCCTTTGGAAAAGTCTTCGTAAGGACGGAGTTAAAACAACCCAAGAGTTCTTAGATCGAGCCCGATCGTTACATAAAGCTCGAGGAAGCCATTGCTGACGATGGGAAACCCTCGAACAAGGGTAAAAAGGCCGCCGAACCTTCCAAAGCCGCCAATGGGTCCAAACCTAATGGCAACGACAAAGGCCATAAAAACGGCAACGGTAATGGCAAAAATGGCGGGAAACGGCCATATAACGAGCCCTCCACCTTCGACAATAAACGTGCCAAGGGTAATCGTTATGAACCTAGGTTCACTAACTACACTGCCCTCATCGAGTCTCGAGGAGAGGTTTACCAGGCCACGAGCTCTAGTGTGCCTTACAAGAAACCTGGGCCCATTCGAAAGGACATTTCGAAAAGAGACACCACCAAGTTCTGTCGTTACCATAACGACTACGGACATGACACTAATGAATGCAACCAGTTAAAAGACGAAATCGAGTTCCTTATAAGACAAGGACACTTAAGAAGGTACGTACGGGCCTCGGGAACTTCCCAACGAGAAGCTCCAGGTGGCAACGAGCAGACGTCTACACGCCAGCGCTCGCCACCATTACAGCCTGCCCCCGTAGCCGGAACGCTCTTAACCATCTGTGGAGGCCCGCACCTCGCGGGAAATAGCAGAAAGGCCAGAGAACGATATGCTCGAACTCTACGCCATGACCAGGACATCGAGATGATGACTGTGGAGGACCGCGCGCCAAAAAAGGCACGCTCAGAGGGGTACGGTATAACCTTCTCTGAGGACGATGCCCAGCACGTCCGGTTCCCACATTCCGATCCGCTGGTCGTGGATATCCAGATGGCCAATATGATGGTAAAAAGAGTACTGGTCGATACAGGAAGTTCAGTGAACATCCTGTATAAATCAACACTGGAACGCATGAAATTGTCTGTAAAGGACTTGGAGCCCTGCAATCAAACCATATACGGCTTCTCTGGAGAAGGACTCGCACCAGCCGGGATGATCAAACTCCCAGTAACAACGGGTACAGCGCCTGCCTCGAGGACACTACTCACCACTTTTGTAGTGGTCGATTGTCCTTTAGCATATAATTCCGTTATTGGAAGACCCATACTTGTTGAGCTGAGGGCCATCATCTCCATGTGGCATCTAGCCATGAAGTTCCCAACAGACGCAGGGGTAGGATGCGTTTTAGGAAACCAAAGGGAGGCCAGAGAATGTTACAACGCCTCAATTACAAAGGCAAAAAGTGGAGCGTTGAAGAGCACTACCCCAGAACGATTGCAGATGACAGAAGACGGTCAAACCCAATCAGGTGGTAAAGTCACCAAATAGGGTGTTGCCCAAAGTGAGGATATAGATTTGGATCCTCGCTTTGGGGATTTTGAAGAAAATATAGGACCCATCAAGGACCTGGAAGAGGTCCAACTCGATGAAAAAGATCCAACCAGAGTCGTGAGGGTTGGGAAGAATTTAGAACCTACCACAAAGCAGGCACTAGTAAGGTTCTTGCAAGAGAACCAAGAAGTTTTCGCCTGGTCGCATAAAGACATGGTTGGAATAGACCCTGCAGTAATCAGCCATGTCCTGAACATAAACAAAGCCTTTCCACCGGTGCAACAGAAAAGAAGGCTGCTCGATAAAGATAGATCAAAGGCCTTAAAAGAAGAAGTCGAAAGACTTAAAGAAAATGGGTTCATCAGGGTAGCGTTTTATCCGTCGTGGGTCTCAAATCCGGTGCTGGTCCCCAAGCCAAACGGCAAGTGGCGGATCTGTGTGGATTTTACAGACCTCAATAAGGCCTGCCCAAAAGACTGCTTCCCACTCCCGAGGATCGACCAGCTAGTCGATGCAACTGCAGGACATGAGATCCTCTCGTTCATGGATGCATATTTGGGTTACAACCAAATCAGCATGCACCCCCCTGACGAGGATCACACCAGCTTTCGGACCGATACGGGCTTGTATTGTTACAGAGTAATGCCCTTCGGACTGAAAAACGCAGGTGCGACTTACCAACGACTGGTCAACCACATGTTCAAAGAGCTAATTGGGATAAGCATGGAGGTATATGTGGATGACATGCTCGTAAAGTCCAAAAGGGCAGAAGGACATGTGAGGGATTTGCAGAAATGCTTTGACGTGCTGAACAAGTATCAGATGAAATTAAACCCCCTCAAATGTTCCTTTGGAGTCGGATCGGGGAAATTTTTGGGGTTCATAGTAAATTCAAGAGGAATCAAGGCCAACCCCGACAAGATAAAAGCCCTGATCGACATGAAGTCGCCAAAGAAAATCAAGGATGTACAAAGCCTGACCGGAAAGATCGCTGCCCTGAGTAGATTCATCTCAAAATCAACTGACAAGTGCGTCCCATTCTTCAATCTACTCAGGGGAAATAAAAAGTTTGAATGGACGGAAGATTGCGAGCAAGCATTCCAGACCTTAAAGACTCATATGTCGCAACCTCCCATCCTATCAAAACCAATCGAAGGAGAGACTTTGTATATTTATCTGGCGATTACCGAAGTTGCTGCTAGTGCGGTACTAATACGGGAGGAAGAAGGTGTACAGAAAGCTGTTTATTACGTCAGCAAAAGGCTCATCGGTGCGGAATTAAAATATCCTCCGATCAAAAGATTAGCATATTGCTTAATTCTAGCCTCCAGAAAGTTGCGTCCGTACTTCCAAGCTCATCCTATCACGGTTCTGACCGACCAGCCCCTTCGGCAAGTCCTCCAAAAACCGGAGGCGGCTGGTCGACTGTTAAAATGGGCGGTCGAATTAGGACAGTTCGACGTAACTTATTCACCACGAGCAGCAATAAAAGGACAAGTCTTGGCCGACTTTATTGCGGAGTTCACCGAACTCCCCAACAAAGAGTTGTGCGAACAACCTGAAGCGTCCATGCCTCAAGACAAGACTCCTTCATGGAAGCTATTCACGGATGGATCATCTAATGAATCTCACGCTGGAGCAGGAGTGATATTGATAACGCCCGAAGGGCATCGATTTCACTGCGCAATCAGGTTTGACTTCGCAGCGTCAAACAATGAAGCAGAATACGAGGCACTCCTTGCTGGGCTGAGAATGGCCAGGGATATGAATATAAAAGCGCTCGATGTTTACAGCGACTCTCAGCTGGTCGTGAATCAAGTCCTGGGAGAATATCAAGCGCGAGGATTAAAGATGATGGCTTACCTCAACAAAACGAAAGATTTGCTAGCACAGTTTACAAAGTACACCCTCTAGCATATTCCGCGAGACCAGAATTCGAATGCAGACGCCTTGGCCAAACTCGCAAGTGCTAAAGATGCTGACGCCTTGAACATAGTCCCAGTAGAGAGATTAAGTGAACCAAGCATTGATGCGGCCGAATCCAACATGGAAATTCGTATGAAAGATACATGGATGGCGCCTTACCTGGAGTACCTGACAAATGGGACATTGCCAGCAGATAGAAACAAAGCCAGAACTCTGCAAAGGCAAGCTGCTAGGTACATACTGCTCGACGGAGTTAGGTACAAAGGCAAGCTGCTAGGTACATACTGCTCGACGGAGTTATGTACCGAAGAGGATATTCAATGCCACTGCTCAGGTGCATTACATCAGAAAAAGCCAAGGAACTCATGAAAGAGGTGCATGAAGGCTTCTGCGGAGATCACGCTGGGGGGCAGAGTTTGGCGAAAAAAGTTCTCCGACAGGGCTATTTCTGGCCAACAATGAATGAGGATTCCATGGAGTACGTACGAAGATGTGATAAATGTCAAAGGTTCTCCAAAATCCCACGAGCAGCTCCAAACGACTAAAGCAGATGCAGAGCCCGTGGCCTTTCGCAATATGGGGAATAGACTTAATTGGATCACTGCCAACAGGAAATGGAGGAGTAAAGTACGCAGTTGTGGCAGTTGATTACTTCACAAAATGGGTCGAAGCTGAACCACTCGCAACCATAACGACCAAGAAAGTTCTCGACTTTGTCATCAAGAACATTGTGTGCCGCTATGGTTTGCCCAGAAAGATAGTTTCAGACAACGGGACCCAATTTGACAGCGACTTGTTCACCGATTTCTGCGAAAGGCATGGGATAATTAAGAGCTTCTCTTCAGTCACACACCCCCAAGCGAATGGGCAAGTCGAAGCTGTAAACAAAACCCTCAAGGACACCCTGATGAAAAGACTTGAAGAAGCTAAAGGAGCATGGCCAGAACAACTACCTGAAGTCCTCTGGTCGTATAGAACATCTCATCGAACAGCCACAGGACGTACCCCATTTTCCTTAGCTTATGGGTATGAGGCCATGTTACCCGTCGAGATAAATCCCCCCTCACATCGGCGTTTAACGTACGATCAAGACCAAAACAGCCAGCTAATGCTGGAGTCCTTAGACTCAATTGACGAGATACGAGAAAAATCTCAACTCCGAGTTGCTGCTTATCAGCAAAAAGTCGCCCGGTACTTTAACTCCAAAGTTAAAGAAAGAAGATTCAACGTCGGAGACTTGGTGTTACGACGAGTTTTCTTGAATACCCGCGACCCCACAGCTGGAGTGCTCGGACCTAACTGGGAAGGGCCTTACCAAATTGAAGAAGTCCTTCACCCAGGCACCTATAAACTCGCGCGCTTAAACGGAGATCTCGTTCCACGCTATTGGAATGGAGAACACCTGCGCAAGTATTATCAATGAACAGCCCTTCTTAAAGGACTGGCTTGTTTAAATTTTCTTTTACAAGTTTTGCAAAGAGGGTTAGCCACGTTGTGTGGCTAACTGCTCATATATGTAAGATTCTATTTCAGAATCGCTCGTAAAGACATGATTAGTCCATCTTTAATACGAAATTATAAGGGACTGTGCTCAGCCAGTCGTTCTTGCCAACCTTTGTGAATTTACATTTGCAAGTATTTGTTCATTACGTGTGTTGTTTTGCTGTATTACAAGTATCATTTTTTCACACGAACAGGAATGTTCGGACAGGCCATGGTCAAGGCAAGTGACCAAGGACCTAAAGCTCCTCGATCACTTGGGGGGCATATAAGGCACATCGATAAGCAAAGCATACTCTTAAGGTATGTAAACACATGAACAAAATGAGTGAAAGCATGCTACAAGTACTTAGAGTATTTTTCAAAATATATGTTTTGTTAAATCAAGCCAAAGTACTATGCTAAGTTCGGTCATACGGACAAACGTTATAATAAGTAAAAATATTATAGCACCAAGAGTTAAGCTTTTACACCGCAAGCATTGTTGCTTGGATGTAACTGTTCAAACAAAAAGATTTACTGCCCGTGCAGCAAAGTTAAAAAGAAACTATTGTCTTTACATCACGACCCGTGGGTCGCATGTTCAAAAAAGAAAGAAAAATAGTTAATAATAAATTAAGAAGCATGGGGGGCAGGAGGGTCCTGGGCAGCAACCTGGTCAGTCACTTCCTCGATGGTTTCTTCTTCCAAACCAACGACGCTTGGGGTTGCAGGAGTCGCAGCTCTTGCCTCCTCTTCAGCCAGTTGAACAGCGCACCGGGCCAACTCCGCAGCTCTGACCTCCTCTGAAAGGTAACTAAAGTCAGCACCCTGATTGTGTTTCCAGAAGTTATAGAAACATCGGAGTGTCGTCCTTTTGTACTTTTCTAGATTCTTGGAGTTGTCAAGCTCCAGCTGCTGCACCTTGCCCTCGAGAGTGGCAATAGTCTCGTCCTTAGACTTGACTACCCCCTCCAGATGCTTGATTTCGCGGAGATGAGTTTTGTTGTACGACCGGTACTCTTCCCTCAGCTTAACCGCTGCATCTTTTACAGCTTCAACCGCAGACAGTTTGGTTACCGCTGCATCCCTCTCTCAGACCACCGTCTCCAACTCCTTAGCATGTTTGGCCTCAGCAGCCGAAAGCTCCTCGGCCGCCTTCACCTGATGTTTCTCGAGAACTTTAGCCTCAATCTGCTCAAAGTAGGCCTGGGCTCGGGTACGAGCAGTAATGGCAGAAAGTAAGGCCTGTAAACGAAAGAAAAAGAAGTCAAGACTTATCACGAGGGCTGAAAAAACAAAGACTCGAGGAATAAAGAAATACTTACGCTGGAGATCTCGTTTAGAGCCCTGTTCAGGATCTGATCGACTGGTAGCTCTTCAGCTTGGATCATGGCGGCCCCAACATGCTCACCTTTGCCTATGCGTTCAATTCGATCCTTAGCGGATCGGATGGTACGGCTCACAAGCCTGGCCCCATGGGCCTCTTCGCGAGAAAGCTGCTCCCTAGCAGGCGCAGGTGGAGGGTTGGACCGAGCAGGAGTGTTTTGCTGTTCAGAAGGAGCTGGAGGAGGAGTGGGAGTTCGCCCAGTTGGCGCAGGACTTTTCCCAGTTGGTGTACCCTGAGGAAGGTCTTCTGGTCGATTCTTCTTAGCTGAAGGACCTTGACTGGTTTCACCAGTCCGCTTCTTTGACCTCCATTGAAGTTGAGGGATTTCCTCTTCCTCTTCGGCCTGGTACATATCAAAAATATTGGGAGTCGACATTTCTGCATGAAAATAAATACAAGAGGTTAGTAAGGGAAGAGAAAGGTGAAGGTAAGTAATACAACAGAAAGAAGATAATAAAGTGAATACCCGAGCTACAACTACTGGTCGCTATACTATTGACTCTATTAATCATATACTCATTTTCTGGCACGAAGAAGTTTGGCCCTAGATTGGGAACATATGTAAAGTTACCATCCCCGTCAAACATATGACAAGGGATTGGCAAATCATTTAAAAGCGAAATAACGTTACCATTGTCATCAGAGGACACCTCCAAGTCAACGACAGTATCTGTGGCCTTTTCTTTCCCCTTGCCTTGGGGAGCAGAAGGCCTTTCTGCAGAAGGACTGCCTGTGGGTTCCCTGATCGTAACTCCTGTGGGCCTCCTCCTAGGAGAGGGCACAGGAGGATGCTGCTCGGGAACCCCCTCGGCAGTAGGATCGTCCGCTACGGACCCTCTATTTTCATGGCGAGGAGCCAGAAGGCCAGAAGACCTCAAGTTCTTTTCTAGTGTCAGAGTTTTGACACATTTGGCTGCAGCAGACATCTTGGCCAGGGTGTTAGACCTCAACACCATGTCTGGTGTTGGGGTCGGACGTAACCAAGGGCCTGAAAAGCATATCAAGTTTGAGAAATGATGAAAAGAAATACTCCGTGATAAAATATCAACCAAGACAAAGATAAATTTATACCTCCTCTCGCGAAGGCCAAGTTGCTACTGGCTATATCCGGAGTAAAGAAATACTCCTTGTTGTAATGCCCCACGTTCGATATATGGGTGGTGCCACTCAAAAACGTCCGGCCGGTTTCCTGGTGACAGAAGTGAAAAAAGCCCGTTCCGTTGTGTTGAGGATTGGACTTGAGGTCAAAGAGGTAGTTAACCTCATGAGGTGAAGGTTCTGGCCATTTGTTAAGTTTGTACAGGACATAGAGTGCAGCCAACATCCTATATCCGTTAGGATTTATTTGAAAGGGAGCGACGCCGAAATAATTGGCCACCCCCACAAAGAAAGGATGAAGAGGGAGATAAGCCCCCGCTTCAATATGATACCGGGACCAGGCGCTGTTCGCTCCTCCTGGACGGTTAGCCCTCTGGTCCACAGTAGGGCGCGTAATGGTTACCCCCGTTAGGGGGTATTTTCTGAAGCAGTTGGCGACCATCCGAGGGGTCATCGAACTGGCTGGGGGAGTATACCACTCGACATCAGGCGGATTCCGATGGCGAGGACGAGCCCTAGTTTGGATATTAGGGTCAGGAACAAGATTCTCTCGACCACTGGTCGAGGGAGCCCCCGCCTGCGAATCAGGCTGGGCAGGAGAAGAAGGGTTATTTTCAGACTCGGGCCTTTTCTTGCCAGAAGATTTTGAACGAGCCATTGGAGGAGAAGGGTGCGGTCTGGAAGAAGTTCGTGAGAAAGGTATCTGGTAGACGCGGTCAGCTGGTTGTTCTTCTCCCTCGAGCAGTTGGGCGAGGAGGTCGTCGTCGATGGGTCTCTCACCACCCCACAAATCTGGCATTAAAATCTGCAAACAGAAGAATGGGGAGGCGAGGTCAGAGGAGTCTAGAAGGCTTTCAGAATAACACTGGTCGAATATAAAAGCTAAGCCTTTATATAACAGTATTCTAACAAGAAACTAAATCTTTCTGTGCGAACAGTTTAAGAAACGGATCAAAGGGTGAAAGTGGAAAGTTTTCCTGAAAAGCTTTTCCAACTCCCCTTAGGGCGGGAAAAAATTATTTTCAACTGGCTTAAAAATCGAAATACTACTTCGATTTTACGTCCTAAAAAGCACTGATCCTAGGTCTTAAACTTACTCATAAGCCTACTCTGCCTACAAAAGTATCCTATCTGCAAGCGTTCACAAACTAAAAACCGAGAGACTCAAACAGTACACCATTTAAAAGCATGCACCACGAGAAATTAGAAGCATGGAGTCTCAAAAAACTTACCAAGGAAAATGATCGTGGAGATGGAAGTGAGAGCTTCGGGAGTCAAGGAGCCCACCGTCTGAGTCTAGAAAGCACAGGAGAACGTTCGCCGGAGAAGGTAAAGCTCTGTTTTTTAGGGTTTTCGGCAGAGTAGTGGCGTGCGTGAAAAGGAAAGAAATGGCTCTGGTGGATCTTATATAAGTTTGTCTCTGATATTCAAAAGGCGTGATCATTAAGTTTCCCTTTTCGAAGTATGGGGAAACGTGATAGCCGTCGAAAGTGTTTTTGGGGAACTGAAAAGCCATGATTAGACAGGAGTAGTTTGCTTTTTTCAAGAATGCACGAAGGGTCCTGACACGTCAGAAGGGGTTACCGAAGAGTCATACGTTCAAAGTTTATTCACTGTTCGTAATAAATAAACTTTGGGGGGCAAATGTTATCAGGTAAATTAGCATTTGTGACGTGGCAAATAAATCCTTGATACATGGCTGACACCTGGAAGCATCTGCTAGAGTATCGACCAGGAGACACACCAGAAGCATGACAAGCCTATCTATACCGCGACCAGTCTGGTCGGTGGTTCCACTAGCAGAACGACATTTATGGGAAGATCTTTGTAAATCCCAAATTTATCTCATGCAATCTTCCGAGTATCCCACTATTCAGGGGATAATATCTGCAACAAATAATCTGTAACCCTCCTTGAGCCTATAAATAGCAAGAAATAGCTCAAGGGGAGGGGACTTTTCTTTTGAACGAAGAAAAACGAGAGAGAGAGATAGAATTTCTCCCAAAACACTTGTATTGCTTTAAGTGAAGTGCTGAAACTCATTGAACCCAGGTTCTTTGATCACACTTCTGATTTCATATCAATATATTTCTAAGTGGACGTAGGTCATTACCAGATCCTGGGGCCGAACCACTATAAATTGCTGTGTTTTCTTTACTTTCGTCATTATATTATTTTCTTTATATTTGTTCATATCATCCATATTTTGACTCTGTGTCAGTTGGCCAAATCGTGGGTCAACAGAGAGCTTTAGGGGAGTTGTGTACATCAACAGCTGCTTGACTGCCATGACCAAGGGATTGACAAGGACCGGAGCCAAATTTGATTTTTCTACTTAGGCTGGCTTCAATTGTAATTATTTTAAGGGTTGTAATTGCCTTGTAAACACCTTTTTGCGATCCCGTGTACAAACTCTTACTTTTTAATGAAAAACAACTACTTTATGATCAAAATATTTTAACCCTAACCTGTTAATTACCTTAGTAACAAGTTTATGTCCAAACGACTTGATTAGCAAGTCCTGCACTATTTAAAATACACAGTGTAATGGTCTTGGCTATCCAGGGCATTGCAGGATAGATATGTCTAGCTGACCTCAGAAGTTAGTGGAATACTTAGAACTCTCTCAGCTCACAACCTTTTCTTTCTTAGCTCTCTATCACGTTTCCTCTCTCTCTTTCAAAATATTGGAGGTTTGATCTTGATTTTGAGGAAAAAGGCTAGGGAATTGAAGATTCAAGCTGGGAATTCCAGTAGGATGAAGTTAAGGGACATAATCCATCACTGAGGAAAGCTCTAACGTCTTCGTTTATTCATGTTTGTTTTGGGTTTACGGGTGTTCTTGAGATGTTCTTGAGCTTCAAAGCTCAAGTATGGATTTTTGTGTTTGATGGGTTTTTGATCAAGTGTAAACTTGGGTTTTGTTAAGATTAATGTATTGATGAGGTTCTGAGGTTGAATTGTGAGTTTGGATTATGTTTAGATGAGATTTTGGTGGCTTGAATTCAGGGGAAAATATAGGGAAACACCAAGGAATTTTGGGTTCGTAGGGGAGCTCCCCAGCACTGGAATTGGGCGCCCCAACGCTATGCAGGGGAAGCCAAGGAGGGCTCTCTGACTTGGTTGGCACCCGAGCGCTACCCTTGGGTGCCCCAGCACTATACCAGTCTCAACAAAACCTATTTTTAGAGCTTGGGAGGATTTGGGGGCTCGGGGATGGTTCCACCACCCCGTTGGATGGGATTGGAAGTCCCGAAAGCACAAGAGTGGTCTGAGTTTGTTTTTAGGGATTGAATCTTAATGAGGTTATTATTTATGGTTGTGACTAGGTTACCGCTAGAGCTCGAGACAGGATCGTGCTCGAGGGTCGTTTATATTTAACTTGTGCTCAGACCAAAGGTAAGAAAACTGCACCCAATACGTGATGTAAATGATTAAGGCTTGGCCCGAATGTTGAATATATATTTGATTAGAGCATTGGCCCCTGTAAATGTGCACAATTATGATTATTCCTATGATTAATTGATTAAGCATGATGAGTGCTCTGTATCTGGATATTTATTATATAATGAATGTTTATTTGCATTATCTGGTTGGGAAAGGCTTGACTTATGAGTCAAGGACGGCAATAGCGCTAAGCGCTGGTTGAAAAGCATTGACTTATGAGTCAAGGACGGCAATAGCGCAGAGCGCTGGTCGAAAAACATCGACTTATAAGTCAAGGACAACAATAGCACTGAGCGCTGGTCAATATGGTTAAATCTAATCAGGAGCGCATTATATGCTTGCTCGACCCAATGGTCGCGGAAAATTAAAAGCGCTAGGTACGCTGGGCTAGATCCAAGGCTGTTTATACAAAGGATAGGGCAACAGGCCCCAGGGTGACTTATTAGTCCCATATCCTGGGGCACTGGGCCCCAATATGATTTATTAGTCAGTTAATTAAGGCAACTGGCCCCTAGATGACGCTGTAGTCATTTATATGAATAAAATACATGCACGAGTAGGGTTATTACTGGTAGGCATGTTTTTTTATGACTTGGTAATATGTTATTAACTGCTTATGAGCCTTGGCTCACGGGTGCTATGTGGTGCAGGTAAGGGGAAAGGGAAGCTGGACCAGCCATGAGTTGGAGAGCTTCGGTGACAATGTGTACATATGCAGCTGCTTGACTGCCACTATAGTGCCCTGGGTAGCCAGAACCGTCACACTGTGTATTTTAAATAGAGCTGAACTCGTTAAACAAGTCATTAGGTCATAAACGTGCATCTAAGTGTTATTAATGGCTAGGGTTAAAATTTCGGTCAAAAGGAATGGATATTTTATTAAAAACGTTAAACTGTACATGGGATCCCATAAAAGTGTTTACAATCCAAAATGGTCATTACAATTCAAAAGTTACAATTCACTGACCTAAGTGGAAAAAATAGGGTTAAACCCTAGTTCCCCTGAAACACCTTGGTCGTGGTGGTCAAGTGGCCGCATACGTACATGTCGCCACCTAAGCTCTCCACTCAAGGTTGGGTAAGCTTTTCTTTCCCTTTACCCGCACCACATAGCACCTGTGAGTCAAGGCTCAGCAAGAAAACTTATTACTGTATGTATACAAGTATTAATAAATGATCATGGGATCCTGTGCTCTGAATAGATGACTATTAAGTCATCCTGGGGTCCTATGCCCAGAATAGATGACTTTTAAGTCATCCTGGGGTCCTGCGCCCTGAATAGATGACTATTAAGTCATCCTGGGGTCCTGCGCCCTAAGTTATGTGACCATCAAGTCACTTGGGCCTTTTAGCCTTAGCTTTGAATAGCTAGCCTTAGACTAGCAAAGCGCTTTAGTTTTCTTCGACCATTAGGTCAGATGAGCGTATGATTCTCTGTTGATTAGATCTAATCATATTGACTGGCGCTCACTGCGATATTGCTGCTCTTGACTCATAAGTCAATTCCATTCGACCATCACTCAGTACTATTGCCGAACTTGACTGATAAGTCAGAGCTTCACGACCAACACTCAGCACTATTGTCGTTTCTGACTGATAAGTTAGCGCGTTGCTCAAGTAAACAATACAATCAAGCATTCACAATGCATCAAATATCCATATATAGAGCATTCAACATGCTTCATCAATAATCATGTATGTCACATAATGGGTGCAGTTTTCTTACCTCAGGTTCGAGCATAAAATATGTTAAGAACGACCCTTAAGAACGATCCTGACCTTGGGCCCTTAGTGGTAACCTAATCATAACCAAATATGAAATCCCATCAATCAAATAAGTAATGAAAGATTCCTGGACCAAGTCTTAGCCCCCCGGAACCTCGAATTCTACTTGAGGGTCGCGGCGTGCCTAGCAGACAGAGCCTCCTCTTGGCTCTGGGGTTCGCTTAGGTCGCGGCGCCCAAGAACACGGTCGCTACCTAACCCAACGAACCCAGCTCCCCTGCATTTTCTTCAATCCAAACTCAGCCAAAACTTCTTCTAAACAGTCCCAATATCAATACCAAACCTCAACATAACATTACCACCAATCTAGCAATAAAACCCACGCTTCATAACACCTAAAACACCTCCAAAACCCAATTCACAATCTAAAACTCTCAAGCTTATAAGCAACATTAAAAACAGAGGAAAACACAAAGTTCAAGCTTAGAACCCTTACCTCAAACATTGAAGTATCCCTAAGCTTCACCCAAACAAGAACCTAGCTTAGAAAAGCTTCAATTCTCCTAAACCTCAAGCTTCAAAAATCAACCTGAATGAGAGAGAGGAAGTGATCGAGAGAGAAGAAGAAGGTGCGCTGTTTCTGTTTTGCTTGGTGCATTCTACAACCTTCCCTGACTAAGTCTATCTAAAGCCTAAAATGACTAAAATACCCCTAAGGCCAATCTAATCCCTCAAAGCCACCCAAGGGCAATTTTGTCATTACCACCTGCCCCGTTAATCATAATTAACGTCTCACAATTCCTGTCTTTCCCAATATCCTCAAATAATTACCAAATCATTTCCCATTACCCCCTCATTCCCGGTAATGTACTAAGCACTAAATTACCCCTAGGCTCACCCCGAGCCCGGTAATTAACCCCATCATGACTAAATCGTTAACTTGCTTAAGAGGATCGTATCATGCTGAATAACTCAAATATATCCACATAATAATGTGGTCACACCCATATATCACATACATGCACATAAATATACAAATATAGCCATATAATAATACAACCCACATAATCATGCGTATAATCACATAATAACACATTACATTCATTATTGCCCCCTAGCCTCCTAATCCAGGCACTAAGCCATATTAAGGAATTTATGACGTTACAGCCACGACCAAGGTTTCTCAGAGGAACTAGGGTTAAACCCTATTTTTGCCGCTTAGATCGGCTGGTTGTAATTTTTGAGTTGTAATTACACTTTTGGAACTGTAAACAACTTTGTAAACATTTATTATGAGATCTCATGTACAACTTAACATTTTAACGAAATAACTGTTCTTTTTGATAGAATTTTTTAACTCTAAATCGTTAATCACGTTTAGTTACACGTTTATGACCAAATGACTCATTTAGCGAGTTTAGCACTATTTAAAATACACAGTGTAACAGTCTGGGCTAACCAAAGCATTACACTTATTTTATTTGAACTATTTGCTTTAGTTTTATTTGCAAGTTTAATAAATTTATTGTTTGATTGATTATGCTCAAATTTTTCCTCATAGATGGTGAATTTTAAAAATTACACAAATAAAATAAATAATATTTTATGAATTTGAGTAGAAAGTATGATTATAGTAAAATTGTAAATTAATAAATATTATATGATTATAATATGAACCAGCCACCATTACCCAATAATTTATAATTTCCTTTCTTCTTTTTTCTTTGATATTTTTTCTTTGAGGAATATCACTTTTCTACTAGTCACGTCATCATTTTCTACTTCAATTCATAAGACATTATATTTTTAAAATTTGTTTAATATATTTAATTTTTAAAATTCACCATCTTTGAGGGAAAAATTGAAGCATAATTAATCAACACAAGAAATTTATTATACATGCAAATAAAATTAAAGCAAAATAGTTCAATTAAAATATTATTAAACTTACTATTGTATATGATGTTTTAATTTTGTAATATTTAAATAAAATAAGGGAAAACGAAGTATGCTTCAATTCATAAAACATTATTATTTTTAGGGAACATACCATTTTGGTCCCCTGGTTTTATGCAAAATACAAAAAATGTCTCCCGGTTTTCGTAAATACCAAAATAGTACAATCTATTTAGTTGTTTATACCAAAATGGTACCCTATATATATATTTTTGGTCAAAATTATTTTTTTAAGACACTTTTACCATTCACTTATATATTTTGTTTATAATTAAAGTTATTTATAATTATTTAATAAATTAAATAAACTTAAATAAAATGTAAATAATAATTATAAAAAATACTATCTTTCAAATTATTATCATACCAAAATCGTACCCTAAATTTATTTTTAATCAAAATGATTTTTTCAAAGACCTTTTACCCTCACCTATATATTTTGTCTATAATTAAAATTAGCTTTAATTTTTTTAATAAATTAATAATAATACTTAAGTATTTCATTTTATTATTATTTGATATTTGATTTTTACTTAAATAAATTCATAATTTACGTAAGTTTTATTATTATTTAAGTTCATTTAATTTATTAAATAATTATAAATAACTTTAGTTATAAACAAGATATATATACGTGAGGGGTAAAAATGTATTAAAAAAATCACTTTGACCAAAAATAGGTCTAGAGTACTATTTTGTTATAAACAACAAAATAGAAGGTACCATTTTGGTATTTACAAAAACTGGGAGTCATTTTTGGTACTTGGTATAAACCCAGGGGACCAAAATAGTATATATATATATATTTTAATTCATGTTTCAATTTAAATTTCTTCAACTTTTTTCCTCAAAGATGCTAAAATTTATTTAAATTTCTTCTTTTTTCTCTGCAGAATATCACTTTTTTACCGGCTACGTCATCATTTTCTACTCCAATTCATAAAACATTATTTTTTTAATTCATAAAACATTGATTAATTTTTAAAGTTCATCATCTTTGAGGAAAAAAATGAAGCATAATCAATTAAGAAATTTATTGTATATACAAATAAAACTAAAGCAAAATCGTTCACATAAAATGCTATTAATGTTACCATTTCATATGATTTTTTAATTTTATAATATTTAAATAAAAGAAGGTAAAAAACATTTAAATAAAAAAAGAAAAAAAAGTAAAAAATATATATAATTTTTAAATTATTTTTTCTTAATTTTTTAATTGAATTATATATGTGGCATTGACGTAACAGTACCACGTCAGTACCCAATCTGTCAAATCAGCTTGTGAGGCAAGTCACTCGTAAACTAACTGAAGTCACGTAATGGTAAATGTGTATAGTTTTGGAGAATTTTAACAACCTGAAAAATTCGGGGGAATTGGTAGTAGGTAAAATAAATAAGAGAATTTTACATTCCTTATTGTTTTTTATAATTTAATTACAAAAATCACTTACAAAATTTTATTTACAAAAATATCTTGCCACATCATCAAAAAATATTGGATTATAAAAGTAATATACCTGAATTTGAAACTTTCTCGAAATCCTGATTTCCCCATTTTTCTAGGTTTAAAAAAGTAACATTTTAGTTACTTAAAATGTTAATAAGGTACCAATTAGTTACTTTTTTCATGAATTTTTATTTTTATTTTTATAGTATATTATTTTACATACATTTTGGTTACCTCCAATACTTATTTTTTGAAACTTTTTTATCTTAAGACACTGATTAGCCATTTTGAAGTTATATTATAGTGTCTTATTGCTTAAGATACTTTTACATTCCCGATTAGTCATTTTTTAGAAACTAATGAGTTGCAATAAAATATAACAAATTACTATATAGCTTATTATTAAAAGTTACTTTTAGTATACTATACAACAATTTTTTTTATATTTTATTTAAAAGTTACTAAACAATATCCTTAAAAATCTATTTAAAAAAAGTTATTTGGAATATTTTAAAATAAATTTAAGTTGTTTAGAATACAATATAGGTGCTGTTTGGTAACCATTAAAAAAACAGTTTTTTATTTATTTAATTAAAAATTTGATAATTAAACATAAAATAGTGTTTGGTAACTCTATTTTTATTTTTTTAAATTTTAAACAAAATTTATTAAATTTTGAAAATAGAAAATTTTCACTTTCAAAATTTTTTTAAACAGTTTTCATTTTTTCCTTCTCTTCTTCAAATTAACACATCACATTGTTAAACAAAAAATAAAAATAAAAGTTATCAAACACGTTTATTATTTTTTGTTTTTAAAAACAAAAAACAAAAATAGTTACCAAACATATTTTTATTTTTTAAAAATAAAAAAACAAAAATAAAATAATATTTCTATTTTTGTGTTTAAAAAATTTAAAAACAAAAATTTTACCAAACAGACCCATAGTATCTTTTAAATGTAAAATAAGAATACATATTTTAGTATATTAAATTTTGATCAAGTTTAAAATTTAGTTACTTGATTGCTTTTTATTCTGGTCATATTTTCCGGCGGCGGTCAAAAAATATATGCTTCCCACATATCAAAATGATCATTTTGAAGATTAGGTCTCGATGGTACCACTTTTGAGCCCAATTAATTAGCGGTGTAACCGGAAAATATTTTTGAAATTAAAGATAAGAGAGAATGTAAGAAATTAATAAAAGAAAGAGTACAGTGAAAAAAGAGAGGGGCCATGTACCATGAAAAAAAAAAACAAAAGGAAAATTAAAAAAAAGTTGAAAAAAGTGGTATAAAAAACCGTAAAAATAGTAACTAATTTGTAATTTAATAACATTTTAAGTAACAGAATAAATTACTTTTTTAAACCTAGAAAGACGTGAACACCGAGATTTTGAGAAAATTTTAAATTTAGGTATATTGATTTTAGAATACTTTTTGATGACTTTACAAAATATTATTTTTGTAATTATTTTATATTATAAATATAGAATTGTAAAGTTCCCAATAAATAAAGTGAGGACAGTATGACGGGCCTGGACCCAATCCAAATGGCTCAGATCACAGAACTTACGATGTAAATACGAGAAAGTGGAATATTCTATATGAAGATTGATTTCTAAAGCTTCGTAACCTTCGTATCCAAATACTCCCAACACAATCTAAAATCTGGTCTCTTTGACTTTTATCCATCCAATACTTGAGAGATCAAATCGAATATCTTCAATCCATTCCTGTTTCAAGGAAGAAGAAGAAGATCAATACTACGATGAGGAGGGTTTTCGGTGTAAAGAAGGACAAGGAGCCCCCTCCTTCCATTCAAGATGCCTCCGATAGGGTTTGCCTTCTCTCTCTCTCTCTCTCTCTCTCTCGTTTGATTTCTTATTCTTTCACTTGCTATTTTTTCCTCTCTAAAACGTGATTTAATTGAATTGTTGGGTTTTACCGAAGTTGGGTTTATCAATTTTAAACTTTTTTTGGGGGGGTTTATGTAGTTATAATGGAACTTATTGACTATTGAAGAAACCCTATTTGTTACGGATGAAAAGGAACATTAGAAAGAAAAAAAAATGGTTGCTGGGTGCTTGATTCCTAAATTATGGTATCGGCTTGTTTTATGAGAGTTTCCCACCAACTGTAATGGTGTTAGTAATTCTGGGTCTGATAATTCAAAATTTTCAAGGTAGATTTTTAGTGCATATCAGTTTCCACCTGGTAAGTTTTTCAACAAGAAACGCTAGTACATTGTTTAGTGGGAGCAAATCACGGGCCTGATTACCTGATGTATCTCTATGGACAGTTGTTTTTGTTATCTGTTTGCTGAATAATTTAATGGTGCTTAACATTTTCTATGTCATATTCGATTTTAGTTTCGTGTTCTGGTTGTTTCCATTTGGGGTGGGCTAGTTCAGGGTAATCGTTTGATCTACTTGATGATCTATGTTATCTGTCTTATAGCGTTCTATACTGTTCATAAGAATTTTTTTCATGTTTACTTGTGTTATTCCTATTTGCATTTTCATTCAACTCTTTAGTAGATAATATAATAATGTTTGGTTGTAATTTGTTTATTGAAGTATAACTAGGACTAGTGGGTTTAGCTAGCTGGCTCCGAGAGACTAAGTGCATTTTATTTCTTTCAGATTAATAAAAGGGGTGAGACAGTTGAAGAGAAGATTAAAAGGCTCGATGTAGAACTTAGTAAATATAAAGAACAGATTAAGAAAACTAGACCTGGTCCAGCACAAGAAGCTGTTAAAGCTCGAGCCATGAGGGTTCTCAAGCAAAAGCGAATGTAGGTGCCTCTTCTCCATTTTACTAGCTCTTTTATTATTGTTTCTGCAAGTTGAACTTGAAGCTTTTTATGCAAGGGGAGGATTCAAGACCTTACTGTTTTTTTTTTGGTGTTTTCTCTTTTCATGATTTCTCAACCCACCAAACGTCTGGGCAGGTATGAAGGCCAACGTGACATGATGTTCAATCAAACGTTTAACCTTGATCAAGTTGCATTCGCTGCTGAGGGCATTAAAGATGCTCAGCAAACCGTAAGCTTCTAATTTGTATTGAAATGTTTGTTATTATTTCCTTTTTGGGGATGTTGACCTATTTAGAATGTCAAGTTAATTCCTGTCGTGATAAATTGAGTTTAGGACAATATGATGGATGACTAATTCAGTTTCAATGTGTATCATAATCTTAGACTCCCCCCTTCCTTCTCTCTCTCTCTCTTTATATAAATATTTTTTGTGAATCAAGCTTTTTTGTAATTTGTTTTGGCTAGGAGAGTTCCCTTACATAGTTACATTTGTTTTTATTGTCTTGAAGTGTTGAACTTTTTGATCAAAGTTTTGGATTAAATGAACATATTGCCTTAGGTTAATAATTTATTATATCCTGTGGTGGTCCTATATAATTAATTTTTGAGTAGTAAGCATTCCATTTAACTTTTCTGCTGAATTCTTTAGTAGTAAGCATTCTAGTTAAGTCAATGAAACATTATCTTCTTGGGTTGTCAAAATCTAGATGGAGAGGCTGTTGAAAACTAAGTTATTAGCTTAGATCTACGATGGTGGGGGTGTAACTCGTTGCTACATTAACTTTGGCTGTACTGGAGCTTTGGATTTTCACCTTGAAATATTTGTTTTCTTCGTAGCATCTCGAGGGTCACAGTTCAAGGCTGTCCAAGCGGAGCTTTTTCGGTAACCTGATTGGAATCGGCTGCCTACCTCATGAGAAGTAGGGAATGGAATTAGGAGGAATTCAGCCATAAGTATCCGAATAATCTAAGTCTTAGGTTGCCTTATGCTAATATTGGAATGCATTTAGGTTTCAATGTGTTAAATCTTAATAGAGGTACTTTAAGAGCTTTATAGATGTTTGACCTTGTTACAATACTTTCTTATAATCTTTGCAGATGTCAGCCCTAAAATCTGCTAACAAGGAGTTGAAAGGGATGATGAAAACTGTGAAGATACAAGACATAGATGTAAGTAACATCTCATCAAGAATTTCTTTCTTTTATTTTTTCTTGCACTTAACTCTGTATATTTTTTACTTGCATAGAATTTGCAAGATGAGATGATGGACCTGATGGACGTCAGTTCTGAACTTCAAGAGAGCCTGGGTAGAAGCTATAACGTTCCTGATGATATTGATGAGGATGAGCTTTTGGGTGGTAAGATAATTATAAATAAAAAGCTATGTAGAGGAATCTCACTGTACTGACTAATAATTCCATGCTGATTGTATTTGTTGCTTGGTAGCAAAATTCGTTAAAAACTGCTATTGATTTTCCTACAAAACATATCTGTCGGGATTATGCTGTGGTTGTATTGAAGTGTATTGTAGATTTTCTGAACGTTTGATGATATCATTTTTTAGGTAGAGTAGAATAACACATATTCATCTCATGTGCTGATTATTTAGCAACTTATCTCAGTAACTTTTATTTAGTGTCATATAAAGCATTCATTTGCATGACTCACATTTCTAGCTATTTCGCATCATCTTTAGAACTCATCTTCCATAAATATTCTCATACCCTTTCTGTTTCACGTTGCAGAGCTTGATGCTTTAGAAGCTGATATGGGAATGGAAACTGAAGCTGATGGTGTGCCTTCCTATCTCCAACCTGATAAGGAATCTGATTTGGATGCAGAGCTCAACTTGCCTTCAGCGCCAATGGGATATGCGGCAACAGCCGGAAGATCAAATGCACATGTATGTTTGCTTCGCTATAGCATGGTTGATGTGTGTGTGCGTGTTTTGCTTGTCTTTTCCCCATTGCTTAATTATTCTTCAAATCTGACATTGTGACAGGCAAATGATGAAATGGGCTTACCTGCTGTTCCACGGGCGACCCTCCGTGATTAGGGAAATACTGATTGATTCTGTAATATCTACATCCATTTATTACTGGTGGTAGCCTTTGTGATCATATTTGTGCAGAAGCGAACATTTGTTTCGTTTTGTTATTCTTGACTATTATTTTTAGTTTGCTGTTTCATGGACGCTTTTGGTTTATCAATAAATATTACTTGGTATATTTGCACTATAAGATAGACATAGAATTGTTGATATTTGGGACTCCATATTCTTGTTGTGTGTACTCTTTCGTCTTTCTTGGTCCAAAGGGTTTTGTTCACTGGCTCAACCTCTTGAAGTGGCCTTGAGTGATCTTTGGTGGAGCAGCGCAGTCTATATAAACGTCACAAAATGTTTGCACACTTAACCGTTCGGTCAAATTAATATATTCGAAGTAGGCAGGAACCATTCCGTTCTTTTTTATTAATTTAAATTTTTTTACGAAACCAGCTTCATTATTGAAACTGATTATGTATTTATGTGACTACTGATGATAAGAAGGGAGATTATACATGTTTAATTTGAATAAACTAAACAGATGAGATTGTAGCTGATCTTTTAAACAATATATTTTTAACTTTGGTTTTTGTTTCTGTTTTTCAATTGCAACAACTTTGTTATTTCTAAGTTACTGGTAAGAAGCATGTTTTAAGTATATTTTGTTGGGATGAATGCTACTGCATTAAAAATTCTATTTAGTTACGAATGCTAAAAAGAATGTGACTTTTGTCTATATTAGTAAGTGATTATCTACTCACAAATCTTTAAGTTATTCGATTATATAGAGTAACACTTTGTGTTTGTATTACTCGTTATCTTGCCATACACTGGTCTTTTTCTTAAATTTATAAACATTTTCTATGGAAGTTAATCTACAAAAGGCCCCAAAACTCCTGTTGTAATAAATATTGTGCTATATTTAGCACCAAATAAATCAATATGCTATATATTTTGCATAATTTTTATCATTATACTCCAATTATAAAAATGGATGTAAAATTAATATTTCATTAATATATATATTTTTTAAAGACATTAATATGTATTTAATATATATTAAAAATATACAAAAAAAAAAGTAATAATTGTACTTTATACTTTAGGACAATTTTATGGTAGGGCCTTAAAAAAGAGCCATACCGTAGGGTTTTTTTGTGTTCTCAACCTGTGAATAATTTTCGGCGTGATTTTTTTTTTATGACCATGTATATTGTAGTTATTTAGAACATCCTGCAAATTTTTAGAAAATTCTGAATAATTTACAGTGCCGAAAACATATTATTGCACGCGTGACTAATTTTTTTATGCGCGTGGAAAATAACATGTTTGAACTTAGCTTTCGGCACTGTAAATTATCTAGAATTTTCTGAAAATTTGCAGAATGCTCTAAATAACTACAATATACACGGTCATAAAAAAAATCGCGCCGAAAACTATTCAAAGGTTGAGAAACACAAAAGAGCCTTACGGTGGAGCTCTTTTTAAAGGCCCTACGAAATAAATTTCCTATACTTTATTATTTATAGGTAAATATAATAATAAAATAACAAAGTTAAAAGTCTAGCATTAGCATTTAATTGATAGGTAAAATTTTAATAAAATAATAAAAAATAAATTAAAAAGTGTAGTATTTATGATTATGCAATCCAAAATATTAATTTCACTAAATTTGTAACAAGTGTCAAATTTATCAGAACTTTTGTTACAATTTTTTTTTTTTTTTGTTATGGAGTGAGATATATTTGATTTGAGCAATACATCACCAATTATATTTGAGCAATCCATCATCAATTGGCGCTACAACTAGATGCTATAAGAATACTTGTTGCTTGATGGGCCATTTTCTTGGACACAGCATCAGAAGTACACGTCCCTTCGTCGGCCTTTTTCTTCTGTTGCACTCTCAAATCTCACTCAATAGTAATACTTTCTCTCAGTTGTTTTATTACTTTCTTTCTTAAGAAACCCTTTCCCACTTAGCCCAGCTCTCAACACAATCCTTCGACTCTAAACTTTCTGGTTGAAGACAGAGAAAACTTCTGCAGCTACAAGTAAGTATGAACGAATCTGGCTTCTTTTATTTTATTTTTTTAATCGCAAATTTAGTTTTGGAATTGGAGTCCATTTATCGCAAGTAATCAAGGAAAAATTAATTGATGAATTATCTGTTTTTCTTTTCCATTTCTAGTTAGTTACAGTCCACAATCCACTTGGGGTTGTTTTTAACTTATGGCTGAAATGGGGAAAAAAAGAGTTAAAACGACTACATCAATGGCTGATGAAGATAGAATCTCGAAACTACCTGATACAGTAATCGTACACATTTTGTCCTTTCTGCCCACTGTGGATGTTGTTCGGACATGCATCCTTTCAAGGCGTTGGAAGTTCATGTGGTTTTCAGTTCCCACTCTCTCTTTCTCTGATACTAGTGCTGATTTTCAATCGCCAGACGGCCTAGAAAAGTTCTACAAATATGTGGATGATTGTCTCGAACACCGAAGGAGAATTATGTATTATTTCGTCGATTCAGTCATTACTAGTTTTAAGCTTGAGATGAGGAATTTCTATCGATCAAGCAAGTCTGCCCACCTAGATAAATGGTTAGCTTTTTCACTTTAAGAATAAAGTGAAGGAAATAAATCTTTGCTTGAGTTTTAGCTGCGAAGATGGTGTTAATTACTATTGGTTACCTGAAACAGTAGTCAACGCAAGAGGTTTGACTATTTTGGAGTTGGAAGGGTTAGATTTGGATGCTACCTATTCAATTGGACTTCCAGCATTGAAAACTCTGTCGATGAAAAACTTTTTCTTTCTAAGTATCGGAAAGGTTGATTTGGTATCTAAGTTTTTGTTGGGTTGTCCTTCCCTTGAGAAATTGATGTTAGATTTGGGTGGTAACATGGGTAGTATTGGTGATCTCCGTTTACAAAGTTCAAGCCTCAAGTTCATTAAAATTGAAAATGATGGAAGTGCATATGCAGTACCTTTTCAAGTTGAAGCCATAAATCTCGAGTCTTTGGTACTAAATGGACCTATTTTTGAAATCTCAAATCTTTCTACATGCAAGGCAATTAGAAATCTCTCACTAACTTTTAATAGTAGTATTACTATTAAAGACCCGTCATCACTAGAGTATCTCATTTCAAATCTTCCTCTCCTTGAGGATTTGACTTTGGAGAACTGCTATGAATTGAAGTTGGAGCACATTAAGATCTTGAATCAACAATTGAAAAGTTTCCATTTGAAGAATAAGGATGCTAAATATGATCATGGAATGAACATTATAATTGAATCAGCTCCAAAATTAACAACCTTTTGTTATGAAGGTAATGTCAACCTCAGCATATCAACGAAGTCCTCTAATTTATTGAATGGAAAATTCGTGATTTCTAATCTGCATGAGAACTATGACCCAAATTGGTTTACGAGTATGATGATTTTTCTTCTAAATCTCAATTGCTCTTGGAATATTGTAACTCTGCATGTGCACTCAGATAAGGTACGTTCAATACTTGTTTTGTTTTTAATTTCATTATTTCTCTTGATTTATTATTTGGCTTTATTTTAAGTTAGTATTATTAGTCTATTTAACTGATATTGATATGTTTTTTCGTTTTCTTAAATCTATACATACATGAAGGATCTCATTTTGTCAGAAAATTTTAAAAAGATATGTCGTTCTCCCTTGCTTAATTGGAAGCATCTCAGAGTTATTACTGATAAACCAGAGAGAGAATCAAACCTGAAGGATTCTTTGATGTGGATTTCACCCTCTCTAGAAACATTATCTATTAATGGAAAGGTCATACTTTAGTTGTTACTGCTGATTATGAGCAGGAATGATGATGTTTCATTTGTTTTCTTTCCTAATTGCTACTTTCGATCTTTTGAGATTGTATTTACTTTATCACTAACTTAGTATGAATGAGTTTTGACTACTTTGCATAAGAATGTGATATTTTTCCTTTCTTGCATATTTGTTTCTAAATAGAATACTATTATTAATATTATAGATTTATTTTTCTATCTTCTTGCAATTTTTACAAATTTACAAATAACTTGACCTCACACTGGTAGAATTGTTAATGAGGTATATAGTTTAGCTGAACTCATCTAATTTGATAAATGGAAACTTTAAACTTAATGCGCAACCTAGGTCAGGTCTGCATATTTTCTCACATAAGGTAATGCCAATTAGTTATCTTATTATATAATGGGTTACTTCAATTTGATATCACTAATTTACATCTAAAACAATTATTTCACTTATATTGATATTTTATGCGTTTTCGTTAATCTTTACATGGTTCTCATATTGAGTGAATCGGACTTGAGTCATGCCTTGTCTATCAACACATGTAATGTTAACCTAATTTGGGTGCTTGCTAAAAAGATAGGGTAATTATTTAATGATAACCTAATTAACACATGTTTTTAATGGCTGAACTGGTTTTAGACAATGGCATGAGTCTTTCAAGGTGGTGAATCTATCAGCTTCAAAAACCATGATTTTGTGTCTTCTTTTCTAATTGGTTTCAATTTCACTTTGAGCAAAGGTTAAGTTTCTACATATCTAAAGCCATTTGCATGGCCTCTAAATTAACTGCCTCAGCTGGGGAATTCGGAAAGAAACATGTTCGAATTTGATTGTGACTGGAATTTGTTTAACCACTCTTCAATCTCTTGGCTTCCTTCTTTTCCTGATGCTGACCTGCACCAGTAGTCATAATCAGTATTATATGAGAAAAACAATAACCATGTCCATGTTGTCCACATTAGATGTGATCAATGATTTGAGCAAAGCTCTCCTGAACTATTAGCTCACACATATGTAACTAACCTTCTACCACAATCTTTAGTGACTTAGCCTTAATGCTTGTTAGTCCCATCTGTATCTCTGTTATTCCATTGCTTGTCTTAACTATAGTTGTTATATTGTCAATATTCTGTTACTGGCTCACTCATCTATTTTGTTGCTTGTTTATATAAGCCTATTTATGCTGGGAATATAACTTAATTATGCTGACCTTTACAAAGCATAGTATTTCACTCTGTTTTATTCATACTCTGTGAAGCTCTAGTTACATTCCATTGAAAACGGGTGGCAAGCTGCTTCGAGGGGTAGCCTTTGTAATCATATCTGTACATAATCGATCATTTGTTTCGTTTTGGTATTGGTATTGGTGACTCGTATTTTTAGTGGCTGTGTCATTCATAAACGCTTTTGTTTTATCAATAAATATTACTTCGTATATTTGTAAAATAAGATAAATATAGAAGGTGGTATGTTTGAGTGTACTGTACCTGTGTCTTTCTTGTTTATTGGTCACTAGGTTTTGTTTTTTTTTTTTCTTAAAAAAAACTTTAAACAGTTACTCACTTAACTTCTTGACTCTTGCACCATGTTTGGTAGGAAGGAGGAGATAGGATGGATGAAGAGTTTATGTAGGATAGAGATTATGGTATCGAGAGGATAGTAACTTTCTTTCCTTTATGTTGTTTGATGTTTGGTATGAGATATGAAGTTGGAAGGATAGAGAGGAAAATAATTATTTAAATTACCCCATTATCTTTTGTAACATAAATATTTGTTAATTTTTTAAAAGGATAATAATGATATTTTACATATTTTGGTTATTTTTTTCTTAAATCCTTCTAAAAAAAAAGAGGATTGAATTTTAATAGTTTGGAGGGAGAAGGTCTCTCTCCATCTCTCCTACCCCTTTATCTCTCCCTCTTACCATATCTCTCCCTCTTAACAAGGGAAATAAAAGAATTTGCAACCAAAATATGTAAAAAATTAAGGAAAAAAAATTGGAAAAAAAGATGAATATATTCTCCCCAAAATATTATTCTTATATTTTGTGTAATGAATAAAAATTCTACACATCATTGAGATATTTTCTTATCAAATGGTTCGGTAACTACAATATATATTAAAAAAAAGGAAATTACTTTTTGACCTCCTTAATTTAACAATTGCCAAGTTTAATCTTATATTTTCACAAAAAACTAAAAATAAATTTTGTTAATAGAAATAGTAAAAAATATCCCTTTCTCTTGTTTCTAGTCAATTTTTTATTATAAAAAACAAAAATAAATTCTCACTTAAATTTTATTAATATTTTTATATATTTTTTTGTGTAAATAATTTATAAAATTCATTAAATTTTAAATAAATTAAAACCCAAAGTAAAAAAAAAAGTAACACTAAATCTTTTTTTAATTTTATTTAATTACTTTTATATTTTATTAATTAATTATATTTATATTTTATAAAATATTATAAATATATTTATGCATAAAAAATGTCAAATATATTTTTTATTTGTTTTAATTTTAGATTTCATTTAAAAAAAAATATATGTAGTAATTTATTATGAGTTGTTAGATTGTAGAAATTATATATTTTTGGACCTTGTATTTTGTCTCATTACCTATTTAGACCCTATGTTTTGACAAATTATTTTTTAGATCTCGTTCATAAATAGTTCATAAAACTAACAATTTAGAATAAAAGTACAATTATTTTGTCTAATAATTGTGTTGTTATATTCAATTTTTTTTTTATCAGAGTTTGGTTTAGGGGTCTTTTAGAACCATTTTACAAAATATAAAGTCCAAAAGATAATTTATCAAAACATAAAATTCAAAGGTACAAAAATGTATAAACTTTAGATTATATATAAAGAGTTTATAATTAGATTATTATGAGTTGTTGTACATGGAAGGAAGAAGTCATATTATTATGAGCTGTCAATGTATATTAAAAAAAAATATTTTTTATACATCATAAACTCAAATAAGACTAAACTTTAATTAAAAAAAAACACACATATTTAATAATAACATCATCAATAGAAAAAAAGTAACTTTATTTTGAGGGTATTGACAAAAAATGTTCACTTTCATCTATGTTAAAAAGAACATTCTTATTTTTTTTAGTTACTACTATATTTTACATATAGTCAATATATATCATAATATAGCTTCTAATTTTATACACGTAAATAAAATTCCTCATTAAATTTTTTATATGTAGTGCAATGTAATGCACATAATTATTGTTATTTGACACCTTAAGATGCTTAGCACCACAAGAGGTGACATCCTATAACTGGTTAACGATACTCTATAATAATTATTAAATTAAAATGCGTAAGACCTAATATTAGATTTCATCAATATCGATCTCCTGCCCTCTTATGGTGTTGCACACCAATAATACCCCTTAACAATTCTTTAATTACATAATGATCACAATCTTTAAAGTATATTAATATATGTATATCATATAATTATAGTATTAATTTTAAACATCTTGTTGTACCTATTTTATAGAACATTTATATAGATACCATATAAGTACAAGTATCCAAGAACATATTTATATAGATACCATGTAAGTACAAGTATCCAAGATTTGAATTTTCAATTAATATCTTTTCGAAACCAATATTAAACATTAATGTATAGAACAAATAGTAAATAGGGCATATATTTGGAGCTAGTACCCACTTCTCACTTCCATTATGATTTTTATGGGTTAGAAATAGATGCCATAAATACTAATAAAAACACAAGAATAAATTAAATTTATTTTTCAATTGCAACAACTTTGTTATTTCTAAGTTATTGCTTATTGGTAAGAAGCATATTTAAGTATATTTTTGTTGGGATGAATTCTATATAGTTATGAATGCTGAAAATAACATGACTTTTGTCTATATTGGCAAGTTATTATCTACTCACAAAGATTTGATAACAATTTGAAATAATAAATCATAATTTCATACAATTTGAAGTAAATGTTTTATGAATAAAAGTTATTCCAAAATATAAAGTAATGATTTAATGTATTGCGAATTTCTATGGCAGTGGCTAGAAAAAGAGCTCTATTGGTGATGTTCTTTTGTCTTATCAACTTGTGAACAGTTTTTGATGCGATTTTTTTTTATGACTGTGTATATTTTAATTATTTAGAGCATCTTAAAAACTTTCAGAAAATTATGAATAATTTACCGTATCGAAAACTAATTTAAAAACAAGTTATTACACGTGTGCTAATTTTTTTATATGCGTGGAAAACAACATATTTAGAGGTAATTTTCGGCACTGTAAATTATTCAGAATTTTTTAAAAATTTATAAAATATTATAAATAACTACAATATACACGATTATAAAAAAAATCGTGCAAAAAATTGTTAATAGGTTGAGAACATAAAAGAACCCCACCCGTGTAAGTGCTCTCACATGAGGTATTTGTATAACCATGCTATACATCTGATCTATTTCTTAAATTTAAAAAAAAAATTATTCTATCAACATAGGCCCCTAAAATTCTATATGTGGGCCTCACTTCGTCGGCCTTTTCTTCTGTTACACTCTCAAATCTCACTCAGTAGTAATTCTCTCTCCGTTGTTCTAGTCCTCTCCTTCGTGACAAACCCTCTCCCGCTTAGCCAAGCCCTCAATCCTTTGATTCTGTACAGAGAAAACTTCTGCAGCTACAAGTAAGTATAAACGAATCTGACTTTTTTTTAATTGTTTAAATTAATTGAATTAGAAATTTGGTTTTGGAATTGGAGTCCGTTTATTTTCTCTTGATCATCGTAAGTCTTTGAAATATTCAACATCTAGTATTATAGGAATCAAAGCAAAATTAATTGATGAATGATCTGTTTTTCTTTTCCATTTCTAGTTAGTTACAGTCCACAATCCACTTGGGGTTGTTTTTAACTTATGGCTGAAATGGGGAAAAAAAGAGTTAAAACGACTACATCAATGGCTGATGAAGATAGAATTTCGAAACTACCTGATACAGTAATTGTACACATTTTGTCGTTTCTACCTACTGTGGATGTTGTTCGGACATGTATCCTTTCAAGGCGTTGGAAATTCATGTGGTTTTCAGTTCCCACTCTCTCTTTCTCTGATGCTACTGCTGATTTTCAATGGCCAGGGGCCCTAGAAAAGTTCTACAAATATGTCGATAATTGTTTGGAAAACCGTAGGAGAATTATGTATTATATCGTCGATTCAGCAGTCATAACTCGTTTTAAGCTTGAGATGAGGTATTTCTATCAAACAAGCAGGTCTGTCCTCATAGATAAATGGCTAGCTTTTGCAATTAAGAATAGAGTCAAGGAATTATATCTTTCCTTGAATTTTTCCTTCGAGGATGATGTTACTTACTACTACTGGTTACCTGAAACAGTAGTCAACTCAAGATATTTGACTACTTTGGAGTTGGATGGGTTTGATTTGGATACTGCTTATTCAATTAGACTTCCAGCATTGAAAACATTGTCATTGAAAGATGTTGTCTTTGAAGAGAATAATGTGGTAGTGAAGTTTTTGTTGGGTTGCCCTTCCCTTGAAAAATTGGTGTTAAGTTCATCGTATTATAATTTTGTTGGTCATCCTCTCCGATTACAAAGTTTGAGCCTCAAGTTCATGAAAATTAAATACGATGGACTTGATGTAGTACCTCTTGAAGTTGAGGCCATGAAGCTTGAGACTTTGGTAGTAAAGGGATTGATCTTTGAAAACACAAAACTTTTGGCTTGCACGGCAATTAGAAATCTGTCACTATCTTTTGATTGCACTAATCAAGACACGTCATTATTAGAGTATGTCATTTCAAAGCTTCCTCTCCTTGAGAATTTGACTTTGAAGAACTGCTATTATTTGAAGGTTGAACATATTAAAATCTCGAATCAACAGTTGAAAATTTTGAATTTGAAGAATAAGTATAGTTACGAAAAGGACTATGGAATGAACTTCATAATTGAATCAGCTCCAAAATTAGTATCTGTTTGTTATGAAGGCAATACCAATTTCAGTATAACTATGGAGCCATCTAATTTGTTGAAAGGAAAATTTGTAATTCTTAAACAGCATGAGAATTATGACGCAAATTGGTTTACCAAAATGATGAATTTGTTTCTGAATCTCAATTGTTCTTGGAATGTTGTAACTCTGCATGTTCCTTCAGATAAGGTATGTTCATTATTTGTCTCTTTATTTAATTACTTCTCTTGTTAGAGTCTGCAATATTATTTCAATTTCATATTATTAATCTATACATTGAATATTGATATGCTTATTTATTTTCTTAAATCTATATATATAGGCTCTCATCTTGCCAGAAGATTTCAAAAGAATATGTCGTCGTCCCTTACTTAATTGGAAGCATCTCAGAATTATTACTGATTATAAACCTATGAGAGAATCAGACTTGAAAGATACTTTGATGTGGATATTACCTTCTTTAGAAACACTATCTATTAATGAAAATGGTGTACTTTAGTTGTAACTGCTGATTATGAGCATAAATATGGTCTTTTTCTGTTTTCTTTGCTAATTGTTACTTAGTTTTTTTGAGATTGTATTTTCTTTATCAGTAGCTTATTCCTAATGCATTTGACTACTTTGAATAGGAATGTGATATTTTTTTTACACATGTTTGCTTGTGAATGAGTAAATAAGATACCATAGATATTATAGATTTATTTTGCTATCTTGTTATAACTTTTACAAGTTTACAAACCTGTCCTCAGTCTAGTAGAACTCTTAATAAGGTTCATAATTTAGCTGGACTCATCTAATTTGCTGAGTGGAAACTACAAAACTTCATGAGCAATCTAGATCAGGCTGCATATTGCTGAGTTAAGGTATGCCGAATAATTGTCTTTTTAATTATTTTTCACTTTTATTTTAATATTTATTATACGGTGGGTTACTTCGGTTTAATATCTTATATACGATAATAGTTATCTCACTTATTGTTATTTTATGCATTTTCTGGATCTGTTGCTCTTCCCTGCTTAGTTTTAGGCATCTCAAGTTTATAACTTGAGTAATGCCTTGTATGTTAATCATATCTATGACAAATTTAATTTAATTTAAAATGTGTTAGTACACTACTTTTGGGGTTAATGAATCTGCTAGTTGCTACTGATATCTCTACAGAGAACGATGCTGCTTGATGACATAATTTATTGAACTCGGTATGTTAAAATGTTTAAATTTAAAGATAATCCCACAAAATTGATCAAAATCAGCAAAAATGAATTTAACTCGCACAAATTTAGAAAATAATGGACAAAATCTCCATGGAAATAAATTATGTAAACAAGATTTTTGCACAGTAAAAAGTTATTCAATATAAATAGGAGAAAAAGAAAAACTTGGAAAATAAATCTTAACAAGGATGAAAATCAAAAGATAGAATAGAAAAGATGGTTGTGCTTGTAGCATTTAAATATCACAGTAAACATTTTGATTTCAATTAGGTTCTTGTCTTGTGTTACTTATTGGCCCAAATCATTTTAAAAATTATTAATAAAAGGAGTTTTTTTCATTTTAAAATTATCATGGGAGTTTTGACACATTGTAGATGCTTGAAGAATCAATATTTCCTTGTCCACCTTGTGTATCATGCACTTTGGGGTTGTGATTGACTAGCGTCGATCAGGAAGTGTTTTCAAGAATAAGTGGTATCTTTCCCTTTCCCTGTACATGTTGGTTTTTAAATCTTTATGGTGGACTTGGTTGAATGTTTAACAAGAGATCAGCTTGAGAAGTTTCTAATTATGCTTTGGAGAATCTGATTTAAAAGAAACAAGCAGGTTAATGAAGGGATGATTCTCCTTGTTGATATGGTTGTTGAATGGGCTTTCAACTACTTGGAGCAATTTAGACAAGCTAATGTTTCAAGGGACGTGGGAGCTATTCATGGAGCTTCGACTTCAGCTGATGTGCGTCCCGGTTGGACTCTGCACCAACTCCAAATGCTTTTAAGATTAATACAGATGCAGCCTTCAATGCCAGCACAGGGAAGGTGGGACTTGGTATGGTTATTAGAGATTCTCATAGCAATGTTCATGCCTCTTTGATATGGCCTCTTAACAGTACGTTTAGCCCTGTTGTTGCTGAAGCTTTTTGCAATTCTTCATAGCCTTAAGTTATGAAGGAGCTTGGGCTATAGAAGTACACTGTTAGAGTCTGATTGTCTCATGGTAATTCAAACCATTCAGAATAAAACTTAAGCATGTTCTTATCTAGGCAATTTATTAGTGATATTATTCTAATTTGTAATGATTTTTTTTAGATCTCTCTCCACGCATTGGCAAAACTAGCATTTTCGTCGGAATATAAATATAGTGGCCTGGCTACCTATTTGTATTGCCTCTATTATTTAGGTTGACTTCTAGTTTATGAAGAAGCTATTCATTTGAAGAAAGAATAACAAATACGACAAATCATCTATCCAATGAGCAATAAAACGAGATATTACTTCAAAAGATAGACTCAAAAGTCATTATAAAGGTTACTTTTTGCCCATGTAGATGTTACTTGATTTCGTTCACAAGTTTTTCTAGTAAGAGCCAACACGACAGGGAAAAAGTGTTGGATATCCCCAACATTTTCAAAGAGAATCAAATGTGATCCTAAATAGCATATATAGCATCTCTAGAATCGTTTTTGACACAATGTATCTTAATACCCTTAGTATATCACCAAGCCTCCAAACACCCCAAAAGTTCAGCAGTAAGAGGAGGTTGAACCGAATGTGCATTAACAGAGAGAAAGTGAATCACTTTACCACAGCTACCCCAACATCAACATTGAGTTTGAAATGAGACCACTTAGGAGGTTTCCACAATGAATGTCGCCTATCACTTCTTTGAGACGAAATGTTGGGTCCTTGATATTCCAAGCTACTGTCACCCAAGTCGTTGGTGATGGTTGAGGGGTTTAATTCAACAAATAAATTTATTTGACTCAATAGCTGGATAAAAAGATCAAATGAGATATTAAAAGCAAATTAATTATGATGAAGCAAAATCATTAATGCATTCTTTAGTTTTTTCCTACATTAGTCAAATCTCCACTGGTAAAAATACTATTGGTTGCCAAGAGTACATTATATATAAAAAAATATTAATTTTTCTTTTTAAAAAAAGAGAAGGCAATGTTGCTTGGTAGTGGCAACGTTGCCAATGTCTCTCACAATATATATTATTTTTCAGCAGTTACGTTGGCATTAATCTGACAAAAGTCAGTTAAGCTACTCATGTGGCTACTACATTAAAGTTGCTCTAAGAGTAACAACAATATGAGCAACTCTAGTAGCTTAAGAGACCCTATTTTAGTTTTGTTTTAATAAATCTAACAAATCAAAAAGGAGAAAGAAAAATAAAAAAAATAAAAAATAAGAAAGCAACGTTGCCTCTGCTGGGCAACATTGACTGTCTTCTTCTAATAAAAACCCCCCACCTCATCCACCTATCCTACCACCTGACAAGCCACTCTCCCAGCAACTCCCATTAGAGTTGCTCTAAGGGTCCTTTTTATAGGCTTTCCTTTCATACTCACCAAGATTGCCAACTACAATTTTAAACATATTTAAGTATTTAATTTGCACAAAAATATCTTTTGATCTTGTCATTGAGATATCTGATCCAATCTTTTCGTAACACCTTTCATAACTAGCATTGTCATCTCTATTGCTTGTCTTCTAATTTTATTTTCAAGAACCCACTTTTCTTAGGCCGTCTAATCTCTCTAATGGGCTTGAATTCGCCACAAATGACGATTAGACCGGACCTAAAAAAGGGCAGAAACTCAAGTTCACGAGCCACCTCCTCTACTCTCACATTGTTCCTTTCAAATCAAAGCAACCACACCATATAAACCCAGTACTCAAGATCATTCTTCGACAACATGGAGAAAGCCTCAGGGAGTATATCCTAAGTGGCCAATCACACACAACCAATTCGAACCAAGGGGTGAGCTCCCAACACAATTGAATAAGGGCATTCGAAAAATGCATGAGTAATTGTCTCGCCCCCAATCTCTGCACCAGAAACAACTATAAGGCACCTTGATCGCTATGAACCCAAGGGCATGAGTTATGGGAATTATCCCATGAGATACCGTTAGTAAAAAGATTTTGGTTTTGGATAAGGTATGTAAACTCTAAAGTCCATTCCACCACAAAGGTAAGGAACCTGAAGAGGACGAAGAGACATTGTTAACAACATCCATTATATCTTGTATCTCGACCATATAGTATATTGCTTCTTACTATCAAAATGCCAACTCAACCTGTCCTTAAGGGAACGAATACTAGGATGAGTATTCAAGATAAGCTCACTATCGGTCCCCCCCCCCCCCCCCCCCCAAAGACATGTTTGACAAAATCTTTGTTCCATCGTCTAAGATTGTTCACAATGAAATCCAAGACAATCTAACTATGTGACCAACTCAGTTGGATAGTGATGGTGGTTCGAAAGATAGACTAACATGGCAGTTGGCAAGAATCATGGTGCTGCATCTAAAACCAATTGGTTTTTTGATGGAGCACTATGATTCTTGTCATGGTATCATGAGCTAATTCCTTAGAGGGCATTCGATCCACTTCGATTCAAAAAGTGAGCCAACTTTAAAAAAACGCTTGAGATTCGCATAGTGTAATAAGACACTTTAGATCCAAATAATGAGCTAAGTCGCACGAGATTCGCATAGTGCAAAAAAACACTTGAGATCCAAAAAAAATAAGCAAGCTGGAAAATGGTCACTTGTAATCTGGTGATTCAAGATTAGTGAGCGAAAAATCGCCACCATCTTGAGGGGATATTGGAGTATGGTGTCCCACATGGAATAAGAGTAAGAATATTGAGTCATTAATAAGAACATGAGTAACTTCACTAATCACCAATTGGTTTTTAGATGGAGCCCCATGATTTTGTCATGGTATCTTACACTTATTTCATGTGGGATACCATACTCCAATAGCAGCCAAGGATCTGATGAAGGATGAATACAAGAGTCCTTATCTACCTTCCACCACACCCCTAATTTAAGTGCCTCATCTTGAAATCCAAGTCCACCTTCCTTCTTTGGCAAACACAAGGCAACCCACCTTTACCAATACATATTATGGGTATTGTTCGTCGATGCTCATTAAGTAATTTGGAATGGCTAAGGCAACCACTTTTATAAGGATTTCCTTCCCACCCAATGACAATAGTATCATTTTCCAAACTTTGAGTTTTTTCTACTAATAAGAGAATGGAGACCTAAATACTTGGCATAATTATTATAGATATTCAAGCCCCAACAAGTTTTAAATAATGCTTCTAACATCATTCAGGTCATTCGGACAAAAGGTAAACTAGGACTTACTAAAGTCGATACATTGGCTCAAAGCTTGTTCATAGGTTCATAGGATATCCAAATGAGCACGACACTCTGTAGGATCTTAAACTTCTGTCTAGATGCATGCTTCATATTTTCATATACATAATATAAAATAAAAAACACCAAAACAAGCTCACATTTGAATAAACTCGTAAATACATAAATCAACATGAAGTACTTACGAAATACGTAGCGGAACAATGTATCATTCCTTTATATTCTCTATCCTTTTATCCTTTATGAATGCTAGGAATAGTCATTAATCCAAACTGCTTAGAACGATACCAACTTCTTCCAAGTCTTTCTCTAAAACAGGTCTAACAAAGTGTAGGCAAGTTCTCAACACGTAAGACAAAATTTCAGAGGGAGAGAGAGAGTGATGGGCGGCCAAACTTAGGGAATGGAGAGTCTAGGTTTTCTTTTTCTTTCACTTACCAAAAAGAATAAAGTTAAACACTTACTGAAAACCCACTACATCACATTCCTTATATAGGTAACTAAATGAGCTTTACTTTTATTTATTTTAATTAAAAACAATAAAATAAAATTAAAGAGCTTGGGCTCCCACATAACTAGTTGAACTCAATCTCTTTATCTTGAATTTAAATCTCAATTGAGTCAAATTCAAAACATTTTATTTATTTATCTTATAATTAATTAAATAAATAATTAAATCATTATTCAAATGAACTAATTATAATTAAAAAATTTATTTAATATTATTTATTTATATTTACGTCAATTTATCAATATTAATAAATTGACGTCAATCACGTTCTCACAAGTTTTAGGTTCACCATGAATCATTTCTATCTTTCCATAGGTTTCCTTAATTTTCAAAGGGATATAGCCAAACTTCTTTTTTCTTCCACACGTGAAGAAAGGACGCACAATATTGAAACTTTTGGAGAAAATGCTCATCAACCCACCCGTCAAAGCCACCCGACACCCATCCATTTTTTATCAAATTAAGGCATTCCTTATCTTGAAACTATCTCCATTCGAACCAAAAAATCCTCCCCCTCTTAAGACCTCAACGCACCAAGGGATATGATATAGATCAAGTAAGAAGGCTTGATGGCCCAAACCCCAAAATTCAAGATGGGAGAGTTTGAACTTAAGAAACGTAGAACACCAAAGATTTGTTGAAAATTACAGAGAAGATTTGAGAGAATATTTTGGATGGATGAGGCTTTTTATTTTAGTTATCAACTTGTTCTTTTTGGCTTGATACAAAATGGTGGGAGAACATCTTTATTTATAGGACTCCATAAATGATTCTAGATATAAAATTGAATGAATAGCTAGTAGATTATTCTAGAAAATTACCATCTCAATGAGAATTCTAGAAAATACAATAGTATTCAATATACTTACATGAAGATTCTAGAAACTCTAATAACTACAAGAACATTTTAGAAAGTAACCATAATAAATCAAGTTTAATATTTCAACAGGATCAACAACATCTCTATCCAAATGTTTAATAACATACATTGGTCGACCCTCCTCTACCGTTATTCCATGTAGAAGTATCACTGAAAAGCCAATATCCCACATACCACAATTGTTCAAAGTCCCTAGGAACTTACCCATAAAATCCAAACTTTTTAAAAAGTTCTCAAGTTTCTCAATATTTCAAAGGATAACATTAAAATCTCCCATAAGAAACTAATGAAGAGAAGATATACAATTGAGCCGACAGAAAAGTTCCCACACATGCCTCCTTTTGCAAGTGGGTGGGTTTCCATAGACACCCGTGAGCCTCCATTGGATACCATCATAGGGAGAGACAATACAATTTAGGTAACTCTTCGAATAGCTCAAGGTATCAACCACAAGGTTCACATTCTAAAAAATAATAAGACTGCCACTCCGACCAACACAATCAACATGAATTTCGTTGGAGAATTTCAACCTTGTTTTCAAGTGTTTCGCCCGCTTACCATGTGAAATATTATTCGTAAAAAGAACACTATATTGGGTTGTGAACTTCGAACAAGCCAACAGAGGTTGTTGAACGCCCTGGGGTTACCCAATCCCTTGGCATTCCAAGATAAGGTTTTCATAAAGAGCGGCGAGGTTGCTTTGCAACCTTCATCGATGGGGTGCCAAAGGCCCGTTCTAGGTAACTAGGGTCCCCGGATAAGGAAACTGAATTAATTCCCATAAAAATAGTTGAATACCGAATGTGCATTAACAGAGCGAAAGTGAATCACTTTACCACAACTACCCCAAACCACTACTCCAATCTCAACCAACTCCGATGTGAGCATAAAGCAACATCAACATTGAGTTTGAAATGATACCACTTAGGAGCTTTTGCAGCCCTGATGGAATCATTGTAGTATTTCTCATTAAACAGGGTCTGAAACTCTTCCCAACTCAGGGCATTAACATTTATGGTCTGGGATATAACTTCCCACCCTTATAAAGTCAAGGATGGTGGTAACCATGCTCATCCACTATTCTGCCTTAGCTGGATCTGCACTACCCTAAAAAGCCGGAGGGTGCTGTTTCCTGAACCTTTCATAAAGATGTTCCCATTTATTCTCAGCCTCTGACGGCTGCTCAACTGTTGGCACCGCTACAGGTGGTGCCTCTGGCAAGATGTTCCCTGCAGATTTCTTCTTCCTGCCTCGTTACTCTGTCTTGTAAATCAGCAAACAACTGCTACTAGTTTTTAGGAGCTGGCTGAGGGGTCTGACCCTGGTCATTATCCTGACCCTGTCTGTCATTCTGGCCCTGATCTTCCTGACTAGTTGATGATCCTATCTACCTTAGAAGCATACTATCAACTTATACCTTGCTGCAATAATGAATACGACTAGTTAGGTAGTGATAACTAAACCTCTTGCTGCCTCACGGTCCAAGATCACGCAGATACTCATCCATGTTCCACAATCATACTAACAAACATGTTGATTTATAAACATAGAAGTTAAAATTTAGCACTTAGCAATTAACAATTAACAATTAACGATGTTAATAAGCATGTTCTAGCAATATTCGTGCTAATAAGCACATTCTTGCTTATCATGCAGCAGTCAAGGGCCAACCCTATTAGTGTATCTTATGCATACAGGTGAAGCATTTATATTATATTTAAGCAGTTAAACACATAACCACATAAATAGTTACCGAACCATGAGTCGAGCTTGTCTTCAGTGGCAAGTGTACATGCCCAGCCAGTCTACAGGAACCCTAAACCTTGGCACGCTTTGATACCAAGTTGTAACGCCCTGTTAGCCAAGACCGTCACACTATGTACTTTAAATAGTGTTTAACTCGCTAAACGAGTCATTAGGCCATAAACGTGCATCTAAGTGTCATTAATGGGCCAGAGTGAAAATCTCGGTCAAAAGGAATGAATATATTTTATTAAAAATATTAAACTGTACATGGGATCCGATAAAAGTTTACAAAGTTGTTTACAATCCAAAATGGACATTACAGTTCAAAAGTTACAATCCGCCGACCTAAGCGACAAAAATAGGGTTAAACCCTAGTTCCCCTGAGAAACACCTTGGCCATGGTGGTCAAGCGGTCACATATGTACACGTCGCCACCTAAGCTCTCCACTCAAGGCTGAGTAAGCTTCTCTTTCCCTTTACCTGCACCACATAGCACCAGTGAGCCAAGGCTCAACAAGAAAACTTATTACTGCATGTATACAAGTATAAATAAATAATCATTCTGGGGCTTGCAGCCCTAATCAAACGATGATTGTTAAGTCATTTTGGGGTCCTGCGCCCTAAGCCATGTGACTATCAAGTCACCTGAGCCTTTTAGCCCTGGCTCTGAGTAACTAGTCATAGACTAGCCAAGCACTTTAGTTTTCTTCGACCAATAGGTGGGTTAAACATTTAATGCTCATATTGATTAGATCTAATCATTTCGGCACACATTAATATTCTAATGTCGCTCTTGACTCATAAGTCAATTCCATACGACCAATGCTCAGTACTATTACCGATCATGACTAATAAGTCAGAGCTTCACGACCAATACTAAACACCATTGTTGTTTCTGACTAATAACTCAGTACCATTCACAAGTAAGCAATGCTGCCAGGCATTTACAATGCAACCAATGTCCATATGTAGAGCACTCAACATGCCTCATCAATAATCATGTATGTCACATACTGGATGTAGTTTTCTTACCTCCGACTTGAGCGTGAAATAAATAAAGAACGACCTATGAGAACGATCCTGTCCTTAGGCCCTTAGTGGTCACCTAATCATAACAAAATATGAAATCCCATCAATACAAATGAGTAATAAAAGGTTCATGGACTAAAACCCAACTCCCGAGACCTCGAATCCTACTAAAACGATTAGTAAATTTGATCCCGAGCCTTGAAATTCGAAACTCGTCCCTAAGACTAAAAAAAAACCCAGCCTGGCTCAAGAGGACAGGCGAGCCACGACCTGCCCCAAGGGTCGCGGCGCACCCCCAAGACAGAGAGCCCCCTATCTAGGTGCCAGGGGTGGGCCGCGGCGCCCTTGCAAGGCAGAGCCCAATGAAGGCTCTGGGTTCACTCAAGTCGTGACTTGCATGAACTCGATTGTGACTTGACCCCGCGAACCCAACTCCCCTGTATTTTTCTCAATCCAAACCCAGCCAAAACTTATCAAACAAATCCCAATATCATAACCAAGTATTAATACAACATAACCACCAATCTAACAACAAAACGCAAGCTACGAAACACTCAAAATACCATCAAACCCTCACTTCTAAAATCAAACTATCAAGCTTTCAAACAACACAATAACAGAGTAAAAACTCAAAATTAAAGCTTAGAATCCTTACCCTAGTTATGAATTAAATCCCTTTCAGTTGCTGAATACTCTTCTAAGCCCTCAAGCCTTAAAACCTTAAGCTAAAATAACTTCAAATCCCAACTTCAAGCTTCAAAAATCCAATGAAAAGAGAGAGAAAAAGATGATCGAGAGATAGAGAGAACAACTCTTTTTTTCTTGCATGTGTAATTCTACAGCCTTCCTTGGCTGAGTTTATCTAATGGTCTAAATGACCGAAATGTCCCTAGGGCCAAATTAATCCTTCAAAGCTAAGCAAGGGCAAATTTGTCATTTCCCACCTATCTCGTTAATCATAATTAACGTCCTCCAAATCCCGCTACTCCCAATTATCCTCAAATAATTATTAAATTATATCTCATTACCCGCTCATTCCTGGTATGTACTAAGCACCAAATTACCCCTACGCTCACCCCGAGCCCGATAATTAATCCCGTCATGACCAAACCACTAACTTACATCCTAGGATTGTCTCATGTCGAATAGCTCAAACATATCCACATAATAATGTGGTCTCACCCATATATCACATACTTGCACATAAATATACAATTATGCCATCAACATGCCAAAATTACGAAAATGCCCTTCTAATAAGAAGTGGGCCCACATGAATGCAATTACCATCATATAATAATATAACTCACATTATCATGTATATAATCACATATTAAATCAATTATGGCCCTCCTGACCCCCTAATTCAGGCACTAAGCCACATTAGGGAATTTGGGACATTACAGGCATGTACATGTTCGACCTACCTGGCCGCCACGACCAAGGTTGTTTGAGGGACATATTATAAACACTTAACCTTGTCACTTAGGTCGACTGTAAAGTAACTTTTGAATTGTAAATATATTTTGAAACATTGTATTGGGATTTTAGTGTATCACTTTTACAAATTTAATGGACGCCTAACCCTTATATATTTATTTTTCACTAAATGAGTCTTTATCTGATTTAATCACACTTTTCAATTTAAAACCTCGATTAGTGAGCTAATGACACATTTTAAAATCACACAGTAACAACTCTACGGTAGTAGGGCGTTACAGGCCACCTTTCTATACTCTCACATTGTTCCTTTCAAATCAAAGCAACCACACCATATAAACCCAGTACTCAAGATCATTCTTCGGCAACTTGGAGAAAGCTGCAGAGAGTATATCCTAAGTGGCCAATCACACGCAAGACAACACCAATTCAAACCAAGGGGTGAGCTCCCAACACACAACTAAATAAGGGCATTCGAAAAAGCATGAGTAATTGTCTCGCCCCCGATCTCTGCACCAGAAACAACTATAAGGCACCTTGATCCCTATGAACCCAAAGGCATGAGTTGTGGGAATTATCCCATGAGATACCATCAACAAAAAGATTTTGGTTTTGGATAAGGTATGTGTTGGAAATGTGCCCTGAAAGCATATGTAGTAGACATTGTTTTATGAAATAAATAAATAAATTGAATTTGTTATGCATACATTTTATGGACTATATTATTTTTTGATAATATTATGTAAATATCAGGAAAATTCCTAAGTTCATATATGTGATCTCAAACACGTATTGGTACGGGAGGATTGTGTTTGAGATAAATGAACTTGAATAGTTCGCAGTAAAATAAACTTATGGAAGCTTTAGATTAATTACTGCAAGTACGATCCACTAGTATTATGAATACACGTGATCTAGATCAGGATCACTAGTGTGGTAGGACACTTTAGTGGATGTGCTTTATATATTAGAGAATATATAGAACTTGACCAGATATGTTTATTAATACTTAGTTAAATACCGTTTCGAAGTATTAATTAAATATATCAACTGATGATCATATACAAATAGATCTTAATCCTGAAGTTACTATGAACTCCTGTTTATGTTATATGAATTCTTTTATTCACTTGTTAGGGTCTGTCAGAATTATTAGGCTAGAAACTTTTGTTTTGGGAACTCATTAATGTAGATGGCTGGGGACATAGTATACAGATATGGAATCTATGCCTTATCGCAAGAGATTGAATGATGATTCTCTTAAGGGTTGACTTTTGGGACTGAAAGGTTATTGAGGTCAAATTCATAATTTAGTTATGAATTAACCTTCACTAGTAAAGTCAATGGTACTTAAGGAAACAAGAGATAATTAAAATGGTAAAATGGTAATTTTATTCTCGATTAATTATGAACTATTATTAGAGGGTCAAGTTGTATGCATTGATTACATCAATGGACGCTTTATAATTATAAAGTACTAAGTAAATGAAATGTCTATAATTACAAGAGTGCAGTCTCATATTTATAGTGGAATAATCATGAGATTAATAAATTAAGATTATTTAATTAAAGAGATTAATTAATAATCTCAAATTTATTGGAGCTTGGAATTATAGGTCCATAGGTCCCCATAGCAGCTCTATCAACACTATTCAAGGTAATAGTTGATATGAAGGGAAAAATAGTTTTGTTGACCCAAGATTTGGCCAACTGACACGGAGTCAAAACGTGATTGATATAAACGAATGTATAGAGAAGAACGTATGGCAAAAGTAAAGAAAACACAGTAATTTTATAGTGGTTCGGCCCCAGGATCTGGTAATGACCTACGTCCATTTAGAATGATATTGATATAAAACCAGAAGAGTGATCAAAGAACTTGGGTTCAATGAGTTTCACCACTTTCTGAAGAACAATACAATATTCCTAGAATGATTACTATAATCTCTTCTAACTTAAAGGCAAAAATTCCACTCCTTTGAGTTATCTCTTGCTATTTATAGGCTCAAGGAGGGTTACACAAGATTGTTACAGATATTCTTTCCTGAATAATCGGATACCCAGAAGATTGTATGAGATAAATTCGGGATTCATAAAGATCTTCCCATAAATGTTGCCTTGTATACGGAACCGTCGACCAGACTGGTCGCGGGGTAAGACGGGCTCACCCTGCTTCTACTGCGTCTTCTGGTCGATACTCTAGCAGACCCTTCCAGGTGTCAGCCACATGTCCAGAGATTACTTGCCACGTCACCAATGCTAATTTATTGGATAACATTTGCCCCCCAAAGTTTATTTACTACGAACAGTAAATAAACTTTGAACGAACGACTCTTCGGCAACCCCACCTGACGTGTCAGAACCCTTCGTATGTTCTTGAAAAAAGCAACCCACTTCTGTCTAATCATGTATTTTCAGTTCCCCAGAAACGATTTCGACGGCCATCCCGTTTCCCTATACTTTGAAAAAGGAAAACTAATGATTACACTTTTTCAATATCTAAGACAAACTTATATAAGACCGTCAAAGCCTCCTCTTTCTTTTTACGCACGCCATTATCTTTGCAGAAAACCCTAAAAACCAGAGCTTTAACCTTCTCCAGAGACCGTTTTCCCGCACTTCCAAGACTCAGACCGTGGGCTTCTTAATCTCCGAAGACCTTTCTTCCACCTCCACGATCACTTTTCTCGGTAAGTTTTCGAAACCCCATGCTTCTAATTTCTCGTGGTGCATGCTTCTGATGGTGTACTGTTTAAGTCTTTCTGTTTCTGGTTTAAGGTGCTTGTAGATAGGATGTTTTGTAGGCAAAGTAGAGTCACGAGTTAGTTTAAAATCCAGGATCATGCTTTTTAGGACGTAAAACCGAAGTAAAATTTCGATTTTTAAGCCAGTTGAAAAATAGATTTTTCCCGCCCTAAGGGGAGTTGAAAAAGCTTTTCCAGAAAAACTTTTTACTTTCACCCTTTGATCCGTTTTTCAAACTGTTCGTGTAGAAAGATTTAGCTTTTTGTTAGAATGCTGTTGTATAAAAGCTTAACTTTTATACTCGACCAGCGTTATTCTAAAAAGCTTTTTAAAGTTCTATATCCTCACCTCCCCATTCTTCTGTTTGCAGACTTTAATGCCAGATTTGTGGGGAGGTGAAAGACCCATTGACGACGACCTTCTCGCCCAACTGCTCGAGGGAGAGGAACAACCAGTTGACCATGTCCATTAGATTCCTTTCTCGCGATCCTCTTCCAGACCCCGTCCTTCCTCCCAAATGGCCCGCTCCAAGTCTTCTGGCAAGAAAAGGCCCGAGTCTGAAAGCAACCCTACTTCCTCTGCCCAGCCTGATTCGCAGGCTAGGGCTCCCTCGACCAGCGGTTGAGAAAATCTCGTTCTTGACCCTAATATCCAAATTAGGGCTCGCCCTCGTCATCGGAATCTGCCTGATGTCGAGTGGTATACTTCCCCAGCCAGTTCAGTGACCCTTCGAATGGTCGCTAATTGCTTCAGGAAATTCCCCCTCACGGGGGTAACTATTATACGTCCTACCGCAGACCAAAGGGCTAACCTCCCAGGAGGGGCAAACAACGCCTGGTCTCGGTATCATATTGAGGCGGGAGCTTATCTCCCTCTTCATCCCTATTTTGTGGGGGTGGCCAATTATTTCGGTGTCGCCCCCTTCCAAATAACTCCAAACGGATATAGGATGCTGGCCGCACTCTATATCCTGTATATACTTAACAAATGGCCAGAACCTTCGCCCCACGAGGTCAACTATCTTTTTGACCTTAAGTCTAACCCACAGCACAACGGGACGGGCTTTTTCCACTTCTGCCACCAGGAGACCAGCCGGACGTTCTTGAGTGGCACTACCCATATATCAAACGTGGGGCACTACAATAAGGAGTATTTCTTTACTCCAGACATAACCAGCAAAAACTTGGCCTTCGCGAGAGGAGGTAAGAGCTTGTCTTCGACTGGTCGATACTTTAACCTAAAGTGTTTCCTTTCGTTTTTCTCAAACTTAATCTGTTTTTCAGGCCCTTGGTTACGTCCGACCCCAACACTAGACATGGTGTTGAGGTCCAACACTCTGGCCAGGATGTCTGATGCAGCAAAAAGTGTCAAGACCCTGATAACTGAAAAAAACTTGAGGTCGTCTGGCCTCTTGGCTCCTCGCCATGAAAACAGAGGGTCCGTGGTGGACGAAACCACTGCCGAGGGGGTTCCCGAGCAGCAACCTCCTGTGCCTCCTCCTAGGAAAAGGCCAACAGGAGTTACGATCAGGGAACCCACGGGTAGCCCTTCCGTAGAAAGGCCTTCTGCTCCCCAAGGCAAGGGGAAAGAAAAGGCCAAAGAGCCTATTGTTGACTTGGGAGAATCGTCTGACGATAATGGTAAAGTTATTTCGCTTTTAAATGGTTTGCCAATTCCCTGTCACATGTTTGATGGGGATGGTAACTTTACATATGCTCCAAATCTAGGGCCAGACTTCTTCATGCCAGATAATGAGTATATGACTAATAGAGTCAATAGTGTAGCGACCAGTAGTTGTAGCTCGGGTATTTACTTTATTACCTTCTTTCTGTTGTATAGCATATTTTCACCTTCCTCTTTTCTTACTAACTTCCTGTGTTTACTTGCATGCAGATATGTCGACTCCCAACATCTTCGACATGTACCAGGCTGAGGACGAAGAGGAAGTTCCTCAACTCCAACGGAAGCCTAAGAAGAGAACTGGTGAATCCAGTCGAGGCCCTCCAGCCAAGAAGGGTCGATCAGAAGACCCTCCCCAGGGTACGCCAACTGGGAAAAGTCCCGCGCCAAGTGGGTGAACTCCTACTCCTCCTCCAGCTCCTTCTGAACAGCAAACTACTCCTGCTCAGCCGAATCCTCCAGCTGCGCCTGCCAGGGAGTAGCCTTCTCGTGAAGAAGCTCTTGGGGCCAAACTCATGAGCCGTGCCCTTCGATCTGCCAGGGATCGTCTCGATCGCATCGGCAAAAGCGACCGTGTTAGGGCTGCAATGGTCGAAGCTGAAGAGCTGCCAGTCGACCAGATCCTGAATAGGGCTCTGAACGAAATCTCCAGCGTAAGTACTTCTTTATATTTCAAGCTTTAGTCTTTTAGTCCTCATGATAAGTTCTAACTCCTTTTTACTTTGTCTATAGGCCTTGCTGTCTGCCACTACTGCTCGTACCCGAGCCCAGGCTTACCTCGAGCAGGCTAAGGCAAAGGCCATTGAGAGGCACCAAGTGAAGGCGGCCAAGGAGCTTTCGGCTGCTGAGGCTAGGCATGCCAAGGAGTTGGAAGCAATGGTCCGAGAGAGGGATGAGGCAGTGACTAAGCTGTCAGCGGCTGAAGCTGCGAAGGATGCAGCAGTCAAGTTGAGGCAGGAGTATCGAGATTTCAACCAAGCCCATCTTCGCGAAATCAAGCATCTGGGAGAGGTACTCAAGACCAAGGATGAGGCTATTGTCACTCTCGGGGGCAAGGTGAAGCAGTTGGAGCTTGACAACTCCAAGAATCTGGAAAAGTATAAAAGGACGACACTCCGATGTTTCTACAATTTCTGGAAACATAATCAGGGTGCTGGCTTTAGCTACCTTTCAGAGGAATTCAGAACTGCGGAGTTGGCCCGATGTGCTGCCCAACTGGCCGAAGAGGAGGCAAGAGCTGCGACCCCTGCTACTCCAAGCGTCGCTGGTGTGGAAGAAGAAGATGTTGTTGAGGACGCGACTAACCAGGATGCTGCCCAGGACCCTTCGGCCCCGACTGCCGCTTAAGATTTTTTCTTATATATTTTTTCTTTCTTCTTGGATATACGACCCACGGGTCGTGATGTAAAGACAATAATTTCTTTTTTAAACTTTGCTGCACGGGCAGTGAATCCTTTTACTTGAACAGTTACATCCAAGCAGCGATGCTTGCGGTGTAAAGGCTTAAATCTAGATGCTATAATATTTTTACTTATTATAACATTTGTCCGTATGACCGAACTTAGCATAGTACTTTGGCATGATTTAACAAAACATAAATTTTGAAAAATACTCTAAGTACTGTAGCATGCTTTCACTCATTTTGTTCATGTGTTTACATACCTTGCGAGTATGCTTTGTTATCGATGTGCCTTATATGCCCCCCAAGTGATCGAGGAGTTTTAGGTCCTTGGTCACTTGCCTTGACCATGGCCTGTTCGAACATTCCTGTTCGTGCGAAAAATGATACTTGTAATACAGCAAAACAACACACGTAATGAACAAATACTTGTAAATATAAATTCACAAAGGTTGGCAAGAATGACTGGCTGAGCACAGTCCCTTATAATCTTGTATTAAAAATGGACTAAACATGTCTTTACGAGTGATTCTTTAATAGAACCTTACATATACGAGCCGTTAGCCATACAGCGTGGCTAACCCTCTTTGCAAAACTTGTAAAAAAATTGAAAATCTTTACACAAGCCAGTCCTTTAAAAAGGACTGTTTATTGATAATACTTGCGCAGGTGTTCTCCATTCCAGTAACGTGGAACGAGATCTCCGTTTAAGCGTGCAAGTTTGTAGGTGCCTGGGTGAAGGACTTCTTCAATCTGATAAGGTCCTTCCCAGTTAGGTCCGAGCACTCCAGCAGTGGGGTCGCGGGTATTTAAGAAAACTCGTCGTAGCACCAAGTCACCGACGTTGAATTTTCTTTCTTTAACTTTGGAGTTAAAGTACCGGGCGAATTTTTGCTGGTAAGCAACAACTCAGAGCTGAGATTTCTCTTGTATCTCATCAATTGAGTCTAGGGACTCCATCATTAGCTGGGTGTTCTGGTCCTGGTCGTAAGTCAAACGCCGATGTGAGGGGGGATCTAACTCGACCGGCAACATGGCCTCATATCCATAGGCCAAGGAAAATGGGGTATGGCCTGTTGCTGTTCGGTGAGATGTTCTATACGATCATAAGACTTCAGGCAGCTGCTCTAGCCACGCTCCTTTGGCTTCTTCAAGTCTTTTCTTCAGGGTGTCTTTGAGAGTTTTGTTCACGGCTTCGACTTGTCCATTCGCCTGGGGGTGTGCGACTGAAGAAAAGCTTTTTATAACTCCTTGCCTCTCGCAGAAATCGGTGAATAAATCACTGTCAAACTGGGTCCCGTTGTCTGAAACTATCTTCCTGGGCAAACCATACTGGCAAACAATGTTCTTGATGACGAAATCAAGAACTTTTTTGGTCGTGATGGTTGCGAGTGGTTCAGCTTCGACCCATTTGGTGAAGTAATCAACTGCCACAACTGCGTACTTTACTCCGCCTTTCCCTGTGGGCAGGGATCCAATCAAATCTATCCCCCATACCACGAAAGGCCATGGGCTCTGCATCTGTTTTAGTTCATTTGGAGCTGCTCGTGGAATCTTGGAGAACCTTTGACATTTGTCGCATCTTTGTACATACTCCATCGAATCCTCGTTCATTGTTGGCCAGAAGTAGCCTTGCCTTAGAATCTTTTTTGCTAAACTCTGCCCCCCAGCGTGATCCCCGCAGAAGCCTTCATGCACCTCCCTCATGAGTTCCTTAGCTTTTTCTAGTGTAACGCACCTGAGTAGTGGCATCGAATATCCTCTTCGGTACATAATGCCATCGACCAGTATGTACCTAGCGGCTCGCCTTTGCAGAGTTCTGGCTTTGTTTCTATCTGTTGGCAGTGTGCCATTCGTCAGATACTCCAAGTAAGGCGCCATCCACGTATCCTCTATACGAATCTCCATATTGGCTTCAGCCGCTTCTATGCTTGGCTTACTCAGTCTTTCTACTGGCACTATGTTCAAGGTGTCAGCATCCTTTGCGCTTGCGAGTTTAGCCAAGGCGTCTGCATTCGAATTCTGGTCTCGCGGAATCTGCTGGAGGGTGTATTCTGTAAACTAGGCTAGCAGATCTTTCATTTTATTCAGGTAGGCCATCATCTTTAAGCCTCGTGCTTGATATTCTCCCAGGATTTGATTCACGACTAGCTGTGAGTCACTATAGATATCAAGCTTCTTTATGCTCATATCCTTGGCCATTCTCAATCCAGCGATGAGTGCTTCGTATTCCGCTTCATTGTTTGATGCTGCAAAGTCGAACCTGATTGCACAGTGAAATCGATGCCCTTCCGGCGTTATCAATATCACTCCCGCTCCAGCGTGGGATTCGTTGGATGAACCATCTGTGAATAGTTTCCACGAAGGAGTTTTGTCTTGAGGCATGGGCACTTCAGGTTGTTCGCACTGCTCACTGTCTGGGAGTTCGGTGAACTCCGCAATAAGGTCGGCTAAAACTTGTCCCTTGATTGCTGCTCGCGGTGAATATGCTATGTCGAACTGCCCTAGTTCGACTGCCCATTTTAACAATCGTCGAGCCGCCTCAGGTTTTTGGAGGACTTGCCGAAGGGGCTGGTCGGTTAGAACTGTGATAGGATGGGCTTGGAAGTAAGGACGCAACTTCCTGGAGGCTAGAATTAAGCAATATGCTAACCTTTCGATTGGCGGATATCTTAATTCTGCACCAATCCGCCGTTTGCTGACATAGTAGACTGCTTTCTGTGCGCCTTCTTCTTCCCGTATTAGTACCGCACTAGCAGCAACTTCAGTAATCGCCAGATAAATATACAAAGTTTCTCCTTTGATTGGCTTTGACAAGATGGGAGGTTGCGCCATATGAGCTTTTACGGCCTGGAATGCTTGCTCGCAGTCTCCCGTCCATTCAAACTTCTTATTCCCCCTGAGTAGATTGAAGAATGGGACGCACTTGTCAGTTGATTTCGAGATGAATCTACTTAGGGCCGCGATCCTCCCAGTCAAACTTTGTACATCCTTGATCCTCTCTGGCGACTTCATGTCGATCATGGCTTTTATCTTGTCAGGGTTGGCCTCGATTCCTCTTGAATTTACTATAAACCCCAAAAACTTCCCTGATCCGACTCCAAAGGAGCATTTGAGGGGATTCAACTTCATCTGGTACTTGTTTAACACATCAAAGCACTCTTGTAGATCCCTTACATGTCCTTCCGCCTTTTTAGACTTTACCAGCATGTCATCCACATATACCTCCATGTTTGCACCGATCAGCTCTTTAAACATGTGGTTGACTAGCCATTGGTAAGTCGCACCTGCGTTTTTCAGTCCGAAGGGCAAGACTTTGTAACAGTATAAGCCCGTATCGGTTCGAAAGCTGGTGTGATCCTTGTCAGGGGGATGCATGCTGATCTGGTTGTAGCCTGAATATGCATCCATGAACGAGAGGATCTCATGTCCTACAGTAGCATCGACCAGTTGGTCGATCCTTGGGAGTGGGAAGCAGTCTTTTGGGCAGGCTTTATTGAGGTCTGTAAAATCCACACAGGTCCGCCATTTTCCGTTAGGCTTGGGGACCAGCACCGGATTGGAGACCCACGATGGATAAAACGCCACCCTAATAAACCCATTCTCCTTAAGTCTTTCGACTTCTTCTTTCAAGGCTCTTGATCTATCTTTATCGAGCAGCCTTCTCTTTTGTTGCACGGGTGGAAAGGTTTTATCTATGTTCAGGACATGACTGATTACTGCAGGATCTATCCCAACCATGCTTTGTGCGACCAGGCGAAAACCTCCTGGTTCTTTCGCAAGAATTCCACCAGTGCTTGCTTCGTGGTAGGCTCTAAATTCTTCCCAACCTTCACGACTCTGGTCAGGTCTTCTTTGTCTAGTTGGACCTCCTCCAGGTCCTCGACGGGTCCAACATTTTCTTCAAAATCCCCAAAGCGAGGATCCAAATCTCCATCCTCACTTTGGGCAACACCCTATTTGGTGACTTCACCACCTGATTGGGCTTGCGTATCTATTGCCATCTGCAATCGGTCTGGGGTAGTGCTCCTCGACGTTCCACTTTTCGCCTTTGTGATTGAGGCGTTGTAGCACTCCCTGGCTTCTCTTTGGTTTCCTAAGACGCGTCCTACCCCTGCGTCCGTCGGGAACTTCATGGCTAGGTGCCACATAGAGATGACGACCCGTAGATCAACCAGTATGAGCCTTCCAATAACGGCGTTGTACGCCGAAGGACAATGGACCACTACAAAAGTGGCGAGTAATGTCCTTGTTGCAGGCGCTGTACCTGTCGTTACTGGGAGTCTGATCATTCCGGCTGGGGCAAGTCCTTCTCCAGAGAAGCCGTATATCGTCTGATTGCAGGGCTCCAAGTCCTTTACAGACAATTTCATGCGTTCCAGTGTTGACTTATACAGGATGTTCATTGAACCTCCTGTATCAACCAGTACTCTCTTCACCATCATATTGGCCATCTGGATGTCCACGACCAGCGGATCGGAATGTGGGAACCGGACGTGCTGGGCATCGCTGTCAGAGAAGGTTATCTCACCTTCCTCCGACCAAGCCTTTTTTGGTGCACAGTCCTCCACAGTCATCATCTCGATGTCCTGGTTGTGGCGCAGAGTCCGAGCATATCGTTCCCTGGCCTTTCCGCTATTTCCCGCGAGTTGCGGGCCTCCACAGATGGTTAAGAGTGTTCCGGCCACGGGGGCAGGCTGTAATGGTGGCGAGCGTTGGCATGTGGACGCCTGCTCGTTGCCACCTGGAGCTTCTCGTTGAGTAGTCCCCGAGGCCCGTACGTACCTTCTCAAGTGTCCTTGTCTAATAAGGAACTCGATTTCGTCTTTTAACTGGTTGCACTCGTTAGTGTCATGTCCGTAGTCGTTATGGTAATGACAGAACTTGGTGGTGTCTCTTTTCGAAATGTCCTTTCGAATGGGTCCAGGTTTCTTGTAAGGCACACTAGAGCTTGTGGCCTGGTAAACCTCTCCCCGAGACTTGACGAGGGCAGTGTAGTTAGTGAACCTAGGTTCATAACGATTACCCTTGGCTCATTTGTTGTCGGAGGTGGAAGGCTCGTTATACGACCGTTTCCCACCATTCTTGCCATTACTGTTGCCCTTTTCGTTGCCTTTGCTGTTGCCATCAGGTTTGGAACCATTGGCGGCTTTGGCGGGTTCGGCGGCCTTCTTTCCCTTGTTCGAGGGTTTTCCATCATCAGCAATGGCCTCTTCGAGCTTGATGTAACGATCAGCTCGGTCCAAGAACTCCTGGGTTGTTTTAACTCCTTCCTTTCGGAGACTTTTCCAGAGGGGAGAGCAATGTTTAACCCCTGCGGTAATGGCCATCATCTTGCCTTCGTCTCCTACTGTTTTTGCTCCAACTGCTGCTCGCATAAAGCGCTGGATGTAATCTTTCACTGACTCTCCGTCCTGCTGGCGAATTTCGACTAGCTGGTTTGCTTCAGTTGGATGCACACGACCCGCATAGAACTGTCCGTAGAACTCCCTCACGAACATTTCCCAGGAAACTATGCTTGCAGGCGGGAACTTAAAGAACCACTCTTGGGCTGCTTCAGAAAGTGTTGCAGGGAAGATCCTGCACCGAGCGTCTTCGGACACTTTCTGAATGTCCATCTGAATCTCAAACTTATTCACATGCGAGACTGGGTCCCCATATCCATCAAAGTTTGGGAGCGTAGGCATCTTGAACTTGCTGGGAGTTTCGGCGTTAGCTATCCTTTGGACGAAAGGAGTGCCTTTCCTCCTATCGTGGTCGATGTAAGAAGTCCTTCCTTCGACCAGCTGCTGCACAGCCTGGTTGAGTGCGTCTATCTAGGCTTGCATTGCGGTAGGAATCGTGGTGGCCTCTGTTGCTGGGGGGACGTTCTCGCCGTGCCTCTCGCGACGATCGTTAAGTACATCTCTCAGGTCCTCTTCTCTTCTTCGGTGCTCGCTACCACCGAGCCGGTTGAAGACATTATTTTGTCTGGGCTGCCCCCCAGCATCCTGCCTATTTGGTTGATCATCTTGAGGTATTTGGCTCCTGCTTTTACCTCTTTCTCCATTCATCCCACCAGCATTTCCCTTGCCTGAGTCAGCCTCATTGTATCCGTGGCCGTCTCTGAACCTCGACTGGCTATGGTGAGATCGGCTGTTCCCTCTATTCCCGTCTCTGGCAGAAGCATCCCGAGCGTTAGAGGGTGGCCTGCGCTGGTCGCGGTGTTCCCGTGCATTATCATGCCGTGGGGGACCTCGGACCGCAGAGCCTAACTCTGAATCCCTTCTGTTACCAGGAGGGTACTGACCTCTGTTCGGTAGGCTTGGCCCATCGTCCCTGTGGCGTCTAGGACTACGAGGCTGCGCTCGGCCCTATTCTGCCTTTGCTGCAGAGGATTACCCCGAGCAGCTTGGGATGGTGGATGTGTCTCAGGGTCCAGCGGGACATCGTCACGGGGCATCTGAGGCTGCTCGGGCCTTTGCGGACTCGAAGGATGGATTGGTGGGCTAGGATTGGGACTCTTCTGAGGTGGCCCATTCGCAGGTTGGTCAGGCTGCGAGGCAGGTGCGGCCTGATTTCTAGCCAACAGCAAGGTTGCTTCAAGGGCTGCCATGGCTTCGGTCTGGCGGCGATCCACCTCCGCCTGTCTCTCGCTCAACTTCGCACGCTGCCGATCAATCTCCTGCTGCTGCCACGCCATAACTTCAGCGGCAGTCTCCTGACTGGCTCTCAGACTAGCCAGCTCTTCTTGCAACGCGCCCAGAGTACTCTTCAGCGTTGCATCATCCATTTCCTCCTCTTCAAAGTCCAGTTGCGGCTCATCTTCCGCTATGCTTGCAAGAGGAGGATGAGGTGGTGGATTCGACGGTGCAGCGGCGGTTGCCTGCCCAGTTTTCTTTCCTGCTTTCGCCATTAGTTTTCTCAACAGCAATAAATCAATCTCTCAATGAAAGCACCAGAATGTTGACCCAGGATTTGGCCAACTGACACGGAGTCAAAACGTGATTGATATAAACGAATGTATAGAGAAGAACGTATGGCAAAAGTAAAGAAAACACAGTAATTTTATAGTGGTTCGGCCCCAGGATCTGGTAATGACCTACGTCCACTTAGAATGATATTGATATAAAACTAGAAGAGTGATCAAAGAACTTGGGTTCAATGAGTTTCACCACTTTCTGAAGAACAATACAATATTCCTAGAATGATTACTATAATCTCTTCTGACTTAAAGGCAAAAAGTCCCCTCCTTTGAGTTATCTCTTGCTATTTATAGGCTCAAGGAGGGTTACACAAGATTGTTACAGATATTCTTTCCTGAATAATCGGATACCCAGAAGATTGTATGAGATAAATTCGGGATTCATAAAGATCTTCCCATAAATGTTGCCTTGTATACGGAACCGTCGACCAGACTGGTCGCGGGGTAAGACGGGCTCACCCTGCTTCTACTGCGTCTTCTGGTCGATACTCTAGCAGACGCTTCCAGGTGTCAGCCACGTGTCCAGAGATTACTTGCCACGTCACCAATGCTAATTTATTGGATAACAAGTTTAAAGACATATTTGAAAATAAATTTGTTCTTCAGGCCAAATATGCAATTATATGATAATAGTGATTAATTAATTAATTACAAATTAGTTGTAGTTAACAAAATTAATTAATATTTAATTATTGTATAATTTTTGAAATTATATTAAATAATTAAATTAATTTCTAAATTTAATTAAATAATTAATTAATTATAATTTTCGAAATTGTAATAAATTAAATATTTATTTTCGAAAATATTGGATTTAATTAATAGGTAGAATTAATTAAATATCTTTATTTGAGTGGGAGATAATAATCTGATAAGTTCAAATTGGATTTGAATTTAAAAGGTTAATATTTATCTAAATAAGTAATTGTATTTGATAATTAATTAAAAAGATAATTAATTTAAATTTGAATTAGTTATCTGGTTGTTAGATCTTATCTGAAAAAGTAGTTTGAATAAATAATTAAATAAAAATTGAAAAAACCAACATCCCTAAAAATAGGGATGCTACACGTGCACACACAGCGTGCATGGCTATTTTTCATGGATAGGATTTTCATTTTTATTTATTTAAATAATTAATTAATGGATCATTCAAAAATTAGTTTTTGGATTTTTTTCATTAATAGAATAATTAATTAATTAAAAAGTAAATTGTAAGTTGGTTACATATTTATTTTTTAAATTTGAATATTTTCTTTTAAGTATGACTAATAAGAAAATATTCAAATATCTGAGATAACTCAGAACATTCGCTTTGTGAAAAATATAACGATAGTTTTCTCTCCCTGAAAAATAAAGAACTAATTCTAAGGCCTATTATCTTGATCTCATGTGTCACTACAAAAAACCTCACTTTTGCCGGCACAAATTTGCGCCGGCAAAAGTAAGGTTTTGCGCCGGCAAAGGTCCGCGACGTACCCCCGTCGCTAATTTCACTTTTGCCGACGCAAAACGTAATGCGCCGGCATATGGTATCTTTTGACGAGGAAAAAATGCGCTGGGAAAAATAAGGATGCGCCGGCAAAAATATTTGTCGCGTTGTTGTGGAAAACACCGGCAAAAGATGACTCTTTTAGTGGCTCGTTTTTGCGCCGGGAAAGGTGTATATATGCAGTGAGGGTTGAGACTTTTGCCGACGTAATTTTGCGCCAGTAAAAATATTTTTTAAATAATTTTTTTTGATTATATTATAATTTTATTTTCAATATATTAATATTACTTAATAAATTTCAATTTTAATATATTAATAATTATTTAATTTTTTAGTAATATTATTTAATTAGAAATAAAATTAAAATTAAAATTTTATAAAAAAATAAAAAAATTACAACTATTAATATTTATTGTCTCCACCAAACATGAAAATATAAAAGTAGTTTAGTAAAATAAATGTCTAATAAATTAAACTTTAAATAAATAAATAAAAAGTTGTATAAATGAGTACTGCCCACCTCATCATCCCCGCCCCCGTCAGCATCATCATCCTCGTCCGAATCCTGTTCTGGTAAGTCAACAGTAAAACCAAGAGCCATTTCACCAACCTGCTTCAACAAAGCACTGAGTAGGAGATCTTGACGCCGTTAAAAATATACATACTCAAATCAGTTTTTTTTTAATAAATACTAAAATCATATTTTTTTTCATTATTAATCTCATTTTTCTAAAACTACACAGATTTATTTGTTTTTTAACTGAAAAATATAATTATAATACAAAATATCACACTCTTACATATATATTAATAGTTCACAATTAATTAATTAATTTTCTAAAAAAAATTAACATTAAATAAACATATATACACACACATTTACATATATACATATAAACATATAAACATATATACATATATATAAAAAAACAGACATATAAATATAAATATACATATATACGGACATATAAATATATATATATATAAACATATATATAAACTGATATATACATATATATATATATAAATAAACCGTTATAAATATATATAAACCGATATATATATATATAAACAGATATAAATATATACATAAATTAACCTTTGGAGTTGTTCTACCGAGAGATTGGAGCTGTAACACCTGTTTATAGAGAGAGAATAACAAAAAAAAAAAAAAAATACAATTACAAAACGAGATATAGAGAAAAAAATATAAAAATGTTAAAAAATTTCCCATTGGATTTACTAACCTTGAGAGAGAAGAACTTCACTATATGAGCTGAGCTACGGTGGGATTATGGCATGGGGTGGTCGAATTCCATTAACACAGAGGAGAGAAGAAGTTTTTTTCTGAAAAAAATCTGAAATGGGGAAGAAGAGCTCACGACGGGTCTAATATCGCTATGACTTTTGCCGGCGCGTTTCGTTGCGCCGGCAAAAGTCTTTAATAAACCCTAGGACAAAACGGTGTCGTTTTACTTAGTCCGACTTTTACAGACGCAAAATAGACTTTTGCCGGCACAACGAAACGCGCCGGCAAAGGTCTAGCCACCTACTTTGTTGAAAACGTGCACAAATTAAAAATGCACGTTTGACTTTTGTCGGCGCGCTAGGTGAAATGCGCCAGCAAAAGTCTATGGTATTTTTTTTTTTGAAAAACTGATGTTACTTTTGCCGCCGCAATTCGGGGTTGCGCCGGCAAAAGTTCTTGTTTTTGCCGGCGTAATTAATTGAATGCGCCGGTGAAAGTTGTTTTTGCCGACGCAATTCCGAATTGCGCCGGTAAAATCCTTGTTTCTTGTAGTGTGTTGCGTACATCAAGTAGAATCACAAATAAACTATCCTTCATTCTCTAAGTGCCCACACACTTCTTGAGGTGTAGAGAATACTTTGGAAGATCTTGGTGTGAGTACCTGGGAGCGGCTTGGATAGAAAGATCGTTCTAAATACGAAAAGATAGCAATGATACTTGATAGGCTTCAAAAGGTATGATTTCTATCCTTAACTTGCTTATGATTAATGTATTTATATTAATGAATCCACATATTTAAAAAGGTAGTTTAAATATGTTACAAATTTTTGTTGTACACTGGCCAACCCCACCACATTTCCGCTGCGTATTAAGAAACTCGTTCCTAACAGTATGTAAACTCTAAAGTCTATTCCACCACAAAGGTAAGGAATCTGAAGAGGACGAAGAGACATTGTTAGCAACATCCATTATATCTTGTATCTCGACCATATAGTATATTGCTTCTTACTATCAAAATGCCAACTCAACCTGTCCTTAAGGGAACGAATGCTAGGATGAGTATTCAAGATTGTTCACAATGAAATCCAAGACAATCTATGTTAACAGCTCAGCTGGATAGTGATGGTGGTTCAAAATATAGACTAATTAACAAGGCAGCCAAGGATCTAAATTGCCCCCTAAAATCATTTTAAAAATTAAATACATATAAAATATTATAAATTTAAAATGTATTAATTTAAAAAAAAATATATAAAACTTAATTAATTAAAAATATTGGGCACAAAAATGAAAGAATATAAAGTAATTAGAAAAATATATTAAGAAATAATAATGAAGAAGAATGGAATATGTTTTTTTTATTTGTAACAATTTAGTTTTTCTATTAAAAAATATTTTTAAACTTAAATGTATTTAAAAGGAATTTTAAATAATTTGAGTCTTTTATTGAATTTTTTAAAATAAATTTTCTTTAATTTTTTAAGAACTAATAGAAAAATATATTTTAAAAATTTTATAATTAAAGGGGGCACAATTTGATAGTTGTCAAAATTCGGGGAGGGGGGGGAATACTAATTATTTTATGCAAATCGTAACAAGGGGCATGATAATGGTATTTTGGATATTATATTTGTTATCCTTTTGTATTTAGATAATGTTAATTTCTAGTGTTTTTAGGTGTTCTTAGCTTTGTTTTATGAGTCTTTAATTTTTAAGCCATAAAATATTTTTTTAAGGTATTATTGATGAATTTGATGAATTTTTGTGGTTATGAATTGATGTGCAACGATAGGACTCGAGAAAATGAAGTTTGGGACGAGTTCAAAGTGTTTTAGAAGTCCATACACCTGTGGTTTGAGTTTAAAGTTGAAGATTACAAAGAAAAAGAGTGTGAGCAGAAAAATGCCTGTGGTCGCGGCTAGCCTTAATCCAGGCCGCGGCCGCGGCCTGGGAGTTAGAGACTAGGCTGCGACCACCATAAACTCATGGCCGTGACCACCGCGCGTATTTTTGCCTAGAAAAGTCCCGTGGCCGCGGCCACCAAGAATCACTGGCTGCGGCCTGCGATATATAATTTTTCTTAATTTTTTATTTTTGAAGGTAATTTTTAATGGGCTATAAAAGAGATTAGGGTTAACTTTTAGAATAACTGAGGATTGCGAATTTTAGAAGCTAAAGCAATAGAGGAGGAGAAAAGACATCTTCATCTACATTCTTCAATCTAGTTTTTCTTTCTTCTCATAACTCTTTTATTTTCATTGAATATTTATGTTTGTGAATATGAATGCGATTATGGAGTAATTTTTCTTTGTAGTTGAGGGTTATTTCAAAACCCAATGGGAAACGGGGCAGGAACGGGAATAATTTTCAATCCCCAAATATAAAATGGGGCGGGGATGGGGATGGGGATGGGGATGACCCTCCCCGCCCCGACGGGGTCCCGTTTAAATTATTATATATTTTTGTAATATTTTATATTTATTTTATATAATGCACATGGAGCGGGAAATTAGCGGGGAACGGAAAAAAATAAAAAACTATTAAAACAAGAATTTTCGTTATTTAAACACTTATTATATATAGAAGAGATATACTATATTTATTTTATTCTTTTGAGAAACACATTTTTTTTTGTTTGAGAAATTTGAGAAACACATTTACATTTATATTTTTGTGTGATGAATGCTCCCAATATATATTTTCTGTGTGTAACTATGATTTTTTTTTAAAAGAGTACTATGTTATATTCTTGCCATGCAATTAATTTTTTTGTTATTACTTCTTCAATTTATAAAATTATTCCATGGAAGTAATTCAACAGAAAATGCCCTAGAGCTTATCTTAAAATACGTCGCTTCCTCTGCCTTTCTCTCGGGACGGAGCAGCCAAACCCATAAGGCCATAATCATATATATATGTTTCACTGTCAATACTCTCTCACTCTCAGCTTCTAATCCTCTCTTTCGTAAAACCCTTCCCACTTGCCAAGCTCTCAATACTTTGAGTCTTCTCCGTACATTGTTGTTGAAGAAGGAGAAAACTTCTGCAGCCACAATTAATTAAGGGTAACGAAATTTATTTGTGTAGTCTATTTATTTTCTCTTTTCACACTGTAAACCCTTGAAAAAATTCATCTAGTATTATAGGGATGAAAGCAAATTAATTACTTGATCACTTACGTACCAGGCCTGTTATTTATTTTTTTCCTTTCTGATCTGTTGTTTCTTGTTACAGTCCCAATTGTTGTTTTTTAACTTATGGCTGTAAAGGGCGGGACAAGAGGTAGAGGTCGTCCGGCGAAAAAAAGGGTTAAAACGACATATTCATCAATTACTGAGGACAGAATTTCAAAACTACCTGATGCAGTTATTGTACACATCTTGTCGTTTCTCCCCACTGTGGATGTCGTTCGGACATGCATCCTTTCAAAGCGTTGGAAATTCATGTGGTATTCAGTCCCCGTACTCTTTTTCTCCGATGCTACTACTGATTTTCAATCGCCACAGGGCCTAGAAAAGTTCTACAAATATGTGGATGATTGTTTGGAACACCGAAAGAGAGGTATGTATTTTATTGTCGATTCAGTCGTTACTGGTTTTAAGCTTGAGATGAGGAATTTCTATCAATCTAGCAAGTCTGCCCACCTAGATAAATGGTTAGCTTTTGCAGTTAAGAATAAAGTCAAGGAAATAAATCTTCGCTTGAATTCTAACTGCGAAGATGGTGATAAAAACCATTACTATTGTTTACCTGAAACGTAGTCAACGCTAGAGATTTGACTATTTTGGAGTTGGAAGGGTTAGATTTGGATGCTACCTATTCAATTGGACTTCCAGCATTGAAAACTTTGTCGATGAAAAACTTTTACTTTCAACATGAAAAGGGTGATGCAGTATTTAAGCTTTTGTTGGATTGCCCTTCCCTTGAGAATTTGGTGTTAAATTTGTGTGGTAACATGGGTACTATTGGTCATCTGCTCCCTTTACAAAGTTTAAGCCTCAAGTTCATAAAAATTGAAAATTTTGAGGATGCAATACCTTTTCAGGTTGAAGCCGTAAATCTTGAGTCTTTGGTACTAAATGGATTTATGTTTGAAATCTCAAATCTTTCTACCTGCAAGGCAATAAGAAATCTCTCACTAACTTTTAATAGTAGTGTTGAAGACCCGGCATCATTAGAGTATCTTATTTCAAACCTTCCACTGCTTGAGAATTTGACTTTGGAGGATTGCAATGAATTGAAGTTGGAGAACATTAAGATATCGAATCAACAGTTGAGAAGTTTCAATTTGAAGAATAAATATACTAAATATGATCATGGAATGAACATTATAATTGAATCAGCTCCAAAATTAGCATTTTTTTGTTATGAGGGTGATATCAACTTCATCCTATCAATAAAGTCCTCTAATTTATTGAATGGAAAATTCGTAATTTCTAATCTACATGAGAACTATGACCCAAATTGGTTTACTAGTATGATGGTTTTTCTTCTAAATCTCAATTGTTCTTGGAAAGTTATAACCCTGCATGTGCACTCAGACAAGGTACGTTCAGTACTTTATTATTTCTCTTATTTTATTATGTAGCTTTATTTCAAGTTAGTATTATTAGTCTATTTAACAAACGTTGATATGTTTATTCATTTTCATATATACATGAAGGATCTCGTTTTGTCAGAAAATTTCAAAAAGATATGTCGTTCTCCCTTGTTTAATTGGAAGCATCTCAGAGTTATCACTGATGATAAGCCAGAAAAAGAATCAAACCTGAAAGACTCCTTGATGTGGATCTCACCCTTTCTAGAAACATTATCTATTAATGAAAAGGTCATACTTTAGTTGTTACTGCTGATCCAATTATGAGCAGGAATGGTCTTTTATTTGTTTTCTTAGCTAATTACTACTTTAGACCTTTTGAGATTTTAATTACTTTATCGATAATTTAGTATGACTGAGTTTGACTACTTTGCATAGGAATGTGATATTTTTCTTTTCTTTCATTTGCTTGTGAATTTCATTTGCTTGTGAATGAGAAGATGGGCTATGGCAATTAGTTATCTTATTAATTTTTTACTTATTATATTTATTTGATGGGGTTCTTCAATATTTGATATCATTAATTTACATCTGAAACAATTATTTCACTTATATTGATATTTTATGTATTGTCATACCTTGTCTATCAACCATAAGATTCATATTTTATTCAATATGAAATGTTTTGGGTGCTTGCTAAAAAGATGGGTAATTATTAAATGTTAGCCTAATTAAAACTTGTTTTTAATGGCCGAACTGGTTTAGACAATGGCATGTCTTTCAAGGTAATGAGTCTATCAACTTCAAAAACCATGATATTTTGTCTTCTTTTCTAATTGGTTTCACTTTCTCTTTGAGTAAAGGTTAAGTTTCTACATATCTAAAGCCATTTACATGGCCTATAAATTAACTGCCTCAGCTGGGCGATTCGGAGCAAAATATGTTCGAATTTTATTGTGACAAGGTCGAAAAATATACAAATTATTTTATAACATATCTATTATCTTTTATTGTACTACAAAAAATCTTAGTTTTAGTAACAAATTTATTGTGACTAAAAACAAAAAATTTGTGACTAAAAATAATCCATCTTACTTATGTCATCACTAAAAAGTCTGTGGTTAAAAGTATTAGTCACAAAAATTACAATTTGTTTGTCACTAAATTTATTTTTAGTCACAACAAACTTTATCATTAAAAATAGGTTGTGACTACAACTACATTAGTGACAACTTGTGATTAAGTATGATTTTTTAGTCACAAGTAATTTTTTGTTGTTACTAAAAGTGACATTTAGTTACACAAAATATATGTTGTGACTAAAAAGTTGTCACTAAAAGTTACATTTTTTGTAGTAGTATAGTGTCCCACATGGAACAAGTGTAAGAATATGAGTAACTCCACTAATAATCAATTGGTTTTAAGATGAAACTTCATGATTCTTGAAATAGTATCATGAGTTATATCCACACCTATTACCTATCAAAATATCCATATACCTAATTAAAAAGTAAGCTTGCTATAATGCTAAGCCATGGTGAGCAAAAAATAACCACCATCTTGAGGGAGATATTTACTACTACAAAAATACATTTTTAGGACACTCACATAAATGCGAGTCCTTAAAGAATTTGTTTTAGGACTCGCTAAACTATGTGTGTCCTAAAAGTTTGAGTTTTTTTTTTAAATAAACACCTTCTGGACTATTTAGGTGCGAGTCCTAAAAACTAATGTGTATCATAAAATTTTGAATTTTAAAAAACTCGGGTGCGAGTCCTAAAAACATTATTCGCGAGTCCTAAAAACTTATGTGTATCATAAAATTTTGAATTTTAAAAAATTTCGAATTCCCTCCAATTTTTTTTTAACAAAAGTTTTATTATTATATATTAAAAAAAACAAAAAAATCACACAGCCCACATTTTCACTCTCTCTCCTCGGTTCCCTCTCTCTCTCTCCCAAAGTTTCTTCTCTCTCTCCCTCTCTCCCGAAGTGCCACCGCCGAACGCTGCCGTCCCACCTCCGGCCACTGCCACGCACCAGACCAATGGAAGCGCCGTCCCCCGAGACCCCCGACCCTCGGAGATGGCGACCTCACGCGCGACCTAAGGCCCTCAACGGAGCACTTGAAGTTCGGTCATTCATGAGTTTAAATTTCTCCCAAACTTTCCGAGCATATTCCGGCCACCTCGAGCCACCACGAGTTGAACCACCACCACCACCATACTCCTTACTTCTTGGGCTTTAAAACCCAATAGTTTGTTTTCCGAACCACCACCTTTTAATGGTGGCGCCGCCACCGTCGCCGGAGCCCCGCCGCCGAATTCAAAACCCACAAATTAATTTTTTAAAAATAAAAAAATAAAAATTTTCAGGACTCGAATTGTTTTTAGGACTCGCAGACCCAAATTTTTTAAGGCTCTTAAATAGAGGACTCGCGCCCCGCGAGTCCTAAAAAACCTTTTTTTGTAGTAGTGATTGGAGTATAGTGTCTCTGCATAGAACAAGTGTAAAAGTATTGAGTTATTAATAAGAACATGAGTAACTCCACTAATGACCAATTGGTTTTAAGATAGAACTCCATGATTCTTGTCACCTTTAAATAACAATATTTTACTTATTCATTATCAATTATTTCAATAACTCCACCTCGAATTTTGTAAACTTTAGCCAAAAAATTATGTTAAACTATTGAGAGTGAGTTTCCTCTTGTGATTTGAAATTTGTAAGTGAAATTATTTGTGAATTAGAATGTGAGTTTGATGATTTGATAGAATAAGATGAAATGTGTATTTCAAATTTCATAGGGTTATATTTTTATATTGTTGGTATTAAATTACATTTTAAGTCATTTTAAGTAGATTGCGAGATAGTTTGTGAGAAACATTAAGCTGTGTTTTGTAAAGATGAAAAGAAGAAAATGTAGAAGAGAATAGTTGAATGAAAAAAAAAAGTTTGGTAAGAAAGAAAATAAGAAGGAAGAGAAAAGTGAGTGGAAATTTTTTGAGTGAGGTCCACCAATTTTCCCCCCTCCAATTTGGAGAAAAAAGAGTAGAGGAAATTTTCATAATGACAAATAGGATTTTTTTATTATGTAAATTGTTGAAAATACCCCCTTATGTATATTCCATTCAAAAAAATTAATGGTTGACTGAAGTGGTAAATTAACATAGTTTTTTTACCCAAAACTATGACATCCCCCCTCGCCAAATGCCCATAATAATAAAAATTGTTGAAAATAATAAATTATTTTCATTAAAAAAAATAAATTAATAATAATATAAAAAATTAAAATAATAAATCAGATTTTAATTAAATTTAATTTATTAAATTACACATGTGGCGCTGACGTGGCCAATGCACATTAACAAGCAATGTCGCTAGCCACATTGGACAAAATTGGACAGAAGTCTCACTTTACAACACTGTGAATAGTTTGAAGAGAATTTTTAATAACCCAAAAAAACTAGGGAGCACGATAGTGTATAGATCATAATTCGGGGGGAATCATAAATAACCTATTTATTAATTTACAATTTTATTATAATCATACTTTTTTACTCCAATTCATAAAACGTTATTTTTTTATTTGTTTAATTTTTAAAATTCATTATCTTTGAGGAAAAAAATTGAAGCATAATCAATTAAACAAGAAATTTGTTGATCGTCTTTTTTGCTATCAACTAATTAAACCAAAGCTTAAAGAAATGCAATAAATAAGGATTTACGTGGTTCATGTTATCAATTAGCCCTAGTCGATGAAGTGATTGCATCAGGTTTTGAGGAACTTGAGGAGTCAAGCTTTTATGGAGTTTCAAACAACGTTTTTGCAATGCACTGAATATCAAAAGTCAGGGATCCCTTACAATGGGAGCCCTAGCCCTATTTATAGAAGGCCAAGGGTGATTAATTCTCATAATAAGGGTTTATTACAAAACATTCCCCATTAATTGGGGTATAAACTCTAATAAATACAACCTATTGTAATTAAGACTGTAGTAGGCCTGTACGTATCACACGAGGCCCATTTATGAGGTTTCAACCCACCACTTTTTGAGGTGACACACCCCTGACAGTGTCAGGGGGTAGTCACACATTTCCCCATGTCAGGCAACACAATGGGACATGCTGCTTGTAGCCTGTATGGATTCGACACAACTACTAGTGAGAACAATAATTTTGTCAGACGGCTGCTTGTGGTCCAAGGTGTTATAGATAATAAAATTGTCTCAATGGAAAAAAGTAAGACTATTACAAGTCTAAGCAAGAGAATGCAAATGACAAGATGATGATTAAATAAGTTTACAACTCTATTGCAAAAATACAAGTCAATATAGAAATGAGAAGATAAAGAGCTAGAGTAGAAGAAATAACATCTCTATGAAAAAAATTACAAATAAACTAGAAGTAGTAAAACAAAAGATGTGGAAAAAGATATAACTAAATGTAAAGAGGAAATAGAAGAAAGATGACAAAAGAACAATAGAAGAAATAATAAAGAACAAGAACAAGAAATAAAGTTCTCTCACTCACACAACCAATATGTAGAGTAGTGGGGATCACCAACTTGAACAAAAATGTTTACAACCTTTGTCCAAAAGCTTATTTCCCCTATCTCAAGCACTAAGGAAACTCTCACAAATGGAAATAGCTCTCTGGAATAATAAAGTATCTATGGTGAATTTCTAGCCAAGTGCTTTAGTGGAGAAAAATAGCATGTCTTACAAGTGAGCAATATGCTTCTATTTATAGAGTTTTGAGACACCCTTTGAATTTCAAATTCCACCAACCCCGTGGTCGTTACCAATGTTTAATTTGATGTTTTTGGAATTAAAAATGAGATTTGAGAGTTACATGAGGTGTTAAAACTGTTCAAGATGGAAAAAATAAGTTGGAGTTGGCTGTCAGTGTCCTTTGCTGCGACCAAAGATGTTCCTAGTCGCGACCACTGGCCTCTGTCCCCCAGGCCGCGGCCAGGGATAATCAGTGGCCACGGCCACATGCAATTTCAACCTCCAAAAATTCAGTTTTTACACAACGTTCCAAATTCTTTCCCAGATGATTTTGTAACCTCCATACACTTAATGAGAGTTAAAAACATGTCTCCATGAAATTCAAACACAAATGTGTAACTCTCAATTTACATTATTGGGTAATATTTTTTGGAGTTACAAATTTGTAACTTATTTTGTAACTCCAAAATATGTTAGATTTGGGCACACACATGTGTCCAATTTTGTAATTCTCAATAATATGTTACAAGTTGTGACAAATCTCATTTGTGTGACAAATCACATTTTGTCACATTATTTAATCTAACATTATATTATATGAAATAATATAACACAAGGTCGTTGTGCATGACACCTAACACAATGCTCCAGGGGTGGAGAACACTCCTCGTAGACTTGGAGGACTTGAAAGGAGATGACGGAGGAAATCAGGAACGATCCCTAAGGCGTGGTCTGCCTCAGGATACCCTTCTCTGGGGGTGGAGCATAACCACTACGAATAGCCTATGGTCCGAGTAGGTGGTGTGAGTCCCACATGTGCTCTCAGGGCTTGGGAAGCCTAATTAATCTCTAATGATGGCCACGCGTCAATAGGTGAAAACACGGACAACAAAATTTATTGTACATGCAAATAAAACAAAACCAAAATAGTTCAAATAAAATACTATTAAAGTTACTATTGTATATGTTTTTTTATTTTTTAATATTTAAATAAAAAGAAGTAAAAAATATTTAAATAAAAAAGGAAAAAAGAAGTAAAAAATATATAATAATTTTTAAATTATTATTTAAAAAAAATTAATTTTTAATTGAATTATACCCGTGGCACTAACATGATTCTCACGTCAGTGCCCAAATTGTCAAATCAACTTTTTATTAGCCATGTCATCCGAAAACTAACGGAAGTCCCATAATTCAGTAACCTGCATAATTCGGGGGAAATTTTTAACAACGTGCAAAGTTTGGGGGTACGATTTGCAAGTAGTAATAATTCGGAGGAAAAAATCTTATTTATTCTTCGAACTATAATAAGAACATTATATAAAATAAGAGAATTAGTATTTCATAAAATAATTTCACAATGTAAATTTTTTAATCCGTTTATGTTTATGTTTTCTTTTTCACTGACGACAACTTATTATTTCTAAGAAATTAATTAAAAGTGTGATTTATACTAAATGGAAGATTGTGAAATTGGAAAGCTTGGCCCATCTTCTTGAACATGAGAAAATGACTTTATACATAGATAGATGTTGAGAGTTAGAAATTGTATACAACTGAGAGTTGTTACAATTATAACAAACTGTATCAACTATCTATGACAGTACATATAATAACGATTCCTAACTAACTTTCTAACTCATCTTTTAACAGCCCTCAAGTTGCACGCAGGGATATACCAAGTGATAACTTGTCCCTAAGATAGGCAAACTGAGAAATGGTGAGTAGCTTAGTAAATAAATCTGCTACTCGATGATGCTCGGTGGGAACGTGCCGTATGTTAAATTGTTTGGCCAAAACTCTCTCTGACAAAATGAAGATCAAACTCTATATGTTTTGTACGAGCATGCTACACCTAATTTGAAAATAAAAAGGCAGCACTGAGATTATCACACGTAACACTGGCTGATTGGAAAACCAATTTCTTTGAAAAGAGATTGAACCAAATTATTTCTGAAATTGCTAAACCAAGTGATTAATGCCACCAAATCCAATACATATTTCTTTGTTTTATATTATTTTTACAATTAATATCGAATTTCACATATTACATTATTGCCGTGGCTTATTTCTTTGAGTGAATTGCACACTTAGTTTCCTTTGTTTTTTCTTGAGAAGGAGCAGCAACAAGTAGAGAAGTAGTAATGTATTTTGTTTGATGATAGAAGCGTTCTGTATTTTGTTTTTTGTGTGAATACAGAAAGGTTGTCATCTTTTCAGTACTGTTACCACTGATGAGTATGGGTCCCGCTGAGTAGAAAAATAATAAAATAAATTATTTTAGATACCACATTGCTATCTTTAAAAATTGGTGTGCATTAATTCACCATTTAGCCTTTTCCATTAAAAACATGTCGTCAGATTTAAAAGGGAAATTTGAAGATATATAATCCTATTATTTGAAAATGATATTATTCCAAAAATATAGTTAAATTGTTGCAAATATAACAGGGAAGATTTTTTTTAACTATAAAAATATCTTCTATTTACATATTTTTATACGATCTCAACACTTCCACTCCACCATATTAGATATAAAATTTACAAACTTGATTTTGGGAGTCAAAATTAATGCAAAACTAATATCTGAAATTCCGTTTTTAGTAATTACCAAATAAATTAAACCAAGTAAATTAATTAAAGTGCGGAATGGTAATTAACTGTTTACACAGATTACATACCAAATTTGTCATGACAGAAACTGAACACAATAAAAGACAGTGCAAAACAATAAAGAATACAACGAATTTTTACAAGGTTCAGAACCCTTTCGGATAACCTACTCCTTGGGGCCATGCCCAGAGAATAAAACCAATTAATAAAGAATCACAAGTACAAAAACATTGACTTAAACAAAACAAGACTCCCTCTTGAGATTTGTCGCAACTTGTTGTACTTCTCTTCACTAATCTGATCTTGATTGAAACGCTTAACCACTTGAACTCCCTTCAATGGCCAGCGAGTGCTTGCATCCTCCCGATGCAAGGCTTGTAAAAAATCTTCCCCCGAAGACTATAAATGTTGTGTTCAAATTACAATGTGTATTCACTCATGAATATGGTATAAACTCACCACTAAAAACTAAACACACATAATTCTACAAGATCACGTGAATACTTATGATATTTAATACAAAGATGAACTCTCACAAATATTACAGTAAAGCTCACGAATAATGCACCAAAGAGTTCACTTTTCTCACTGCCTTTAGAACCCTATTTATAGAGTCTTTTTCGTGCTCACAAAGGCAGAGAAAGAATTCCTTTAATAAAGGCAAGAATCACAGTAGATATTCTTGATTGATGAAGAGTTGCCTTTTTTAGAAAATGCTGATCCGACATATGTGGTATCGGTGGGGACAGCTCAGACCTGTGTTGGATAAAAAACAAGCTAAAAAAGGAAACAATAATTAATGACATTAAGAACCAGTTTCCTGATTGCAATCCTTGAGCTGCACGGAAAAATATATAAGCAAATATTCCAAAAACAACTTTGGGTAAGTACCGAATATTTGCAATATACTTTTTCCTTTTATAAACAAAATGAGACAATAAGGGAAACCAAAATTCACAAAAAAGGAAACCAAATATTTCTGAAAATTATAATAAGGGAAACCAAACATTTCCGAAAAGTATAATAAAGGGAAACAAACATTTCTGAATATTATAATAAATGGAAACAACTAAATCCACCAATTTATCTTTTAAGAAAAATATATTTCTATAAAAATGCAAATTATAGGATTTTACAATCTCCCCCTTTGGCAATTTTATAGACAAGGAATATCTATTTTTAAAAGATCCCTACAAAACACAAGTAAGTGCTAAAAAAACATAAGAGTCACAAAATGATCAAAAAATGACTCCCCCTGCGATAGATAACCAAAGTACTGTTAACAAAAACCAATATGAAATAGCAGGTCATCAAAGTACCAAAATAGAGTTACTCTCTCCCCCTCATTGTCTGAAAAAATGCCAAAGAACAAGTAAATGAAACCAAAAGAAAGACACATTAAGTGTTCTTTTACAACTAACAAAAGAAAAATAGATCAAAGGTACTGGGAGCATAATGGGGCAGGAGAGTTTGATGCAAGGAGAATGGCCAATGACGCGAGAATGTTGCGCTGAGTCTCCTCCATTTGAGAGAACCGATCAGAAAGACTTTGAATCCCTGTCTGGATAGCAGCAAGATCTGTTGGGACAACAGGTGAGTCGGACACAACATTGCCAGAAGCAGGACCAGCAAGATTAATTCCTTTGACTTTCCGAGATGTGGATGGAGGATGATCATCTTTGACTGTATAGGTGGGACCAACCAAGGGAGAAGTCAAGGTCTCATGAGACTTCTTCAGAGGACGTTGAGAGTCCAATAGTTTGTAAATGACCTGTGGAAACATCAAGTGTTGCCCCTTACGTTTGGCACCACTTAGAGACATGATTTGGTCAAAAATAACTGCTCCAAGATCTATGGCGACTCCAGTACCAATTTTGAACAACAGGAAGGCCATATCTTGAGTGATGGTAGAGGAATGTGTGGTAGGCATCCAATTAAACATAGTAAATTTAAAAAGAGCACCATAATAATGAGTGAGATCTGTGACTCGAAGAGAGGTGCTCGGTTCCCACACCATAGCCTGACCAACTAGTTCAGACAAAACTTGGTCCTTTGCAAATTCAATAGAATCATCAATCTCCACAGGGACGAGATTGAGAGCCTTAGCAATTTCGGATGGGCTAAAATTATACCAATGACCCCTAACATAAACTTTATGGAACATAAAATAAGATTGGTCTAATAACTCATCATTCAAATTTGCATAAAATTCTTTAACAACACGAGGCACAAACCCATCAAACCCAGACAAGGATCACAACCAACCTCTTTCCTCTAAAGTAAGCAATACCCCAAAAAACACGATGAGGAGCAAAAAGAAAGTTGCGCTCACTAATAAAATGACGATGGTCATAAAATTGCATGTTCTTCTCATTATCATTAAAACAGAATGTAAGAGAATGGGCTTTGAAAGAACCTGAGGTACAGACAGGAGCACCTTTTTGCTTCGCAAGTTTGGAAGACAATTCGGGAAAAGCCAATGGAGTGGTGCCTTTTGGGTCAGATGCAACAGGAGAGGCTTCAGATGGGTCTTCTTCAGATTCAGACTCCTCAGCCAAATCATCAAGAGGGACTTTAGGATTTGGCTCAGTCAAAGAAGGATCTAACTCAGGCTGAGAGTTTTCAGTCTCGGGAGAGACATCCTCCGATGAGGTGCATGGAGGAGGATTGATTTTGGCCTTTAATTTAAAACGAGATAAAGGTGATGAATCAGAGATGGAGCTGGTACCTTTAGATTGAGTCACTTTGGCCTTCTTCACTTTCTTCGTTCCACCAGCTTTGGATTTACGTTTGCCCTTTGCCTTGGGTGTCAACACATCAGGTGAAAGCGAGGATTCTGAATCATGATCAGATGGATCAGACAAAGCTTCAGTGGAAATAGATTTGGACTGACTAGTTGCCAAGGCCAGTTTGGCTTTTATTTGGCCTTCAGGAGAGGCGAGTGAAACCGCCGAGGCTGGGATTGGCTCAGCATCCAAATTCGGGAACGTAACTCCTTTGCTAGAAGCACCAAGAACAGATGAACTTATAGGACTCGAAAGAGAAATAACCTTTTTTCTTGCTGTGGTTTTAGAGCGACAGCCTGGAGTAGGAGAGATAGCAGAGATTGATGCTGGGACCGAAGGAGTGGCAGTGGGAACAGATTCAGGAAGTGTCTCCTGTTAAGACTTCACGGACTTGGAAGATGAACCACGACCTCGAGTCTTCATGGCTGCTAAGAGAGAAACAAGTGAAACACACAAAGAAAGAAACCCTAAACACTTCGGTTATATGTGAGAGATTTAACAAGAAAACACTGATTATAAAACAACCAAAGGGACTCCGAATATATAAAGTATTCGGTACACAAATGAGGCAAGTTCAAAAATGGGTAACCGGATTTTAAGTGATAGATGCCAAAATATCTCCTTTTTAAAACAAATTCTTTCACACCTCAAAATTGGAAACTTTTTGAATATATTTTAGAATATATTGAGATAAAACAAATAAATTGCATCAATTAATTTTTCAAATCTTTTTTTTAAAGTACACGGTACAAACAGATTTTATTTTTCAAATTTTATTTTATTTTAATTTATTACAAAATTGCCGAAAATATGGTGTAAAATTGCCATACCATATGTGTCAATGTAAATGCCAAGTCTTGTTAAAAAGAAACAAGATAACCATATTTTTCACAAATTAGAGAAATGAGTTATAAATCAAATACTAAGAGACCATAATTCGAAAAATATACCAATCACAAAACATATTTGAATCAATTCATTATATGTATGAGTCTTACAACCATCTTACACAGTCTAGAACAAGCATATGTGTGTGCATGTGTAAGCAATTTGGCGTTTCTTTTTGGCCTTTTAGAGCTAGGGTCATTGCCCATATGTGGCGATTTTTAGCCTTTTTCAAATTGTAACCATAATGGAGGCTATAACTCTTATACTGATGGTAGCCCTTTACGCTGGTAGAGTATCTTCCAATATAATTGCTAATTACTTGGTACCAACTTACTTAGTGTCGGCTTTCACACATCAGTATAGGTAGCTCTTTTCCAAAATGGAGCCTGAAAAAGAAACTGGATTAGGAATGCTCATACAAAATTAATGATTTGATTAAATATAAATTGGATGGTCTATAATTTTTTCAAATATGTTTTTTTTTATTCCAACAAAGTATAGGACTTATAACGATCATTTTCTAAAATACAAAAAAAATATGCCCATCAAATTTCTTCCAATCAGGACAAGAGATTTACAAAAAAACACATATATGCAAGGCAAGATAATCAATTTATTGGAAATTTCAAATAAAACAAACCCCCAAGGATTTCCTGAGGGAATTAAATCTGACCGTGTCTAAGGCTTTAGTAAAGATATCTGCAATTTATTTGTTAGTCTCAACGTATTCTAAAATCAATGTTTTGTTTTCAACAAGTTCCCTAATAAAATGATGACGAATGTCAATATGTTTGGTGCGAGAGTGTTGAATAGGATTTTTGGAGATATTAATTGCACTTGTATCATTACAAAAAATAGTTAAAGTTTTAACATCAAACCCATAGTCTGCCAACATTTGTTTCATCCACAAAAGTTGAGTACAACAGCTTCCAGTAGCAATGTACTCAACTTCGGCTGTTGACAAGGAGATGGAGTTTTGTTTTTTACTATGCCAGGAGACCAAATTGTTTCCTAAGTAAAAACAACCACCACTTGTGCTTTTTCGATCATCAGTGTTTCCTGCCCAATCTGCATCACCATAACACACAAGGTTAGAATTTGTTTCTTTGGAGTACCAAATGCCTAAATCAAGAGTATTATTGATGTAATGAATAATTCTTTTTGCAGCAGTCACATGAGACTCCATGAGGTTTCCTTGGAAACGAGCACACACTCCAACACTGTAGCTTATGTCAGGGCGACTTGCAGTTAAGTAAAGGAGACTTCCAATCATACTCCTGTAAAGAGTTGGATCAACTTTCTTCCCATTTTCATCTTTAGACAATTTGACCGTAGTACCCATGGGAGTTTTAGCAGGTTTAGATGCATCGAGTCCAAATCTTTTCACTAGACTTATTGCATACTTGCTTTGTGAAATGAAAATTCCTTCATCAGGCTGCTTCACTTGAAGTCCTAGGAAGAAATTGAGTTCTCCTACCATGCTCATCTCAAACTCTTCCTGCATTTGTTTTACAAATTCCTGCACTAGAGAATCATTAGTAGAACCGAACACTATATCATCAACATAGATTTGTGCTATCATAATATTTTAATCAACATTTTTGATATACAGTGTTTTGTCTACTCCCCCTCTCTTGTACCCCTTTGAGACCAAAAATTGAGTTAGTCTCTCATACCAAGCCCGTGGGGCTTGTTTCAGCCCATACAAAGCTTTTTGTAATTTAAAAACATGATTAGGATTGTAAGGATCCTCAAACCCTTTGGGCTATTCTACACAAGCTTCCTCATTCAAAAATCCATTTAAAAAGGCGGATTTTACATCCATTTGGAACAATTTAAAACCAAGGACACATGAAATAGCTAGTAATAATCTTATGGATTCAAGTCTTGCAACAGGGGCAAATGTCTCAACAAAATCAATTCCTTCAACTTAAGTGTACCCCTGTGCAACTAGTCTAGCTTTATTTCTTATTATGGTCCCAAATTCATCAGTTTTATTTTTAAATATCCACTTTGTACCTATAACATTGGTATGACTTGGCCTAGGGGCAAGAATCCATACCTCATTCCTTGTGAATTGATCTAACTCCTTTTGCATAGCATTGATCCATGATTCATCATTTAAGGCCTCCTTCACATTTTTAGGTTCCAAAGTGGAAGTAAAACAAACAAATTGAACCAAATTTACATACCTCTTTCGAGTGACCATACTCTCTTCAAGATTTCCCAAAATAAGGTCAGAAGGGTGGTTCTTTTTTACTCTGGTTGATGGTTCTTTTTGAATTGATTCAGAGGAAGTAACTGGATTTTCTTTTTCTGTTTGCCCAGTTGTTGTTTCGACAGAATTGGCATTTGATACGTCAGCAGTGACTGTTGTCCCCTCTGAAGGCTGTGCTGTCGGATCCGCCATTTCTTTATGATGTTGAACATCAATGAGCCTGTCAATTTCCTCCTCATGGGAGTACTCAGAAAAATATTTTAAATCATCTACAACCACATTAGCTGATTTCATAATAGTTTGGGTTCTCATATTATAGACACGATAAGCCCTACTATTAGTGGAATAACCAAGAAAAACTCTCATATCACTCTTGGCATCAAATTTGCCTAGATTCTCACGTTCTCTAAGAATATAGCATAGACACCCAAAAACATGAAAGTAGTTAACATTGGGTTTTCTACCTTTCCAGATTTTATAAGGACTTTTGTTTGTACCTGGACGTAGAAAAACACGATTAATTGTGTAACAAGCTGTATTAATAGCTTCTGCCCACAATTTCTTTGTGAGTTTTTTGCTGTTAAGCATAACTCTAGCCATTTCCTGCAATGTACGATTTTTCCGTTCTACTATCCCATTTTGTTAAGGGGTTTTGGGAGCAGTAAATTCATGCAAAATTCCAAACGATTTACAATATTCATCATAAACAGAATTTTCAAACTCCTTACCATGATCACTCCTTATTCGTACAATCTTTCCAATGTTACAATTTTTTTCAACTCTCAATCTTGTACATAGAGTTTGAAAAGCTTCAAATGTATCTGATTTTTCTCTTAAGAAATCTACCCAATAGTAAATCTAGAAAAATCATCCACACAAACAAAAATGTATCTCTTACCATTAATACTTTCAACTTGTATAGGACCCATGAGATCCATATGCAATAATTCTAACACATTTGAAGTATTAATATCAGATAATGCTTTATGGGAAATTTTCAACTGTTTTCCCAATTGGCATGATTCACACTTACCAAGCGATTCTTTACCCAACTTGTGTATACCACGGATGAGACCTGCATTAGCAATCTTTTTCAAGTTTTTGAAATTTATATGACCAAGTTTTTCATGCCACAAGTCAGTAATATTAAAACTTGATGAAGATGCATGACATGTGAATTTTTGTGTGAGAGTGTAACAATTATCCAAAGAACGGGAACCTTTGAGAACAATATCACCATTTTGATTTAAAACATTACACTCATCATGTGAAAAATTAACATAAAAACCTTGGTCACAAATTTGATTTATGCTAATTAAGTTGGCTTTCAGCCCATCAACAAGAAGCACATTTTTCAGTTTCAGTAACCCTTCAATGTTTAGAGTACCTTTACCTAAAATATTTCCTGTCATTCCATCCCCAAAAGTTACTACTCCACACTTCAAGGATTTGAAGTTGGTAAGTATGTTGGCATTACCTATCATATGTCTTGAACAACTGCTATCAAAGTACCATGAACTAGATGCATGCATTTTGTGACAGGTAAAAGTAGCCAAGCAAACAGAGTTAACTTTCTTGACCCATACTGTTTTTGTTTTTGAATTTCTTTTGGTCAAGAATTGATTCATACTACCAAAGTGTTTATCATAATTCTTTTTGAACAAGTTTAACAGAGAAAAACACTTAGGTCTTATGTGTCCTTTCATCCCACAAAAATGACAAACTGGTACAAAATGTTCAATGTTTCTTTTTGGAGAAATTTTCTTTAGCTGTAGATCTGTTGTAACAAATGACAACTTTGTCCTCTCAGCAGTGTGACTTGTTCTTGCAACACGGTTAGTTGACACAACAGACGGATAATTCATAGATTTTACAAAACCCGTTTTTCTTGAGGACTCAGATCCATTAGATCCTAATCCACTGTAGTCACCAACCTTTTTTCCTACAGAAAGAATATCATCCAAAATTCCAGATCTAGGATTAAGCATTTTGACACCTTTTTGCAAAAACTCAATTTCTTTATTCAAAGAAATAATTTCATCATTTTTGGAAGCAATAATTATCTCAAGTTTTTCAATTTTTTCAACAAATTTTTTATTATTGCCAGCCATTAGACGATTCTCAGAACACACTTTCAGCCATTGATCATACATTATTTTATAAGACTCTTTCAATGACTCCTCATCTAAGTCAGAATCATCAGAATCACTGTCAGAATTCTCATTATTCTGAACAGAATTATTAAGGCATAATACATCCTTGTAATCGACTGAAGAAAAAACAATACCTTTGTGAACAGAGGTTAAGGCAACACTATTTTCCTCCTCATCACTCTGTTCAGAGTCTTGATCATGTTAGGAAAAAATTGTTTTGCCTCAATGGAAATGATTATAATATTACAACTCTATGCAATAATATTACAAGTAAATATAGATTGATTAAATAAAGTGTTACAACTCTATAACTGAAAATACAAATAAGATTAGAGAAAGAAGAAGAAGAGGATTGAAATAGAAAATACAACTCTTGACAAAAAGATACAAATAAACTTGAGGTAATAAAAAGAAAGATGTAGATGAGATTACAACTCTTAAGCAAAGATACAAGTAAATATAACAAAAAATGATATGAAGAAAAAAAATAGAAGAAAATAAGAACAAGAACAAAATAATAAGATACTCTCACTCACACAACCAAAGTGAAGAGTGTTAGGGATCACCAACTTGAACAAGGTTTGAAACCTTTGTCCAAAAGCTTATTTCCCCCTAACTCAAGCACTAAGGGATCTCACTCAGATTTTGGAAATGCTTTCTGGAATTATCAAGCCTCAAGGTGTTTCTAGCCAAGTGCTCTAGTGGATAGAAAATGGTGTGTCTTACAAGTGAGCATTAGGCTCCTATTTATAGAGTTTAGAGACACCCTTTGAATTTCAAATTCCACCAACCCCCATGGCTGTTACCAATGATTAATTGGGTGTTTTATGGAATTAAAATAGAGATTTGGGAGTTACTTGGTTGTTGGAATCGTTCAAAATTGGATAAAACCGAAATTGTATGAAGCTGTCAGCCATTAGGGCCACGGCGCATGTTCCAGGCGCCGCGGCCCTCAGTCAATTTCAGCAACAATTTTTTTTAGTTTTTTCCAAAACGTTCCAATTTATTCCCACTTGATTTTGTAACTTCCATACACAATATGTGAGTTAAAATCACATCTCTATTAGCCATTTCTCATATGGCTTTAAGAAATTCATCTCAATATTGTGTAACAACAAATCTACACAATAATGGGTGATATTTTAGGAGTTACAAATTTGTGATGAATTTGTAACACCAAATATGTTACATGTTTGGATATTTCACATATATCCAAATAATGTATGTAATGCCTCGGATTCCCTATTATGGTTAATGGCTGGATTAGTAGGCCGGGAGGGCCATAATTGTTTAATTATGCCATTAAATGTGTTTATGCATGTTTATGAGAATTATATTATAATATGATGTTAAATGCATGTTTGTAAGTCCACATTTGTTTACAGGGGTATTATGGTAATTTGGCCCGTTGAGGGTATAATTGAATATTTGTTGTATGTTAATGATATATTGTGAGACCACATTATAATGTGGATTGGTTTGAGTATTCCGACATGAGACGATCGTTAAACGTGATTATCAGTTTGGTCATAACAGGTTTGAGCTCGGGGCTCGGGGTGAGTCTCGGGGTGATATTAAAGGTTATAGCGTTACCGGGGATTTTAGGGTAACGGGTTATGAAATATTGGCGTTTGAGGATTTTGAGGTTAGCGGGAATTGGGAAGCGTTAATTATGATTAACGGGTTAAGCTAAAAGTACCAATTTTGCCCTTGGGTTGGTTTAAGAGGCTTGAAATGGTATAGGGGCATTTTGGTCATTTTAGTGAGGATTTATATAAGTTTTAGTGGCTGAAGGTTGTAGAACAAACAGAGTAAAAAACAGAGTTTGCCTCTTCCATTCCCGTACATCCTCCTTGCTCCATCTCCTTCATTGCTTCTTTGAGAGTTTTATGTTCTTGGTGATAATTCAAGCTAGAGGAACTCAAGGCTGGGTTGGAGCACTTGTGTTAGCCTGTGTGGGAGGTTTAAAGCTAGTCTCAAGGTGAGTTTTGGCCATTAATTTCAGTTAGTACTCTGTTTTCGTTTTGGTTTTTAACTCATGGATTTTGATGTGGGGAGTGAGGATTAAAGGGAGTTTTTGGTGTTAGTTGATTGGGTTTTGGTGAGGAGGTGTTATAGGTAAGGTTTGAGGGTTTAATTACATGTTTGGAGGAGGTTCTATGATGATTTGAAGGTCTGGTTTGAGAGGGAAAACGCAGGGATTGAAAACTGGTTCGTGTTGGGCATTCTTGCTTTTCTGGGCTAGGTGCCGCGGCAAGGCTTTTGCGTGCCGCGGCCCAGGTGCGTCTGGCAGATGAGGTTAAGGGGCGTGCCCGCGGCCCAAGAGGCCAAATTTGCTAGAAAATGGTTTTTAGCTTAGGGATTCAAACCATAGGCCTCGAGGTTGGACCTAGTACCCGGTTGGGTAGTATTTGAGGTCTCGGGGGCTGGGATTTGGTTTGGGGAACCCTCAGTTATCATTTTTATTGATGAATCCTATATTTTGGTTATGACCAGGTGACCGTCGAGGAATTTAAAGGTTGATCGTTCTCAGGGGTCGTTCATATAATAATTCCCACTCGAACCAGAGGTAAGAAAACAATGTATGAATACAGTTGCACCCTGTATAGGTATGTGACATGCATGGTTTGATATTAAGGCATGTTGGTTGATATATGTGGACATGGATTGCATATTAAATGCTATTGAACGTTGTTTACCTGTTTGAGACACTGACTAGTCAGGGACCGACTCTAAAGTCGAGATTTATGCATTGAATGACTCTATAGCATTAATGCCAGACCGACCCTAGGGTCGAGAGACTTATAAGTGCTTGCCTGGCTTACAACCAGATGATTATAGCCAAGGTACATGACCCCGGTGACTGTTTGTCACATGGCTAAGGGACGTTGTCCATAGTTTCGACTCCAGAGTCGTGAGGAAGGTTATGTTGGTGACTAATCACCTTGCGCCTGTCCTAAACGAACTTATAAACGAATCACTATTCAGTTAAGCCCTGGTGACCCTATCGTCACATGGCAAGAGGGAGCGATGCCCATTACTGTGACTTTTAGCCATTGTCACCTATTTGTTGGACTGATAGTCCTAGATGGTTATTATGATCGTTGATGATATTATATCATGCTTTGTTATGTTTTCTTGCTGGGCCTCGGCTCATGGGTGCTACGTGGTGCAGGTAAAGGAAAGGAAAAGCTTGGCCAACCCTGAGTGGAGAGCTTGGGCGATGTGATGTACATACAGGGCCGCTTGACTGCCACTGTCAAGGAGTTCTCAGAGGGACTAGGGGTTTTCCCTATTTTTGCCGCTTAGGCCGGCGGGGATTGTATATTTGGAACTGTAGCAACTCTTTTGTAACTTGAACTACTTGTAAACATTTTAAAAAGGCTCATGAGCAGTTTATTTACTTAATGAAAATTGCCCTTTCCTTTTTACTGGTTTTACACCTTAACCTATTAATGACACCTAGATCACGTTTTAACCAAAGGACTCGGGTAGCGGGTCAAATTTCCGGTTCACCGTTCACCGTAACTGTTCTGGGGTAGCCAGGGCGTTACAATGTAACTCTCTATTATATGTTACAATATGTGACACTCTATGTCACATTTATTTAATCTAAAACATTATATTATAAAATTATATAATATTACATTATATTATAAAATAATATAACAGATCACTCCATGTGGATGTCATGACTTTCTTTTTCTATAAAGTATTTGCACACTCAGATTGAATGTGTCCAAATCCTTCACATTCCCTGCACTGAATACCCTTTTTATTAGTCTCAAAGGGTTTATAAAAATTACCTTTTGGGTTTTTGCATATGGCCTTTTTGTTTCCCAATTTCTTTATGTATTTTCGTCAACAGAGCCATCTCATCATCCTCATCATCCGAGCTTTCCTTCTTTTCTTTAGAGGATTTCAAGGCAATAGATTTTTCCTTGATTTCCTCTGTCTTACCTTTTTGTCTAATTTGTTGGTTTAGTTCAAAAGTTCGAAGTGAACCCATCAGTTCCTCTACTTTTATTTTGTCCAGATCTTTTGCTTCTTCAATTGCAGTTAGCTTTGTCTGAAACTTGTCAGGGAGAACTCTAACAATTTTTCGAACCAAAACATTCTCTTCAAGTTTTTCACCAAGAGAAAAATATTCGTTAGCAATATCTGACAATTTCTCATAAAATTCAGTAAGGGTTTCATTTTCATTCATTTTCAAATTTTCAAATTTTGTTGTGAGCATAACAAGCCTAGAACGCTTGACATCAACAATTCCTTCAAATTGAGTTTGAAGAATTTGCCAAGCATCTTTGGCCGAAACACATGAAGAAATCAATTTAATGTAACCTTCACCAACACCATTAAAAATAACATGTAATGCTTTATTGTAACTGGACAGTTTATCTTCAGCATCAGTCCATTCAAGTTCAGATTTTACCTTAGTTATATCATCGCTTTCTGCTGGAGGAGTCCAACCACTTAAAATAGCTCTCCAAGCCTTTTCATCTTGAGATTTGATAAAGGCTCTCATTCTAACTTTCCAATATGGATAGTTTGAATCGTTGAGTAAAGGGGGGCGAGTTATGGAACCTCCTTCTGTGAAAAAAGACATTGCAAGAACAAGAACAACAAACGGAATAAACCAAGATCACCTCAGAAATGAGTGACCTGCTCTGATACCAATTGAAATTCCGTTTTTAGTAATTACCAAATATATTAAACCAAGTAAATTAATTAAAGTGCGGAATGGTAATTAACTGTTTACACAGATTACAGTTCTGTCGGGACAGAAACCAAACTTGTCATGACAGAAACTGAACACAATAAAAAGACACTGCAAAACAATAAAGAACACAACAAATTTTTACAAGGTTCAGAAACCCTTTCGGATAACCTACTCCTTGGGGCCACGCCCAGAGAATAAAACCAATTAATAAAGAATCACAAGTACAAAAACATTGACTTAAACAAAACAAGATTCCCTCTTGAGATTTGCCGCAACTTGTTGTACTTCTCTTCACTAATCTAATCTTGATTGAAACGCTCAACCACTTGAACTCCCTTCAATGGCCAGCGAGTGCTTGCATCCTCCCGATGCAAAGCTTGTAAAAAATCTTCTCCCGAAGACTATAAATGTTGTGTTCAAATTACAATGTGTATTCACTCATGAATATGGTATAAACTCACCACTAAAAACTAAACACACATAATTCTACAAGATCACGTGAATACTTATGATCTTGAATACAAAGAGGAACTCTCACAAATATTACAGTAAAGCTTACGAATAATGCACCAAAGAGTTCACTTTTCTCACTACCTTTAGAGCCCTACTTATAGAGTCTTTTTCGTGCTCACAAAGGCAGAGAAAGAATTCCTTTAATAAAGGCAAGAATCACAGTAGATATTCTTGATTGATGAAGAGTTGCATTTTTTAGAAAATGCTGATCCGACAGATGTGATATCGGCGGGGACAGCTCAGACCTGTGTTGGATAAAAAACAAGCTAAAAAAGGAAACAATAATTAATGACATTAAGAACCAGTTTCCTGATTGCAATCCTTGAGCTGCACGAAAAATATATAAGCAAATATTCCAAAAACAACTTTGGGTAAGTATCGAATATTTGCAATGTACTTTTTCATTTTATAAACAAAATGAGACAATAAGGGAAACCAAAATTCACAAAAAAGGAAATCAAATATTTCTGAAAATTATAATAAGGGAAACCAAACATTTCCGAAAAGTATAATAAAGGGAAACACACATTTCCGAATGTTATAATAAATGGAAACAACTAAATCCACCAATTTATCTTTTAAGAAAAAGATATTTCTATAAAAATGCAAATTATAAGATTTTACAATATCAAAACAATTTCAAAGTAGAAATAGATGCAAATCATTGGATTTTGCATAAAATTTGATAAAACGATTCTCTTGAGACATAAATTTTCACTCTACTGTCCATTAGTTGTGATTTTAATTTTTAATTTTGGTATTTTCAAGTTACACACCCCAAACATGTGTGTGCATGGCCACTCATTTTTTTTCATCATGGCCTGCCGTGCTTGTGTCTCCTAAGCATAGTTTAGACTGGTACCGGAAAATATCTTAATTTTTCTTTTTAATATTATATATTATCGAATATGTCTTTTAGTAAATTACTTTGTTCTAAATATTTTAATATTATGATATATGCATATTAATTTTATTTAATTAGTTTTTATTTTAAAGTTATTTTGAATTTTTTATTTTTTCATGAGTTGTTGAATGATATATCATACCACAAAATATATATATATTGAGTTAAAAATATAAAAACTAAATATCATGAAAAAATTGATATACCATACTACAACAAATATATACACTAGTTGAAAAATAATATACCAACAATTCATAAAAAAATTTAAAAAATCAATATAACTTCTTGATACTATTAATTTTGGTCATTTACTGTAGTTTATCCGAAAGTGTATTGTAAAATTAAGCCAAAACACAATACCAAAACAATATATATTCCAATTTTTATTATTTCTAAAAATCACATTTAAGTATAATTTTGTGGTGATGAATGCTACATATATATTCTTCGTTTCGATACTTTATTATAATCTTGGAATACAACAACTTTATAATATTTATTATTTCTTCAATTTATGAAATTATTCATCCTCAAAAAAAATTAATTTTAAATTATTCTATGGAAGTTATTCTACGGAAGGCTTAAAAGCCTTTAAACTCCTGTCATAAAGATACGTGTCACGTTTTTTTGAGTAATTGCTTGCACATTTGCACACACAGGCCGCTTCCTACGCCTCTTTCTTGGGACGCAAGCATCAAAACCATTCTTCTTTTCCAACCAAAATCCACACTCATATCTGTTTCACCATCAATTCTCTCACTTTCTCATCCTCTCTTTCGTGAAACCCTCCCCAATTGCCAAGCCCTCAATCCTTTGAGTCAAGAGAAAAATTCTGCAGCAACAAGTAAGGACGAACGAAATTTATTTTTCTCTTTAAAATTCAGCATCTAGTTTTACATGAATCAAAGCAAATTACTTGATCACTGACTTTATTTTCGTTTCTTTTGCTGTTTCTTGATACAGGCCACAATCCAATTTGTGTTGTTTTTAAGTTATGGCTGTAACGGGTTGGGAAAAGAATAGGGGTCGTCCGGCGAAAAAAAGAGTTAAATTGACACCAATGGCTGAGGATAGAATTTCGAAACTACCGAATACAGTTATCGGTCACATTCTGTCGTTTCTCCCCACGGAGGATGCTACTCAGACATGCCTCCTTTCAAAGCGTTGGAAACTCATGTGGCATCTTGTGCCCACACTTTCTTTCTCCGATACTAATTTTCATTGGTCATGGGATTTCTACAACTATGTGGAAAACTGTTTGGCACATCGAAAGAAGGGTATGTATTACATGGACGATTCAGTCATTACAAGTTTTAAGCTTGAGATGGGTTATTTCTATCAAACAAGCAATTCTGCCCTCCTAGATGAATGGTTAGCTTTTGCAGTTAAGAATAAAGTAAAGGAAATAAATCTTCGCTTGAATTTTTCTCCGGAGGATGGTTACTATTACTTGTTACCTAAAACAGTAGTCAACTCTATAGATCTGACTATTTTGGAGTTGGAGGGGTTAGATTTGGGTACTAGTTCAATTAAACTTCCTGCATTGAAAACTTTGTCACTGAAATTCTGTTACTTTGATGATTATGACTTGGGTGATGGGCTATTTAAGTTTTTGTTGGGTTGCCCTTCCCTTGAGAAATTGCTCATAGATTCGAGTCTCAACTTAAGTTCTGCTGATGATCAGCTTCGTTTACAAAGTTCAAGCCTCAAGTTTATAAAAATTGACAATTTAGAAAATGTAGTACCTCTTCAAGTTGAAGCCATAAATCTTGAGTCTTTGGAGCTAAGTGGATTTATCTTTAAAAACTCAAGTCTTTCTGCATGCAAGGCAATTAGGAATCTCTCCCTAACTTTTAATGATAATGACTGTATTGAGAACATGTCATCATTAGAGTATATTATTTCTAACCTTCCCCTACTTGAGAACTTGACTTTGAAGGACTACTATAAATTGAAGTTGGAGCAGTGTGAGCGTATTAAAATCTCGAATCAACAGTTGAAAAGTTTCAATTTAAAGAATGGGAATGCTAAATATGATCATGGAATGAATGTTATTATTGAATCAGCTCCAAAATTAACATCCTTTTGTTATGAAGGTAATATTAACTTTACCATAGCAATGGAGTCATCTCATTCATTGAATGGAATATTCTTGATCCGTAATCTACATGAGAACTACGACTCAAATTGGTTTAATAGTATAATGATTTTTCTTCTAAATCTCAATTGCTCTTGGAATATTGTAATTCTGCATGTGCACTCAGAAAAGGTATGTTCATTCCTTGTCTTCTTTTTTATTTCATTATTTCTCTTGTTTTATTATGTGGTTGTATTTCAAGTTTGTATTAATAGTCCATGTAACTGACTTTGATATGTTTATTCGTTTTCTTAAATCTATAAATACATGTAGGATCTCATCTTGTCAGATAATTTCAAAAGAATATGTCGTTCTCCCTTGCTTAATTGGAAGCATCTTAGAGTTAATACTACTTGTAAGCCAAAGAATATGTCAGACTTGAAAGATGCCTTGATGTGGATCTCACCCTCTTTAGAAACATTATCTATTAATGAAAAAGTCCTACTTTAGCTGTAAATGCTAATTGTATGAGCAGGTAGGGATGATCTTTTATTTTGTTTTGTTTGCTAGTGTTGCTACTTTAGTCCTTTTGAGATTGTATTTAATTACTTTATCAGTAAGTTGGTATGAATGAGTTTGACTACTTAGCATATAAGAATGTGATATTTTTCTTTTCTTGTATCTGCTTGTAAATGAGTAGATAGGATGCTATTATTAATATTATATAAAAATCTTTCATTCTTGCAATTTTCAAAAATCTACAAACTTGACCTCACATTGGTAGAACTGTTAATAAGATATATAGTTTAGCTGAACTCATCTAATTTGATGAATGGAAACTTCAAACTTCAAGTTCAACCTAGGTAGAGCTTCATATTTGCTATAATGATTATTCGTATTCAATATGAGCTAATGATTCTAGAGCTTCATATTTGCTATAATGATTATTTGTATTCAATATGAGCTATTGATTCTATGTCAGCATTGAAATTAAGTTGATGAAGTAAACTTAATGGTTAAGTTATCAAGTCAATAAACACATTTTCTATAAAATTATTTCAACCAAAAACGCTGAACGGAGATAAGAGAAGTCAGTAGACAGAAGATGAAGTCAGCTCCCTCTTTCTCTGTAAAAATATAGCAGTCAGCAGAATACCTCTTTCTTCTTAAAAAGCAGAAAAGATAAGGTAATTATTAGAAATGTAAACCTAACAGTAACATATGTTTTTCATGGCTGAACTGGTTTTAGACAATAACATGTCTTTCAAGGTGGTGAATCTATCAGCCTCCAAAAACCATGATTTTGTGTTTTCTATTCTAATTGATTGCACTTTCACTTTACTTGCCTAAGAAACTGTATTGACCGCTACTATGGATTTTCCCTCGCCTGTGCCTTCGACCGAGAGCCCATCTCAAAAGAGACCTTCTCAATCGAAAAAGAAAAAGGATTTGAATGACTCAATAGTTTAGGGATACAATGAATATCTGCTTGACAAAACTACTGCAATGGAAATAGATGCCAAAACCTCATAGGCTTCTTTTATTACAAAAGTACTTGAAAGAAATGCCTTTCTCCATATCTAAGGCCATTTGCATGGCCTCTAACTATCTCTCTCAGCTTGGGGATTCGGACCGAAACAAGTTTGAATTTGACTGTGACTGGAATTTGTTAAACCACTCTTCAATCTCTCGGCTTCCTTCTTCAGTACCTGATACTGACCTAAACGAGTAGGCATAATCAGTACTATATGAGAAAAGCAGTAACCATGTTGTCCACATGAGATGTAATTAAAGATTTGAGCAAGCTCTCCTCAACTGTTTGCTTATACGTATGTGAAAAACTTTCTACTACTATCTTTAGTGACATAAATGATACATAATACTGCCTCTTACTTAGGAAATTTTGCAGATCGTTCATAGAAATTAGTCGGATAACTAATTATGCGACATGTTATATAATGACAAGCGGATAACTAAATTAAGGTACTATTAGTTTTTGGCAAATTGAGAAGATATAGTATTCAATTCAAGCCGCTATTTATTAGTATCCAACTTTTTTAACAGTTATATTGCATGAAAATAAAACATCCCAAAATACAAGACATGTTTAAGTTTCTATTTCCATTGCTTGTCTTAGCTGTAGGTTGTTATATTGGTAGTATTCTGTTTATGCTCCTCACCTTTACAGAGCTTAGTACTTTTCTCTCTGTTTTACTCATCTCTGTAAAGCTCAAATTACAAGGCTGCTAGCTGCTTCGAGGGTACCCTTTGTGGCATAACCGAACCTTTGTTTCGTTTGGGTATTCTTGACTCTAAAGTTTAATTAGTTATGTCTTCCACGAACGCTTTTGGTTTATCAATACATATTACTTAGTATATTAGCAATATAAGATAAACATAGAATTGTTGATATTTGGGACTCCATTTCTTGTTGTGTACTCTCTCTTCTTTTGGTCCAAAGGTTTTTTTTTCTTAAAAACTTTAAACAGTCGCTCGCTTAACCTCTTGAAGTGGCCTTAAGTGACCTTTTAAGGTCATAAGGTAGTTGAATATTCGAGTTGGATGCAGATTTGTGAACCACGTTTATATAAAATAAAGGTGATAGAAAGTCTGCACAATTAACCATTTAGTCAATTTAATATATTCGACGTCGGAGTGAACCATTCCATCCTTGTTTATTAATTTTAAAAAAATACAAAACGAAGTTCGTTTATGAAACTAATTATGTAGATGTGACTACTAATAATACGAAGGGAGATTATACTGTAGGTTTAATTTCAATATAATAATGCTAGATACATACTTAAAATGTACACATATTTTACACACAATAATGTTTATGTAATTTACACATCATTGTTTGTAAAAATTGTGTACAATTTAAATGTGTTACAATGATTACTCATTTCAATAAACTAAATATATCATATTTTAGTTGATCTTTCTCAATAGATTTATCCACGTGTTTCCGTTGAAAAAAATTGAATTGTTACTAGCACACACTACGGAAAAACACTAAATTTGTTGTCCAACACAACAACTAAATCCCAAACACTAAATAGTTAGAGCTTTATATTTCCTAGAGACGTGGGTTGAGTTTTAGAGAACTTGAAGCTTCAATCAAGTTTTGCTTGTTAAACAGGTGTGGTAAATGATTGGAAACCCCTCTAGCTTGGTAAGTAGAGTAGTTAGTGCTTGCTATTTTCCACATTCAATTCAAGCATTTTGGTTGACAAGTAGCACTCTAAATCTTCTCTTGTGTGGAGAAGTTTGCTTTGGGGAAAGAGATGTGATTTTAAAGGGTGTTTGTTTTGAGTAGTTGAGTTGTTTTGGAAAGTGTTGAGGGACTTAGGATGGTAGTAATATTAAGCTTGTATATAAAATGATTCACTTTACCCTTAAAATATATGTAGACCACACAAATTATTAATTTTACCCTCTTAAAATTTAAACCAAATATAGAAAGAGATTTAGATTCTCATTCTCACATTAACTTTACCGCATAACCTCTAAGAGATTATAGATGGAAAACGGGAAATGGGAATGCTGTTAAAATTATTTATGATTCTTAGAATCCTAGACCACAAGTTTCAAAGCTTAAGTATTCTTCATAACTTTTTGTTATAGATTTTAAGGAGAAAAAAATGATGATTATTGGGATGCGGAACTCATAGAAAGGTTGTCCACCAATAAGAATATGTCTTTGATCACTTTTCGACCCAACGAAATAGAAAAGATTATTCTCAAGTAAGGATGTCAATTTAACCTACGGGGTATGGTCCCTACGTGTACTCATCCCCTAATGGAGTGGGAGCGTGGGACATAACCCCATTCCAAACTTGTCCAATTTACATTATAAATTTATTTTAATATAAATATTATTAAAAATATATAATATAATAAAATATATTTCCTAATTATACAATTTCATTTATTATTATTATTTTATCAATTTAAAGAAAAAAATAAAACTTTTTTATTAAATAGGTGCCTGATGGGGCTCTTGACCCTGAGATGGAGTGAGGATAGGGGCGTCATCTCCGACTCCGTCCTTCCCCATTTACATCCCTATTCTCAAGCGATTCAACCTCGAAAGTACCTTTTAATTCCAAAAAAACCTTACCATAGCAATCAAAGGATCTCGTGGCATGCCATTAGTAGCAAGGACACAACCAACCAATGACTTAGCACGCTTTCAAAACCTTTTGGAAGTAGGGAGGATGGATCGATGTCTTCATTAACAATATCATCTTCATCTAAAGCCAAAGATTCATACAACTCGACAAGCTCGTTGTTCATTGTTATAACATTGAAAAAGGTCAAAAAAATCAGTTCACTTCGGTGAGTCTCCCACCTAAGAGAGAGAAAGTAGGCTTACTTTATTTGCTGTTTCCTATAAGCAAAAAAAAAAAAAAAAGATTAAAGTTACTAATTGTTAAAAAAAATGCTCTAAAATACAAATAGGACATATACTCTTTTTTATAGTTCCTCTCATTTCTCTCTCTTAGTTTCTCCCATCTAGGACCCGAGCACACCACATTTCCTCACAAAAATACTCCATTGAACTCAACCCATCGTCGGTGATGATACTTGTTTTGGCTAGTTTTTTTGCTAATAAATAATTAAATAAAAGCTTAAAAAATGTAGAAAAAGACCGAAGGATTTACGTGGTTCAGGTTATTAATTAACTCTAGTCCACGAGTCACTTGTATTAAGATGAGAGAAGTTTGAAGGTTTCAAGCTTCTATGGAGTTTCAAGCGGTGTTTTGGCAATGCTCTGAGTACAAAAAGTCTAGGGATCATTTACAATGTGTGTCCTAGTCCTATTTATAGATGGTTGTGGGTAATTAATTTCCTAATGGGAATTTATTATAATTATTCTTCCTTAATCAGGTTTTAAATGAATAATAAATTATACATTCCAATAGTTAATATGTTGGTGGGCCCATGCTGATCATAGTGGGTCCAATTACGAGATTTTAGCCCACTACTTTTTGGGATAGCATGTCTCTGATAGTGTCAGGGGTAGCTACACGTTTTCCCATGTTAGGCGTCGTCGTGAGACATCTCGTTTGTCGTTTGTACAGACTTGACACCACAATTTGTGCAACAGTAAAATGTTAGACAGCTGCTTATGGTCCAAGGTTGTCGTGCTTGATACCTGACACTCTACTTCAGGCCTAGAGGAAGAATCTCGTAGGCCTGTAGGATTTGAATGGAAGAGAAGATCTGGAGGACATTATGGACGTAGATGTCGGGAAATAGCTTGCCAAGAGGACATACTTCTTTGGAGGTGGTGAACGATCAATAAAGGGCAAGGCTTTCCTTCCATGGAGCTCTAGGCGAGCTCTAAGAGTCTTAATTAATTTTTGTGATGACTTAATTACTCTTATGTATGTCACGTGTCACTTGGTGAAAACATAGACAATAAAAATATTAAATTATATGACATCCTACTTATTTAGAAGGAAAATAGACATCCCTCAAATAAAAATGAAAAGAAAAAATGAGTTCGTCCCAAAAGTTTAATTAGTTTTATTGGCAAATCGGTCTCCAAATTTTTTTTTGGCGAATTGGTCCTCCAATTGTTAGTGATCAACGATGAATGACTAATGCTACCAATAAATTAAAGTTGGGGGACCAATTTTCCAAAGAAACAAGTATGGAGACCAACTTGCCAAATTGTGTATGGTTGGAGTACCTACTAGTCTAGGGCTGACAATTCGTGTAAACATGTTGTATTCGTGTCGACACGATTATGACATGAAATGATTAAAGTAAATATAAACACGACACGATTATTAAACGTATAATAAACATGAACACACGATTATTTTAGCAGGTCACACGACACGATAACACGATTATGACACGATTAATGTGTTATAATACAACACGAAATTGACACAATTAATCATAACTAAAATTATGAAACATATGATAATTATTCGTGTTATCGTGTTGACACGCTTATGACACGACACGATTATAGTAAATACGAACACAACATGATTATTAAACGTGTCGAAAACTCAAACTCAAACACAAACAAAATACAATTATTTAACAATTTATTTTCATGTCGTGTCGTGACCCGAATTGCCACCTCTACCTACTATACAAATAATAAACCTTAACTTTATTGTCTAAATTTCTCAAGACATATCTTTTTCATACCACCAATTTTTTTTTTTAATGAAACTCCTTATAAATTGGTTTTTAACATGCCTTTATATTAAACAATAAGCTTATTAGATTGGAAGTTTATCATCCACCCCCACCAAATTGTATTTTTATGAGAAAGAAAAAAAATATAGCTTTGTAGTCCAAAAAAAAGTATAGTTTTTTCATACTATATTATAATCTTGCGACAGAAACAGTGTTTTATATTTTATTATTTCTTCAAATGATGAAATTATTTATGGAAGTTATATTTCAGGGAGGGCTAAACTATTTTTTCGGAAGGGTTTTTCTGAGTGATTGCAGAAGGCGCTTCCTATGCCTCTTTCTTGGGACGAGAGCAGCAAAATTATTCTTCTTCTTCAAGCAAAACCCACAATCATATCTGTTTCACCATCAATACTCTCAGTCTTTCTCTCTCTCATTCTCAGATTCTCATCCTCTCTTTCGTGAAACCCTCCCCACTTGCCAAGCCCTCAATCCTTTGAGTCTTCTCCATACATTCTCGTTGAAGAAGGAGAAAACTGCTGCAGCTACAAGTAATGGTTAACGAAAATTTATTTATGGAGTCTGTTTATTTTCTCTTTATACACTGTATACCCTTGGAACTCGTGACCCCATCAAAACTGAGCACCAACCCAAGAGCTCATCTTCAAAAGGCATGGCTCCTACTGTGTCCAATGAAGCTTCTTCTTCGTCCTTTACTCCTGAACAATGCCAGTAGCTGCTCACCTTCTTAGCCAATCAAATGAAATCTCGCCCCACTGAGACCACGCCATCTGCTTCACAAATTTGTGGAACAATTTCTAACTCCTCCTCTTAGTTAATTGACTCTGGGGCTAGTCACCATATTTGCAAGGCAAAGTCTATTTTCTTGTTTTGACACCACTATTTATCCCAAGTCTATTTTCATGCCAAATGGTCTAAGTGCTTCTGTGATTAAAGCTGGCACTACCAGACTTTCACCTTTCTCAATTTTATGTAATGTTCTTTTTGTCCCTACATTTACTGTCAATTTGATTTATGTTAGTGCTATTTACAAAGAATTGAATTGTACAGTTATATTTGATTTAAATAAATGCACAATCCAGGACAAAAATTGCCATTCTCTAATTGGGAGGGCTGAATATCTTGGCAATCTTTGCATCATGGCCTTTGCTTTTTTCGTTGCTGCGGTCACACCACATATTTGGCATAACACCCAGCATTACACATCATAGAATCTAATAATTGCTTGTTATCTTTAAGTGTTATTTACAATAGCGCATACACCTTGCATTATTTGTCATCTTGCTAGACAAAGAAATTTGGCTTTAATAATGTTTATGAATGTATTTTTGATCTCATTCACATAGAAATTTAGGGTCCTTTTAACAAAGAAACAAGAGAAGGATATAGATATTTTCTTACTATTATGGATGATCATTCTAGATTTACATGGTTGTTTTTACTCAAAGCCAAGCTATTGGAGGTGACAGACTGGTTGACAGCAGCTTTGGAAGAAAGGTGCGGCAAGGGAAATGTGGTCTTGCTACTTGCCTGGGTAGTTAGTTATCTTTGGAAAACAAAACCACTCAAGTTAGTTTTTATATTTATAAATATAGACCAAGTCTAATTGTGATTTCAGTACATCTTATGGCATAGTTTTGTTTCATGAATTTTCAGGGAACATATGCATCACATGTACAAGAGGCCATGGCACAAGGCCTTGTTCTTTTTGGAACAAGCATAGGAGTCGTCTAGGCTAGACTGGCCTATTGGAGCTGGAGAGGAAAATCCAACGGTAATTTATTTGAGAAGCATTCACTTCAATTGACATAGGTGTTTTCGTTGAAATATAATAATGATATTATACATACAAAAGCTATTTCATTATTAACTTTATAAATTTTACTGTCATTATTGAACAAAATGTACCTTATTTAAATGATGATGATTTGTTAATTTTCCCCAAGCTTGTCTAACTTCATACTGGGTTGAATTAGTATAGTATGTAACTCTACTTTTTTCATCATTTAAATATATATAAATTCTCGTACAAGGCTTTAAGAAATTATATATCATGTGCGCACTAGTTAGTAGTTACAAATTTAAAGGGACAGCATGCATGTTGCAGAAATTTTGCAATAATAAATTAAAATCAACTTAAATAAATAAAAAAGAGCAGATCAAGTGTTAAAATTAGACAAGAAATAGGCAATAGTAATACAACCCAAAACATTTTTTAGAACATTATATATTACAATCAGATACATTATAATTCAATATAAAATATGTTATGTTGAACTCCAATTTCACAATATTAATCTCCAATTCGAATAATGCCCACTAGTAGAGCGACTTCAGGTGACTGTTTATCTCTTTCCTCTTCTTTGTTGACTGAACATCATTTAGCACATATCTGGAGTATTGTACCAAGCAACTCCCAAGGAGGGGACCAGATACACTACTACATAGAGGGACACTCAGCTTTGGGTAACAATGCAGTGTACCAAAATGAACTAGGGGTTATATTTTCTGACATAAAAGTTTTATTGTCTAGCTTTCTAGGAGCATATTTTTCTCACGTTAGTCGTAACTTTAATGTTGCGGCTCGTGGACTGACTAAGTATGCCCTTAGGCTCGTGGACTGACTAAGTATGCCCTTAGGATAGACGATGAGCTTTGTTGGATGGAAGAGACCCCTCCTCCCATTTGTAATGATGCTTTTTTGCAATCTTAATCTAATGGTAGTTTTTGACAATATATATATATATATATATAATTAACATACTTGTTTTTTTTCTTCTCAAAATCAATGACTATTAAAGGAAGCCTAAAAATATTATGATTAGTATAAAAAAAATTGAACTTTTCTTAGACTAAGTATGGTTTATTTAATGAAAAATTTGCAAATGTCAAGAACATTATTTAAATTTTACCGTAAAAATTGGTGTACAACATAAACAACAACAATCACTACAACAAAATAGATGTTTTATGACTTTAATTGGGAGACATTGGAAGTCTACAATGTCTCCCACTAAGTGAGACGTTGTTGCTAGGGTCATTGTAGGTATATATCCCACGTCTCCCATTGGGAGACGTGCCTCACTTCCCACGTCTCCTAGTGGGAGAGGTGGAAAGTCAAACGTTGACTTTCCACCTCTCCCATTGGGAGACGTGGGAAGTGACTCACCTCTCCCAATGGGAGACGTGGGAAGTCCCTAGGAGACATCCCACGTCTCTCACATTTAAAAAAAATAAATTAAATAAATTTATAATTAATATTATTTTAATTTGATTTAATAATTAATTAAATTGAAATAATATTAATTTAAATTGAAATTATTTTAATCTAAATTTAAATTAATTTAATAATCAATTAAATTGAAAGAAAAAAATATATTTGTTAGATATATACAAGAAATACAATATTTGTTGGAAATATTCAAAATGAACACTAATTATTTAAAAATATGAGTAATTTATTATTAAATTGAAACTTTTTAAAAAATGCATACATATTATTCTACTTAATTATTATAAATGTTAAAAAATTTCTGCTAAAGTTACTTACCTAAGGTTGCTTAATGCGTAGAGTATTAGGGATCTCGACATCAGGAAGATTCATAGAGAAAAAAAGATTGAAAGCGCTGACGATCACTGATACAATCTCCTCACGGTTATTTAGCTCTGAATTCACCGGATCACAACAATAAACATGATATGCATATGGTGCCAAAATAAACAACATCCAATGTTCACTGTATAAGAAAAACAAAAAAATTATAGCTCAAATGTTAAACAAAGAAATTATTGATATGGGTCGGAAAAATGACAAGTTTTTAAACTTACCCATGGTTCCAAGGGACAAGCATAACTTGTTCTTTTGATTTTACGTCATTGCAACGTCTGAACAAATTCTGAACACGATCGTCGAATGAACTCCCTTGAGTGGCGACGATATTAGGATTGACAAATAAAAACTTATTTTGGCGACCTTGTTGTACCACATATCTGTAAATGAACCTAATACAAAAATATGAAAAATTGTTATATGAATGAATAAATCAAATTAGAAAATTAAATGAACAAACTTATTTGTGAGATATATACCTCATGTAGCTGACGAGTACTGCTTGTCCAATCTTCTCCTTTCGAGCAAACTGAAGTATGTCATCCTTGAATATATAACAGTGAGACATATCCTGATCAAAAACTTTAGACTCTATGCCTAGATTGACACACTCGCCATCATCCCAATGAGATACGATATTCTGTAATCGTTCCAATGGAGTGTGGGCCAATTGTGTTGGAGGAGTTTGTTGTCGTCTTCTTTCTCGAGGTTGTTGTGTTGATGGAGCTCTTGGTCGTTGTGATTTGGTACAATTATATCAACAATTAAAAAAATTGCAAACAAATATAGAATTGTAAAGATAATTATGTAAAAACATGGCATCACCTCATGTGTTACATCTTCAGATATAATGACAAAATCCTTAGGCCACGCTATTGGCGTCCCAATGGCCTGAGCAACTATGTACATGTCCAAATCAGGATATGCAAAAGGGAGAGGACAGGTTGGCTTAAGAACACTCGTAATCATAACTTGGAAGTTGTTGCCTGCCTCTCTTTCAATGAGTGTACCTGATGCAACAATGTTTGAAACCGAACCAATTGCTAATTGGCATGCTCGGCCATGCATAAGAAACATATTATATACAAATAATCATGTTGAAGCAGTAAAGAAATTTATTTGGTTTCAGAATATTCAAGAAAGTTTAATTACCTCTTGCAAAAGAGGTTGTAGTGCAACAATGTGGTGTTCTGCTTGAGGCACTACTGGGTCTGGAGTATAGTAGGACGCCTGCGCTGGTGGCACTGGTGGGTCGGGCACATAGTATGATGATGGCGCTGGTGGGACTCCAACGTTAGATCCTGACCCGCTCTGTTGGGCCAATAATTTTCTCAAGAGCTCATCTTGTTGCTGAAGGCGCTATTCTAGGCGTTGTGCTTGTTGACGATGCTCTTCTTCTTGTTTTCGAAATCTTTCTTCAAATTCCTTTCTAATGTCGTCCTTTCTAATGTCTGAAACCTTATTTGATGTGTTTTGTAATTCTGACACAACCTATCAAATCAACATACCAAAAACAACCAAAAATGTCATCTTGTAATTAAGTACTAATTAATGACAACTTTCAATAATCAACACAATTTACCTTTTGTTCTATCAAACTACTAAAAGTTCGATAATGTTCGTCTTGTAACCATTTTGAGTTCCTTGACTTAGATGGAAATTTGGTCTTTATCCAATTAAAATGTTCCCTTCAATTATAAATATGCTGTTAAACAATTGAATATACGAAATTACACAACTTAAACTTAATGTATTATATGAATATAAATCACTCGATATAAGGTTGAATTTCATTTATATTCTGCAACACAAGACGATGCGCTTCATCTAGAAGACCTCGACTTACTGTGCATACAACGCTACCACGACGACTCTGAATCTCAACATTTTCAACATCATTTAACCCAATTTTCTGTACAGCAGTCATGTATTCAGAACAAAATTCAACTGCCTCTTCTGCAATATAACATTCGACGATGCATCCTTCCGGCCGACTTCTATTCCTAACATACCCCTTAAGAATCTTCATATATCGCTCAAATGGATACATCCATCTTAAATAAACTGGACCACAACATCTTAGTTCTCTAACCAAGTGAACTGTCAAATGGATCATTATATCAAAAAATGCCGGCGGAAAATATTTCTCCAACTCACACAATACCTCAACAATTTCATCTCTTAACTTAGGTAACTTTAGCGGATCAATCACCTTACAACACAGTGACTTGAAAAACAAGCATAACCTTGTGATTACATCTCGAACTCTCCTAGGCAACATAGATCGAATGGCCACTGGTAGCAAATGTTGCATTAGAATATGACAATCGTGAGATTTCATGCCAGTCAGAATACAATTTTTCATGTCTACCAATGACCTTATATTTGAGGAATATCCGTCTGGAACTTTTATATTAAACAAACATTTGCAAATTTCCATTCTTTCGTCTTTAGTAAGAGTGTAAGCTGCAGGAGGTAAATATGTTCGTCTCTTATCTGGTTTTGGAGTCAATTCATCCCTTATACCCATTGCAACCAAGTCTTGTCTAGCCTTAATTCCATCCTTAGTTTTCCCAGGAATATTCAACAAAGTGCCAATCAAACTATCACATACATTTTTCTCTATGTGCATAACATCTAAATTATGACGTATAAGTAAGAAAGGCCAATATTCAAGTTCGAAGAAAACAGGTTTCTTTTTATAACACCCTTTTGGCTCCTCCACAACCTTGGCCTTGCGACTACGTTTCATCTTTGTAGGTGTACGAACTTTGGGCTTCCCTAACTTGAACACAATTTTAGACATCTTCTCAAGTACTTGGATCCCATTCAATGGCTCAGGAGCCTCTTCAAACTCTTGTTTACCATTGAATGCCTTCTTCCAAGTCCGAAGTTTATGCGTATTAGGCAAGAACTTCCTATGTCCCATATAACATATTTTCCGAGAGTGTTTCAAGTATTCAGAACATGTTTTTTCTTGACAAACGGGGCAAGCTTTATATCCTTTCACACTAAACCCAGATAAATTTCCATAAGCAGGAAAGTCATTAATTGTCCACAATAAGACCGCTCTAAGATTAAATTCTTCCTGCCTATACGCATCATAAACCTTAACCCCTTCATCCCACAAAGTTTTCAAGTCATCTATAAGAGGAGCTAGATAGACGTCAATATCATTACCAGGTTGTTTAGGTCCTGATATCAACAATGTCAAAATCGTAAACTTTCTCTTCATACACAACCATGGGGGTAGATTGTAAATAACAAGCATAACAGGCCAACAACTATACTTACTGCTAAGGGATGCGTGTGGATTAAACCCGTCAGTTGAAAGACCTAGACGAATATTACGAGATTCATTTCCAAAAGAAGACCACTTCAAATCAACTCTCTTCCAAGCAAGGGTGTCAGCTGGATGTCTTAATTTACCATCCTCTATTCTTTCATTAGCATGCCACGACAAACTTTTAGCATGTTCGGCATTTCTAAACAATCGGATGAAACAAGGAATTGGCGGAAGGTACCACAAAACTTTGGCAGGTACTCCTTCCTTGACATCGTCACCATTTCTTTTCTTTTGCCATCGTGACTCACTACAAGTAGGACACGATTTTGCGTCTGCAAAACTATTTCGATACAATATGCAATCATTAGGACATGCATGAATTTTTTCGTACTGCATGCCTAATGAGCATAACGTCTTCTTTGCCTCATAAAATGAAATTGGAATTTCATTAACTTCAAGCAATAACTCCTTCAAGAAACCAAATAACTCAGTAATGCTTTTATCACTCCAGCCATGTTTAGCTTTTAGATTGTACAACCTAAGAAGTGCAGATAATTTTGTAAATCTTGTACAACCAGGGTAAATTGGTTTCTCGGCATCATTAAGGAGTGTCTCAAACTTATTTGGGTCTACTCCTGATCCATAATGTGCGTCGTCAATCATTTCATCTAATGGATCCCAGTTCTCCTCCACTATATTCCTCCTCACTCCTTTTGGTCTACTTGACAGAGTTGGAGCAATCGGAGCTATCTCCCCATGGTAATACCAAATTGTGTAACTCTTGTCAATCCCATTGAAATATAAGTGTTCTTTAATCTTTTTAAGATCCATCTTTTTAACATTTCCACACTTAAGACATGGACAATAAGTAAAATTTGGGTCTTTCACATTTTCCGAACAAAACCTTAAGAACAAATCGACCCCGTTCCTATATTCCGCAGATAACCTATTCGCTGACATCCACTGTTTATCCATATATTCTCCTATGTCTATGGAAAAGAAAAGAAACAACACTAAATAAGCACGTGATAAAGTTGTATGTCTATATAAAACTAATTTTTTATTATCCTAGATAAAATCGGGCAGCATTTCCCCTATAATAGTGACCTAACCATCTGCATGTGAATATCAAAACAAACAATTCAAACAACATACAATAAGTTTCTTCCTTATAGAATGTCTATATAAAACTAATTGTTTATTATCCTAGATAAAATCAGGCAGCATTTCCCCTATAATAGTGACCTAACCATCTGCATGTGAATAGCAAAACAAACAATTCAAACAACATACAATAAGTTTCTTCCTTATAGCTCCGCAGCACACAGTCAAATTTATCAGAACCTACTTCGCTAATACACACAAGTTCTCAACCTTCCGTTATCACCGCAGCACACAATTTTAATCTCAGAACCTACTTCACTATGGATGAATATTTAAGATATTCAAACTCCTCTAACATTTGTTTAATAATATTAAAAGTAGAAGTAAGAGAATATATATGTACCTCTTGCAATCTTTAATCCAAAAGCTAGCAAAGTTACTTCACTTAGTAATCAAATTCGCTATTAAATCCACAAACCAATAAAATAAAATTAATAAATAATAAATAAAACATCACTAAATATCTAGCAATATATAACGTATTATTGTAATTTTAGAAACTTAATTACCTCAAATGTGTGATTGATATTGGAATTTTGATGCAAAATACTCTCTAAAATCTCACCACAAAAATCACAACCTATGAAATTAAATTAATTAATATGTTAAACATTACTAAACAAATATCACTAAATATCTAATAATAGTAAATGATATTGGTAAACAAATAAAAAAAATCCGAATGTGCCGCTAATTATAACCTCAACAAAAAATTAATATAAAATTTCATAACCTAAAAACTTAATAATAAACAAAAACATAAAAATTATCATATATTTCTATTTTATAAATTATTTAATAAATTTATTTTAACATAACTATATATATAACAAAATAGTTACAATTTAAAAAAAATTCAAAAATACAAAAATATATCTAAATTTCGAAATAAAAAATGATAAAAATTAAAAAAAATCATGAACATATATACTCTAATGAAATATATACAATGTGATAGGTTAAATTAAAAAAAAAAACTAAAAAATCATAAATCTCAAAAAACTTCCATGGAAAAACCACAAAAACATACAATGTATATAAAAAATGCATAAAAATGTAAAACTAACACAAAATCATGTATATTACTCATCCTAATGCAAAACCTATGATTTATTTGCAAAATAATTAACTAAAAAGCAATAAAATAAAATAAAAACATACCTTAGAACCCTAAAAAAACGCAGCCCCAATACTCTCCTCTGGTTTGCATGCTCTCGGGTTGGTGATGATATGTGAGGAAGACAAGCATTTTTGGTCATATATGAAGGGAGCACATCCAACGTCTCCCACTGGGAGACGTGGGACACGTGGCACGTCTCCCAGTGGGAGACGTTGGATGTACCCATAAACACTACCCAGCCTATTTCCAACGTCTTCCACCATTTTCAATGTCTTCCAATTGTAGCCATTAATATAAACTTTCAATGTCTTACACCATTAGACATTTAAAACCCCTGATAAGTTTTAATGTCTTACACTAATGGTGTAAGACATTGTAGGGAGTCATTGTATATCAAATTTGTTGTAGTGAATGTAAGAGCATCTCTAATGGAGTGCCATAAAGGTGATGCATTGCTATATTTTAGCATATTCTAAAAAAAAAATACTATTTTAATAGTGTTCTAATATGTGTGTCAAATTTGGCAAATACTACAAATTATGCCAAATTTGGTAAAAGTAGATTGCTATAGTTTCAATTTTTTTTATTTTAATTTTTGCCTGGCGTCACTAGAGAACCAACATCCTGAGTATATCAATCGTGACACTAACCAATTAATGCAAATAACAAAAGCTTCGGTGTATATAACTGTCGCCAAACCCTTTTTTTTTTAGTAGTGGATGTTTTATTTTCCTTTATATTGGAGCAAACCTAGTGTGGTGTTTGTTACTTAGCAACAATGGTAAGAAGGGGAAGAAGAGCATATAATATTGATGGAGAATAATTGGCGTTTAATATAGATTGGGACATTTTTGTTGATGCAAGAGCAACTCCAATGACAAAAGCCATTTTAGTGTAGAACCAACATTGAAATGGTAAAATTTAGCACCATATTTACAAAAAATTACACCAAAAAATATATTCTCTAATGAAATACAATATCATTTTATTATTATATTCAATAAATATATTATATATTTAAAAAAGTTATATTAATAATAGAATAAATAACATTTCGGCCCTCAAACTATGATCACTTATATAATTGTGTCCCCTGAATGATTCACAGTATTAAAAATTCTCTCTGAACTATGTATGTTATTAAAATATGAGACTTCTGTTAGATTTTGTCCAAGGTGGCTAATAGATTGATGATCTGGCATTGCCATGTATAGAATAATTAATAATTTTTCCCCCCAAACTTTGACTACTACCAAATTGTGTCATTTTTATTAAAACTTTTTTTTTTTTTAAGAAAACCTATTTTTTTTTTTAAAACAATAATTATATCCTTTAAAATTAAAAAAAAGAAAGTCATTTTGAAAGAATAAGAAAATAAACAACACTAAACATTTCAAATTAATTAAATAAATTTTCAAATACTCAAAAATTAAAAATCTAATTAATAACAAATAACTTTTCTTAACAATATAAAATAAATATATCTTAAAATAAAAATTAAAAACAATTCCTAAAACAAAGTTTGTTCTGTTTGGGTTTTATGCTCTTATAAAACTATGTCGGACATGTAACTCGATTTTATATTATTAATAAAAAAAAAGTATAAATTATTTAGTTTGATAATTGTGTTGCTTGCTTGTTTTATTACATGATTATTGGAATAATACGAACATTTATAAAATCCCGAACATATAAATAATTACAATTATAGTGATTAGGTTACAGTGGATTATAATTGTAATTATATGTTCAAAAGAACAAGTCCTAAAATTAAGTCAGTGCATTGGATTTTCACTGATCTCGTAATTTACGATATGATCTACTTACACATTCGGGTGTGATGTCTTATCCAAGGCATTGACCAAGTAGATAAGATCAGATGTATTTTGTTACCACTACAAGAAATAAGGTTTTTGTCGGCGCAATTCGGAATTGCGTCGGCAAAAACAACTTTCACCGGCGCATTTAGTGAATTGCGCCGGCAAAAACAACTTCCACCGACGCATTTAGTGAATTGCGCCGGCAAAAACAAGAACTTTTGCCGGCGCAAAAGTAACATCAATTTAAAAAAAAAAATACCATAGACTTTTGCCGGCGCATTTCACCTAACGCGCCGGCAAAAGTCAAATGTGCATTTTTAATTTGTGCACGTTTTCAAGAAAGTAGGTGGCTAGATCTTTGCCGGCGCATTTTGTTGCGTCGGCAAAAGTCTATTTTGCGTCGGTAAAAGTCGGACTAAGTAAAACGACACCGTTTTGTCCTAGGGTTTATTAAATACTTTTGCCGGCGCATTTTTAGAATTTTTTCGGCGCAACGAAACGCACCAGCAAAAGTCATAGCGATATTAGACCTGCCGTGAGCCCTTCTTCCCCATTTCAGATTTTTTTTTCAGAAAAAAGCTTCTCTCTCTCTCTCTCCTCTATGTTAATGGAATCCGACCACCCCGTGAGCCATAATCCCACCGTGGCTCAGCTCATATAGTGAACCTCTTCTCTCTCAAGGTTAGTAAATCAAATGAGAAATTTTTTAATATTTTTATATTTTTTTCTCTATATCTCGTTTTGTAATTGTATATTTTTTTTGTTATTCTCTCTCTATAAACAGGTGTTACAGCTCCAATCTCTCGGTGGAATAACTCAAAAAGTTAGTTTATGTATATATTTATATCTGTTTATATATATATATTGGTTTATATATATTTATATTGGTTTATATATATGTATATATCTGTTTATATATTGTTACACCCAGATTTCGAGCCTTGAGAATTGTGATCTCGAAAGCTGGATTCGTCAGGTATGAGCTCGCAATATCTAGAATACGTGTTCGCAACCTAGGTGCCGAACCTTCAAAACAGATGGCAACCTCGAAATGGCGGTCTCGAAGCCTTGCAAGCTTGGAAGACAGAACATCGTGATACGTCCATTGTCGTGTGACCTCGGATCAAGTGGCCCGAGCTTGGCTTAAGTGTGAGCTCGGTGTTTCATTCTAAGTTGATTTTGAGAAAATAATACAACTCGAAAGTCACTCAGAGACCTGGGATGGTACGACGCTGACGATGTTGATTGCTGACTTCGAACATCTTAGTGAGTTACTTGGAGAGACGCAGTCTACATTTATTGTTGTAACTTCTCTATAATAAGAGGATATTTATTAGTCAGTTATACGCCCCCTGGTCTTCAGGGGATGTTTCCTTGTATATAGGAGTTACAGGCTTTTAAAGCCATTAAATTTATTAATGTAAAAGATAACTTCCCAGAGACGTGTGGGATAGTATTCTGAGACTTCCTCTATAAATAGAGAAGTCATGCACCTTTGTAAATGACCGAAATTTTGTGATCTTGAGGGAACCTCTGGAAAATTCATTCTCGAAGAATTTTCAGAGATTTCCAAAGTCTTAATAAAAAGGACTCGTGGACTAGGCAGAGTTAACTGCTGAACCACGTAAAAACTCTCTTTGTTTTACTGTATTTCTTCTGGCCATAATTCATTACTGTTTACGTGCTCTACATTTTAAGTTGATGAAAAACGGCGTCAACATATATATATATATAGCAGTTTATATACATATGTTTATATATATGTCCGTATATATGTATATTTATATTTATATGTCTTCTTATTTTTTTATATATGTATATATGTTTGTTTATGTATATATGTATATATGTTTATATGTATATATGTAAATGTGTGTGTACATATGTTTATTTAAGGTTACTTTTTTTTAGAAAATTGATTAATATATATGTATGTGTGTGATATTTGGTATTATAATTATATTTTTCTGTTAAAAAAAACAAATAAATCTGTATAGTTTTAGAAAAATGAGATTAATAATGAAAAGAAAATATGGTTTTAGTATTTATTAAAAAAAACTGATTTGAGTATGTATATTTTTTAATTTTAATGGTTAATATGTATATTAAAAAATAGATTAGATTATGTATATTAAAAAATATATATATTATATTTTTTTATATTAAATATTATTTGTTTATAAATATTTACTAAATAAATTGTTTTGATGTTACGGATATAAAAAGATTTGATATATGTTATTAATCTTGGTTTATGCTGTGCATGCTATGAGAATATTCTGTATATTGCTCTGGGAATATTCTGTATATTGTGTGTAGTTTGCAGGTTTTATAATTTTTTTTGGATAGTTTAAAATATAGCCGTTATGCTGGCTAAATTTCGTTAGTCTTAAGAAAATTAACATTAATTACAAAAATTATAGCCATTAACATTAATTTTTATTTTAATGCTTTATATTTATTTGTTTATCTTAATAACAACTATTTTTAAGATATTTTATAATATATGTTTTTTGTATTTATTAACTTTTTTTGTAAAATAAAAAAAACAGATTTGAATATGTATTTTTTTTATTTGAATGCTTTATATGTATTTGTTTATTTTTGCTTGTTAATATTTATTATATTGTATTTTGTGATATATATATATATTAGTTAAAGTATGAACTTAAAAAAAATTAAGATTAATAATGTATGTTTATATTTTTAAATTGTTTTATATTAAATGTGATATGTTTGTAAATATGTATTTAATAATTTTTTTGTATTAATAAAAAAAAAAGTTTTGGTATATGTTTTTTTGTGGTTAAATATTTGTTAATGTATATATATGTTTTGTATGATCTGTGAATATTCTGGTTATATATGTGTTTAATTTGTAGGTTTTTCAATTTTTGGGATAGTTTGAAATATAGTCGTTATGCTGCCCAAATTTTGTTAGAATTAGTAAAATTTATAAAATTTTAATAATTAATTACATAAAAATTTAAGTATAATTAAAAATTCATCAAAAAAATAATTTTTAACTATAATTTAAATAAAATAAAATTACCAATTATAATAATTAATAATTAATTTTAACATTAATATGTAACGACCCACTAATCTAGACTACTTGGACCATTAACGAATCTATACATAAAACTTACATTTTTGCGGAAATACCATAATTATATTGAAAACTTATGGAAACAAAGGTTACTTTCATAAAATAAGTAGGATATGGGTACCCATTGTCTTTAAAACAAAAATAACTTAAAAACTAAAAAGGGTTACATAGAAAATGCGGAAAATACATTTAAAACCATAAAAACATAAACAAGACTACATCCTCGAATCGAATAACGCTCGGCCCCTTGACTCCATTCACCATCGATACACATCCTCTAAGCGTCACGAATCTTTCCGCCTCTAAAGCTTATTTCCTGCACATAAACAGAAAGGAATGAGCCTAATGCCCAGCAAGGAAAATCTAACACATAGTCATAAACATAAACATAATGTCATAATAACGTAAAGACATATCATAACACATAATTCACTTATTATAATGGCCATTATTACTTGGGGTCCCATAGACTAAACAAGCATATGCCCATGGGATTAATGGGGTCCTACTAGCTAAGTAGGTCATATGCCCATAACCCATTTGGGGTCTTGTTAGTCATATGGGTCATATGCCCAAGCCTACAAACATACACATATACATATCATAACACTTTTAATAACATAAAAACATATAGATAACATAAGCACATAACATATTAATTCTAGCCTATTTTCCTTACCAAAGTTACCGAGATTATGGACTGAGTTGGGACTTTTGGAACACTCCTAAAACCATAAGAAAGAGTGAGTCTAAAGAAAGGAGATGAAATGAAAGAGATGGAAAGACTAAACCATAGAAAACATGCTTACCGACTTATATGCTTAAAAGCTTGGATTCCCTAACCAAAATAAGAATAAGGTTAGGGGACTGAGTAGAAGGTTTTGAGAAAAGAAATAACATAAAATACAGAAAGGAACTAGAGTTTTGGGTTTACCTCAAAGATTGCAAGATCAATCTAACCTTCACCGAAATACTATAGAACTCACTTCCCAAAGTGTTTGATAAGCTTATGATGTTTAAGCTTATAGTTTTTCCCCAACCAAGTGTTTACACTCTCACACTCACTTAACACTAGCAGCTTCTGAACTTAGAGAAAATGGTGAATAATGGCTGGGTACTAGGTCCTATTTATAGAGTTTGGGAATGAAAATATCTTGATTTTACTTGAATAAAAATAATGGCTTTTTAGGTGAAAATCATTTGAATAATCGTTCAGCAGAGGCTGAAGACTCGTTCAGAAGATGCTGGACTGTTGAAGAAGTTTGAATGGCTGAAGGGAAAAGAATTCAAATGTATTTGAATTCATGCTGGTGGAGGCGATATATCGCCCCCTGTAGGCGATATATCGCCTGGGCCAGTATGCCCGAGGCGACCGTGCATCGTTTCGTGTTTTCCGTATCTACGTGCTGCGACATATCGCCCCCTATAGCTGCGATATATCGGCACACGCTGAATATTTAAACACGAAATTACACATTTTTAGCTAAGTTTGAATGGAGTAAACAGCCTTGACTAAGCCCTCAACGTACTCAAAGCTGCTGACTGACCCTATAGCATTCAAACTTTACTCCTTATTATATTTAATCCTCAAAAATCTTAATCCTTAATTACCATTCAAAACATGTGCTTTAAAATCCTATTGGTTGATGTCTAAACCTTATAATATAATAATATAATCCTTAATATCAGTCACATTAATCAAACCTTAGGTTATACTTAATATTCTTAAACTATAGATTAAACTTAGAAAATCTATAAGTACTACTATGAGTGTCCAAATAACTCCCGGTCTGAACCAAAAATCCACAGTAACAATGATAATACTAAACATACTATCATACTATTATCTATCTTAGCTAAGTAAAGTTCTTGGACTCTACATAATATTAGATGTTTTGTAATTGAAAAAGTTAAAAATATAAATGATTTAATAAAATATAATTAAGTAAAACATAAATATAATAAAATTGTTATTGATTAAGTAAATAATCTAATACAAATTGAAGAATTTAATAAAAAATTATAAAATGAAATTAATGTATAATTAAATTAATTTTAAAATAAAAGTAATAAATAAGTAAATGTTAAAGTTGATTGGTCAAATGACACGTGTCACTACATAATTGGTCCACATTGTTATTATTCTTAAAATATTTTTCAATTTAACAAAATATAAAATTTACATTTTTTTCAAAAAAAAATTCAAACTTTTTTTCAATTTAAGATTAAGTATGAAAAATACATTTTTTTTAAATTTAATTTTTTATTGTTAATATCCTCAAAATTTTTAATTTATTATTATTATTAAAATCTTCCTATTTATCATTTTGTCTACTTTTTTTCAATTAAAGATTAAGTAATTTTGTTTAAAATCCAAGCAATAATTTAAGATTAAATATTTTTTTTACTTAATCTTAAATAATTGATTAAAAGCAACAAATTTGATTTTTTTTAAATGAGAAAAAATTATTTTTTGTTACTTTTAAATTGAAAAACAATAAATTTAATTTTTTTTAAAAAAATGAAAAATATAAAATGATATTTTTTATGAAAAATTATTTAAAATAATAATGTGTACCAATCATGCGGTGCCACGTGTCATTTAAGTGTTAGTAAGTTGTAAGTTTGAGTATTTTTGCCGCAAATATCCCTATAAATAATTATTTTTGCCAGAGATAGGATATTATTATCAGTTAGTGATAATTAAGGAGACAAAGAGTCATGAAATACTTTGACTATCATTTCCCTCATTTTAAGACAATTATTAATATTTTCTTAATTATTTCGCTTAAAGATGGCGAGTGACAGAAGCTGGATGAGTGCGAGGAATTGTTGGTCTCTGGAGTATAGAAATTGTAACACCCTAAGTTGCAAATAAGGTTTAGGGCCTTGATTAGCGTGCCTGGAGGGCAATAAGTGAATTAATATGATAATATATGAATTTAAATGAATGTGTGATTAGGATGCATGTTTAGGTAGTATAAATATGCATGTGAGCCCTGTTTGCATGATAGGGGTAAATTGGTAATTTTAGCCCGTTGAGGGCATAAATGTGATAAATGTGCTATGTGATTTGTACCACGTGAGCGTGGTGATAACAGTGTGATGCACGTGCCGAGACGGTCCTAGGGAGCTAATTAGTTTAAAAGTAACAACGGGATTAAATACCCGACTCGGGAGGAGCCTAGGGGTATTTTGGGAATTTTATAAATTGGGTTTGAAAAGTAATGAGTTATGGTTAATGGTAATTGAGTAACTAGAATGACCATTGGTAACTGTTGATAGTAACAATCTTAGATAAGAAAGATGGTAGATTTGTAAGAAAGGTGAATGGCAAGAATGCCCTTGAGGTTTAGTTAGGATGGGGTTTTGATGAGGGGTAGAATAGTCTTTTGGCAGGGGCTTAGATATCTTCAGCTAAGGGAAAAGGTGATTCACGTTTATCACTTAGCCATATTTTGATCTTGCTGGAATTGGAAGAAAAAACCTAGAGGAGAAAAGGAAAAAAAAACTAAGGGCAAGAAGGAACGGAAGAAGGGCAACTCTCTAGGGATCAAGAAGGGGATTAAAGCTAGGAAACTTAAAGGAGCATTCAGCATACAGAGGTAAGGAAATTCTATGCATATGAAGTGAAATTCAGTTGAGAATATCATGGAATTGAGAATTGAGTTGTGTGTTTTGCTTGGTGAATTCTTGGGATGAATTGGGGATAGGTTTAGCTGGAGTTTGTGTTTGAGCTTGGAATTTGGTTGGGAAAGCAGCTCAAGGTTGAATTCTTGATTGAGTTAAGAGCTTTATATATCTTTGAATTTTCGTATCTGATGTGGTTTAAGAATTTGGAAGCATGGTTTAAGTTTTTCAAGCTTTGGTTTAAGATTTTGGTTTACTAGTTTAAGGTTCTGAAATTTGAAACCCAAGAGTGGATTTTTGGGTGTGATTGTGTGATTGAGTTGTTTATGATGCTTATAGGTTGTTAGGGGATTCATTTGGGGTTTTGAATTGGTTTTGGGGCTTAGGTACTTCTGTTGGGATGATTTGGAGTGGTTTTGGCTCGGGGAAAACGCAGGGGAAAACCCAGATTTCTGGGTTCGCGAAGGAGCGCCGCGGCCCTGTTCTTGGGCGCCGCGGCGCGAGGCTATTTCTGGACAGGAGAGGCTTTCTGACTTGCTGGGCACCGCGGCCCTCTAGGGCAGCGCCGCAGTGCTAGGCTATTTTCAGGACATGAAATTTTGCAATTTTGAGCTTTTGCTCCGGGGGTTCGGGGGATGTTTCCGATTAATTGTTTTAGGAATTTGGGAGTCCCGAGAGTGTGGGATTGGTCCCGGGAAGTGGTTTTGGATTGATTAGTATTAAAGGATGTTTTATGTATGTTGTGACTAGGTCTTTGGAGAGGCTTGAGTTAGAGGACCGTGCTTGCGGCCTTGGGGCATCGAAAGCTCGGGATACAGGTAAGAAAACCACTGTTCCCACAGAGCTTGTATGCAGGGCTGAGTCCAATATATTTGAATTGCAGGGCGTAGCCCTTTGATTGAATTTTTTGTATCTAGTATATGTTTGTTATGCTATGAATACGATTATGTGAATGTTCGGCAAGAGCCGGGAATGGCGCAGGCCGGGTTCGGCAAGGGCCGGGAACGGCAAAGGGCCGGGAACGACGTTCAGCACGTTGAGTGCAAGGCCGAGTACGGCAAGGGGCCGGGAGCAGCGTTGAGCACATGGAGTGTGAGCTTCCAGGTTGAGACCCTAAAGGATACCTGGGATATCCTCACGGTGTGGACCGCGAACCCAGGGCCTGGTAAAGCGCCTGGGACGGCATTGGCCGTATGTGTTTAGCCTGTTAGTGGCCTGATTATATGCTAAGTGTTTGTTGTGCATATGTTATCTGCCTGTGAGGGTTTTCTTGCTAGGCTTCGGCTCACGGGTGCTCTGTGGTGCAGGTAAGGGCAAGAGGAAAGTCAATCAACCATGAGTATGGAGAGCGTGAAGCGGCGTGTACATGTTTGGCCTGCCTGGCTGGTTTTGGGAGATGGTTGTATTACAACTTAGATTTTTTGTCTAGTCGACTCAAACTTGTAGATTATATGTTGTAAATATTTCTAAACAGTATCTTGGGATCCCAAGTGTCAAACACTCAACGATTTGTAGTAAATGGAATTATTTTCAAAGTTTATTTCACTGTTTATGACTTAATTACACTTTTGATCTAAAAACCTCGGTTAGCGAGTTAAATGCACGTTTAAAACTCACTTAGTAACTGCTCTAAGGAAGTAGGGCGTTACAGAAATGGTGTTAAGGAGTTCTTCGATATCGCCAAAAATCAGTTGAACGATCGGGGTTTGGTTCGCTGTCCGTGCAAGAAATGTGGGAATGTTAAGTTCCAGCCTATAAATGCAATTTCGATGCATTTATTCAACAATGGCATCATACAGTCCTACAAAGTGTGGCATTACCATGGAGAGGCGCTGCCGTCGCCACCAGCCGTGGTACGAGATCATGATAGAGATGAGATAGCGGATATCCTAGAGGATGTTTACGCTGAAGATGACGTTCCCGCTGGAAACTATAATGATCCTCCCCAAGATGATCCTCAACATCGCGACAAGTATGACAATTTATTTAATGAGATGTCAAGTGAACTGTACCCGGGTTGCCGAAAGTATTTCGCGTTGAACTTCTTGGTGAAGCTGATGCATCTAAAATTTATTATCAAGTGCAACAATCATTACTTTGATGGTTTGCTGGAATTGTTAGTCGACGCTATGCCTGACGGAACAATTTTACCTAAGTCTAACTATGAGGCGAAGGCAAAGTTGCGGAGTATTGGATTGGGATATGAGTCCATCGATGCTTGCAAGCATGACTGTGCACTATTTTGGAAGGAGAATGCGAATTTGGAATTCTAAACATGCAAATATAGTTGATGTATATGTTTGGAGACGTAAATTCCCCATTAATGGAATTAACTGCACTTACCGTATATATCAACAACATCTTCATGATTTTGATTCAGATATGGATTTTCATGACCAAATTTACTTTAGCTCACTTGCTCCCTGATACAGGAACAAAATTAATTACATTTTTTTTCAATCACTGGTGTGCAGTCATTAATGATAGGATGTTGGCAGATAGATAATAAAGTTATATTTTATATGTTGTTATATTAAAAATTTATAAGTTAGGTTTTCAAATAATGTTATATTGGAATTTGAGATACGTGCTTTTTATTGTACAGACTGAGATGACCGAGCGTTGAGCATCACAGAGTACGACCCCTGTATCATCTACTGCTTCTTGTGTCGGCAATAATGTCGATGGTCAGTGTAACGCCCTGGATAACCAAGACCGTTACACTGTGTGTTTAAAATAGTGCAAGACTTGCTAATCAAGTCATTCAGACAAAGTGTAAACTCTATACCATTATCAGAGTAAGAATAAAAAGATTTTGGTCACAAACATGCTATTTTCATTTAAAAATGACGGTTTAATACATGGAGACTCAAAACAGGGTTAAGATGTCTTAGTTACAACAAATTCTAGAAGTTACAAATAGTTCAGGCCACTCTAATGGCAAAATATACATTTTAGGTCTCCGTTCCTATTTAAATTCTCGTCCGTGGCGGCCGAGCAGCTGACGATGTACACCTCGCCCCCAGAGCTCTCCAACTCATGGTTGATTCAGCCTACCCTTGCCTTAACCTGCACCACGCAGCACCCGTGAGCCAAGGCCCAGCAAGAAAGCATAATAACATAGCAAGATCAGTAACACTTATCTAATATTTACAATGCTCAACTAAGAATTCGATATTTCATAACATTTATCCAATCAGTAATAAAAGTTTGTCATCCAAACAGTCAACCAACTATATTCATAACACAATATTCACATTCATAGCCAATAGATTGTCACAACCATCAAATAACATTCAGGGTTGGCGCCCTTAGTCGCACCCTCTATTTAACACACTGTCTTCGGCTCATTAGGGCCGCCCCCAGTGTAATACTCACTGACTCCAGCCAGCTTAACCGAGCTCAGTGATAAATAAGCTGCCTCAGCTACCAGTGGCCGAGCCGCGCCCCAGTGCGCAAATATTGATTCCGACACCCTTAGGCCGGTAATCGCATGTCCCATGGCATAATAACACCATCTCACGACAAGATATACAAATGTAGGGAGCTCTTAGTCCCATCGTGTCCACATGGTTAATCACATTCACATAACAATGCATACAAACATAGGGAACACTTAGTCCCATCCTAACCACATACTCAGGTGCAGCTTTCTTACCTTTTTCACTAGCTTTGATCATTTGACTCCTTGAGCACGATCCCCCTCGAGCCCTAGAGCTTACCTAATCACAATCATGGACAAAGTCATTATAAATCCCCAAGTTCAAAACCTAGCCCTGGGGCCAATCCCGAGCCCCCGGGAAGTCCTAGTTCCACCAAACAAGGTGGTGGAACCAAACCCCAAACCTTAGGTCAAAAACCCTTGCAAACAACCCTAAAATCCACTTCAGGAAGTAGGGTAGCGCTACAGCGCTCATGGGAGGGCGCTACAGCGCTACAAACAGAAGCCAAAATCCCTCAGCAAACTTGGCCTAGCGCTACAGCGCCCAAAGGCTAGCGCTGTAGCGCTAGTCACAGACAGATTTACACCAATTTTCCTTCTCTGCGATTTTCTCGAACCAAAACTCTTCCAACTCTTTCCCAATCTCAAAAACAACCTCATGACCATATTCCACTCATCCCAAGCACCCCAAACATCTAGAACTCAAGCACATGCATCCACAAACTCAGAATTCACCATAGCCACTCCTAAGCTCCAAAACTCAATCAAAACCAGCTGAACAACAAAGTTAGAGTTTAGGCTTTATACCTTTGATAGAATCTCGACCACAAGCTGTATCTAAACCTTCTTGGCGTGCTTCTCCTCAGTCTTAAGCCTGAATTCCCTAAAGTTCCATCCAATTCAACTTAGCACCATAGCTCAAAAACCAGAAATGAAAACCAAACCAACAACTGAAGAGATTACAGAACCTTACCTCAAGTGATGGCCTAATCTTGCTAAACCCTTGCCAAATCCTCAATCTCTGCTCAATAACCTTGTGGCTTAATTGGACTAACTTTCCTCTGAGTTTTACTCTAGAAACCCTCAAGAAATTAGTGAAGAAAACATAAACCGACTTAGAGAACTCTCTCTGTTTTCCTTCTTTCTTTTCCCTTCCTTTTCTTTCTTTTTCAGACTTCTCCAATATTCTACAAATCCCACTAACATAAAGCCATGGTATTACTTTACTTCTGTAAGCCAAATGACTAGTATGCCCTCCCCATTAAATCCAAACCCTTTAATCCACTTAGGGGCATTTTAGTCATTTTACCCAATTCCCGCTAACTCCTCGAGTGTCTCTAACATTTCCCGCTTAATTCCCGATACCCAACTAATCTCCAATTATATTTCTCAATGTTAAAAATAGACTCCAATATGCTCGCTAAATTCCCATTTATACCCCTAGGCTCACCCCCAGCCGAGTATAAATCCCCATCATGACTTTCTCGCCAATCTGCTCACTAGGATCGTCTCGAGTCACAGATCGCAGATATATCCACATAATAATGTGGTCTCAACATTAGCTTACCAAAATATACACAAGTATGCAATTACGCTCTCAATGAGCCAAATTACCAAAATACCCTCACACCAAAGTATATAGTCCCATGCATGCCTTTATCATCATATAACAATATGACCCACACAATCATGCATATAATCACATAATAGTACAGTAAATCAATTATGGCCCTCCCGGCCTCCTAATCAAGGTCCTAAACCTTATTAGGAAATTTGGGTCGTTACAGTCAGTTCCCGCCTGATATGGATATTGTCACAGATGTCCTTGGACCCCGCTCGCGTTATAAGAAAGGGTTTGGGGGGTTGCCTAGGTTGAAGGCAATTGGCGCAAAGAGGGCAGCATCTTCGTCAACTTCTCAAATGTCCGGGCAATTGCCACCTGAAGTAGACAGCATTTTGCAGCGAACTGAGGTATTATGCTAGAAAATCATAACCTAAAAAAGCATAATACTAAACTTGAGAGTCGTCAACGGCGTCAAGATCTCCTGCTCAGTGCTTTGTTGAAGCAGGTTGGTGAAATGGCTCCTAGTTTTACTGTTGACTTACCAGACCAAGATTCGGACGAGGACGGTGATGCTAACGGGGGCGGGGATGGTGAGGCGGGCAATACTCATTTGTAGAACTTTTATTTATTTATTTAAAGTTTAATTTATTAGACATTTATTTTACTAAACTACTTTTATATTTTCATGTTTGGTGGAGACAATAAATATTAATAGTTGTATTTTTTTATTTATTTATAAAATTTTAATTTTATTTCTAATTAAATAATATTACTAAAAAAATAAATAATTATTAATATATTAAAATCAAAAATTATTAATTAATATTGCTATATTAAAAATAAAATTAGTAATATAATCAAAAAAATTATTTAAAAAATACTTTTACTGGCGCAAAATTACGTCGGCAAAAGTCTCAACCCTTACTGCATATATACACCTTTCCCAGCGCAAAAACGCACCACTAAAAGAGTCAACTTTTGCCGGCGCATTTTTGCGCCGCTAAAAGTGTTTTCCACAACATGACAAAAAATTTTGCCGGCGCATCCTTATTTTTCCCGATGCATTTTTTTGTCGCCAAAAGATATCATTGTCGGCGCATTACATTTTGCGTCGGCAAAAGTGAAATTAGCGACGGGGGTATGTCGCGGACCTTTGTTGGTGCAAATTTGCGTCGGCAAAAACTATATGGCTTTTGTCGGCGCAAAACCTCACTTTTGCCGGCACAAATTTCCGCCGGCAAAAGTGAGGTTTTTTGTAGTGTACATTGGACTGGACCGATATTGATTATTGATAAGATAAGTAAGTATCGTTATTATCTAATCTAATCATGTCACAACGTTGACCATAAGTCAATTCAATCTTAATTCTGAGTGATTAATGTTCTGCTAATTGTATTATTCAAGTCTTTTGATTTGTTCGTTACCAGCTTACCCTACGGACTAGCTCATACTTACATATTGGAGATTTGGTAGTATAATTGAGTGGGAGTATTTATCATAGATATGAAATCTATAGGTTCTGTTTAAGAAGTGAAACGATAATTTCCTTATAGCTTGGTTCAAGTGTTAAATGATAGAGTACTCATTTCTATAATTAAATTTATGGAAATATCATTTACAAGAAACTTAGTGGGAGTTAAAGATAAAATATCAATGAGGGGTAAAACGGTAATTTGCACCTGTCTCATTAGTAGATCATCTATAGAGGATTGTTTGATGGTTATGGTTATAACAATGGATAACGTATTTACAGTTGGTGTAAAACATTCTATGAATTCAAGAGTGCAATTCTGAGTCTATAGTGGAGTCACGATGAATTAATAAGGTAGTGAGGTTATTAGTTATAAATAAACTCGCGGTAACTTATTGGAGCTTAAGTTCATGGATCAATTGTAACGCCCTACTTCCTTAGAGCCGTTACTAAGTGAGTTTTTAAACGTGCATTCAACTCGCTAATCGAGGATTTTAAGTCAAAAGTGTAACTAAGTCATAAACAGCGAAACAAAGTTTGAAAATAATTCCATTTACTATAAATCATTAAGTAGTTGACACTTGGGATCCCAAGAAACTGTTTAGAAATATTTACAACATATAATTTACAAATTTAAGTCGACTAGACGACAAAATCTAAGTTTTAATACAACCATCTCTCAAAACCACTGGCCGTGGCAGCCAGGCAGGCCGAACATGTACACGCCGCTTCACACTCTCCATACTCATGGTTGGTTGACTTTCCTCTTGCCCTTACCTGCACCACAGAGCACCCGTGAGCCGAAGCCCAGCAAGAAAACCCTCACAAGCAGATAACATATGCACAACAAACACTTAGCATATAATCAGGCCATCAATAGGCTAAACACATACGGCCATGCCTTTCCAGGCGCTTTACCAGGCCCTGGGTTCGCGGTCCACACCGTGAGGATATCCCAAGTATCCTATAGGGTCTCACCCTGGCAACTCGCACTCCCCGTGCTCAACGCTGCTCCCGGCCCCTTGCCGTACTCGGCCTAGCACTCAACGTACCCAACGCCGTTCCCGGCCCTGCCGACCTCGGCTTGCGCCGTTCCCGGCTTTCGCCGAACATTCATCTAATCGCATTCATAGTATAACAAACATATACTGAATACCAACAAATTCAATCAAAGGGCTACGCCCTGGAATTCATACATATTGGGCTCAGCCCTGCATACAAGCTCTATGGGAACAGTGGTTTTTTTACCTGTATCCCGAGCTTTCCAATGCACCAAGGCCGCGAGCACGGTCCTCTAACCCGAGCCTCTCCGGAGACCTAGTCACAACACATATAAAACATCCTTTAATACTAACCAATCCAAAACCACTTCCCGGGACCAATCCCACACTCTCGGAATCCCCAAATTCCTAAAACAATTCATCGGAAACATCCCCCGAACCCCTGGAGCAAAAGCTCAAAATTACAAAATTCCTTGTTCTGAAAATAGCCTAGGGCCGCGACACTCCTATCAAGGGCCGCAGCGCCCAACGTGGCCTCCTTCCCTGATGCAACCTAGCGCTGCGATGCAGAAGAACAGGGCCGCGACGCCCCTTCGCAAACCCAGATTTCTGGGTTTTTCCCTAACATTTTCCTGTGCCAAAACACTCCCAAATCAATACCAAAGCATACCTAAGTCCCAAATTCAATTCAAAACCCCACATAGACCCTTTAACAACTCAGAAACATCAACAACAAGCCTAAACACACAATCCAATCCCCAATTCACAAATTGGCTTAAAACTTTATAAAACTTAAACCAATAAACCAGAAACTTGAATCACAACAGCTAATACATAACAGAGATGCATAAAACCCTTACCTCAATATGCAAAACAATCCTCTAGGTTCTCTGGCCTCAATTCCCTTCTTGATTCCATAGAAATTCAGAAGCTCCTCTCCTTCCCTTCTGTTTTCTCTAGTTTCCTCTAGAGCTTTCCAACACAATATTCAGACTATACTTAAGTAAAATAACGTAAAATGATTCTTCCTCAGCCAAATTCATCTATATCCCAGCCAAATTACTATCCTATCCTCCCATGGTTATCCTCTCCTAACTAACCTCAAGGGCACTCTTGTCCTTTCACTTATATTACAATTCTACCATTTTTCATCTAAACTTGTTACTCTCAGTAGTTACTAATGGTTACTCAGGTTACCTAATCACCAATAACCATTAACCACAAATTCTCAACTCAACTCACGAAATTCCCCAAAGTACCCCTAGGCTTCTCCCGAGCCGAGTGTGAAATCCCGTTGTGAATTTTGAGTTATCTAGCTCTCTAGGACCATCTCGGCACGTGCATCACATTATTATCACCACACTCACGTGGTACAAACCACATAATACAATTATCACATTTATGCCCTCAACGGGCTAAAATTACCAATTTACCCCTATCATGCAAACGGGGCCCACATGCATATTTATACCACCTAAACATGCATTCTAATCACATATTCATTTAAATTCATATATTAGCATATTAATTCACTTATTGCCCTCCAGGCACGCTAATCAATGTCCTAAACCTTATTAGCAACTTGAGGTGTTACATCAATGGTCCTCATGTCATCTCTTATCAAAATGAACCTAGTAGTCTTGAATAATTAATTTAATTATTGATTATAAAAATATCACATTGACTAGTTCAATGGAAATAAATAATGTTAAATTATTTATTGATATTTTCTGAGAAAAGATGTAGAAGAAACTTTGAAGATTTTATTGCAAAGTCTAAAAAAGAGAGTATTATAGCCAATTTGGGACAATGTTGTTAATATTGAAAATTTTGTATTAATTTTAATAAAATCAATTAAATAAAAGTCAATATTATAATTGGTTAATTTTGACAAGTATTTGATTAATAATAATTATTAAATAATTAAAATAAAATAGATGACTAAAACCTATTTTATGTCCTAGCTAATTGCCTATATATACTAGTATTGTAGAATGTATTAGGTCAGACTAATTTGACAAGATAAAAATTTACTACTAATATTCTAAACCTAGCCGCCCACTTTCTAGGAATTCTCTTCTCATGTGTTGAGACATGCCCACATAAATAGTAGGTTGTTTTAGAGAAAGACTTGGAAGACTGTGGTCTTGTTTCAAAACAATTTGGATTCCTTGCAATATCTAGCATTTAACAAGGACAAAAGGTTAGGGAATCCAAAGAGTGTAGTCATTATTCCGCTACGCATCTCGTAAGTACTTTAATGGTTTTATTATTGTATTTACGAATCTCTGTATGAAAATCACTTATATGCATGTATTTATGTTTTCTATTGTATGTTATTTTGTGTAATAGGGAGCATCATGCATATAGACTATAAATGAGATCATACATGTTCCCCTTTGTCCTCCTCCTCTTAAATTAATTTTATTTTATTTTATTTAAGTCATTCGTCCTCCTCTTTAATTAAATGTTTTTTTTCTTTATTTTAGTATTTATTTTAAATTTTCACTCTAAAATAGATTTATTCTATATTGTAAAAGAAAAGAAAAACAAAAACTAAAAAAAGAGTTATTTGTTATTAATTAATTTTTTTTAATTTTTTAAGTATTTGATTATTATTTTTAGAAAAAAAAAATTAAATTTTTTAATAAAAGGTGTATTATTTGGTAGCGGTCAAAGTTTGGGGGCAAAATTGCTAATAATTATTCTACACATGGCAGTGCCACATCAACATATGTCATATCATCAATCTGTTAGTCACTCAGGACGAAATCTAACAAAAGTCTCATATTTCACTAACGTGCATAATTTATGAAAAAAATTTAACATTGCAAATCATTCAGATAACACGATCATATAGTAGTCGTAATTTGGAGCAAAAATACTATTTATTCTTGATAATATTATTATATTATAAATTAATTTTTCCATTTTCTACAGTTGCACACTATATATGGTGCGACATTGTGACAATCCTATATATGTTGTGATGTTTACCGTTAGGTTGGATTGAATATAAGAGGATATCAAAGTAAATTTGGTGTTTTGCTTGCCCTTAGTACTAGATATACGACCTTTTCGTTTATAATATATTAACGTAGTAGCTACGTACCATAACCGAGGAAAATGTGCCTTTATCATCACAATAAATTTGTATACACAGCTTACAGAAGTAATAATCACATGTTGAACACCGAAGTGTTAATTGCTAAAAGATTGACTTATATACTCTAAGTCCGATGATATATTATTGGTTATTCATGTATTGTTCGTAATTAATAAAAACAAATTATGTCTGACAAAAAAAAGAACAAAAACAAATTATGATTGCTAATTAAAATGAAAAAAAATCAACTAATTACATCCATTGCCTAAAAAAAATTGAGAAGAAAAGCAAATTAGAATGAGAGAGAGGGAAAGATTGGTAGGATTAGCAATCAGGTTTAGGTTTTAGACCAAGCTGTTTCCTTGTCTGCTAACAAACAAGTCCTCAGACTTAATCTTCCCAGGAATGCAACCACTAATAGTCACAAATGGAAATTGAGCTACACCTTCTTTCCTCCCAAGTGAAACAAGCGTGCTTCTAAAAAATTCTTGCTTTCTTTCCCTCCCACTAACAACACCTTCAAATTCTTCGCTGCTACTTGTGCATGTTTTTGTGCTATATACCTATGCTTCCTCTCCTGCACAACACATTATAATTATTTTCTTTATAAAAATATTCAGTAAAACTTCATTATAGTAATAATGTTGGGATCAACACATTTTATTATTATGAGAATGTTATAACTTAATAGAATTATATCTATAAAATGTTAGAAATAATAAACGAAAATGACATAAAGATATGACTATAATGTACATATCTATATAATGTTAAAAATATACAAAATTATTTTACTAGTCTAAGTTGATAACTAATTTTATCATTAATTTTTAGTATGTAAAAGATAGTATATATACATATTACTTAATATTAAGTCAACTATCATTATGTGGAGACATATTTTTTAAAGACGGGACCAAAAAATATTATAATTTATTACAATATGAAATTTATTCCTATTTATAACTAGTCTTAAGCTTTTTATGACTATATGGAAGTTATTATAATATAGAGTAACATCTATATGAATGTTTTATTGTATATATAGAGAAAGGGAGAGTCATAAGCTTAATTATTGTGACGACCCTAAGGTAAGGTACGTCCGCCATATACTCGTAATTCTAGGGTTTGCGAGTATGTTAGGCACTTGACCAAAAAAATTAAATAAAATGATACGAAGAAATACAGAAAAATTTAAAATTTTTATATAAACTTATTAGTAGAAATTATTACACGTATGAATACTTTAAATTTAATGTAGCCATATGAAAACTCTAAACCACTATTGCATTGCTACTGAGTCCGTGCTCCACAAGTTGTTCAACAGCTAAAGCCACACCTGGAAAAATGTTGGAATATAACATAATGAGCTAACGCTCAGTAAGTAAATCTCATGCATACATATACACATGAATGTCGTGAGTTTGAAGTGCACGTATACTAATATGCTGATTTATATATTTATGCATTTCATTTATTGCTCATACACTTTCAAACTTTACTTTTATGCTCTTTCTTTTACTTTCACATTTTTATGGGCCCAATATCACTTGTGCACACTGCTTGATTCGACCAATGCCTGCAGGGCTTGTTACACATATCATATAGAATCCCATGGGTTCTCCTCCGGCTAACCATTATCGCAGCTAGGCTCATCATAACACTCATTTCATTGTTGTCATAGCTGCCATACTTATTACACATATGGAGGAGAAAGACGAGAACATGACAAACATATCTGAATGGTCAACTCTGACCTAGCCCACACTAGTGGGCAGCCACTATAAGCCTTATAGACCTCCATTTTCTTTACTGAACTTACTTAATTACTTCATCAAAACAATGACACCCATTTTTTTAAACATCTTATTATCACTTTGCTTGAGCCTTGTGTCATTAAAATGTTTAACTTTACATAAGAATTTTCAAGACATTTCATAATTTTTCTCATATTCTTATGCATGGTCTTATATCACATAACTTTACATGCTATGCATACATGTAGATGCTGAAATGCCAATGTTCATGTTTGATGATATTCAATCAAGGCATTGTATCACATCTCATATAACTCAAAACATCTTTAGTCATAATACATGAAGCTTTGGATTGGTGGCGTTGTTATACCTTAACGTAGAGCTATGGCTCAGGTCTAAGGTTTCCAGCCTAAAAACTTAAATGCTTCATATATCATAACATATAACAAAATCATGAACATAAAAGTAATCCACATATTCATCAACATAAGAACACATACTTGCACATAATTCATATCAATCTTAACCAAGTAAGATATCTTTCACATATCACGAAATTCATCAATTATATATTACACAACACCATTATGATATTCATATAACCATTCTTCACATACTTATCATATGCATCATCATCATCCCATACTTAACTCATCAGATATACACAATCAATATAGTCATGCATCTTACACTTAAGCACAAAAGGTGAGATTTACTTACCTTAGGTTCTTAGCTTATTTTAAAACTGCTTACCAATAGTCAATCAATCAAATCCATACAAATCTTATTTAAGGCACATCATTTATTAAATTCTATCAAAATCGTAAATATACACTATTGATAGTGTATATTAACAATACCAGAAACTATAAAAATGATAATAATAATTATTATCAACGTAATGCAATTAACTCTTCATATAAAACCATGCTTTAAACCTTGCTCATAAAATAAAATAATAATAATAATTCTATAAATAAACTTATTTCAATATTAATAACAAATTCCTTAATAAATACATATGTGAATGTATATATTCAAATAGTCATTTTATAAAAGAAATCATATTTTTAATATTGAAATATCAATCCCAGTGGTATAATAAATATACTTTCTCTAAAATTCACTGGTCTTACAAATATCAATAACTGTAAGAAACTAATATTTGATATTATTTTAATATTTAAATATCAACAAAAATATTAATATACAATAATAATGATTAAATAATAGGTTTACTATAAGTCACACTTTTCATATATATATATATATTTATATACATGAAACTGTATTATTGATTTACTTAACAAAATAATAACAATAATAATTAAAATTAATTAATCGTAATAATTTCTATATTAATGGAAAATCAATTAAATATGTATTTTTATAATTTATTTAATATTTAATATTTTCTAGAAAATTGGACAGCATAACGGCTATAAAATGGACAATCCCAAAATCAAAACCTGTATCAGAAATACATATAATCTCAGACAGCTAGTATTATAACAGAAAATATTCAATATATCAAGAATTTATAATTATTTACTATAAATACACATAATAACAATTACTCTAATCAAATACAATTAAATCACAATATATAGATCAAAGAAATTATACCACAATGATCGGGTTCCACAACAAGTCAAACGATGATTTTTTTGAAACTCAAAACGTACTTCGGAACCTCGAACACTAAGTTTCGACCGTCGGTCTACGGTGGATCGCAGTGGCTCGTGGTGGGCCCACCACCCAACTATGGTAGATGTAGAAACAATTTATTGGGTTTTGAAGCCCACGATACGAGGAACACGATGGTGGTGACGGATCAACAAATGGATGCCCGAGGTGGCCAAATCGCAACTTTGAAGTCGCAGGGTGGCCGAACTTAAATCGAGTGGTTGAGGTGTTTGATCGGCGAGTGAGCTTTAGATTCCCGCGTGGTCGATAGTTCGGAGGCCTCTGAATCCAACGGTCCGGCGCATGGCTATATGTGGTGGCCGGAAAGTACTCCTACGTCGTCGGCAACAGTAGCACGCAAAGGAGAAAGAGAGAGAAAGTAAGAGGAAGAGAAGGAGAGAGAAAGAGAAGAAAATTTTTCTGAGGAGAAAGAGAGAGAGGGGCTCGGGTAAAAAAAGGCCGAAGCCCTCTTTTTTTTTTGAAATTACACTTGGACCCAAAATATTAAAATTCTTTTCAAATAAGCCCTTTAGCAAAACTTTCTTAATTTTATAAAAATCCTCAATTAAAATTATATGACATTTGAGTCCAATACTTAACTATTCAAGTTTCTCTCTCTTTAATCTCATTAATAATATAAAATCATATTTTAAACACTATTTTTCCATTACTATTTCTTAAATTTGTAAATTTGTACATTTTATGTATTAAAACTCTGATTTATAATAAAAAATGTATTATGAAAATGTTGGATATTACAATTATATTACCTTAATATCTGTGATGTCTCCAATACCAAAGACATTTTTATGACCTCTGACTCTCAAATTCTCATCCACCATTAACCTCCCATGAATACCCAAACTATCCTTCAAAACAGTCTCAATAAGCCAAGATGAACCCACTGGTTTACCAGTGCAAACATAATGACGATCGACTTTTATAGTTTCTCCCTTAGAGGTTTGGAAATGACCATCTGATACACCTTCCACATTCACTGATTGACCCAAAAGAACTTCAACATTCTTTGATATTAATCATTCCAATGCCTTTTGTGAAGGGTTGGAATACACAAATTCTAGTAACCTTGCCTTAGAGTGCACCATTGTCACCTTCTTCTTTGGAAAGTCGTATACAATTTCACCAGCTAGTTCCACACCCGTTGACCTCCTCCCACTGTAAAAATATGTTTGGTTGGAAATAATAAAGATAAGAGAATTGAGATGTGCAGGATTTAGTTGGCATAGCTTAAAAGTTGATTGGATTTTCTTGTTAAATGAGTTTTCGGCTTTAATAAGATACTTTTAGAAAAGCTACAAAAGGTGGTTTTATTGGGAAAAAAAAAAACTTTTTGATAAGATAAAAATACAGTTTAGCCGACCAAGATTTCAATATTTTAAATTACAACCAAATAATAAAATGAATTTCCTACAATTTTATTACTCTCAAATAAACGTATCTTAGGGTGTGATTGGTAGGATGTTTTTGAAAATAAAATTCAAATCAGTATTTTAATTTTGTGATATAAAATCAAAAACAAGAATGGTAGGATGTTTTTGAAAATAAAATTCAAATCAGTATTTTAATTTGTGATATAAAATCAAAAACAAGAAAATCACTTTTTCTCTGATTCAAAATCATTGTATCTTAAAATCCTACAAATCTATCAATCACTTTTTTATATTTTTAAATTCCTTACCAGTCACATATTCAGATTTTTAAAATTCAAAAACAGTTTTCAGAAACTATAAATTCATATTTTATTTTAGAAACACATTTTTTTCATGGACGTACGAGCTTCGTACTAACGTTAAATATAAAAATATTCGGTTAAAATTAATTTTAAAAAAAAATAGAAAACCTTCCGTCGCCTATAACCACCAGATTTCTAAACCCGCAAGTCTGCTTCGAAATCCAATATAACGAACATGTATTTTCTCAAGTTAAATACAATTAATAATTGTAAAAGGTCAATTTAGTCAATATATAAGTTACTCATCAGAACGAATAATCCCTACAATAAATCATCGCAATCTATCATCCTCTATATCTATCAATAACCCAAACTAGACATTAATTACAACCACAAATAATACAGTAAATTCATTATATATAAATATGTCTATTTCTTGTTCCTAGCAATATACTTTAAAAGAGTTTCATAGTAATTACTTCCTTAGATCATTGAAACGAGAAAATTTAGTTCAAGTTTAGAAACTGTGAAATAAATATAATAGAGATTCGTCATGCGTATCTGAAATTTCTAAACCAGATTATTAATTAACTTCAAAACTTGACAGAAATAAATATATAACAATCTCATGTGCGTTGCAGTACTAACTAAAGGAGAGATTGGCATGCATACTAAAATATCTCAAATATGCAAGCAAACAAAAAAATAAACGAAAAAGATTCTTCTAAAACTAAATTGATAAATAATAATAACTTAAAATAGTGCTGATAACAAACAAAATTTCAAAATTTCTCTTTTTTAAAGGGAAAAACGAAAACTCCCTAACAAAATAAAATCATGAAAAACTAAACTAATAATGAAAAAAATAAAAAAAATAAAGAAAACACTGGCTAATGGTGGTGTTGTGCACAATATTCTCGGACTAAAATTGGATATCCGAAACCAAAAGGAGGAAGCCTAGGATGATTGAAACAAAGCATGTCGAGTTTGTTTATGGCATCACAACAATCTTGACCGATTTTAATTTTTCGATTAACATATCCAGAAATAACTTCTGGAACACAAATCTTTTTAGCCTCACGTATTGCCGAGACGCAGACCGTCTTCTTATCTCTTTTGGGAGGAGGAGATGGTGGAGGTCTTGGTGCACCCGGGGAGCCAAGTTGGTGAGGCGGGTTTGGAGGATCGGACGATGGTGTCAGAAGCACAGATACTGATGGTGCTGGTGCTGGAGACACTGGCTCCGTTTGAGGCGATGATATTGGAGCGGACGATGGTGGAGACACAAACACCGATGGTTCAGAAGACACTGGCTCTGTTGGAGGCGATGGTGCTGGAGCATCAAAAGATGATGGAGGCACAGACACCGATGGTGTTGGAGACACTGGCTCCGTTGGAGGCAATGGTGCTGGAGCATCGGAAGATGTTGGAGGCACATGCCCCAATGGTGTGGTAGGAGAGGTGGGGGTTAGAGGCGAAGGCAGAGTACTAAGGTTTTGACATTGGTTTTGAAGGTGAGGGAGCCATCGTGGGACACTATCTCTGCATTTGACCATATCAAGAATAATGGTGCAACAATCTGCTGTGATAAAATCGCGATCGAAATTGTGATCGAATACTTGATGAATGCATGGTAGTAAGTCTTGAGAGGAAGTATGGCATACTTGAATGGTTTCTTTGATAAAAAATATCAGTAAACAAATGAAAATTAAACTGAACTTCATTTTTGTTTTTGTTTTGGGAGTATATCATCACCAAATAATCTCTACTATATATATATATATATATATATATAGTTAATACTTTAGTTTTTGAATTTGGGTTTTATTTAAAATATCTAGTTTAACAAATAGATATTTATTCGTTTTAAAAAATAATTAGATATTTATGTTTCAAATTTTATTTTATTTAGTATAGGCACGTGTATTTCTGAATATTTAAATAACTAAAAATAGCAATATTTAGTTTTGCAATTAGCATTACAATTTAATATAAATTTATTAATGTGTCACGAAATAATAATCTCTACTTAATATATAGTGAATAATTTAGTTACTTAATATATAATATATAGTGAATATTTAATTTTTCAATTTTTATTTTATTTAAAATATGAAGTTTGTTATGATAGTATCTTACATAATTATGTTTCAAATTTGATTTTATTTAATGTAGCTGTATTCATGAATATTTATATAGCTAAAAATATCAATATTGTAAAAGTAATTCAAATAGTTTGTTTAGAGATAATTTATTTTTATTTTTGAAATTACAGTACAATTAAAATTAATAATTTTTTTTAAATTCATGGATGTACCCCATAAAAACATCAATAATAATTATTATTGAAAAATTATAATACATGAAATTATTTAAAATCGAGATGCTAAAATATGCATAATCGCATATATTTTTTAAAAAAAATAAAACTTGAATATTCATCTCTTTATCTCAATACATCAAAATTTACAAAGAATAACTCAAAATTTGTCAAACAGTTACATAACTGATCTTATTTGAATTAGCAAACTCAAATTAAATTTATCTTTTACAATAAAAGTATTTTTTTCTTATTTGCTATTAAAAATAAATAACACCGAAAAATGAAATAAAATAATCAACAATCAAGTTATTTTAAATTTAAAATAATTTCAAAATTATAACTTTTAAAATTAAATCAATCAATTTCTTTAGATTTCGATAATTTTATTATCATATGTTACGTATTTATTTTTGTGGCACTGCCATATCTAGTTTTTTTTTCAACCACCAAGGTATTTATATTTTTGCAGATAAGTTATTTACTCTCAGCGAATTTGGAAATTCTTCCATAGGTTTTCGATTGCCAAGAATTAGAAATAATTTTGATTTTATTCTAGTATTATAAACATAATCTTCAAGATTTTATTTATACAAATTATTGAGCTATGTAGATTGTTGTTGGAGGAAATTTAACAAAACAAAATCTCACTCAAACACTCACAGTAATACTTGAACACTAAAGAACTAATGCGAGTATGCCAAAAATATAAAGAACGCAAGAGTTATTTTCAGCACAAAAAATATGCCTACGTCCATTTGCTTTGATTTTGAGATTATCATTTTCTAATAGTTTGGGGTCACCATTTTATAGTAGAACCTAACGCTCGTTAAATTTTACAGGTCATTAATAGACTATTTTACAAATGGATAATAAGTAAATTAAATGCATTTATAGTTTAAAACGTTAAAAAAGTTGAAATGCATGTATTAATGCCTTTAATACTGGTTGAGTATTTCTTTAATGAATATGTTCTTGTAGGATTTTACATAGACTTTATATAAATGGTGCGACCTTTATTCCTAGTTGTTGCACAAATGAGTGGAACCTATGTAGCGGATATGATGAATTTTATATTCGCATATTTGGTGTATTTTATTCTTAACATCCCATGGTTGTTTCCATATAAAAATTGTATGGTATGATCATCTGCAATCTGATTTCGAGCAACAGGCATGCAATTATCTCATGTTGTTATGAGATCCCATTTATTTATATATAGTTTATCGATATGATTTTCTTCAAACTCGTACTCACATAAAGGCTAAAAATACCCTCGGACTCTTTCATTGTTAGTAGTAGTTGGCTTGAAAAAATAAATGCTAGTAGAAATTAATACTTTTTCTCCAGAATGATTGAGACATAGCTATATAGAGGTACAATATTTATCCCAAAATCTTTAGTAGAGATAAATATAGTAGAGATTCATCATGCTTATCTGATATTTCTAAACCAGATTAATTAACTTCAAAACTTGACAGAAATAAATATATAACAATCTCATGTGCGTTGCAGTACTAACTAAAGAGAGATTGACATGCATACTAAAATATCTCAAATATGCAAGCAAACAAAAAAATAAACGAAAAAGATTCTTCAAAAACTAAATTGATAAATAATAATAACTTAAAATAGTACTGATCAACAAACAAAATTTCAAAATTTCTCTTTTTTAAAGGGAAAAACGAAAACTCCCTAACAAAATAAAATCATGAAAAACTAAACTAATAATGAAAAAAATAAAGACAACACTCTAATGGTTCTAATGGTGTTGTGCACAATATTCTCGGACTAAAATTGGATAGACGAGACCAGAAGGAGGAAGCCTAGGATGATTGAAACAAAGCATGTCGAGTTTGTTTATGGCATCACAACAATCTTGACCGATTTGAATTTTTCGGTTAACATATCCAGAAATAACTTCTGGAACACAAATCACTACAAGAAAAAAGATTTTTAGCTACAAAGAAATTGGTAGCAAATGATATATATTTAGTAGCTAATACCTTTTTAGCTACCAAATTTTTTTGGTAGCAACTTCGTAGCTAAAACCCGTGCTAAAAGTATTTTGCTACCAAAATTTTTTGTAGTTAATAGTTCTTATTTGCTACTAAATTTTTAGTAGCAAAATATGATAAATTTAGTAGCAAAATAATTACTTTTTGAGTCTATTAAAATTGTTTTGCTACAACAATTTGGTAGCAAATTTCTTTTAAATTGGTAGCCAAAGCAATTATCATTAAAATTTTAAAATCCAAGAAAATGATTTTACTACCAAATTTTGGTAGCAAACAATTATTAAACTAGTAGTAAATAAATCTTAAATAATTTAAAACTATAGTTTTGCTACTAAAATTTGGTAGCAAAATTAATATACATTAATTAAATTATGTTTTTTAATTTTTTGTTATTTTATTATTATAGCATTTCTAATTATTTTTTTATTATATATATAAACATTATTAAAATAACCAAACTAATTTTTATAAAATTAATGAGCTATATTATATACAATTTAAGTGTTTACAATACAAAATATAATATATTATACAAACTAATCACATATACAAATCTACACTACATCAAAAGTTCATGTTACTGCATGTGGATAGTGACCGATGTTGATAGTGACTGATCTTTTCCTAATTCCAATTCCCTTTCCCTTCTGGTTTCCGAAAGAGGTATATGTGAGTTTGTTTGAATGACACAGTATGCTCCAGTTCTTCCTTTACCTACACTGCAGTGAAAAAGAAGTTGAAGTCAATTGGGAAGAAGAAGAATTGAAATTTGGAAATTACACTTGAAGTGTCTCTATGAATGATGAGAGAATACAATTAATCTTGCAAAGTGAGGAACCAGTGAAGCGGTTTGATGACTCAACAAAACTGATTAATATGTATTGGACAATAATACAAATATATTTGACAATAATATGCATATTGTATTTTTTAATAATAAAAAACTAATAAATTTAACTATAACCACACATTTAGGAAATAACAACCACCATTAATTATAAAATAATAAATTTAAACTAAATTTATTATAAGAGTGTAAAGAATCAAATAATAAACATTAATTATAAAAATACAATTTGAAAGATATTTCATTATGATTTGGTTAACGTGAATAGGAAAAATGTAGAGTCCAAGAACTTTACTTAGCTAATTGTTTAGTAGTATTATAGTATGTTTAGTGTTATCATTGTTACTTTGGATTTTTGGTTCAGACCGGGAGTTATTTGGACACTCATAGTAGTACTTATAGATTTTCTAAGTTTAACCTATAGTTTAAGAATATTAAGTATAACCTAAGGTTTGATTAATGTGTCTGATATTAAGGAATATATTATTATATTATAAGGTTTAGACATCAACCAATAGGATTTTAAGCACATGTTTTGAATGGTAATTAAGGATTTAGTATTTTTGAGGATTAAATTAAATAAGGGTAAAAGTTTGAATGTATAGGGTCAGTCAGCAGCTTTGAGCACGTTGAGGGCTTAGTCAAGGCTGTTTACTCCATTCAAACTCAGCTAAAAATGTGTAAATTCGTGTTTAAATATTCAGCGTATGCCGATATATCGCAGCTATAGGGGGCGATATGTCGCAGCACGTAGATACGGAAAACACGAATCGATGCACGGTCGCCTCGGGAACAAAGGTCCAGGCGATATATCGCCTATAGGGGGCGATATATCGCCTCCACCAGCATGAATTCAAATACATTTGAATTCTTTTCCCTTCAGCCATTCAAACTCCTTCAACAGTCCAGCATCTTCTGAACGAGTCTTCAGCCTCTGCTGAACGATTATTCAAATGATTTTCACCTAAAAAGCCATTATTTTTATTCAAGTAAACTCAAGATATTTTCATTCCCAAACTCTATAAATAGGACCTAGTACCCAGCCATTATTCACCATTTGCTCTAAGTTCAGAGGCTGCTAGTGTTAAGTGAGTGAGAGAGTGTAAACACTTGGTTTGGGGAAAAACTATAAGCTTAAACATCATAAGCTTATCAAACACTTGGGAAGTAAGTGAGTGCTATAGTATTTCGGTGGATGTTAGATTGATCTTGCAATCTTTGAGGTAAACCCAAAACTCTAGTCCTTTCTGTATTCTATGTTATTTCTTTTCTCAAAACCTTCTACTCAGTCCCCTAACCTTATTCTTATTTTTGGTTAGGGAATCCAAGTTCTTAAGCACTTAAGTGGTGGTAAGCATATTTTCGTTTAATGGTTTAGTCTTCCTATTCTCTTTCATTTCATCTCCTTTCTTTAGACTCACCCTTGTTCATTGTGGTTTTAGGAGTGTTCCAAAAGTCCTAACTCAGTCCATTTTATCCCGGTAACTTTGGTAAGGAAAATAGGCTAGAATTAATATGTTATGTGCTTATGTTATCTATATGTTTATGTTATTAAAAATGTTATGATATGTATATGTGTATGTAGGCTTGGGCATATGACCCATATGACTAACAAGACCCCAAATGGGTTATGGGCATATGACCTACTTAGCTAGTAGGACCCCATTAACCCCATGGGCATATGCTTGTTTAGTCTATGGGACCCCAAGTAATAATGGCCATTATAATAAGTGTATGTTATATGTATTGTGTTAAGTCCTTATGTTTTCTTATGAAATTATGTATGTGACTTTGTGTTAGATTTTCCTTACTGGGCATTAGGCTCACTCCTTTCTGTTTATGTGCAGGAAAATAAGTTTAGAGGTGGTAAGATTCGTGACGCTTGGAGAATGTGTATCGATGATGAATGGAGTCAAGGGGCCGAGCGTTATCGATTCGAGGATGTAGTCTCCTTTTATGTTTTTTATGGTTTTACATGTATTTTCCGCATTATTATGTAATGTCTTTTATTTTAAATCTTATTTTGTTTTAAAGACAATGGGATCCCAAAATCCTTCTTAGTATTCTGTTTCTTTGTAAATAACTCTTATTTTCAAGTTACTCAATAAATTATGGTATTTTCGTAAAAATGTAAGTTTTATGTATAGTTTCGATAATGGTCCAATTAGTCTAGATTAGTGGGTCATTACAGTTGGTATCAGAGCAAACGGTTCCTTCGCATGAAGTTCTCCTCGATACACATGCTCAAAGCTCCGAATCGGACCGCCAAGTAAGTGTTTAAGTTACAAGTTACAAGTTACTTTGTCTATGTGTATAGCTAACAACTTTAGTGTTTATGTTTCAGTTAAAAATGAATGGAGCTTTAACCTACCAAGATATCCGAGCCATTAAGGCCTTAAAAAGAATAAGGGAGCCAAGAAACACCGTAGGAGCCTTAGAAAGGATTACACGAAGGTTGCTTTTGTTTCACCAAGCAATAGGTGGCCTTCAAGAGGCTAAACAAATAATGCTAAGATCAACAGAACAATATGTATTAGTGATTAGGTTGTTTAAAGATTTCCATCCTGTAATAGCAGCCTTAGAAGAAATATGGGAAGAAATGAATGATGAGGATGAATCACCATTAGCAATGAGATACTATTTCCTCTTAGTTAGGTTCACCGCAAAATTTGAATTTCAATTCACCAAGGAGCAAAAGAATAGGATTCTCACAAACCTTCCTAGAGGGCATTTTGATGCTCATGATAATGATGACTATGAGGCTATAGATGATGATATGTTAGATGACGGATCAGATGTAGAAGATCCCGATTTTTAGATTAGTAGTTTTTATTTGTTTTATTTACTTTTATGTTATGATTGTAATAAGTGAAATTGTTTTCCAAATGAATAAACATGCTATTTGAATATCATGTGTGAGTTTGAAATTTTTTTTTCACAATCATAATAAATACTAAATAAAATGAATAATGACTGAGTTCGGTGAGGGTGGATACGAATCAATGAACCTGGTTTCCTTGTTGAGAGTTAGGGGGCCTTAGTAGTGGGAACGATTTTACTGATCCCAGCCCTCCCTCAATATGGTTAACTTTGGAACAAAGATAAGTTTCGAGCCTGAGAATTAAGTCATATAGGATGATTAGAAACACACTTAGAAAATAAATATGACTTGTTTTTCTAAGTATAGAAACCCACTCTAATAATAAATAAAGACCTATATAATTTTTCATAAAAAGTCATAATAAATAGGTCCGAGATATGTTTGTTTTAGAATAAGTTTTTGCCTTAGAGCCTATTAGAAAAAAGTTCTAACATGTTTCTTTTAACTGTTAGAACTCTGCTACGATGTCTCTCCGAAGATCTGCTCGCACCAACGGGAACGCTTCCAACGATGTTCCAGCGACCAATGCGGTCCCTACCGTTCGCCGAAGGAGAGTACGTGTTACTGCTCGCCGCAACGCACCGGCACAGCCAGCTGACAACACTGCAGAGATTGCCAGACTACGACAGCAAGTCGAGGAACTTCTGCAGCAACAACGCCAACAGGCTCAATCTCAGCCTCAGCCTCCGCCACAGCCGCAGCCGCAGCCACAGCCAATGGCCCCAGCACCCCAACAAGTTGGTCCGTATGGGGGATGGCCTATGACGAACTACGCTCCTTATCCTGTTCAGCACATGGAGCCAGTGTACGAGAGGTTCCGCAAGCAGCACGCTCCGAACTTCGAAGGGACTACGGACCCCTTTGAAGCAGAAGAATGGCTAAGGAATGTGGAGCCGATCCTAGCCCACATGAACCTTAGTAATGCAGACCGCATATCCTGCGTCTCATCTTTGCTCAAGAAAGATGCCAGGATATGGTGGGACTTGGTCCAGCAATCCCACGATGCTGCCACCATGACGTGGACCCGATTTGTGGAGCTCTTCCACAAGAAGTACTACAATTCAGCAGTGCTTGCTACGAGAGTTGAGGAGTTCACCAATCTAAAGCAAGGGAATTTAACAGTGGCGGAATATGCTCGTCAGTTTGATCGCTTAGCGAAGTTCGCAGCAGAGTTGGTTCCAACCGACTATCTAAGGGTGAACAAGTTTGTTAGAGGACTTCGCCCGAAGATCGAGATGGGGGTTAAACTAGCAAACCCGGGAAACACTTCATATGCCGACGTTCTTGAGACGGCAATTGAAGTAGAAAGGTTGCAAGCCAACGTGAGCAAAGAAGAAGCCAGCAAGCCGGAACCTAGGCAGCAGAGCCAACCTCAGGCCAGTCGGAACAACAATCAGTCCAGCAACAGTCAGTCCAACAACAACGGTAACGGACAGAAGAGAAGGCATCCTGACAACAAGCAAGCCGACAACAATAAAAGGGCACGACCAAGTAATGGGGGAAATAGGTCGGGCTACGTGGAATACCCGCCATGTGCCAAATGTCAGAAGAAGCACCCCGGAGAATGCCGTGCCAACACCAAGGAGTGTTTCAACTGTGGTCAAGAAGGGCATCGTAAAAGAGACTGTCCTCAGCAAAAGCCGGAAGGAAAGAAGGACGAAAAGATGGTTCCTGCTCGGGTTTTTGCTTTAACCCAAGGAGAGGCGGATGCTAGCAACAAGGTGGTCACAGGTCAGGTTTCCATCCTCAATAAATTATGTCATGTATTATTTGATTCGGGAGCCACTCATTCGTATATTTCGTTAGGAATGATAGATAAACTAGACAAACCTAGTGAAAGATTTAGAACTAGGTTTGCAACCGAGTTGCCTTCGGGCAAAGTAGTTCTATCATCACGAATTGTACGAGGCGTACCAATCAAGATTGAGGACAAGGAACTAGAAGGAGACCTGATAGAGCTGGTGATCAAAGACTTCGACGTCATACTAGGCATGGATTGGCTAGCACGGCATGGCGCAACGATCGACTGCAGACGCAAGAAGGTGGTGTTCGAGACTCCTGACGGCCAGAAACTGTGCTTCATGGGACAAGCTGCAGGACTACGCACCCCGTTAGTATCATCTCTCAAAGCTCAGAGAATGATGGAGAAAGGATGTCAAGCATTCTTAGCCAACATCACGAATGTGGAGAAGGAGACATCACTCAAGGTTGGAGATGTTCGAGTCATACAAGAATTTCCAGAAGTATTTCCCGATGACTTGCCAGGATTGCCGCCAACTAGAGAAATAGACTTCACGATAGAATTAGTACCGGGCACCGAGCCTATCTCTAAGGCACCATACCGGATGGCACCTACGGAACTCAAGGAGTTAAAGACGCAGCTACAAGAACTCCTAGACTTGGGTTTCATTAGGCCAAGCCATTCACCATGGGGAGCTCCGGTACTATTCGTGAAAAAGAAGGACGGAAGTATGCGCATGTGCATAGACTACCGTGAGCTGAATAAAGTAACGATTAAGAACAAATACCCGCTACCTCGGATTGATGATTTGTTTGATCAACTCCGAGGCGCGACTGTATTCTCTAAGATCGATTTACGGTCCGGGTATCATCAGCTCAAGGTAAAGGGGGAAGATATTCCTAAGACAGCCTTTAGGACTCGTTATGGACATTACGAGTTCTTGGTTATGTCTTTTGGTCTTACTAACGCGCCAGCCGCGTTTATGGACTTAATGAATAGGGTCTTCAAGGACTACTTGGATAAATTCGTCGTTGTGTTCATCGACGACATTTTAATTTACTCCAAGGATGAAGTGGAGCACGAGGAACACTTGAGGATAATTTTGACGCGATTGAAGGAGCACCAACTCTACACGAAGTTCAAGAAATGCGAGTTTTGGCTCTCACAAGTGGCGTTCCTCGGGCACATCATATCGAAAGACGGAGTTGCAGTAGATCCATCGAAGGTAGAGGCCGTGAAAGATTGGCCTAGACCAAAGAACGCGTCGGAAGTAAGAAGCTTCTTAGGGCTAGCAGGTTACTATAGAAAGTTTGTAGAGGGCTTTTCTAAGATAGCCACTCCACTCACCAACCTGACCCGGAAGCAACAAAAGTTTAACTGGAATGATAAGTGTGAGGAAAGCTTCCAGTTGCTTAAGGATAAGCTTTGCTCAACACCAGTACTTAGTGTCCCAACACCCAACGACAAGTTCGTTGTCTACTGTGATGCATCAAAGTTAGGATTGGGATGCGTACTGATGCAAAATGACAAGGTGATAGCCTACGCGTCACGTCAGTTAAAGGAGTATGAACAACGCTATCCAACTCACGATATGGAGTTGGCAGCGGTGGTCTTTGCGTTAAAAATCTGGCGCCATTATCTTTACGGAGAACGGTGCGAGATTTATACGGACCACAAAAGTTTAAAATACTTCTTTACTCAGAAGGAGCTTAACATGAGGCAGCGCAGGTGGTTAGAGTTAGTAAAGGATTACGACTGCGAAATCCTATACCACCCGGGGAAGGCAAACGTAGTTGCCGATGCACTTAGCCGAAAATGTTATGGGAACTTAGCAGCCTTATCCGGAATAGAAAAGCCACTGCAACAGGAGCTTATCAGTGCCGGAATAGAACTGGTTGTAGGCAAGCTGGCTAACTTGTCTATCCAATCGAATCTGCTAGGAGACATACGGAATGGTCAGAGACATGATGATTCACTAGCAACGCACATGGATGCAGTCAGAGAAGGCAAGACTACAGATTTCTCAATATCCAGTCAAGGTTTATTGAGATATAAGGATCGGGTATGCGTGCCAGACGATCAAAGTATTAAGAAGACGATCCTAGAAGAAGCACACAACACCCCATACTCGGTTCATCCAGGGTCTACCAAGATGACTCATGACATCAAGGCAGTCTATTGGTGGCCAGGGATGAAGAAGGACATAGCGGAGTATGTATCTAAGTGTCTGGTATGCCAGCAAGTGAAGGCGGAGCATCAGCGGCCTGCAGGATTATTGCAACCGCTTAGCATACCGGAGTGGAAGTGGGACGATATAGCCATGGACTTCGTGACGGGTCTGCCAAAGACAAATAAGCAGCATGATTCTGCTTGGATAGTCATAGATAGACTAACCAAGTCGGCTCATTTTCTGCCTGTTAAGACTTCTTATACGACAGACCAATATGCAGACATCTACATCCAAGAGATTGTACGATTGCATGGAATCCCCAAGACGATAGTATCAGATAGAGGATCAGTGTTTACGTCAAGATTTTGGAGAAGCTTACAGCAAGCCATGGGTACTAAGTTAAGTCTTAGTACAGCTTTCCATCCTCAGACAGATGGGCAGTCAGAGCGTACGATTCAGATTTTAGAGGATATGCTACGCGCATGTGTACTTGACTTCGGAGGATCGTGGAACAAGTACTTACCGCTGATCGAGTTCTCGTACAACAATAGCTACCAGTCGACGATCGGAATGGCACCTTATGAGTTGCTATATGGAAGAAGGTGCCGATCCCCGTTGCACTGGGACGAGGTAGGAGAAAGGCAGCTTCTAGGGCCCGAAGCTGTTAGGCAAGCTCAAGAAGCAGTAACGCATATTAGACAGCGTATGCTTGCTGCTCAAAGCCGTCAGAAGAGCTATGCGGATACCAAGCGACGCGATGTGGAGTTCCAAGTTGGAGATCAAGTCTTCCTGAAGATATCTCCTATGAAGGGTGTCAAGCGGTTCGGGAAGAAAGGCAAGCTCAGTCCCCGATTCATAGGTCCTTTTGAGATATTGGACAAAGTGGGACCAGTTGCATATAGACTTGCCCTACCGCCAGCACTAGCCGATAGTCACAACGTCTTCCACATCTCGATGTTACGCAAGTATGTGTCAGACCCATCTCACGTCCTCAAGTACGATACCATAGCGCTCCAGAAAGACTTAAGTTACGAGGAACGACCGGTTAGCATCCTAGATAGGGGGATGAAGCAGTTACGGTCCAAGAGCTTTCCTATAGTTAAAGTCTTATGGAGCAATAGTTCTGAACGCGAGGCAACGTGGGAGTTGGAAGAGGACATGCAGAGCCGGTATCCGGAGTTATTTGGTAAGTAAATTTCGAGGACGAAATTCTTTTTAGTAGGGGAGAATTGTAGAGTCCAAGAACTTTACTTAGCTAATTGTTTAGTAGTATTATAGTATGTTTAGTGTTATCATTGTTACTTTGGATTTTTGGTTCAGACCGGGAGTTATTTGGACACTCATAGTAGTACTTATAGATTTTCTAAGTTTAACCTATAGTTTAAGAATATTAAGTATAACCTAAGGTTTGATTAATGTGTCTGATATTAAGGAATATATTATTATATTATAAGGTTTAGACATCAACCAATAGGATTTTAAGCACATGTTTTGAATGGTAATTAAGGATTTAGTATTTTTGAGGATTAAATTAAATAAGGGTAAAAGTTTGAATGTATAGGGTCAGTCAGCAGCTTTGAGCACGTTGAGGGCTTAGTCAAGGCTGTTTACTCCATTCAAACTCAGCTAAAAATGTGTAAATTCGTGTTTAAATATTCAGCGTATGCCGATATATCGCAGCTATAGGGGGCGATATGTCGCAGCACGTAGATACGGAAAACACGAATCGATGCACGGTCGCCTCGGGAACAAAGGTCCAGGCGATATATCGCCTATAGGGGGCGATATATCGCCTCCACCAGCATGAATTCAAATACATTTGAATTCTTTTCCCTTCAGCCATTCAAACTCCTTCAACAGTCCAGCATCTTCTGAACGAGTCTTCAGCCTCTGCTGAACGATTATTCAAATGATTTTCACCTAAAAAGCCATTATTTTTATTCAAGTAAACTCAAGATATTTTCATTCCCAAACTCTATAAATAGGACCTAGTACCCAGCCATTATTCACCATTTGCTCTAAGTTCAGAGGCTGCTAGTGTTAAGTGAGTGAGAGAGTGTAAACACTTGGTTTGGGGAAAAACTATAAGCTTAAACATCATAAGCTTATCAAACACTTGGGAAGTAAGTGAGTGCTATAGTATTTCGGTGGATGTTAGATTGATCTTGCAATCTTTGAGGTAAACCCAAAACTCTAGTCCTTTCTGTATTCTATGTTATTTCTTTTCTCAAAACCTTCTACTCAGTCCCCTAACCTTATTCTTATTTTTGGTTAGGGAATCCAAGTTCTTAAGCACTTAAGTGGTGGTAAGCATATTTTCGTTTAATGGTTTAGTCTTCCTATTCTCTTTCATTTCATCTCCTTTCTTTAGACTCACCCTTGTTCATTGTGGTTTTAGGAGTGTTCCAAAAGTCCTAACTCAGTCCATTTTATCCCGGTAACTTTGGTAAGGAAAATAGGCTAGAATTAATATGTTATGTGCTTATGTTATCTATATGTTTATGTTATTAAAAATGTTATGATATGTATATGTGTATGTAGGCTTGGGCATATGACCCATATGACTAACAAGACCCCAAATGGGTTATGGGCATATGACCTACTTAGCTAGTAGGACCCCATTAACCCCATGGGCATATGCTTGTTTAGTCTATGGGACCCCAAGTAATAATGGCCATTATAATAAGTGTATGTTATATGTATTGTGTTAAGTCCTTATGTTTTCTTATGAAATTATGTATGTGACTTTGTGTTAGATTTTCCTTACTGGGCATTAGGCTCACTCCTTTCTGTTTATGTGCAGGAAAATAAGTTTAGAGGTGGTAAGATTCGTGACGCTTGGAGAATGTGTATCGATGATGAATGGAGTCAAGGGGCCGAGCGTTATCGATTCGAGGATGTAGTCTCCTTTTATGTTTTTTATGGTTTTACATGTATTTTCCGCATTATTATGTAATGTCTTTTATTTTAAATCTTATTTTGTTTTAAAGACAATGGGATCCCAAAATCCTTCTTAGTATTCTGTTTCTTTGTAAATAACTCTTATTTTCAAGTTACTCAATAAATTATGGTATTTTCGTAAAAATGTAAGTTTTATGTATAGTTTCGATAATGGTCCAATTAGTCTAGATTAGTGGGTCATTACAAAAAATCTCAAAATTGGTATGTTTGTTTCAAATTCCTTTAAAAAAATAAAATTTTATTAAAACTTTCAAACTTGAATATTTATAAATATAAAATGGTCTGTTACCGTGAAAGGTAAGACCTCAAACTTATATTTTTGTTTTAAAGTTCTATGCATTCAAATCATTCAAACTTGATATAATAATATTCAATTACACTAATTGGGTGAAAAAACAGAGTAAATAAATAATCAAATCATTCAAAATAAAAAATCTCTAAATTTAATAAATTCTGTTGAGATATTTTTAAACAATATTAAGTTTAAATTAATTTTAAAATAATATCTATAATTTAACATCACACTCACACTCTTATATAAGAGTTATCATATCAATTACTTTTATCAACATTGAATTTTTCTCTCCAGCCAATATCAAGTATGAGAGTACATCATTATTACGTCTACCTCAAGTTCTTTATAATCATAAATTGTTGTATATTTAAATAGATTTACAACTTTTTTTTTCTCAAATCAGGTGTTCAATCTATAATCAGGGCAGTCAATTCATGTACTCTCAAATCAGGTATTCAATCTACAATCAGGTCAGTCAATTCATTTATTTAAATTAAGTTTAACTCAGTTTCTTTATAATTATACATCATTTGTTGTATTTTTTAAATTGATTTACAACCCTTTTTTTCTCAAATTAGGTGTTCAATCTAAGCAAAGTTCCAAGGTAAATCATTATTGCCACACAAAAATATTGCAAAATCATTTTATACAAAACCAGATATTGAGTCACAAATCAGCACAAATCACAAGGTACCATATCATTTCTCATACAAATTCAATTATAAATTAACATATTTATCTTATAGAAATTTATTTTTATCTCAAATCAAATTGTGTTTAGGAACCATCCTATACAAATTCAATTTTGAATTACTATATTATGCTAATACAAATTCAGCTATGAATTCCTATATTATGCATTGTGAGTAAAAATACTTTAGATGTTATTAGTTTGTGAATTTAGTTTATTAAAAATAGTAACACAATCAGAGAAATAAAACCATTAATTGTTATGATAATAAATTTTAAAACTAAAAACCAAACACAAAATATAAAATAACAAAACAATACAATAGTAGACAGAGACCTACAAGCATTAATAAGATTTTAAAATTGATACATATACTTGTAAGCTTTTCCCTTTTTTGCTTGAGGATCTTCCCTGTTATTAAAAATAGTAACACAATCAGAGAAATAAAACCATTAATTGTTATGATAATAAATTTTAAAACTAAAAACCAAAAACAAAATATAAAATATAAAATAACAAAACAATAAAATAGTAGACAGAGAACTATGAAGAAACCTACAAACATTAATAAGATTTTAAAATTGATACATATACATGTAAGCTTTTCCCTTTTTTGCTTGATTTTCCTTTTTTTGCTTGAGGATCTTCTTCAGATTCAACAGGGCTTTCATCAGAGTCCATCTCTTCTGAACTCTCCTCAGTTTTCTTAGATGGCTGAACCTTTTTGGCAGCAGGGAACGACAGCATGAGGGTTTTTAAAATGATAAAAATTTAGTACCAAATATTATATATCAACCAGAATATATAAAACAATACAATATACTATATTGTAGAGGAACAACCACTACAACAGGTTTATTAACAAGTATTAAATAAAAAAGAAACCCCATTCTTCCTACCCCCACTGTCTGCTTTCATGTCATACGTACATATAACATATTTATAAAATAAATTTTCAACAATGGATTTAAAGGCTCATTTAAAATGGCAAATTATTTTTGTTGAAATAATTTGCATGGCTAAAAGCTACGACAAGTTTAAAAACATGAATTAATTCAGGAATAAACTAAGTAAATAGGTAGATACTCCACATATGAAAGGAGAGATTTAAGGAAAAAAGTACCTCTGTTTCCCCTTGTAACGACCCAAATTCGCTAATAGGGCTTAAAGGCCTTGATTAGTGTGCCAGGAGGCATTACTGGAATAATTATGGTTTAATGAGTAATTATGTGTTAAATAATGTTTATATGATAATTGATTATAACATGTGGTAATATGATATGTGATATATGTGAGAACCACATTATTATGTGGACAGGTTCGTTGAGCACGACTCAAGACGATTCTAGGGTCAGATAGCGGGAAAAGTCACAATGGGGTTTAAGATTTGACTTTGGAGAAGTCGGGGATATTTTTAGATAGCGGGTAGCTATTTGGACTATCGGTACATGAAAGTAAATATATGGAGATATATTTGAGGTTAGGATGTCTAGGCGGGAATAATGGGGGATTTTACCATTTTGGCCTCGGGGACGGTTCCGACACCCCGAGCCTCGGGATTAACTTAACAGATAAGTTAGACTTGAGGAAGCTTTTAGAAAACATAAACCGACTAAACACTTAGGCTCTCTCTCTCACTCACGCTCAAGGAAACACAGGGAAAAACACAAAGGAAACCAAGGAAACTAGCTGGGATTTCTGAGTTTGGTGGTGAGAATTTGAAGGCTTAGCTTAGGGAAATTAAGGAACCGAAGCAAGGTTTAAGGTAAGCATCTAACTCTGTTTTCTGTGGTTGAATTATGAGTTTTTGCTGGGTTTTAGTTAAGTGCTGAAACAGGTTTAGTTGTGATGTTCTAAGGCAGAATTAAGAAGGGAATTTGGGGGACTTGACTTGTCTACAGCTTGGCAAAGTGGTACTACAGCAGTGGTAAGTTTCAACTCTAAGTTAGAAACTTTAAATTGAGCTTGATGGCTGGTTTGTGTGTGTTTTAGCATTTGGGTTTCAGAAATTGGAAGGAAGGGATTGGAGTGTGTTAGGCTGTGCTTTACTGGGAATTATGCTGTGTAGATCATGCTAAAGAGGTTCGGAATTAATTGGTTAAGAGTTAGGGAGTTTTGGGATGGTTTAAGGTAAAGTTTTGAGCTTTAGAATGGTGAAAAAACTGGGTTCGAAGGGGAGGGCCGCGGCTCTGTTCTAGAGCGCCGCGGCCCTAGCATGCAAAGAAGGCAAGGAGGTTCGGCCAAGGGGGCGCACCGCGGCGCGTGTGTGATTCAGAGTGGGGATAGTTTCTGTTTTGGGGAAGGGCCGCGGCTAGGCTTTGGGGACCGCAGCCCTTGGTTGCACACTTGGGATTTTGAGGGTTTTAAGCATGATAGAGTGGTCTTGGGTGCTCGGGTTTGGTTTCACCACCGTGCTTGGTGGAATTAGGAGTCCCGGGAGTTAGTTTTGTAACTGGAAACCTATATTTGATTATTTATGAGACCCTATGCTTCGGTTGTGGCTAGGTGATAAAAGCTTAGACTCGGGAACGAATCGTGCTTGAAGGACGTTGCTCGTAACTCGACAACCGTACAGACTAAAGGTAAGAAAACTGCACCTGGTTGAATATATCTGACGGGACTAAGGGCTCCCTATTGTTGAAGCTTGAAAAGATGGTATTATGTCATGCAAGCCATTTAGTGGGCCAACGGTCTAAGGGTGCCAAGGGTCTCACTAGCGCACAGGGCGCGGGTCGGACACTGGTATCCGAGGACAGCTTATTATGCATTGAGCTTGGTTTAAGCGGGCTAGAGTCAGTGGGTTAAACAGAGGGTGCGGCCTAAGTCGTCGGCCCTGAATATTATGTGATATGAATGTTGTATGAGATAGAATGTGTCTTGGATTTTATATGTTGACTATCTGTTGTGGAATGTCTGATAAGTATACATGCTTACTGAGCTATTTGCCTGTTATTATTGTTGAGTTATCTGTGATGTTTTCTTGCTGGGCCTTGGCTCACGGGTGCTACGTGGTGCAGGTAAAGGCAAGGGCAAGTTAGATCAGCCCTGACTGGAGAGCTCAGCGAGCGGAATGTACATAGCCAGGTGCTCGGCCGCCACGGTTGAGGTTTAAGCAAGGACATGGAACCTGAAGACTGTCTGTTTGGCCTTAGTATGGCTAGTGGTTCCTCATGTATTTTTGGGAGTCTGTAAACTTTCTTTAACTTCGTTTTTGTATGGGATCCCATGTTACTACAGTTTATATATGTTAAATGAGTATTTTGAGACCAAAACATTTTTAACCCTAGCTCTTACATGTTTAGCGACACGATTTCAAATTAATGACTTGATTAGCAAGTCTTGCACCTTTATAAGTACACAGCGTAACGGTCTTGGCTATCCAGGGCGTTACACCTCTACTCCTTTGGTCCCGATTATCTGTCGCTAATTGCCGCTTCTTATGCCCACCAGTACAACGATCCTCCTCGCCATTACTATCTTCTTCGCGGAGAGGGATGACAATTGCCTTCCCCGGCCTCTGTCTAATATCTACCCTAAGAACACAAAGAACAAAACATAGCAAATATGAAATTAGAATCAGTGAAACAAACAACTAAAATTAAACATATTGCAAACTGAAACAACAGCATTATTCTAAAGAATAATAATACAAAAAATCCAATGGGATATATTACACATTTCCATTGACCACCCAAGATTTTTAACTTAATTAAGCATATGAATCAAGTTCAAAATCTTCTTAAAAGCTCAGATCTAAGTGTTATATTATTTTATAATATAATGTAATATTATATTATTTTATAATATAATGTAATATTATATTATTTTATAATATAATGTTTTAGATTAAATAAATGTGACATAGAGTATCACATATTGTAACATATAATAGAGAGTTACATTATTTGGATATATGTGAAATATCCAAACATGTAACATATTTGGTGTTACAAATTCATCACAAATTTGTAACTCCTAAAATATCACCCATTATTGTATAGACTTGTTGTTACACAATATTGAGATGAATTTCTTAAAGCCATATGAGAAATGGCTGATAGAGATGTGATTTTAACTCCCATATTGTGTATGGAAGTTACAAAATCAAGTGGGAATAAATTGGAACGTTTTGGAAAAAACTGAAAAAATTTGTTGCTGAACTTGACTGAGGGTCGCGGCGCCTGGAACAAGCGCTGCGGCCCTAGTGGCTGACAGCTTCATACAATTTCGGTTTTTATCCAATTTTGAACGATTCCAACAACCAAGTAACTCCCAAATCTCTATTTTAATTCCATAAAACACCCAATTAATCATTGGTAACAGCCATGGGGGTTGGTGGAATTTGAAATTCAAAGGGTGTCTCTAAACTCTATAAATAGGAGCCTAATGCTCACTTGTAAGACACAACTTTTCTATCCACTAGAGCACTTGGCTAGAAACACCTTGAGGCTTGATTATTCCAGAAAGCATTTCCTATAATCTGTGAGAGATCCCTTAGTGCTTGAGTTAGGGGGAAGTAAGCTTTTGGACAAAAGTTTCAAACCTTGTTCAAGTTGGTGATCCCCAACACTCTTCACTTTGGTTGTGTGAGTGAGAGTTTATTGTTTTGGTTCTTGTTCTTATTTTATTCTATTGCTCTTTCTTCTTTTCTTCTTATTCTATTTACTTGTTCTTTTGTTTAAAAGTTGTAACCCTTTTATTTCCTTTGTTAAAACACTTCTAGTTTACTTGTATCTTTTTGTAATAGAGTTGTACTTTCTATTTCTATCATCTTACATCTCTTTCTCCTTTTGTTTGTATTTTTCAGTTATAGAGTTGTAACACTTTATTTAATCAATCCTTGTCTATTGTAATATTTTGCATAGGGTTGTAATATTTTCTTACCATTTCCATTGAGGCAATACATATTTTCCTAACACTAAGCTACTTAATTACCATCGAAACATCATAGAAAAGAAGAATAAAAAACTTTAACAGTTTCTAAATCAACACAACTCTCACATTTCACAAGCAAAAGATTGCTCCACTGTATTGTTCCCTCGAAACCAATGTAGATTATAAGCAAAGAAAATCATTTTCGCTATTCCAAGAAAGATAAAAAGAAACACTTCACTGAGCCAAAGATCAGAGTGGCTTCGGGGTCGCGCGCGAGGGAGGCGGAGATGGAGCTGACGATGATGGTGAGGGCTAGGTTGGGATCAAGTCTGGCTTCTGGGTCACCTGGCTTCTGGGTCGCGCGCGAGGGAGGCGGAGATGGAGCTGACGAAGATGGTGACGGCTAGGTTGGGATCAACTCTGGCTTCGGGGTCACCTGGCTTCAGGGTCGCGCGCAAGGGAGGCGAAGATGGAGCTGACGATGATGGTGATGGCTAAGTTGGGTTCACGTATGGGTCACGTCTGGGCTCGAATCACCTGACTTCGGGGTCGCGCGCGAGGGAGGCGGAGATGGAGGTGACGAAGATATGGCGAGGGCTAGGTTGGGATCTCGGGTCACCTAGAGACGAAGATGGTGGTGTTTTGTTTTGGGGGTGCAGGCGGCTGTTGAAATAAAATCTAGGTTAAGGGTTTGGTTAGAGAAAGATATATATCTAGGGTTATGATTGGGCTTTAGTTGTTTTTTTTTTTTTGGGCTTGACCCAATAATATGTAATTTTTACTCCTAATAATCTTAAAATCTACCCAAAATTTATACTACAAAATATTAATAACTAAAAATTTATGTCTAAAATTTATAACTTAGGTAAAAAAAAATATACAAAATTTGAAAGATATTATTATCATCATATAATATTAATAATTAAGTTATTTTGAATAACAAATTAGATATATATTAATAATAATATTCCTAATATATAAATTGTATATACTAATAAATATATAAATATTGCTGTTATTAATTTATATATATATATATAACATAGTTTGGTGGATTAACATATTCTTATATAAAAAAATATAACTACATTAAAAATTTAACTTTATTATTATTATAACTTTATTTTCAGGATTACACCCATCGCTATTCACCTTCAACACTTTGAGTGCTACCAGGTTAGTAGTAAAATATTAATTATTTATTATTACTTAAATAATTGAAAGTTACTTGGAATATGAAAATTTAGTTAATTAGTATATTTAAAACATAGTTTATCATTTAATTATTTAAATACAAAATCAACGTGCAAATATGTTGATTTAGTATATATGTCATATTTTATGCATTGCAATTTTATTTTTAATAAGTAACGTGCAATTTTATCAATAATAGTAGTGTTTAAATATTTATAATAATAGTAGGGTTTTGGGTTTTGAGTTTAATATTAATGTGATCTTATACTTTATCCAAAATGTATACTTCAAAATATTAATAACTAAAAATTTAGACCCAAAATTTTTAAATTAGATAAACAAATTATTTATTTATATATATATATATTTAAATAAATAAAAATTAAATAAGTTAGGTGGAAAAAATTTGAAAGATATTATTATCATCATATAATATTAATAATTAAGTTATTTTAAATAACAAATTGGATATATATTAATAATAACTTTTATTTTCTTGATAGTTGTAGGTTCCTCATTAAGTGTAAAATAGACACATATGTGGCCGTCTTTGATTGGTCCATGTCATTATTTTTTATTTTTTATTTAAAAATTCATTTTAATATTACAAAATTATTTTAGAAATAGAAAATGAAGATTTGATTTAAATGTATGTTTATTTTATTATTTACGTTTTATTTTCATTTAACTTTAGAATTTTATATATTAAATTATTTTAATTTAGAACTTAAGCTAAGATTTTGTAAAGTTTTTTAGTTTTTTTTATTTTACTATTTTAATTAAATTTATAAATGAATAATAATTTTAGTGTATAAAATAATTTCTCCTTCAAAAAGAATATTTAAAGTATTTTTTAAATGTTTTTTAATTTTTTTATTAGATTTTAAATAATTTTTTAATATTTGAATGAAATTTGTAAATAAAACATTAAAAATAATGGCATGTATCGATCAAAGACTTCCACATATGTGTCTATCTGACACTTAAATTAAATGTATTTATAAATATATATATGTAAAATAATTATAAAAAAATATGCATGTAATCGAGTAGGATATAGGAATTACTTATACTCGTATCCTACCCTTCAGATACATGTTTTTTTGTACCATAACCATATCATACCCTATAACTATAATTCAATGGCTAATTAAGTGTTTTATTTTTGTCAATGTAGTATAATTCATCATCTACTTGTTCGAAAGATAATAGAGAAATGATGGATAAAAATTGGATTTTCCAAAAGAATAGATTATCCGTAGAGTATTTTGATGGACTTACGAGTTTTATTAAATTATCAACGCTTCACTTAAATGGTGAAAATAAAATTCGATGTCCATGTGTTTCATGTATGAACTTATATTACCATGACTTGGAGACAATTGAGCATCATATATTCGTAAAGGGATTTTATAGTAAATATGTTACGTGGGAGTATCATGGGGAAGATATCACAGAAGTAAACGAAGACCGAGAGGAACTAGAAACAAATAGTGAAGAAGACAAAATATCATGTGATAGTGATAATGAAGCGATGACGATATGATACCAGCAATTGAAGATTTAGCTAATCAATATCATCATAATAGTAATTTTGTGAACCTTGGAGATTCAAATGAGCACAATGATGAAAGGAATACATTGCCTGACTTATTTGCAGAAGCAGAAAATGAGTTATACTTTGGATGTACAATGTTCTCAATCTTAACATTTATTGTTAATCTAATGCACATTAAAGTGATGTGTGGTTGGAGTAACAAATCATTTCATTTGTTGCTCGACTTACTTTCGAAAGCATTTCCCAAAGACAATAAAATTCCACGATCTTATTATGATGCTAAGAAAATGTTGCGTGATCTTGGTTTATGGTACGAAACTATTCATGTATGTGAGTATGATTGTGCTTTATTTGGAAAGAGAATAAAAATGTTGAAAGATGTCCTATATGTGGTCATGAACGATACAAATTCCAATGAACTAAAGGCAAGAAGATCCCACACAAAAAGATGCAATATTTTCCTATAACTCCACAACTACAGAGACTTTTTATGTCACGCCATACATCATCTGATATGAGGTGGCATAAGGAAGAACGTGTTGATACAGAAGGTGTACTTAGACACCCGGCAGAGGCAGAGGTTTGGAAGGATTTTGATAGACAATATCCAGATTTTGCAAAAGAATCTAGAAATGTAAGGCTTGGATTTGCAACAGATGGGTTCAATCCATTCGGTGATTTATCAAACTCGTACAGTATGTGGCCAGTGTTACTAATGCCATATAACATTCTGCCATGGAGATGCATGAAACGAGAATTCTTAATGATGACATTATTGATTCCGGGACGTCGTGCTCCAGGAAAAGACATAGATGTCTATTTACAACCTCTGATCGATGAGCTGAAAGAACTATGGGAAAATGGTGTATGTACTTTTGATATTATTGATAAAGAATATTTTACAATGTGTGCAGCAATATAGTGGATGATCCATGATTTTCCAGCATATGGTACTGCATCTGGGTATAGCAGTCAAGGTTATAAAGCTTGTCCTGTTTGTGAAGATGACACATCTTCATTTCGAATAAGAGGAAAAACATGTTTCATGGGTCATCGTCGATATTTGTGTCCGAACCACCAATGGCGCAATGATATGGAGTATGATGGTACAATCGAACGGCGTTCACCTCCAAGAATTTTAACAGGAGATGAAATCTTAGATAAATTAAAAGGTGTATGGAAATGTAGGGCAGGTGAAAATGATAAGATCATTAAGGACGATAAGCAACAAATGAAGGATGCATGTTATGAAAATAACACGAACTGGATGCGAAAAAGTATTTTTTGGGAGTTAGAATATTGGCCTAAATTAAAACTAAGACATAATTTGGATGTGATGCATATTGAGAAAAATATATGTGATAGTGTAGTTGGTACAATATTTAGTATTGATGGGAAGTCTAAAGATACTGAAAAGGCAAGACTTGATTTACAAGATTTAAATATTCGTAAGCAGCTACACATGAAAAAGAAGGGGAACAAATGGTTCAAACCAGTATCATGTTATACATTATCAGCGAAGGAACGACAAGAATTTTGTACATTCATAAAGTCTGTATAATTTCCTGATGGATATGCTGCAAATATTTCTCGGAATGTTAACATGAAAGATGGAAAGTTATTTGGGTTGAAAAGTCATGATTGTCATATTTTATTACAGAGGTTGTTACCTATTGGTTTAAGGCCATATTTGAAAAAGAAAGTAATTGATGTTATTGCTGAGCTGTCGTTATTCTTCAAAAAGCTATGTGCGAGGACATTATATGTGAAAGACTTAGACGAATTGGAACATGGCGTTGTACTCACGCTGTGTAAATTAGAAAGTATCTTTCCTCCTGCCTTCTTTGATGTGATGATTCATCTTATGGTTCACTTGCCATTAGAAGCTAAGTTAGGTGGTCCAGTACAAATGCGATGGATGTATTCAATCGAAAGGTAACAAAATCTATAACTTAAGTTTAAAAAATTGAATAATCATTTAATACAATTCTTTATTACTATATATTGAAAACATAATTAATTTCAGGGAATTAGGTCATTTGAAAAAATATGTGAAAAACAAAGCTCGACCTGAAGGTTCTATTGCTGAAAGATACATTATTACTGAGGCACTAAACTTTGTTCAATGTATCTTCGTGGAATGGAAACACGCTTTAATCGTCCTGAGCGCAATCCTGATTACCTTGGAATTAGAAAACAATCGACACTGTCAATATTCAACATGCCTACAAGACCATTTGGAAGACAATCATCCATCACACTAACTCAAGATCAACACACCCAAGTTCAATGGTACATTTTGAATAATTGTCATGAGTTGGAACTATATTTAACGTAAGTTTATAATTTTATTTTTTAAATTCTAACAACATTTAGGTTTTAGCATAAAAATAATCTTTCATAGTACTTATTGTGAATACAGAGAACATAGATTATTCTTACAATCTCAATGAATTCTTGATATCAATCAAGTGCAAAAAAATGAATTTTCACATGGTTTGAAAATAAAGTAAGTTTAAATATCAATGTTTGATATTCTAAATTTTTTATTTGTCTTGATCTTACATTTATAATTTTATCTTCCATCACAGATAAAAAAAATGAATGAAACAATATCTGGTAAAGCACATGAAGATTTGTATGCAATTGCAATGCAACCAAGTTTTTTGGCTTGTACATATGCTGGTTGTATGGTTAATGGAGTTTGATACCATACAAAAAGTCGAGATGAAAGACTTTTAACTTAAAACTACGGTGTTCACGTTGAAGCAGAATATGATGTAAATATATGTGATTTTTATGGCGTCATCAATGAAATTTGGGAAGTACATTACCTCTATTTGAACAAAGTTATATTGTTCAAATGCTCTTGGTAAAATACCAATGGAAGTGATAGAATGTACTCTGAATATAACTTTACTAGTATCAACATCAACTCATAATGGTTTGAAGATGAACCATTTGTTCTTGCCAATCAAGTAAGTTTGGTTTTTTATTTGGATGACATTAAAAAAAGTAAAGATAATAAAGATTGGAAAGTGGTACAAAAAGTAAATCATCGTCACATCTGGGATATACCATCAAAGCCAATGGATGGTGAAGTTGATGATGAAGATCCAACTATCAATAGTTCTGAAGCATATCAAGAAGAATCTTCGAATGACATTGGCGTGAATTTTGATTCAACGACAAATGATACTAATCTTATTCGGGATGATATTGAAGATATAGAATGTGATAATCATCAATTGTTCAATGAAGTTTAAATAAATCATAATGATCAAGTTCAAAGTGATATAAACAGTGACGATACCGATGAAGAAGCTTTACTCGATGATTCTAAAGATATGACTTTGAGTGATGAAATTGATTAAGTATAAAGTGTGTTATTATTTTTATTTTTTGTAAAGTTTTGAATATGCAAATTTATTATACGCTAATAAAATTTTTATATTTTTTAGATTTTTAATCATGACAAATGAGAAGTCTCTCGATCCACCAATAACTACTAGAAGGGTGTTTGGCCGTAAGAGGACGCATATTAACTCTTCATCATCTACACAATCTCCTCCTCGTTTGCCATGTTCTTCCAATGATGATTCAATAACACCATTAAATGATGAAACACACAAGTCCTTAGAAGGTATAAATGGTTTATGTACAACTTATGATAATATGATAATATATACATTAAAAATTTATGAAAATAGTTATGATTATAAGTAATATAAAAATTATTTGACAGAATCAAGGAAGAGAACTCGTGGCCCTACTCGTGGGGATGGTGTCAGACGCTTATTAAAGGATGATGCAAGTAAGTTAAAGATTTCCTATAAAAAAGGTGAACTTCGAGTTCATGGGACGCATGCCACTGCAATTGCGAACATTGTTGGTGTAAATGTACGCCATCATGCTCCACTTCAGTATAGTGCCTGGGCTAAAGTTTTTCCAGAAGATAAGAAAGTCGTATATGCTCGCATCATGGTATGTTTATGTTACCATGCTTATTTTATAATATTTTTTGCATGACAATTTATTTTTTGAAATTCTTTTTGCAGGATGTATTCGAGATGGATTTTAAAAAAGATCCATATCTTGAAACTATTTGCAATCACTATTGTTCAGAGCGCTATAAAGATTATCGTAATAATTGTCACAGAGAGTACAAGAATATCATCAAAGAAGGTAAGAATCCATTAGAAAATCGGCCTGTGAAATTGGTGCTAAGAGATGAAGATTGGCAATGGATGTGCAATAAATGTTTATCTAACGAAGAATGGAAGGTATCCTACATTTCTTGAATTATTTGTACACATTTCATAATTTTTAATTCTTAAAACTCACATGAAAAGTATTTTGTAGAAAAAGTCAATTGCAGGGTCAAAAAATAGATCAAGTGTTTCTTTTATGCATTCTGGTAGAACTAAGTAATTTATTCAGTATTTACATGAGGAGGTAAACATATATTTGGCATAATATCATTGTAATTTTATTATATTTAATGTTATTAATTATTTAAATGCATTACAGAAATCAAAACAAATAATAGATGACAAAGTACAACAAGAAACAATGAAGTTTGGAGAGATTGAAATGTTTCGAAAAACTCATTGTACAATTAAGAATGAGTGGACTCACAGAATAGCCGATGACAAATATGTATATTCGACTTTTAAAAATTATGAATTTTTACCTTCTAAATTTTGTAAAACTATTACACTATTATTTTGTTGTTATTGTAGAAGGAAATGGTAGAGTTACGAAAAGAGAAACTCATTCAATTTGAAGATGGATTGTTACTAGTAGTGGATGAGGCTGCTATATACAGGCAAGTTTTAGGCGAAGAAAAATATGGTTGGTTACGAGGTTTTGGTCCTATACCCGGAAAGAAGATGTCAACCTAGTTATCATCCAAACGTGAAGAGATTGAAGATGAACGTTTGAAGAAATTAGAGAAAATCGTTGAAGATCTTGAAAACGAGCAAAATAACAACATTGCAAGAATTGTTCAAGAGAATATGAAGAAGTTCTACGAATCACAACAAAGTCGATTATTAGAACAAGGAGCATTAGAGTCACAAATCACACCTCCTCCATCAATGGTTTCATTAAATTTTAAATCCAATATTACATATAATTTATGATGTTTTTTTCTAATCAATTATTAATTTTATATTTTGTTTCAGAATAAACAACATAGTCTTTCACCGCAACTGGAGCCATGTAAAGGAAAAGATCAACCTTCTTCTTCACAAACTCTCAGTACATCCTCCACAAGTTTAAAGGAAGTGCAAAAATCTCCAATTCAATTTGAGATGCCCAAGGATGCTCCAAAGAGTGTAAAAGCTGTGTTACTAGCTGTTCAACTTTATGAACCTTCATACACATTTCGTATTGCCATGGACCCAGAAATTTTGGATAGTGATCAATACTTATTTATTTCACTTGAAGATGTGATTCACCTTGGCACCATGACAGAGATTGGAGCTCCTTGTATAACATTTTGGATCAGGTAAAAAAGAAATACCTTTCACATAATTCTCATGCACAAAATAACATTATTTGTCTTACAAATTCAATTGTAATATTTAGGATCTTACATCGAAAGTTGGAAAAAGCAAATCGAGCACAATATTTTCATTTCTTTCATCAGACTTTGGCTTTGGATTCGTGTCAAACACAAAATGCAATATCAATGGCAAATCGCTTGGAAGACAGAAACAGGACAATTTTGGTTACTTCCTATTCATATTGGGTAAGATTTATTTATTTATTTAACTAATTACATTATCAATATCTTAATTTATATACAATATCGTATTTTATGGTCAACAAATATCATTGGATGCTAGTAATAATTGATCAATTGCGTGATACATGTTATTGGCTTGATCCAATTAGACTACCCCCACGTAAGGAAATTAAAAGTCTGATGGCAATGTAAGTTAAATAGTGATATGGATTAGTCTTATTTAATTTTTACTTTAAATTTATTATTAAATCTTTTATTTGTTTATTAGGGCTTTTGATTACTACAATACCTCCACAAATAGGCAACCAAATGAGATTACATGGAAATCTATTAAGGTAAGTTATAAAATAATATCACATAATATATATTACATTTGATAGTTACTTTAAAATATTACAATATAATATTGTATTGAAAATTTAAATTATCAATATCTTTTTATCTTGTCATTTACATTTTATGAATTTGTGCAGTGTCCTCAACAACCATCGACTATTGAGTGTGGATATTATGTAATAAGATATATGCGTGACTTTTGCATGAATTCTAGACCTATCAATTGGTTAACTACTCATGTAAGATATATAAATACTATTGAAATAGAATATTTTGTTATTATATTATACAATTGACTAATATTCATTATTACTTCAATTTATTTATTATAGTGCAAAGAGAAGATGAAAGATTACACAAAACAAAATATTGATCAAATTCGAGTGGAGTGGACTGACGAATTCATAGAATTCGTTGACTAATTCCAATGAGCAATACTATAGTTCTTTCTCCAATTTTCATTTTCAAAAGTTGTATCCAAAGAGTTTTGTGGTTCTAGTTTTTTATTTATTTTGAATAGTTTTATAGTTACTATGCTCTTTTTTCCCCCAAGAGGCTTTTTCCCATTAGATTTTCCATTTTGCGTTTTTTAACTGAGGCTTGTCATAGGTTCAATGCAATATCTTTGTTTTAGGAAAGTTATATGCATCCCTATACATGACTTATGTAGTTTCTTACTTTTATTTTCCTTCGAGTTTGTTATTGTACTTATGATATTTTTAATTTTATCTTTTGATTTTGTCCATATACATTTAGTTAGTTTTTTTTACCTTGATCTTATTTTTTTTTAAATAAAATTATTTTACGAATTAAAATATTATTAATTTGTTGAGAGTCCATAACACAAATCTAAATTAAATTACTTTATGTTTGGTATTCTTATATATTTTTTACATTATAATTTTTATTGTGCACTTTCTCTACCAATACTTTTGTAGCAAAAATACTACTACTAGAAATATTTTATTTGCTAGTGCCACAATATGATATAATTTAGTAGCAATAAATTTATTTCTACTACCAAAGAATTGATCACTAAATGGGAAAAAAACAAAGATAAAATCATATAAAATGCATCAATTTTATATTTGGTGCTAATATTTAATTTTAGCTACCAAAAAATGTTGGTAGCTGACAATATAAATATGCTACCAAATATTTTGGTAGCAGACGTATTTAGTAGCAAATTTATTCATTGGTGCCAATAATATTAGCTACAAAAGAACATTGGTAGCTGAAAATATAAATATGCTACCAAAATATTTGGTAGCAGTAATATCTGGTATTGTATGATTAGAATTTACTACTAAATCATTTTGCTACCAAAATTTAGTAGCAAATGGTAATTAACTGCTACAAAAAATATTTGGTAGCTAAAACTTTTGTAGCTAAAAACATGATTTCTTGTAGTGAATCCTTCTAGCTTCACGTATTGCAGAAATGCAGATCGTCTTCTTATCTCTTTTGGGAGGAGATGGTGGAACTCTTGGTGCAATCGGAGAGCCAAGTCGGTGAGACGGGTTTGGAGGATCGGACGATGTGGAGGCACAGATACTGATGGTGCTTGGGACACTGGTTCTGTTGGAGGCGATGGTATTGGAGCATCGGACGATGGTGGCACAGACACTGAAGGTTCAGAAGACACTGGCTCCATTAGAGGCGATGGTGTTGGAGTATCAGAAGATGGTAGAGGCACAGACACCGTTGGTGGTGGAGACACAGGCTCCGTTGGAGGCGATGGTGCTGGAGCATTGGAAGATGTTGGAGGCACACGCCCCGATGGTGTGGTAGGAGAGGTGGGGGTTAGAGGCGAAGGCAGAGTACTAAGGTTTTGACATTGGTTTTGAAGGTGAGAGAGCCATCGCGGAACACTATCTGTGCAGTTGACCATATCAAGAATAATGGTGCAACAGTCTGCTGTGATAAAATCGTGGTCGAAATTGTGGTTGAATACTTGATGAATGCATGGTAGTAAGTCTTGAGAGGATGTATGGCATACTTGAATGGTTTCTTTGATAAAAAATACAAAATTAAACTGAACTTCATTTTTGTTTTTGTTTTGTGAGTATCATCACCAAATAATCTCTACTATATATATAGGTGAATACTTTAGTTTTTGAATTTTGATTTTATTTAAAATATCTAGTTTAACAAATAGATATTTATTTGTTTTAAAAAATAATTAGATATTTATGTTTCAAATTTTATTTTATTTAATATAGGCACGTGTATTTCTGAATATTTAAATAACTAAAAATACAATATTTAGTTTTGCAATTACCATTACAGTTTAATATAAAATCCCCAATTATTAATGTGTCACGAATAATAATCTCTACTTAATATATAGTGAATAACTTCGTTACTTAATATATATAATATATAGTGAATTATTTAATTTTTCAAATTTTATTTTATTTAAAATATGCAGTTTGTTATATGATAGTATCTTACATAATTATGTTTCAAATTTGATTTTATTTAATGTAGTTGTATTCATGAATATTTATATAGCTAAAAATATCAATATTGTAAAAGTAATTCAACTAGTTTGTTTAGAGATAATTTATTTTCATTTTTGAAATTACAGTACAATTAAAATTAATAATATATTTTATTCATTTACGCACCCCATGCATGAAAACATCGATAATAGTTATTATTGCAAAATTATAATACATGAAATTATTTAAGATCGAGAGGCTAGAATATGCAATCGCATTTTTTTTTTTAAGAAAAAAACTTAAATACTCATCTCTTTATCTCAATACATCAAAATTTACAAAGAATTACTCAAAATTTGGCAAACAGTTACATACCTGATCTTATTTGAATTAACAAACTCAAATTAAATTTATCTTTTACAATAAAAGTCATTTTTCTTATTTGCTATTAAAAATAAATAATGTCGAAAATGAAATAAAATAATCAAGAATCAAGTTATTTCAAATTTAAAATAACATTTTCAAATAAAATTTCAAATTTATGATTTTTAAAATTAAAACCAATCAATTTCTTTAGATTTCGATAATCTTACTGTCATATGTTAAAACATTTGTATTTATTTTTGTGGCACTACCATATCTAGTTTTTTTTTTCAACCACCAAGGTATTTGCTATTATTTTTTTTAGAAAAATTTATAAATAGTAGCGCTTATTTTTTAAGATAAATGATTTAATCTCTCTGAATTTAGAAATTCTTGCATAGGTTTTTGATTACTAAGAATTAGAAATAATTTTGATTTTATTCTAGTATTATAAATAATCTTCAAGATTTTTTTATACACATTATTGTGCTATGTATAGATTGTTATTGGAGGAAATTTAACAAAACAAAATCTCACTCGAACACTCACAGTAATACTCGAACACTGAAAAGAAAAAATTTCGAACACTCAAGAACTAATAAGAGTATGGAAAATATAAAGAACACAAGGATTATATTTTTAGCACAAAAAATATGCCTACCTCCCCTTGCTTTGATTTTGAGGTTATCCTTTTCTAATAGTTTGGGTCACCATTTTATTGTAGAACATTAAAAATTTCAGGTCATTAATAGAATGTTTTACAAATAATCAATAATAAATAAATTAAAAGCATATATTGTTTAAAACGTTAAATAAAGATGAAACGCCCGTATTAATGCCTTTAATATCGGTTGAGTATTTCTTTAATGAATATGTACTGTCGCAGGATTTTATGTAAACGGTGCGAGCCTTACTTGTAGTTATTGCACATATGAGTGAACCTATGTAGCAGATATGATGAATTTTATATTTGCATATTGACTGAATATCTTATTCTTAAGATCTCAAGTTGTTTCCAAATAAAAATTGCATAGTATGATCATTTACAATCTGATTTCGAGCGATGTGCCTAATTGAGTTAGTATGGTTTGAGTAGCAACAGTCATGCAGTGATCCTATATTATTATGCCATCCCATTTATATATATATATATATAAATATAGTTTATCGATATGATTTTCTTCAAGATGCCCTGTAACTTGTTTGACTCAGACTCTATTATTCTTAGTAGTACTTGGCTTGAAAAAACAAATGCTAGTAGAAATTAATACATTTTCTCACATAATTATTGAGACATAGCTACAGATCTATCCCAAGATCTTTAGTTTTCTTTAGTTGTTGATACTGGATTGTTTTTGCTGGTTTCTTGGGGTGTTTTAGTTTTTATTTTGTGCTTGTCATACTGGTGTGAGTTGTTGGTTTTTATAAGTTATGAGTGTATCACCAAATTATTTTATTTTAATTATTATATATAGTTAAACTCAAAAGAGAACGTACCATAACAACGAAATATATTTTTACACATGAGGGTGACACGGGTTTTCTAGATTGGATTTCTTTCTTTTTTTTTTCTTTAGGTTAAATAAAATATTATATAATTTTAAAAATAAAAAAATACTTTTGGTAAATATATTTAGCTATTTGTATTTTTTTTTTCAATTCATCATGTATTTATAAATTACTATTAGACATATTAGGGTGTTTGACTTATTAACTAAAAAATTATTGTTTTTAAAACCTAAAAAATTATTTTTTGAAAACAAATACAGGTATTTAGCATTGTTTTTAGAAAACAATTTTTAAAAATAAAGTTACAAAAAACATAAAATTTTGAGAACAACAAAAATTGGTTTTTAGTTGTTCTCAATTTTTTTTTGTCAATTTTTTCCCTCACATAACTTTCTCTCTCCTCACTTTCTCCTACATCACTTTCTCTCTCATCAATTTTGATTTCCTTATTTTTCTCTCATCACTTATTATGTCATTATTTTCTCTCTGATCACTTTCTATATCATTATTTTCTCTCTCTTCATTTTTTCTATTTGCTATTTTCTCTCTCATCACTTTTTTTTTTTTTTTCTCTTCTCAATTTTTCTTCCTCAAAATTGCTCTCCTTATTTTTCATCACTTTTTATTTCACTTAACTTTATCTCATTATTTATTACAAACTTTCAAATAATTTTTCTCTTTGTAAATATATTTATTAATTTTTTATTCAAGATTTTTTAAAAAAAAAATAAAACTAAAAAATTATTTTTAGAATACATTAACCAAATACCTGTTGTTTTTTTTAAACTACAAAAACGGTTTTCCGTTCTCATTTCTGAAATCACAATTTTGAAAACAAAAAACAGAAAACAATGTCAAACATGCTCATTGTTATTTTATTTACGTTAGTTATGTTACTATTCTTTTAGAGGAGTTTGTTCTTCTGTTTATTATGTTAAGGGTCTTCTCTTGCTTTATAAAAGAGAGCCTTAATTTCACAGTCTCATTGTGTTAGACTATTGTACTGATAACGAGAGTTCTCTCTTCTTCAATAGAGATTTTCTTTGTTTGCTTTTTATTCTTTTTTTTATATCATAACATGGTATCAGAGAAATAAATTTTCTCTTTCTTTCCTTCTTCTACGCGACTCATCTTCTCCACAATTGCCTGCGCCTCCTTCCTTCCATGGCTCGCACTAGATTTGGCTGCTCTCCCCCAGCCATTGAGACCATGATTCCTGAGAACCCCCCCCCCCCCCTCTCCAACAATGGCGAATCCACCACATTTGTTCCTCCCACTCCAAACCCAGATAACACTACCTGTGAGAATCCTTGTTTTCTTTCTCACTCTGACCAACCTAGTGTCGTTCTTGTCTCTGTTGTTCTTCAAGGTAGTAGTAACTACAATTCATGGGTTCGCTCAATCACAATTTCGCTTATGGCAAAGAACAAGTTTGGATTCGTTTTTAGTACTATCCCCACACCTCTTATCAATAATCTGAATTACAACTCATGGACTCGTTGAAATTCATGATTATGAAGTGGATCATCAACTTAGTGGCCCCTCATATTGCTACCATCATTCTCTACTGTGATAGGGCTTCGACAATGTGGCAAGATCTACATGATCGATACTACCAAAGCAACGACCCTCGAATCTTCCAATTGAAACAATCCATCTCCAACATTAAGCAAGGTGACATTGATATAACTACTTACTTTACCCAACTGCAATTTTTATGCGATGAACTTAGTATTTTTCATCTTTATACTGTTTGTTCGTGTGGTGGTTCCAAAAAAATCCTTAACTGTCAGCATCAAGATTATGTGTTGTATTTTCTAATGGGCCTCAATAAATTTTATGCTCAAATACGTTCCTATATATTGATGATGGACCCTCTGCCCCATCAACAAGGTTTTTCCTTTAATCATTCAAGAGGAAAAACAACACCAACTTTCAAACTTACCTTTACCTTTTGTCGCCCCAATTCATAGTACTAAGAATTACAGCAAGAAACCTCTGATCTGTACAAACTGTGGTCTCCAAAATCATACCTGTGATCGATGTTACAAACTTCATGGCTACCCTCCTAGTTTGGAAACCTAGTCTGATTGGTTCTTGATTTGAAAACTGTATTTTTTAAAAAGTGTAATTTTGATTTGAAAATATGAATTTTGTGTTTGAAAATGTATTTATGAAAATATGATTGGTTCATTGCTTGTAAACTGTTTTTGAGTTTTAAAAAACTAAATCTTTGATTGGTATAAAATCTATGGATTTTGATCAAGAAGGTTTTCAGAAGGTTTCAAAAGGGGGTAGAGTGGCTAAAACAGTAGCTTCATCGCTGCCTGTGATTACCTCTAATAGTTTTCATATTTTAGATGGACCAGGGGAAAGTTTGAAAAGTTTGGCAGAAGATGTGGTTGTACAGCAAGATATTAACAGTGGAGGGGGAGGTCCTCCAATGCCTCATGGATAGGATATTAAGCTGGAATATTAGGGGTCTTAACAACCGAAATAAACAAGTAGAGATCAAGCTTCTAAATTTCAGGTCGGGTTAGTTGGGCTCCTTGAGACAAGAGTGAAGGCGAAGAATATGGGGGAAGTCTATGTTCATATGTTTAGTGGCTGGTGTTTTTCAAATAACATTCCATGGCATCAAGGTGGAAGAATTTTAATAAGCTGGAATCCGGCAATGTTTACGGTTAGTATATTACAATGCTCAAGTCAATTCATGCATCTACAAGTTAGGCCATCGGGGCATAGTGCTTCTTTTATGGTCACATTTGTTTATGCGTTTAATGATGAGGAAGAAAGGAAAGTGCTTTGGCAAGAGTTAAAAGATCTTGCTAAAGGAATTAGTGACCCCTGGTTGTTACTAGGCGACTTTAATGATATTCTAAAGCTGGAAGAAAGAGTAGGGAAATCAGTGAAAGTAAGGAACTCCATAGCTTTTCAAGAATGTGTAGAAGCTTGTCAAGTAGGGGATGTGAAGTTTTCTGGCTCTTTTTACACATGGAACAATAAGCAGGGGCCGGAGACTAGAATCCATTCAAAGATTGATAGAGTATTAGCAAACCAGAAATGGATTGAGATATTTGAGCAAGCAGAAGTAGTGTTTCTCCCTGAAGGTCAATTCGATCATTGTCCAACCATTTTGACTGTATATCTGGATTTCAAGGCAGGGAAGAGGTCATTTAAATATTTCCGAATGTGGCAACAATTTGAAGGATATAGTGAAATAGTTCAGAAAGGATGGTGGAGGCAATTTACAGGGACACCGATGTATAGGTTGGTATTGAAGTTAAAGGCGTTAAAGGAAGATTTTCGAAGCCTGAACAAAGACAAAGTGGGGGATATAAGAGCTGCTGAAATGCAAGCTTATAATGCAATGTTAGCATGTCAAGCTGACTTGCAACAAAGGCCACTTGATGAAGACAGATGCCAAAGGGAACAGGAGGCTCGAAAAGCATATTCAGACATCCATAAAGCATATCTCTCTTTTTTACATCAAAAATCTAAGATTGTTTGGTTAAAAGAGGGAGATGAGAATACTTCTTTGTTCCATGCTAGTCTTCGCCAAAGGAGAGCAAACAATAGAATTTATTCAATTAAAGATGAGGATGGAATCTGGGTGGATGATCCGAATAAAGTCAGAGATGTTTTCATTCAATATTATTCTGGTTTGTTGGGTTCGAAATTATCAAACAGGAAGTCAGTTAATCAAAGAATAATGAATCTTGGGACGATTTTATCTGAGTCTAAGAGGGAGCTGTTATTGCAAGTTTACACTGAGGCGGAAGTGAAAAAGGCTCTTTTTGATATCTCGGGTAGTAAATCCCCTGGGCCGGACGGATATAGCAGCTATTTCTTTCAGGACAATTGGGAGCTGGTCAAAGAAGATGTTTGTACAGCAGTGCTATCTTTTTTACATTCAGGTAAATTACTCAAGGAACTAAACTCCACTATACTTACTCTTATTCCCAAGACTAAGTGCCCTAATGGTGTGAGTGATTTTAGGCCTATTGCATGCTGTAATGTGGTTTATAAGGTTGCAACCAAGATGATTTGCTCTAGGCTTAGGCAGATTTTACCTGATTTGGTAGCACAAAACCAAAGTGGCTTTATTCAAGGCAGGTTCATTGCCTATAATATTATGGTAGTGCAAGACTTGGTGAGACATTATGGACGGAAAGGAACAAGACCAAATTGTATGATCAAGTTAGATCTTCGGAAAGCATATGACACATTAGAATGGGGCTTCATTGAAGAAATGCTTTTGGCACTGAATTTTCCAGCAAGTTTTATCCGCCTAATAATGGTATGTATCAAAACTCCTCGCTTTAGTTTATCTCGTAATGGTTCCATTCATGGTTTCTTTGAAGCAAAAAGGGGTTTGCGTCAAGGAGATCCCATGTCTCCTCTGATTTTTGTGCTCTGTATGGAATATCTTTCTAGAATTTTGTCTAAGGTGGGACAAAAGGAGGACTTTAAATACCATGATCGCTGTTTGGGTTTGAAAATGAACCATCTCTGCTTTGCAGATGCTGTTTTATTCTTTTGTCATGGGGACTTTAAGTCCATTTATTATTTGCTTCAAGGGCTGAAACTATTTTCGATGACTTCTGGTTTGCAACCAAATGATTCAAAAACAGGCCTTTACTGTTGCGGAATGGAGGATACTGATATTAAGAGAGTCCTGGAAGCCTCGGGGTTTTCTCGAAGTGAGCTGCCATTTAAATATATGGGAATCCCAATATGTGCTAGAAGACTTTCAGCATCAGAATGTGAAGTGTTGGTGGAAAAAATGATCCAAAAAATTCGAATTTAGGGATCACGGAATATCTCTTTTGCTGGTTAGGTTACCTTAATAAATTCTATGCTCATCTACATTCACTCTTATTGGGCACAAATTATGGTAATACCAAAGAGAGTGCTCAAAAAGATTAATACCATTTGCAGGTCTTTTTTATGGCGAGGTAGTGATGAATCATACATTCCAGGGTATGTAGCTTGGGAGCAGTTGTGTAAATCCAAATCTGAAGGGGGTTTGGGGATTCGAAACTCGCTGCTTTGGAACACGGCTGCAATTGCTAAATATGTTTGGGCTATAGCCTCAAAGCAAGACAATTTATGGGATACATAGCGTTTATCTGAAGGATGAGAATTGGTGGGACTATATTTCTCCTATTAATGGCAGTTGGTACTGGAAACAGATTGTAAGAGTCAAAGAAAAATACAAACTTCTTTCTAACTGCCAGGCTATAACTTCTTTCACACGACAAAAGACTACTATTTTTTCTTTTTTTAATATATATATCATTTCTCTTTTAAAAATATATATATTTATATCCTATATATATAAACATATGGGTATTATTGTATTCTATAAAAAAATATATAATATAATATAATAAAGAATATACATTTTGGTGTTGTAATTGGAATAGAAAAAAAATATGGTACTAAGCTTCCTTAGTTTTGGTGTTGGTACAACACCATATATAGTATTATGGGTTGGAGATGCCCTTAAGTCTTTACATTCCAACAAATAGAGCAAAGACTATTGATTAAAACTTATAAAATACAAATAAATGAAAAAGCATCATATAAACAATCACTATAAAATCCTTCTCTAATCACCATATAAATAAATTCAAGTTCCCATATTAGAAATAATCACCTATGAAGCTAGTAATTACTCTACAAATTCAAAAAGTTTAGTTTCCATAAAACTCAAATAATTTCCAGACTTAAAATGATCAAACTGTGTAAAAAAAAAAATCTTAAACACCATGAAAAGAAAGATCAGTTTCCTACAAAAGAATTTCTGTGATTCTTTATATGTTTACTCTAATCAACTAATCATAAACTACTTATATGATTGTTATATTGGATTCAGCCCCATAAGAGCTTAGAAATGACACCAAAATAATAAACACAAAAGGCAGCATCTGATATGATCAATGTATGATTGTTAATAATTATAAAGAGATTTAATACTGAAACAAATCTTATGAGTAATAGCAGAGATAGCCATAAGTTATAATCTCATCATCTTCATAAGTTCTTTAATCATAACTACTTATATAAATATATATATTTCAGCGACAAACTATGTTCTAACTCAGTTTACTCATATCTCCAATAAACATGGTTAAATGTTTCACATGAGCAAAGCAATATATACATATATACGTAATTTCAATGTCCTGTAATAACTCAACTAATTCTAAGACCTTGGACCATTAAAACTACTAGACATAGCTACTAATTTAAATAAAACATACATAAGAAATATTTACAACTTTATTAAAACTCCAAAGTAAATATTGAAATACATAAATGAGCGGTATGGGATCCCATTGTTTTAAAATAAAACATAACTTTAAAACTAAAGGAAATTGTTTACAAAGATAAATGCGGAAAATACATAAAAACATAATTTAAAGAGACTAAAAATAATGTCGTCCTCGAATCGTCACATAGTCCATCGAATCCCTTCATTCTTAATACACAAACCAAGCTACCATGAATCCTTCTGCCCATATCTATTTTCTTGCATCACATAAAAAAATAAAGGAGTGAGCCTAATGCCCAGCAAGAAAAATCTACTAGCACATATAACATAAAACATAAACAGAAGACTACAAAATATATACTATAAAACATATATCACAACTCTGATCCATGTACATGGTAAACATTAGGGTTTGCTAGCAAAGCAACTATGAGCCTCAAAATACATTGAGGTTTGCTAGCTAAGCAACTATGAGCCCCTAGCAACATAAAAACATATTCATATATATCATAACATATTATAGCATAAACATATCATAACATATAAGCATATAGAAACTATCCTATTTTCCTTACCAACATCGGGATATTTGAGAACAAGGACGAGATTTTAAACTGTAACGCCCTAAACTCCAGGGACCGTTACGGTGTGCCTTATAAACAGTGTTTGTTGACTCTCGTTTTGGCGGCTGACACGGAGTCAAAAATACGACAGGAAATAGCACGATGCTTGAAAAGATAATCTAATGGAAAAGAAAGAACACCAATAATTATAGTGGTTCGGCCCCAAAGATTGGTAATGACCTACATCCACTTGATGCTATTATTAATGTTGAGCTTCAAAGGTGTGATGAAAAAACTAGGGTTTTTGAGTTTCACGAACCTTAGAAGCAGAAACAATACAGACAATGGATAATAGCAATACAATTCTCTATTTTTCATATCAGAAAAAAGGATTCGGAAAAAAGATCCCCCATTGAGCTATTTCATGTATATTTATAGGCTCAAGGAGGGTTACATGAGTCAATCAATCATATCTTTCCTTAATAAACGGATATTCAGGTTATAATGAAGAGATATTCTCGGTTATCATTACAACTATACAAATTTATACATAAATAAATAGAGTGTACGACCAGGCTGGTCGTATATAAAACTTGAACCCTGCATATGGAAGTGTCTCTAGTCGTGTTGACGCCGTTTTTCATCAACAGATAAAAGAAGAGCACGTAAACAATTAATGACAATGGCCAAAAGAAATAAAACAAATCAAACACACGATTTTTACGTGGTTCAGCAGTTAAATCTGCCTAGTCCACAAGTCTCTGTTATTAATCTCAAGATTATCTCTGAAAATTCTTTAGCACGAATTCTTCAGAGTTTTCTCTCAAGGATCAGAATCTCGGTCCATTACAATGGTGCATTTCTTCTCTATTTATAGAGAAGAATGTAGAATACTATCCCACATATTTTGGGTAGTTCCTCTTTTGTGAATAAAATAAATGGCTTTAAATGCCTATAATCAGATATAAAAGGAAGCGTCCCTGAAGACCAGGAAACGCATAACTGACCAAATAATATCCCACGATTCTTGGGGATTTACATTAATAAATGAGGATTACATCTCATATTTATAATACTTGTAGATATTCAAGGTGGTTATCGCATATCTCTAAGGCTTTAGCATCCCAGGTCTCACGTCATTGTGCGAGCTAATGACATCTCCCGAGATCACGTGTCTTTCGAGATCGTACGTGCATCGAGCTCGAGATCCCTGATCCGAAGTCGTCCCCGTAGATGAGTGTGTTCTCGGAGCTACCTTTCGAGATAGAGATAGTTTCAAGGTCACCATATTCGAGGTCATATTGTTATATTATTTTATAATATAATGTAATATTATATTATTTTATAATATAATGTTTTAGATTAAATAAATGTGACATAGAGTGTCACATATTGTAACATATAATAGAGAGTTACATTATTTGGATATATGTGAAATATCCAAACATGTAACATATTTGGTGTTACAAATTCATCACAAATTTGTAACTCCTAAATATCACCCATTATTGTGTAGATTTGTTGTTACACAATATTGAGATGAATTTCTTAAAGCCATATGAGAAATGGCTGATAGAGATGTGATTTTAACTCCCATATTGTGTATGGAAGTTACAAAATCAAGTGGGAATAAATTGGAACGTTTTGGAAAAAAACTGAAAAATGTGTTGCTGAAATTGACTGAGGGCCGCGGCGCCTGGAACTAGCGCCGCGGCCCTAATGGCTGACACCTTCTATCATTTCGGTTTTTTATCCAACTTTGAACGATTCCAACAGCTTAGTAACTCCCAATTCTCTATTTTAATTCCATAAAACACCCAATTAATCATTGGTAACAGCCATGGGGGTTGGTGGAATTTGAAATTCAAAGGGTGTCTCTAAACTCTATAAATAGGAGCCTAATGCTCACTTGTAAGACACACCATTTCTATCCACTAGAGCACTTGGCTAGAAACACCTTGAGGCTTGATTATTCCAGAAAGCATTTCCAAAATCTGAGAGAGATCCCTTAGTACTTGAGTTAGGGGGAAATAAGCTTTTGGACAAAGGTTTTAAACCTTGTTCAAGTTGGTGATCCCCAATCCTCTTCACTTAGGTTGTGTAAGTGAGAGTTTGTTTGTGGTTTATGTTCTTCCTTTTATTCTATTGTTCTTCTTCTTATTCTCTTGTTTTATTTACTTGTATATTTTGTTTAAGAGTTATAATCTCTTCATTTGGTCCAAACACTTTATTTTATTTGTAACTTTTGTTTTGAGTTGTACTTTACTATTCTCTTCTTCTTCATCATCTTCTTCATTTCCTTTGTTTTATTTATATTTTTAGTTATAGAGTTGTAACACTTTATTTAATCAATCTTGTCCATTGTAATATTTTGTATAGAGTTGTAACATTATCTTACCATTTCCATTGAGGCAATATTATTTTTCCTAACACATATATCATACTTTGCAGGCTCGATATACAATCCTGAAGCATACTCTAATCCCTTCGAGACCATTTATTGCGAATCCAACTTTCGAGGTCACACTTACCATGGCTCGAAATCTGGGTATAACAAGTCGATAGTCGAGCAGTATCTCTGCCACGTGTTGAAAATTCTTGCCACGTCATCCACAGCTATTTTTTGGATAAACATTTGCCCCCCAAGTTTATTTATTGCGACCAGCAATAAGTGAACTTAGAGAACTGACCTTTCGAATACCCCACGAAATCTGTCAGAGTCACTCGTGCTTCCTTGAAAAAGGTGACCTAAACACGTCCAATCATGCCTTTTCGGTTTCCAAGTAACCCTTTTGACGGCCATTACACTTCCCCGTGCCTTGAAAAATGTAACTCATGATTACCACTTTTTATCACATTTCAGCCATTATAAATAATCCCCGAATTTACCTTTTCACTTTTTACTTGCCATTTTCTTGCCAAGAACCTCAACCCAAAGCTTCAGAAACTTTGAAGATCATCCGTCGCTTGTTCTAAGGATTCTCTATTCGCACGCCTAAAGTTGCTTCATTCAAAACTTCCAATCTTCATCTAGGTAAATTTCTTCAACTTTCATGCTCTCTGACATGCCATGCATACTGTTATATGCCTATTTTGAGTTATGAAGTTTTTCGTATTCTTGGGTTGAAATGCATGAGGATTGTGTGTATACCGATTGATGCTTGACAGGGTAGCGTAGTTTTGCTCTGTAGGAGTTAAGAGCCAGTTTGATAGTCAAGATCGTAAGTTTAGGGCGTAAAATCGAAGTAAAAATTCGATATTTAGGATAGTTGAAAAACTGGGTTTTTCCCGTCCCTTTTGGAGTTGAAAAAGCTTTTTCCAGAAAAAAATTTTACTTTCACTTTTTGATCTGTCTTTTAAACTGCTCGTATAAAATCTTGTGTTTTTGTTAGAATGTTGCTGGTCATATCAAAGTTAAACTTTTATACATGAGCAACGTTATTCTAACCCCATTTTTAGGCCTTTCGTTCTCCCCCCCCCCCCCCCCCCCCTTTTCTGTTCGCAGCTTTTAATGCAAGATTTGTGGGGAGGTGAGAGGCCTATCGACGATGATCTGCTTGCACAACTGCTCGAGGATGAAGAGCAACCATCGCAGTGAATCCAAGAGATCCCCTTCTCTCGAGCTTCACCTTAAAGACCTCGATAAACTCATGTAAATATGGGTAGAGCCTAAAAGAAGAAAACCCCAAATCCTTTGACCCAGCTTGATTCGCAGGCTGGGACTCCCTCGACCAGTGGTCGAGAGAGAAACGCTCCCAAGCCTGTTATTCAAAAACGAGCCCGGCCTCGACATGTTGTTCAACCGGATGTTGAATGGTATGTAGTACCTGAGAGTAGAGTGACGATCAGGATGATCGCCAACTACATCAAGAAGTATGGACTCACAGGAGTAACATTAGTTCGGCCCAACCAAGATCAATGGGCAAACTTTCCCAGAGGCGCCTTCAGCGCCTGGTCGAGGTTCCATATTGAGGCAGGGGATACCTTGCCTCTTCATTCTTTCTTCCAAGGGGTGGCCAACTATTTTGGAGTTGCCCCTTTTCAAATAACTCCCAACGGGTATAGAATGCTTGCTGCACTCTATATCCTTTACAGTCACAAAAAATGGCCCATGCCAACCCCTCACGAGGTTAATTATTTGTTTGACCTCAAATCCAACCCCAACCAAGAAGGTACGGGGTTCTTTCACTTTTGCCACCAGGAGATTGGACGCACCTTCTTGACCGGCACCACTCACATATCGAACGTGGGGAGGTACTACCAGGAGTATTTCCTTACAACCGATATGGTCACGAACAACCTGGCCTTCACCCGAGGAGGTAATGTCTCTGTTCCACTGATCGTTAGTTCTTCTTCAATTTTTTCTCTGCACTTCCTTATAATATTTTACCCTTTTCAGGCCCATGGTTGCGACCAGAACCTACTCCAGACATGGAGTTAAGGTCAGCCCTCTTGGCCAGCATGACTGACGTGGAGAAAAGCGTCAAGCTCTGGTCACAGAGGCTAACCTTAGGATGTGAGGGAGTCAACAGCAGGGAGTGCCACAGTCGAGGAGGAACCCGAGCAGCAACCACCAGCGTCACCTCCACGAAGGAGACCAACTGCGGTCACGATCAGGGAACCAGTTGGCACTCCTCCAGCAAGGAGGTCCTCTGCCTCCTTGGGGAAGGGGAAAAAGAAAGCCACTGAGCCTGTCGAACACTTGGACGAGTCTTCAGATGAGAATGGTACAATTATTTCGCTTTTAGATAGCTTGCCAATTACCTGTCACCTATTCGACGGGGACGACAATTTTAAATATGCTCCAAATTTAGGTCTAGACTTCTTCATGTTGGAGAGTGAGTGTGTGACTAATAGAGTCTATAGTATAGCGACCAGTAATAATAGCTTGGGTATTTGACTTTGCAATCTTTCTTTATTCTTTTCCTGATGTAATATACTTAGTTATTTATGCTATCTCATTGTTCGACTATTTGCTTCTTTTCCAGACATGGACTCTGAGAACGTGTTCGACATTTACAGTGCCCCTGAGGCTTCCGTGGTTCCCTCGAGCAAAAAGAAAACAAGCAAGAGGCATCCTGGGGAAAGCAGTAAAGCGCCTCAGGCTAAGAATCCTTGCACTGTAGGCATCCCGGAGGATGGACCCTCAGCCAACGCAACTCCACCACCTTCTCCTCACGAGCAGCAAACTCCCCCTACTCCTGCTGGGTCGACACCATCTCCACCGGCCCCAGCCGACCAGACTCAGCAGGCCGGTCCTGCTTCCACAGGCGGCGACGTATCGAGTCGTGCCTTAAGATTGGTCAAAGACAAAGTGGCCAAGATTTTGAAGCACGATCGATGCCGAAAGGCAATGGCTGGGATGGAGACGATGGGCATCAACCAGATCTTAAACCGCGCCTTGAACGAGTTTTCCAGTGTAAGTCATATTTTTCTGTGGAGACAACCCTTCTATATTCTACAGTTAATCTAACATTTTCCCTGATCGCAGGTGATGCTGACCCTTACTGTCAGCCATCTCCGCTCGGGTGCTGTCACCGAGCAGGCCAAATCTTTGGAGCAACCGCATGCTGATGAACTCAAAGCTATCGAAGCGAAATATGTCGAACAACTTGCAACGATGCTCGAGGAGAAGAATAAACTGGCCGAGGAGTTGAGGGAGAAGCAAAATTCTCTGGACAAAGCCATCGAGCAGCGGGACCAGTTCAAGGAGTCTAACCGCATCAACAACCGCGCGGCTAAAAAGCTCGAGGATGACTTGATTGCGAGTAGACAAGAGACTACAACCTTGGAGGGTTGGATCGAGGGGCTTGAGAAAGCCAATGCCAGCAACTTGGAAAGGTACAAGAATGCCATACTCCGGTGCTTCTATGATTTCTTGAAGCACAACCAGGGTGCCAACTTCAATTACCTTCCTGAGAATGCAAGAAACGTCGAGCTCGCTCACTGTGCTGCTCGACTGGCAGAGGAAGAAAGAGCAAGGATTCTGCTTCCCCAGAGATTTTGCTGGCCACTGGAATGGACGGAGGAGAAGTTGATGCTGAAGAAGTGGTCAACCGGGATGCTCCCCAAGATCCTACAGCCCCTTAGTCTCTTTCTGTTTTTATTTTCTATCTTTTTAATTGCACGACCTACGGGTCGTGATGTAAAGACAATATGTTTTTTATTGCTGCATGGGCAGCTATTTTCTTTTAATTAAACAATTACATCCGAGCAATACTGCTCGCAGTGTATAAGGATTCATTTTTGATATTATAATACGTTTTTACTTTATTATAACATTCGTTCACATGACCGAACTTAGCATAGTACTTTGGTTTGATTTAACAAAATATAAAATTTTGAAAAATACTCTAAGTACCCATGCTTTCACTTATTTTTCTCATGTGTTTACATACATTTTGATATGCTTTGCTTACTAGGTGCCTTATATGCCCCCAAGTGATCGAGGAGCTTTTAGGTCCTTGGTCACTTGCCTTGACCAAAACCTGTGCGAACATTAGTGCTCGGGATAAAAACATTAAAGTGGTAATATAGCAAACCAACACACGTGGTGAGCAAATACTTGTAATAAATACAAAGATTGGCAAGAATGACTGGCTGCGCACAGTCCCTTATATTTCTCGTATTAAATGGACAAAACGTGTCTGTACGAGGGAGTAAAAAAGATCTTACACTTATAAGCGATCGGCCATGTAAAATGACCAACCCTTTTTCAAAACTTGTAAAAATTAATACAAGCCAATCCTTTAAGAAGGATTGTTCACGGATAATACTTGCGCAGGTGTTCTCCATTCCAATAACGAGGAACGAGATCTCCATTTAAGCGTGCAAGTTTGTAGGTGCCTGGATGAAGGACTTCTTCAATCTGGTAAGGTCCCTCCCAGTCAGGTCCGAGTACTCCAGCAGCTTGGTCGCGGGTGTTTAAGAAAACTCTTCGAAGTACTAGGTCTCTGATGCTGAATTTCCTTTCTCTTACTTTAGAATTGAAATACCAGACGACTTTTTGCTGGTACGCAGCTACTCGGAGTTGGGCTTGTTCACGTTTTTCCTCGACCAGGTCTAGGGACTCCATCAATAGTTGGCTATTAGAGTCCTGGTCGTATGTTAATCTGCGATGCGAGGGTGGATCCAACTCGACAGGCAACATGGCTTCATACCCGTATGCTAAAGAAAATGGGGTATGACCTATTGCTGTTCGGTGGGAAGTCCTATACGACCAAAGAACTTCAGGAAACTATTCTGACCATGCTCCCTTAGCTTCTTTAAGTCTTTTCTTCAGGGTATCCTTTAAGTTTTTGTTAACTGCTTCGACTTGCCCATTCGCTTGGGGATGAGCCACTGAATAAAAGCTCTTGATAATACCATGTCGTTCGCAGAAGTCCGTGAATAGGTCACTGTCAAATTGGGTGCCGTTATCCGAGACGATTTTTCTTGGCAATCTATATCGACAAACGATGTTCTTGACTACGAAGTCAAGCACTTTCTTGGTCGTTATGGTTGTGAGTGGCTCAGTCTCGGGCCATTTGGTGAAGTAATCGACGGCAACCACTGTATACTTTACACCACCTTTTCCTGTAGGCAAAGATTCGATTAGATATATTCCCCAAACTGCGAAGGGCCATGGACTCTACATTTGCTTTAACTCATTGGGGGCTGCTCGTGGGATTTTGGAAAATCTCTGGCACTTGTCACACCTCCACACGAACTCCATTGAGTCTTCATTCATCGTTGGCCAGAAATACCCCTGCCTCAAGATCTTTTTTTATAAACTTTGCCCCCCAGCGTGGTCTCCGCAGAAGCCTTCATGTACCTATTTCATCAATTCTTTGGCCTTTTCTGGTGAAACACATCTGAGCAGTGGCATAGAGTATCCTCTTCGGTATAGAATTCCATCGACCAGGATATACCTAACAGCCTATCGTTGAAGGGTCCTGGCTTTGTTTCTGTCTGTTGGTAATACGCCGTGCGTAAGATACTCTACGTATGGTGCCATCCACGTGTCTGCCATCTGGATCACCATAGTGTTTTCTTCTGCTCAAATGCTTGGTGTACATAGTCGCTCAACTAGCACTATATTTAAAAGTGTCAGCATCCTTCGCACTTGCAAGTTTGGCCAAAGCATCAGCATTGGAATTCTGGTCGCGAGGTACTTGCTGCAGGGTGTATTTGTCGAATTGTGCCAACAGATCCTTTGTCTTGTTCACATAGGCGACCATTTTCGGGCCTCATGCCTGGTATTCCCCAATGACCTGATTCACCACCAGCTACGAATCACTGTAAATGTCCAGCACCTTTATATTCATGTCTCTAGCCAACCTTAACCTAGCGAGTAGGGCTTCATATTCGACTTCGTTGTTAGAGGCAGTGAAGTCAAACCTAATTGCGCAGTGAAATCGATGCCTTTCCAGCGTTATCAATATCACTCCTGCTCCTGCTTGGGATTCGTTGGATGAACCGTCTGTGAACAATTTCTACGATGGAGCTTCAGAGTGAGGCCTGGGCTCATTAGGTTTTTCACTCTGCTCGCTATCTGTGAGTTCAGTGAACTCTGCAATGAAGTCAGCCAAGACTTGCCCTTTTATTGCTGCTCGCGGCAAGTAGGTTATATCGAACTGCCTAAGTTCGACTGCCTATTTCAACAATCGACCCGCAATTTTCGGCTTTTGCAGGACTTGCCGTAGGGGCTGGTTAGTCAAAACTGTGATCGGGTGAGCTTGAAAGTAAGGACGCAGCTTCCTCGAGGCCAGAATTAAACAATAGGCTAACCTTTCGATGGGGGGATACCTCAACTCTGCTCAGATCAGCCTTTTGCTTACATAATAAACAACCTTTTGGACGCCTTCTGATAACTCTTGAATAAAGAGTTATTTCATGTGCTTTTGAACTTATAATTGTGAAAAAATCATGGGTGATGTTAGTTTATTTTTTGTTTTTGTAGCTATCTTTGATGTTTTCATTATTTTAATTAAGTGCAATTATTTTTAGTTTTAATAGCTCTTGGGTTAAAGATAATGATTTCATGGATAGATATGTGCACAAAGGAATGAGCTAGCATATGAATCTATTGTGATGAATTTATGTGTTGATGGCTGAATATTCAGGATTGCTGCAGCAAAACTGAAGCATTGTGATCAGGTATATTTTAGAGCATGGAACACATGGCAGTCAAAAGGCAAGCTTATATTTCGGTTGATGTGGCAATGGCAGAAGGAAATGATCAGCACATTTGAGAAAAAGACAAAAGAGAAGGAAGACTTTATGTTTTGGGGGAAAAAGAGGGGCATTATGGTATTTTTGGAGGAGAGGAGAAAACCTAATATACCCAAAAGAATGCTCCAGCCGTAATAGAGAACCAGCAGCCATTTTTGGCAAAGAAAAACCAGAAAAAAACAGAGGAACAAGCTGAGATACCAACAAGGAAGAAGGAGGACAAGCATAGAAAGCTCAAGCATCATTTTGGATTTGTTCTTTCTTCTTTTCCTAAACTTTCTGTTATTAATTTCTGAGTTAGATTCTAAATCTGAATATTATGGGCTGTTTTGATTGTGAATTAATGTTTATGAAACCAGCCATGAACTAATTTCTTGGTGGCTTGAATTGTTGATGAACCCTATGTCATAATCTATCCATTTCTTGCACTTTATTTTAGTAAAATCTCCCTTGATCATTCAAGTGTGCTTAAATTAATTTCTTGTTGTTGTTTGGCCAGCAATGGCAAGTTATTTTAATTATATTTAATGCTGGAAAGGTTGAATGTAATAGGAAAAACTTGGATGACACAAGTCATAATCTAGGTTAGGTTATGTTAGTAATTAATATAGGGATATGTTAATTACCTTGTGTAACATATGAGAATTGAACTGTGATTGCATTCTTAAATCTGATTTTGCATAGGAATATATTTAATTAGGTAGAAGAATTAAGGTCATAAGATTTGGGAAAGTTTTATGCGTGTTAAATGAACTTTTTGTTATCCTGGGAGTTTTGCTAGAATATTGCTGCAGCAATATTTCCGCAATTTGTTTAAGACGAATAATATAGGGGAATTCAATAATTCAAGTCCATTTTGCAATTCATATATTTCTCTCAATTTTCTTGTTCAATTCAGTATTTAATTTCAGTATTTCCATTTTATTTTAATATTTGGCTTAGTCTATAAACAACCACTTGACTTTTAATTTTCTACAATTGTTTAGTAATTGTTTTGCTTACTTTTTAATTTGCAATCCCTGTGGAGACGATCTTGAATACTTACTACTTTATTACTTGTTTTGTGACTGTGTACACTTGCACATTTTAATCGAATCAATTTTCACAACACCTTCTTCCTCCCTTAATAACACAGCACTTGCAGCATATTCTGTGATCGCTAGGTAGATGAACAAAGTTTCCCCATCTACAGGTTTTGATAGGACGGGTGGCTGCGCCATATGAGCTTTTAATGCTTGAAATGCTTGCTCACACTCCCCTGTCCACTCAAATTTTTTGTTGCCTCTAAGTAGATTAAAGAACGGAACGCACTTATCTGTTGATTTTGAAATGAATCTACTGAGCGCAGCTGTAACGCCCTACTCCCTTAGAGCCGTTACTAAGTGGGTTTAAAATGTGCACTTAACTCGCTAGACGAGGTTTTAATAATAAAAGTGTGAATAAACTGAAATCAAGGCTGTAGTCTTTCAAAATCCCTTAATTCATTGAAAATTTCAAGTGTCTTACATTTGGGATCCCAAAATATGGTTTATAAAATATTTACAACTCAAAACAGGTTTACAGATAATTAACCATCAAACTATAGTTTAATACAGCCATTTCTCAAAAACACCCCCAACCAAAGCAATCGGGCAGGCCAAACATGTACACGTCGCCCCCACGCTCTCCGTACTCATGGCTGGTTGACTTTCTCCTTGCCCTTACCTGTAACACAGAGCACCCGTGAGCCGAAGCCCAGCAAGAAAACTTATACAGCACATAACATACGCATAATATATAACCACTATGTCAGATAATCCACAAATAAACAGATAGTCCAACAGATTAAGCATATACGGCCATGCCCTAACATCATGCATATGTTATTTCATTCATCATGCTCTTTATAAACTAAGCAGGCAAACAAGGCATTCAAACACATATTCAAGCATATTAATCAACCATACCAATCAACCCTGAGTCGAGCTTTTCAGTGACAACGAGCGTAGATGTTCAGTCAATCTCCAGAACCAATAAACCTTGGCTCGCTCTGATACCAAGTTGTAACGCCCTACTCCCTTGAAGTCGTTACTAAGTGGGTTTAAAAGGTGCACTTAACTCGCTAGACGAGGTTTTAATAATAAAAGTGTGATTAAACTAAAATCAAGGCTGTAGTCTTTCAAAATCCCTTAATTCATTGAAAATTTCAAGTGTCTTACATTTGGGATCCCAAAATATGGTTTATAAAATATTTACAACTCAAAACAGGTTTATAGATAATTAACCATTAAACTATAGTTTAATACAACCATTTCTCAAAAACACCCCCAACCAAAGTAGTCGGGCAGGCCAAACATGTACACGTCACCCCCACGCTCTCCGTACTCATGGCTGGTTGACTTTCTCCTTGCCCTTACCTGTAACACAGAGCACCCGTGAGCCGAAGCCCAGCAAGAAAAATTATACAGCACATAACATACGCATAATATATAACCACTATGTCAGATAATCCACAAATAAACAAATAGTCCAACAGATTAAGCATATACGGCCATGTCGTCCCAGAAACATTATCAAAGCTTGGGATCTCGGTCCTCACCGTAAGGATATCCCATGTATCCATTGGGGTCTCACCCCAACTATAAGCACTCCATGTGCTAAATGTTATTCCCGGCCCCACTGCCATTCTCGGCCTTCGCTGTTCTCGGCCCTTCGCCGTTCTCGGCCCCTTGCCGTTCCCGGCCCCTTTGTTGTTCATTCTACTATAACCATATACAGCATTCTCAAACAACATTCAAACATATAATAATTCAATCAAGGCTACACCCTAACAATAATCCAATCTAGGGCCGTGCCCTGCAACAACACTATGGGCCCATGCCCTGCTCTACGGGTGTTACAGTTTTCTTACCTGTATCCCGAGCTTCGCAATGCACCAAGGTCACGAGCACGGTCCTCTAACCCGAGCCTCTCCGAAAACCTAGTCACAACACATATAAAACATCATTTAATACTAACCAATCCAAAACCACTTCCTGGGACCAATCCCGTACTCTCGGGACCCCCAATTTCCCAAAACAGCGCAGCGGAATCATCCCCCGAGCCCCCGGATCAAATGCCCAAAAATGCAAAATTACCCTGTCCTGAAAATAGCCTAGCGCCGCGGCGCCCCTTCGCGAACCCAGAATTCTGGGTTTTCCCCTGCATTTTCCCCGAGCCAAAACACTCCCAATTCAACCTAAACACATACCTAAACCCCAAAACCAATTTAAAACCACAAATAAACCATCTAACAACCTATAAACACCATCCACAAGCATAAAGACATAATCACTCCCATAAATCACACTTTGATTCCAAATTTCAATAGTTCAAACCAGTAAGTTAGAAACTTAGACCAAAGCCTACAAAAACCTAAACCATACTTCAAATTCCTTAAACCACAACAGAAATAAACCTCATAATTGCACAGAATCCTTACCTCAAGTAAAGAATTCAACCTTAAGCTTCCTTGATTCCAGCTTCAAGCCACTTCCCCCTTGATTATTCAAACTGAATTTTCCAAACCAAACCAGCCATACTTCCTTTAAATTCCCACACTTAATCTCTAAAAATCAAATTTAAACTCAAGCAAAAACAGAGCATAACTCTTACCTCTGAACAATCCTAGCTTAAGCTTGATTTTGGTTGCCTCAAACCTCTTGAATTTCCTCCTAAGTTTCAAATTTCAGCTCTCCTTCTTGTTTCCCTTTCCTTCTAGCTTTTTCTTCAAATTTCAGCATAAACCAATATGTGACTAAGTGTTATACGTGGTTCCTCTTTTCCTTCAGCTGAAACTTACCTACCCTTTACCAAATGACCATTTTACCCCTCATAGTAATCATTTCCTAACTAAACCTCAAAGACATTTTAGACATTTCACATTTCTTACAAATCTACCAATTTCCTCACCTAAAATCTGTTACTCTTAATGGTTACTAATGGTCACTCAAGTTACTCAATCACCATTAACCATTAGCTCACAAACCAAGGTACAAAATTCCCAAAATACCCCTAGGCTCCTCCCGAGCCGGGTACTTAATCTCGTTGTGACTTTTAAACTAATTAGCTCCCTAGGACCGTCTCAGCATGTGCATCACGTTAATATCACCACACACACGTGGTACAAATCACATAATAAAATTATCACATTTATGCCCTCAGCGGACTAAAGTTACCAATTTACCCCTAACATACAAACAGGGCCCACATGCATATTTATTCCACCTAAACATGCATTCTAATCACATAATCATTTAAATTCATATATTCACATGTTAATTCATTTATTGCCCTCCAGGCACGCTAATCAAGGTCATAAACCTTATTAGAAAATTGGGGTGTTACAGCAACAATCCTTCTTGTTAAACTTTGAACATCCTTGATCCTCATTGGCGATTTCATCTCGATCAGGGCTTTAATCTTCTCGGGATTGGCTTCGATTCCTCTTGATTTGACTATGAATCCCAAGAACTTCCCCAATCCTACTCCGAAGGAACATTTGAGGGGATTTAGCTTCATCTGATACTCGTTTAAGACGTTGAAGCACTCATGTAAATCCTTCACATGTCCTTCTACCTTTTTTGACTTAACCAGCATGTCGTCGACGTAAACCTCCATGTTTGTACTGATCAGCTCTTTAAACATGTGGTTGACTAGTCGCTGGTAAGTCGCACCAGTGTTTTTCAAACCGAAGGGCATTACTTTATAACAGTAAAGCCCTGTATCGGTTCAAAAGCTAGTGTGATCCTCATCAGGGGGATGCATACTAATCTGATTATACCCCGAGTATGCATCCATAAAGGAGAGGATCTCGTGCTCTGTAGTGGCGTCGACCAGCTAGTCGATCCTGGGGAGTGGGAAGCAATCTTTAGGGCAGGCTTTATTGAGGTCTGTGAAATCCACACATGTTCGCCATTTGCCATTCGGCTTGAGAACTAGCACAGTATTAGAGACCCATGATGGATAAAACGCCACCCGGATGAACCCATTCTCCTTCAGTTTTTCTACTTCTTCTTTTAAGACTTTTGATCTGTCTTTATCAAGCAGCCTTCTTTTTTGCTGCACAAGTGGAACTTTTTTCGATGTTCAGGACATGGCTGATGACTGCAGGATCTATCCCAACCATGTCTTTATGCGACCAGGCGAAGACTTCCTGGTTCCTCCTTAAAAATTCCACCAGTGCTTGTTTGGTTGTTGTCTCTAAGTTTTTTCCGACTTTCACAACCCTGGTCAGATGTGCCTCATTGAGTTGGACCTCTTCCAGGTCCTCGATGGGTCCTACTTCTTCTTCAAAATCCCCAAAGCGAGGATCCAAGTCTCTATCCTCACTTTGGGCAATGCCCTATTTGGTGACATTATCACCTGAGTGGGTCTGCGCATCAATGGCCAGTTGCAACTCCTTTGCAGGAACATTCCTCGACACACCCTTCTTTGCCTTGGTGATCGAGGCATTATAGCACTCTCTTACTTCCCGCTGATTCCCGTGTACGCATCCTACCCCTGCGTCTGTTGGGAATTTCATGGTCAGGTGCCATATAGAGGTGACGGCTCGAAGGTCAACTAGTATTGGCCTTCCAATTACAGCATTGTACGCCGAAGGACAATCAACTACTATAAAAGTAGCGAGTAATGTCCTATTAGCAGGTGCAGTACCTGTTGTGACTGGGAGTCTAATCGACCCCGTTGGGGCGAGTCCTTCACCAGAGAAACCATAAATGGTTTGGTTGCATGGCTCTAAGCCCTTAACGGATAACTTCATTCTTTCCAGCGAAGACTTATATAGGATGTTGACTGAACTTCCTATATCGACCAGTACCCTCTTCACCATCATGTTGGCAATTTGAACATCCACGACCAGCGAAACGGAGTGTGGGAATCGCACATGATGGGCATCGTCATCAGAGAAGGTTATTAATTCCTCCTCCGTCCAAGCCTTTTTTGGTGCTCGATCCTCAACACTCATCATCTCGATGTCCTGGTCATGGCGTAGGGTTCGAGCGTATCGTTCCCTTTCCTTTCCACTGTTTCCTGCGAGATGTGGGCCTCCACAGATGGTGAGTAATGTGCCTGCCACATGATCTGGCTGTAAAGGTGGCAAGCGCTGGCGTGTGGGCGCCTGCTTGTTGCCACCCAAAGCCTCTCGCTGGGAACCTTCCACGGCTCGCACATATCTTCTCAAATGTCCCTGTCTGATCAAGAACTCGATCTCATCCTTCAGCTGGTTACATTCATTGGTATCATGCCCGTAGTCGTTGTGAAAATGACAGAACTTAGTTGTATCTCTTTTTGAAATATCTTTTTCTTATGGGAGCGGGTCGCTTGTAGGGCACACTGGAGCTTGTAGCTTGATACACTTCTGCCCGAGATTCGACAAGGGCGGTGTAGTTGGTGAATCTTGGCTCGTAACGATTGCCCTTGGGGCGCTTATTCTCGGAGGTCGAGGGTTCATTATGCGCCCACTTTCCACCATTCTTACCATTGCCATTCCCGTTACCTTTGTCGTTGCCATTGGGCTTCGACCCGTTGGCGGCTTTGGTGGGTTATTTGGGCCCCTTTTCTTTATTTGGCAACTTCCCTTCATTGGCAATCGCATCCTCGAGCTTGATGTATCGATCAGCCCGATCCAAGAACTCCTGGGTACTTTTAACCCCATGCTTTCTGAGGCTACTCCAGAGGGGTAAATGGTGCCTAACTCCTACAGTTAGAGTCATCATCTTTCCTTCATCACCTACTATTTTAGCTCCAACTGTCACTCGCATAAAACGCTGGACATAGTCTTTCAATGATTCCCCTTCCTGCTGACGTATTTTGACCAACTGGTTTGCCTCAGTAGGATGTACGCGACCTGCGTAGAACTGTCTGTAAAACTCCTTCACGAACATTTCCCAGGATACTATACTCGCAGGAGGGAACTTGAAGAACCACTCCTGGGTGGCATCAGAAAGTGTTGCTGGGAAGATCCTGCAACGAGTGTCTTCAGATACTTTCTGAATATCCATTTGTATCTCAAACTTGTTGATGTGAGATACTGGGTCCCCATACCCATCAAAATTTGGAAGAGTGGGCATTTTAAATTTATTGGGGGTTTCAGCCACAACGATCCTCTGTACGAAGGGGGTGCCTCTCCTCCGATCGTACTCCATGTGGGATGATCGCCCCCCGACCAACTGCTGCACCGCCTGGTTCAGGGCATCAATTTGAGCCTGAACAGCTTCTGGAATTGCTGGGGCCTCTAGTGCCGAGGGAATGTGCCCATCATGCCTTTCTCAATAGTCGTTAAGTACGTCCCTCAGATCATCATCTCTTCACCGCTGCTCGCTGGCTCCCAGTCGACTAAAGACGTTATTTTTCCTAGGCTGCCCCCCAGCGTTATGACCCGCTGGTCGGTCTTCTCGAGGTGGGGAACTCCTGCCTCCACCTCTTTCTTCATTCCTCCAAATAGCATTCCTTCTGCCAGAGTTAACTTCATTGTAGTCGTGGCCATCTCTGAATCGTGGCTAACTATGGTGCGACCGGCTATTTACTTTGTTGCCTCATTGGGCTGGCATTTCTCGAGCGTTACGGGGAGGCCTGCGCTGGTCGGTGGGTCCCCGTGCATTGTTATGCCGTGGGGGGCCCCTGAACGCAGAGCCTGTCTCTGAGTTCCTCCTGTTTGAAGAAGGATGTTGCCCCATACTCGGTGGATGCGGCTCCTCATCCCCTGGGCGTCTAGGGCTGCGGAGCAGTTGCCCGACCCTATTCTGCCTCGGGCGTGAAGGATTGCCTCGACCAGCCTAGGATGGAGGCTGTTATTCAAGATCCCTAGGTGGGACATCATCTTAAGCCACAGGTGGCTGCTCCGGCCTTTGAGGGCTTACTGGCTGGAGCGGAGGACTAGGATTGGAACCCCCTTGAGGTGGACCATTTGGTGGCTGATCTAGCTGGGAGGCTGGCGCAATTTGATTCCTAGCCAGCTGGATGGCTGCTTCAAGACCAACCATGACATCCCTCTATCGACGGTCCATCTCAGCCTACCGCTCACTCATCTCTTGACGCTGGCGTTCCATTTCTCTTTGCTGCAATGCCATTATCTCAGCAACATTCTCCTGATTGGCCCTCAGATTGGCCAACTCATCCTGCAACACCCCCAGTGTTGCCTTCAGGGTTTCAGAATCTAACTCCTCCTCATCAAACTCCAAATGCGGTTCGTCCTCAGCCACATTTGAGGGAGGAGGCTGGGATGATGCAGCGCCAGCGGCCTATCTGGTCTTCTTGGATGTTGTTGTCATTAGATTCTTCCACAAGCTCTCAATGAAAGCACCAGAATGTTGACCCTCGTTTTGGCGGCCGACATGGAGTCAAAAATACGACAGGAAATAGCACGATGCTTGAAAAGATAATCTAATGGAAAATAAAGAACACCAATAATTATAGTGGTTCAGCCCCAAAGATTGGTAATGACCTACGTCCATTTGCTGCTATTATTAATGTTGAGCTTCAAAGGTGTGATCAAAGAACTAGGGTTCTTGATTTTCACGAACCTTAGAAGCATAAACAATACAAACGATGGATAATAGTAATACAATTATCTCTTTTTCAGATCAGAAAAAAGGATTCGGAAAAAAGATCCCCCCTTTAGCTATTTCATGTATATTTATAGGCTCAAGGAGGGTTACATGAGTCAATCAATCATATATTTCCTTAATAAACGGATATTCAGGTTATAATGAAGAGATATTCTTGGTTATCATTACAACTATACAAATTTATACATAAATAAACGGAGTGTACGACCAGGTTGGTCGTATATAAAACTTGAACCCCGCATATGGAAGTGTCTCTGGTCGATAGTCGAGCAGTATCTTTGCCACATGTTGAAAATTCTTGCCACGTCATCCACAGCTGTTTTTTGGATAAATAGTGCTAAACTCGCTAATCGAGTAATTTGGCCAAAATCGTGTAACTAAGTATGATTAGCGGTTTAGGGATTAAAAATTTCGATTAAGATATAACGTTTTATTATAACGTTTACTATATACATTGGGATCCCAAAAATATAATTTAAAGGTCTATTGCAAGAAAATATTTACAACCAGCCGATCTAAGCGGCAAAATAGGGTTTAACCCTAGTTCCTCTTTCAACCCTCGGTCGTGGCGGTTGAGTAGCCGCATATGTACACATCGTCACCTAAGTTCTCCAACTTAAGGATGGTCCAGCTTTCTTTTGCCTTTACCTGCACCACATAGCACCCGTGGCCGAAGCCCAGCAAGAAAACTCAATATGCTCATGAACAATCATATCATGATATCAAATCATATCTGGCATGCCTAGCAAACATAGCTCTATTCAAGCATGAAAATGAATTCAGGTAATGCTGGGGAATCTAGGATAAGAAATCCTGCCCTCCTAATTGGATGACTATCAAGTCAATCCTAATCAGATGAGTGATTTAACACTAGAGGTTCTGGTAAATCATACTAAGTGACTGATGGGTAAGTCACTATCTTAAACAAATGAGTGACTGGTGGGTAAGTCACTAGCATAAACAGATGAGTGACTGATGGGTAAGTCACACGGGGCTCAGCACCCATAGCCATGTGACTAAACAGTCACTGGGCTTGCTGGCCCTGGCTCTAAATGACTAGCCTTTGGCTAGACAAGCGCTTATAGTTTTCATCAAATTTGAGGTCAGTCCAGCATTAACGCTCATTGAGTCATTTAACGCTGATATCGATTAGATATAATCTTTTATCGGCTTTGCGTTCATGATGCTTATGTCGTTTCTGGCTCTTAGGTCAGTAACACGCGACCAATGCCAAATCGGAATAGTCAGGGCCATGCACAAGTAAGTAATGCTACCAAACATATATCATATGTCAAATATCCAAATACAGGCCATTCAGCATGCTTACTTAACAATTGCTAGCATAATTGGAATCATGCATAAACACAGAGACTCAAGCTCTGATCAATCTCATATCAATATTCATGGTATGCCCTATTCACATGTTTCTCGTGCATCACATTTAAACATCCAACATGCATCAAGAATAACCATGCATGTCATATACACAGGGTACAGTTTTCTTACCTCGGGTTCGAGAGAAAAATAATATAAGAACAACCCTTAAGAACGATCGACCTTTTAGTCCCTTAGCGGTCACCTAGTCATAACCAATTGGAATCTATTAATAAAGTAAATCAATAAATGTTTCACAATCTAAAACCACACTCTCGGGATTAATCCTACATTCTCGGTGTTGACCGTGTTTTTGGCCAACGACGTGAGAACGTCAAAAATGATAAAACCTTCAAGAGAAATTAAACGACACAGACGGTTTTATAAAGAAAGTAAATAACACACGCAATTTTTATAGTGGTTCAGCCCCAATATGTTGGTAATAGCCTAATCCACTTAGAGTTGTGATTATAGATCTGTACTCAAGATCACATGAACTGAGCCAACTGAGTTTCTTTAGTACAGATTACAAGAATACAAGAATTCTTTCAGATACAAGCACTTTCTCTCTCTAGAAAACTCAGACCCAAAATTTCCCAAAAGTCCCCAAAAGAAGAAGAAGACCCCTTTCTGATCTCATAAGCCATGTATTTATAGGCTTAGGATCATACATCTGATATCCCCTAGAATCGGGATATTTTATTATTCTTATTATATTTAAATTACAAAAATATTCAAAATGTAACAGAACACCAAATTTGTGGGAAGAATGAGTGTGCCAAGACCAGTTCTTGTTGAAGCCGTTTCTGGGAATCTTGACTTAGTCCTCCTCTATCTGGTCGACCCATATCTCCTACTGACCACTCATGCAAGTGCTGGTCGGACACATGCATGCTGGACATATGCACTTGCTGGTAGGACATGCACTTGCTGGTAGGACATGCTTTTGCTGGTAGGACATGCACTTGCTGGTAGGACATGCACTCCTCTCCTCTAACATGGCACTCTGGTCTAGCATGCCATGTCTCTCCTCTAACATGGCACTCTGGTCTAGCAAAGTCATTACTGGGCAGCAATGTCACTCCTAGGCAGTAATGTCGTGACTGGTCGGACAAGCTCATGCCTGGTTGGTCATGACACTTCTCAAGCCAGTCAAAATTTTATCACAACTCTGAGGAGTCAATGTATTTATTGACTATTTAATGTGTTTTTTACGGACCATGTACTGCCACTTGTCACCTCTATTGCCACGTCATTGATCTCCAATTTTTTGGGGATAACATTCGGGAATCTCAATCTACCAAAACGGGGTAAAGGAACCCATCCCCAAGCCTTTAAAGTCATCCCGAGCCCTAAAATAGGCTTGCTGGAAAATGGACCAGCACTGCAGCGCTATAAGGTGGCGTTGAGGCGTTATTTCAAGTCAGAGAGGCCCAGCTTTCTGCCCTGCCTAGCGCTGCTGCGCCAGGAATGGCGCTGCTACGCCAATTACAGACCAGAATCTTTCTGGTTTTTCCTCCTTGCGATTTCCCTTGAAACCAACCCTCCAAACCAATCCCAAACATCCAATTCAACCCCTAAACTTCATTTACAACACACCCTCATCAAAACCCAAGCAACCAAACTCAAAAACTTCCATGAATTCTCACAACTAACACCTCAAATTCTCAACTGAAAACTTACTAGAAAAACAGAGTATAGCTTAAAGTTCATGGATGATTTCTTACATCAAGCTGGTTTTGGGTCCTCTTCAATGGATGAATTAAGATTATAGACTCCAAACTTTGATTTCCTAGCTTGGTTCTTCAATTTGAGGTCAAAAATTCCAAAGGATAAAGAGGAGAGATGATGATCATATGAAGAAGGAGAACACTCTGTTTTCTCTAACATTCTACAGCATTAAGGATTGATATATATATATATATATCCTTAGGGTGAAAAGACCTAAATGCCCCTAGGCTTATATTCTTTCCTTAACAGCCCTCAAGGGAAAAATCGTCATTTCCTGCCTATCTCGTTAATTATAATTAACACCCTCTAATTCTCGCTATTCTCGATGTTCTCAAATGCTAATAATTCATATCACATTACCCTTTAATTCCTGGCAACGCTCTAATCATTAAATCACCCCGAGACTCACCCCGAGTCCCGAAACTAACCCCGTTATAACTAGACCGATAACTTGCATTCCATGATCATCTAATGTTGAATGGCTCGAGAAAATCCACATATTATGTGGTCTTATTTTTAATTCACCCATATACATGAAAGTACACAATCACACCCTCAACGGCCCAAATTACCAAAATGCCCTTATAACAAAATGCGGACCCATGTGCATGCATTTTTCATCATATAATAATATAATTCACATAAACATGCATATAATCATCTAACAACATAATAAATCAATTATGGCCCTCCCGGCCTCCTAATCAAGACCCTATACCTTATTAGGAAATTTGGGGCATTACAGGAACACTCCTAAAACCAACAATAATGAATGGTGAGTATTTCTAAAGATAAGAGATGATAAAGAAGAGAACTAAACCACCAAGAAGAAGCTTACTGAAAAGAAACCTTAAGTTCTAACTTAAATACCTAACCAAGAATTGAAAACAACGAGTTAGGATTTGAGTAAAGAAAACTAAGGAAAACTAAAGAACTATACAGAAATGAACTTAAGATTAGGAATACCTTTGAATGTACTAGAACCGAACTACACCTTGATATTGAAAACACACTATTTAACTCACTTCCCAAGTGTTTATAAAGCTTAAGATGATAAAGCTTTTATCCCAACCCAAGTGTTTATCACTCTATAGTAACCTAGCAGCTTGAAGGCTCTGAACATAGCTTGAAGAATGAGAAAAATGGTTGGGTACTAGGTCCTATTTATAGAATTCAATGAGTGAAACTACCTCCTTTTAGCTTGAATAAAATAATGAATATTAATTGACAAATATTTGAATATTCGTTCAATAGATGCTTAAGACTCGGTCAAAAACGTTCAGAGGCAAGTCAAGAGGTTAAGGCTATTTTTAAAATCAAAAAATCGAACTTTCAAAAATACATATGTGGGACCGATATATCGCCCCTATAGGCGATATATCGCCTCTCCCAGTATTCCCAAGGCTGGTTCGATCGTTCATGCAAAGTCGACGTGTTTTTCGTGCCTTCCGTAGGCGATATATCGGCCCCTATCCTGCGATATATCGGCATACGTGAATATATTAAACATGTAATTGCACTTTTTCAGCATAATTTGAAGTGATTAATCAAGTTTGACTGAGTAATACGAGATTCCAGCAAGTTCTGGAAGGGTCTAGAGCTTCTAAAAACTTCTATTTTTGAATTATCCACTTAAAATGCTTAATTCCTCAAAATAAACAAGATTGTGACAAGTGTCATGCTCTTAATGGTCTAGGAAGATTCTAGAGTTTCTAGAACTTTCTTTTATTTAAACTATAATTAAATCCTTAAATAAACATGCACACGACAAGTGTCATGATCTTATTAATTCTATCTAAACCTTATAGTATAATAAATGACATCTTTATAACCAGCTATATTAATCAAACCTTATGTTATAATTGAATGACTCTAGGAGCATTAATGCTGGACGGACCCTAAGGTTGATGAAAATTATAAGTGCTTGACTAGTCTAGGACTAGTTACTCAGAGCCAGGGCCTAAGGCCTAGGTGACTGCTTGTCACGTGGCTAGGGAGCGGAATCCCATGGTTGTGACTCTATGGTCATGTGGTAGGTTATATTGGTGACTAGTTCATCAAACACCTATCTTGATAAGCTAGTGAAATGATCACTTATTTGTAAAGCCCAGGTGACCCTATCGTCACATGGCTAATGGGAGCGAAACCCACTTTTGTGACTTTTCCAGTTGTCACTCCTTTATTTTGGACTGAAAGTCCTGAATGATTATTATGATCATTGTTGATATTATATTCATGCAATATTGTGTTTTCTTGCTGGGCTTTGGCTCATGGGTGCTATGTTGTGCAGGTAAAGGGAAAGAAAAGCTCACCCAGCCTTGAGTGGAGAGCTTAGGTGGTGCTGTGTACATATGCGATCGCTTGACCACCACGGCCAAGGAGTTCTCAGAGGAACTAGGGGGGGGGGGGGGGGGGGTTTACCCTATTTTTGCCGCTTAGGTAGGCGGGTTGTAAATTTAAACTATAATGACCATTTTGAGTTGTAAATAACTTGTAAATGTTTTGATGGACCCATGAATGGTTTTATGTTTTAAATAAAATATATAATTTCCTTTTGATTGGTTTTCCACCTTAGCCTGTTAATAATACCTAGAAGCACGTTTTTAACCAAAGAACTCGAGTAGCGAGTTAAATTCACGGTTCAACGTTCACCGTAATGGTCTTGGGGTAACCAGGGCGTTACAATGCGCATCCAACCATATAATCACACACATATAGCAACTAGATTTTAACTGGCAGCACAGAAACATGCAAACAATTCACTAAGATCACAACAAGCTAAGTTACTCTTGGTGTATACTTCCTTACCTCTTGTCCTTAGCTTTCGTGAATTATGTCCTTGTGAGTATTTTCAATCGCGTTTAGACCCTATAATCATATTGGGACAATTATGACTTAGTTTATGCTTACTAAGATTTTAAATATATTTAAGGGAATTTAAAATCAAAAACTAGAATTCCCGACCCTGGCCCAACCCGAGCCCTTGGGGTAAAATGACTACAATACCCTTCTCAAAATTCCAAACTCAACTTAGAAAATTATTATTTCCAATAATAATTTTATCCTAGACTACGCCCGAAATTTCAAGTCAAGACTCAAATTATTCCTTCTCTAAAAGAAGTAATATTGTATTTCCTCAAATATTTTCTAAGTCCTTGAAAATATTTCGTAGGTTCTAATCCATCAAATCCAAACTTTGGAACTAATTCTCGAGCCTAAACTTTTCTTAAGTAATAATTTTCGAGCTTTGCTCATAAATTATTAAACCGGGATATTTCCTAAATTAAATTTCTAACCCCGACCCTCAAAAATTAGGTCTTAGACTTTGGGGTACCTAATCCCGAGCCTCGCTATAAAATTCCAAAATTTTGGGATCAACTACCATTTTGGTCCCTTTGGTTACAAATCTGTAACCATTTGTAACCAGCTAGGTCATGCACACACAAGCATGCACATGACCCCCCATTGTCATCAACCTCAACACACCTTCAGCCATGGCCACCCGAATTGTTTGGACCCAAGCTATCTCACCATGGCAGCCACGACCTCACTCTCTAGACCACCATGCTCACCACTTCGGCCACCACTAGCACCACCACCGGCCTCCACCTGTGACCACCAAAGCCACACACAACCAGCCACCATTTCCAACCTTTAACCACCACCAACACATCTCAAACCTCAAGATCACACATATTAAACTATTCCCAACCCCTTATATATTGTATGTTTCTAGTCCCAAAACACTTAATTAAATCCATACAAAACAGCCCACAAATTCATAGCCAACCTAAGAACATAAATGAAAAATAGTTGGTACCGTAAACTACGAAGGAAGTTCACGGTTTTGTACCTCTTACTGTGGCTGGTTTCTTGTGGTTCCTTATTCTCCCCACCTTATTCCACAACACTATGAACACAACCAAACCATTCCACATGAATTTTGCACTCGAAATCCAAGAGAACAATCAAAGCAAAGTAGGTCCGTACTTACGTTTTTTTCTTCGAACCGTTCATGTACCGAATTCCCAAGAACACTCTCTAATCTCCTTTACTCCCTTCTACAAGGGATTAAGAGATTCTAGGAACGTGTTGAGGGTTTGTAACTTCAATGGAAACCTAAGAAAAAATCACTTCCGTTGCTCTTATCTCCTTGGATCCGATCGCACTCTCTGTTCTTGATTTGTTTCTCTCTCAGTTTCCCTTCCAAATTTCGAAAATGGCTAAAGCAAAAATGAGAGCAATATGCTCTAACCCCCTCTCAACCAACCTCTAATAACCACCCATGATCATTCAAAAAATTTCACCAATGGTTTTATAGAGACATTAAAAGTATACAATGTCTTACGTGGGGGAGACATTGTAGGTGAAGTCATTATAAGTGCATATCTCACATCTCCCAATGAGAGAGGTAAAAGACATCCATGTCTCTCATTTGGAGAGGTTGAAAGGTGTAACGCCCTAGTTACCCCAAAACAATTACGGTGATCGGTGAACCAGAAATTTGACCCTCTACTCGAGTCCTTTGGTTAAAAACGTGCTCTAAATGTGATTAACAGGTTAAGGTGGAACACCAATAAAAAGTAAGGATATTTTTCATTACAAATTGCTCTGCAGAGCTAATCAAAACAGTATACAAGTTGTTCTCAGTACAAAATGGTCATTATTGTTTCAAATTTACAATCCCGTCGACCTAAGCGGCAAAATAGGGTAAACCCCGTAGTTCCTCTGAGAACTCCTTGGCCGTGGTGGTCAAGCGGCCGCATATGTACACATCACCACCTAAGCTCTCCACTCAAGGCTGGGTGAACTTTTCTTTCCCTTTACCTGCACCATATAGCACCCATGAGCCAAGGCCCAGCAAGAAAACACAATATAGCATGATATAATATCAACAATGATCATAATAATCATTCAGGACTATCAGTCCAAAACAGATAGGTGACAGTTGCAAAAGTCACTAAAGTGGGTACATCCCCCTCTAGCCATGTGACGATAGGGTCACCAAGGCTTAACAAATAAGTGAACCTTTCATAGCTTAAACAAAATAGGTGCATGGTCAGTATCCCTGACTAGTCAGTACATATACAAGTATACAACATTTGCTAGCATGCAATATGTAATCCATGTCCACATTTATCAACCAACATGCATCAATAACAATCACACATGTCATATACATATATAGGGTGCAGTTGTATCCATACACTGTTTTCTTACCTCAGATTCGAGCTAGAATGATAAAAAGAACGACCCTTGAGAACGATCAACCTTTAGTCCTTTAGCGGTCACCTAATCATAACCAAACATGGGACACCATTAATAATAATGATCAACATAGGTTTCCAACCCAATATCTAGCCTCCGGAAGATCAATCCAAACTAATCCAAGTAGTAGGAACACTCCCGAGGCCTATAACTAAGTTCCCGGGGTCAAAACGAGCAAACGGGGCGAAAAATGGGCAAGGGCTACGGCCCTAGCACCTTGGGCAGCGGTCCTCAGAATTTCCTGAAGCAAGGGCCGTAGTGCCCAGCAGGTTCAGAACTCCCACCTACTTCTTCAAAGCAGGGCCGCAGCACCCCAAGAACAGGGCCGCGGCCCCCAACTCTGGGCCATTCCCAAACGTGTTTTTAACACTCCAAAGCCTCCATAAACATACCTAAACATTCCCCAATCATCAAAACAAAGTTCCCAAGCTTCCCAATACACCAAAACCCTCAAAACCCAAGGTTTGAACGAACCGAAAACCCAACAATTTACAAAATCTAATTCAAAGCTTAGAAACTCGAAAAACTTAACACTTAAACTTTGATTACCTTCGATTGGGTTGTTTTCTGTCAAATCCTTCGGTTAAGAAGCTTCTAATCTTTCCTAGGATCGCTATGCCTCGATCCTCGCTTGATTCCGACTCCTAGAACTCAAGATTTCTTCGAAAAGGCTCGAACGGTAAAACGAACTAACAAAAGAGAGAACGAGAGGTTTTCTAACGTATGTTCTATCTGATAAGCTACTTCAAGCTTAAGTAACCTCAAATAAAACCTAGTGCTCGGGGTCCCGAAAACACCCCCGAGGACATTATAGTCAAAACCTCTGAAATTTCCTCCTGATCTCAAATATTCCCAATTTATCATCAAATAAACATTCCTATTATCCCAAAATTGACCCCGTTATGATAAAACCGCTAATCCATTATATATGACCGTCTCATGCCGAATAGCTTGAATATATGTCCATAATAATGGAATCTCATTCACAAATCACATTATGCACCCAAATATACAATTATGCCCTAAACGGCCAAATTACCAAAATATCATAATATTCAAATGTGGACTCACATGCATGCATATAACATTATATTATAATATAATTCACATAAACATGCATATTATCATTTAATAGCTTAATTAAACAAGTATGGCCATCTCGGCCTACTAATCTCGCCATTAAACCAAATCGGAGAATTCGAGGCATTACAAAAGGTGTCTAAAAACGTAGACTTTCAACCTCTCCCACTGGGAGACGTGAAATGTCTTTCACCTCTTCTAGTGGGAGTCATTGAAAGTCTCCCAAGAACTTTCAATGTCTCCCACTGGGAGATGTGGGAAGTCTCCCCATCTCTCCCAGTGGTAGACATTGAAAAGTCTCCCATTTTTAAAAAAAATTAATTAATTAAATTAATTTATAATTAATATTATTTTAATTTAATTTAATAATGAATTAAATTGAAATTATTTTAATATTAATTTAAATTGATTTAATATTATATATTAATTTTTATTAATAATATATGTTATATATAATTAATAATTATATTATAAATAAAATATTGTCATGTGAAAAAGTATACAATTCTCATTGCTATTTCATTGGATACAATCCAAAATATGTTAAATCAATTTTTACACAAACACCTTCTACAATTATAAACTCAATAAATATACACTAAGAATCTCACCACAAATATACATCAAAGAACAAAATTTGTCCAAAAATAAGAAAATATAAACAAATACTTTTCTTTCAAACAACAAAATTTAGATCTGTCCAAAAACAAAGAACTCGACACCACCACAATCCACGCCTCCATCACACCACCACTCACACCACCACCCACACAAGCCCATCGCACAACTACCACCCAAACCTGTCACCTACAAAAACACAAAAAAAATGAGATAAAGAGATTGAGAGTAAGATAGAGACAAAGAAAGAAAGAGCTACCTAGGACAAGATAAATAGGGAGTCGATCTTTAGAGCCACTATGCTATCACCTTGGTTGATCCATCCCTTTGCCATCACCACACAAAGAGAAGGTGGTAGCCGAAACCGAGAGGGTGAGAAAGAAGGAGAGAGATGTGAGGTAAGGTGGGGTCGGTGTGGTGGTGTGGTGATCTAAAAGAGAAGGAGAAGGAGAGAACAAATGGATTTTGAGAGAGAAATAGAAAAAGAAAGAAGAAGAAGGGGAGGTGACTAGGGTTACAGGGAAAGAGATGGAGAATGAAAGTGAGATGTGATGGATATAATAATAATAATAATAATAATAATAATAATAATAATATGGGGAATGTGAAATGTGTGATAGCAGCTTGTCATCACATTCTTCTTTTTATTTTAAAAGAGCTTTTAGTATTTTAATAATAAGATAACGTGGGAGAAAGAATATTGGATATATGATAAATGATTTATATATATTATATATAATTAGTATGGAATTTCAATGTCTCCCACTGGGAGAGACGTGCCACATGTCCCAATGGGAGACTTTGGAAGTCCAGGACTTAAATTAATAATGAAATATAACTTAAAAAAACAAACAATTTTATTATATACATATTTAACTAATTAAACTCAAAATTTAAAAAGTTAACAAAATATAAATAAAAATTTACTAATAATAATCAAACTAATCAATTAATAAAACGAAACTTATACAAAATATATATATTAATCTATATATACTCATTCACATAAATAAATTCGAAATTAAATTAAATTTTAAAAAAAAGTTAATAAAAAATAAAAAAATTCTAAAAAAAATAAAATATTAAAATACATAGTTTAAACCTAAAACAATTACATAATCATTAATATAAAACTATCCAAAAATTAAAAATCCGAAATTATGTCAATTTATAAAAAAAAAAATCACAAAAATTAAATTTAAATCATAAAAATTAATAAAATTGCACTTACTTGTGGTAATTGAGCAATGTGTTCTTGAAGTAGAAAACCCCAAAAAACCAAGAAAGTTTATGGGTTTTCAAACAATAATCTTAAAACCAACAAAATCTATACAAAAAATATAAAAAAAAAACTATATATAAGTTTCATAAACATATATAAATCATTATTTTTACATTAAAATTGGAAAAAAATGGATAAAAACGTACTAAATACAGTAAAAGTCGAAAATGGCGCCGCTGGTTTCTTGGTTTTACGTTTCTGAAAGTTTAGGGGAAAATGGGGTTGTTGGGGACGAAGGGCTATTTTATTTTGCAATAAGGTCGTTTGCGTCAGTTCCCTACTGACGCAAACGAGCCGTTACCGTCAGTGGGCCAATGACGCAAACGACCCCATTAAACAACGTCAGTGTATGTAATGACGCAATTTCCCCCTCATTTGTGGCAGTGCCCAACTATCACAAATGCTAATTTTTGGTCAACAGCATTAGTCAACTACGTTGACTGACACGCTTGACTGTCACAATTGCCTTTTTTTTGTAGTAGTGTATGCGCAACCTAGGTAGAGATGCATATTTGCTATAATCATTCTATGTCTATGTCAGCATCGAAACCAAGTTGATGAAGACTCGTTACCCTTAATAGTTAAGTTAACAAGGCAATATAAGATTTTCTTTTAAACACATTCGATAAACTTATTTCCACCAAAAACATTGAAGTTGAACTAATAAAAATAAGATAATTCAATAGACAGAAGAAGAGGTCAGCTCCGTCTTTCTTTGTAATAAAATAGCAGTTAGCAGAATACCTTTTCTCTAAGCAGAAAAGACAAGGTAATTATTAAATGTTAACCCAGCCCATGTATTTCATGGCTAACTGGTTTTAGACAATGGCATGTTTCTCTTATTTCGTCGCTAGTCTTAGGTGTAGGTTGTTATATTTGTTAGTATTTTGTTACTAGTTCACTGGTGTATTTTATCATATATATATATATATATATATATCAGCCTGTTTATACAGGGGATATAACTTCATTATACTCACCTTGACAAAACAATAATATTTCACTTTCTTGAGTACTCTTCTCTCAAGTCACATCCATCTATTACTGGTTGCAAGCTGCTTCGAGGGTAGCCTTTGTAATCATATTTGTGCAGAGCAAACCTTTTTATCGTTTTGGTATTCTTAACTCTAATTTTTAGTTGGCTGTTTCTTCTATGAACGCTCTTGGATTATCAATAATATTTGCAATATAAGATAAATATAGAATTGTTGTTATTAATTTGGGACTCCATATTCTTGTTCTGTGTACTCTTTCTTCTTTCTTGGTCCAAAGGAATTTTATTACTTTTTTTTACAATAAAAAAAAAAAAAAGAAAGCCACTCGCTCAACTTCTTGAAGTGATCTTTAAGGTGGTCGAATATTCGAGCTGGATGCAGATTGGTGAACCACGTTTATATAAAAGTGATGGAAAGTTTACTTAATCATTTAGTCAAATTAATATATTATAGGTAGGAAGAAATCATTCCATTACTGCACCAAAATACTCATTTTGTGTTAGTGAAACGCGTAAATCAACTTGTGTCAGTCAAGCGCGTTGACTGACGTCGTTGACCGAGAAATAGCATTTGTCACTGCCACAAATGCAAGAGTATTTGCGTTAGTGGTAACAATGGCGTTGTTAATTGGCGAAGTTTGCGTCAGTGGCCAACTGACGCCGTTAATGTCACTGTTTGCGTCAGTAGACAACTGACGTTAACGGCGTAATTGCGTCAGTTAGTTTTGCACTGACGCAAACGGTCCACCCAGTAATAAATCCTAGCCATCGACCCCTAGCCCCTCATTCTCCAAAATTCGAAAACTTAGATTTTCTTCCAACAACCAGCAGCGCCTCCAACTTTCTTGACCCATTTTGGTGAGTCTTTTTTATTTTTTTTTATTTTAATGTTAAATTGATGAATATAATATGTTTATGAACCTTATACATAGTTTTTTGTTTAATTTTTTGTACAGATTTTTTATTTTGAATATTATTGTTAGAAAAACCAAAACTCAAAAACCCTCCTCTTGATTTTTTTCTCTGATTGGGTTCGCAGGGGTCATGGGGATGGCTGGGGTCGTGGGGGTTGGCTGGGGTCGCAAGAGTTGAGAGGGTGGCTGGCTGGGGACTGGGTACACAGGGGTTGGGGTCGCATAGGGTGGTTGGGGGCTAGGTACACGGAGTTGGGGATCATGGCATTTTTTTTAATATAGCATTTGCATCACGTTTGCGACAGTTGGCCACTGACGCAAATGCCAGACTGGTTTGCGTCATGGGATTCCACGTCAGTTTCAAAACTGATGCAAAAAATTAATAACTGCCACAAATGACATGTTTTGTAGTAGTGCATCTTTATTTACACCCCATATGATTTTCTTTACACTTTTTCTATTTACTAGGTAGAAGTACATTGCACGTTTGCTTAATTTTAAAGTTGTAAATGCTTATTCAAACATGTATTTATTTTTATTATATTTTTTTATTATCATATAAATTTTAAATAAATAAAGAAAAAATATTTAATATCTCTTCTATATAATAAGTGTGTAGATAACGGAAATTCTTGGTTTTAACGGTTTTTTATTTTTTTTTATGTTAACTTTAACGGAATATTATTATATTTAACAGAATATTATTATATTTAACGGTAGTTTGTAAACACTTAAACTTAAATAAAATAAAATAAATAATTAAACAAATTAAAATATGATATTTTTGAGACATTTTACAATAATAATTATTTAAAAATAATAAATAATTAAATATGATATTTTTGAAATATTTTACAATGATAATTATTTAAAAATAAAAAAATCATATGTTTTATAAGTTAAATAAAATTTAATTAAACTTAAAACTCACTTATTAGAATAATAATATAATCTAATGTCAATTAGCACCAAATTATTTTTGAAAAAAAAAACTAGCAAGAAACTTAAATTTAAAATACACATATAATATTTAATATTACATTAAACATATAATATATAATCTCTTGTTGTCACTCCCAAATTTTAAAACTAGAACAAACATATAAACAAAATTAAATAAATTATTTAATTAAAATAAGATATTTATTTAAAATTTATATGACATTAATATAAATTTAATAAAAATAATTAATAAATTATACACACAAAATTAAGCAAACGTGCATAATGCCCGTTGCTTGTATCTAGTAATGTATAAATGTATTAAAAATTTTAGGGTAAAAAATTGTCTATAATTTTAATAAAAATTGGTTAACTTTTAAAATATATATTGTTGACTGCGTTTTTAGCCAACGACGTGAGAACGTCAATAACGACAAGCCTTCAAGAGAAATAAAAACGACACAGACGGTTTAATAAAGAAAATAAAGAACACAGGAGATTTTTATAGTGGTTCAGCCCCGATTGTTGGTAATAGCCTAATCCACTTAGAGTTGTGATTTATAGATCTATACTCAAGATCAGATGGACTGAGCCAACTGAGTTTCTTCAGTACAGATTGTGAAAATACAAGAGTTTTCTCAAATATCAGCACTTTCTCTCTCTAGAATACACAGACCCAATTTTCTCTCTCTAAAATGAAGAAGCAGAAGAACCCCCTCTCTCATCCCATAAGCTCTCTATTTATAAGCTTGGGATCTTCAACTGATATCCCCTTACGATAGGGATATTTTATTATTCATCTTATATTTATATTACAATAAATGTTTAAAATACAACTGATTCCTCAATTTGAGTGAGAAATGAGAGATTCCCAGGTGCCTAGACCAATTCTTGTTAGAGTCGTTCCGGGGATTTTGACGTAGTCTCACATGCATGTTGATTACTCCTTCAAGCTTTCCTTGGACCAAAGGTGGTATATGCATGGCTCTCCTCAGACCAAAGGTCATGCAAGCTTGGCTCCTCACCTTGGGTATAGGTCTGAGGCAATTCTCTTGTTTCTCACCTCGGACAAACTTTGAGCATACCTCCTCCATTCAAGGTCCCTTCAGACCTTGTGGCCTTCTCCTCGGACCAAGGTGGTCCAAGGCATCCTCCTCTTGCCTTCTCCTTAGACCAAGGTGGTCCAAGGCATCCTCCTTGACATCTCACCTTGGACAAGCTTGAGGCACTCCCCTTTAGCATCTCCCAACTATGTCCGATCGGACATTGTGTAGGCTCTACTTGGCAAAATCTAAGTCTCCATTCTTGGCTTGCATGGGACTCCTCCTCCTTAGCTACTTACCTCGGACACGTTCAAGCCAACACTTAGGAAACCTTGGGAGGCTTACCTCAAACACACCCTTGGGGTCTCCTAGGACCACTTTCTCCTTGGGGTCTCCTAGGACCACTTTCTTGAGCTCTCCTAGGATCACTCTCTTAGGGTCTCCTAGGACCACATCCTCCTTGGGGTCTCCTAGGACCACACTCCTTAGCCTCCTAGGATGCATTCTCCTATTTTTTGGGTATAACATATATAATAGAATTAATTATAATTCTATAGTATATATAAATATTTATATCAATAATCTATATATATATATGACACATAAACACAATATTGATATATATTTACATGGCTACATGACATATATATAAATTACAATAATATTTAAAAAAAATTAATAATAAAATAAAAATAGAAAAAGTCATAGTGTAGAGTATTGTACATGCATAAACTATTTTTAGCTTCTAATGTATCTCGTTATCATATCTATATATTTATATAAATCAGAGCCTCAAGAAAATGATGTAACACTCTAAAATCTCTTCAAACCAATCTATCTATTTTCTTACTTTTTTATTATACTTTTCCTAAAAAAAAAATTGTATTCCGCTAAAATATTCAAATCTCATATCTCTTCTACATAAAAAGTGTGTAGATAACGAAAATTCTTAGTTTTAGCAATTTTTTTATTTTTTTAATGTTAATTTTAATGGAATATTCTTATATTTAACAGTAGATTATAAACATCACTTAAATTCAAATAAAATAAAATAAATAATTAAAAAATTAAAATATAATATTTTTGTGATATTTTACAATGATAATTATTTAAAAATAATTAAGCAAATTCTTTTAAGATATTTTACAATGATAATTATTTTAAAATAATAAAATCATACGTATATTAAAATATAAAAATTTTGCATATATTTTAACAAAATATTTCATCACATTAAAGCATTATTATATATTAACTTAAAAAAATTGAGAAAATATTTACACGTTTATTTTGGTATAAAAAATACATGTTTAATATATGTAAAAGACCATTATATCCTTAAGTAACTAATAATTTGTAAATAGTGTTAAAATTAGGGGTGAACGAATACTTAGTGTTATTTATGGGGCAAAATAAGACTGTGTCAAAAGTAAAGTGGTAAAAAAATACTTAATTTGTCATTTAGGAGATAAAAAAATACTAAGGAAAAAAATTAGAAATAAAATCGCATAGAACGACTACAAACACATTTTTTTTTTATAATACATGTACATCCTTTTTTTATTTTTGACATATAGTTATAATCTCAAAAAAATTTATATGACAGTGTACATTATAAATATTTAAAATATTCTATAAATTTTTAAAAAATTCTCAATAATTTACAAAATAAAAAACAAGATTAAAAAATAAATGCGTGAAACAGACAATTTAAACTCTGTTTTCAATATCATAATTTACTTAAAATTTCTTAAAAATTTATAATATTCATCGTCGTATCAACAAAATTTTAGAAAAATATCTCACATGGAAAAAAAAAAAAAAGAAGCACGGGGTAAAAAAAAAAATGCACTGGCTAAAATCATACTACTAACAAAAATTGGGGCAAATCCCCTAATTGTTCATCTAAAAACCCTATCTTTTTCCCCTTTTTTTTTTTCGAGTAATTGCACAGGTTGCTTCCAATGCCTATCCTCCCCACTAGCGAAGCCCTCAGTCCTGAGTCTTCTCCGTAAAACTACAGGTAAGGATGAACGAAATTTATTTCTGGAATCTATTTATTTATACATTGTAAAGTAAACCCTTGAAAAATTGAGCATCTAGTATTTTAGGAATCAAAGCAAATTACTTGATGAATGGCCTATCTGTTATTTATTTTTCGTCTCTTCTTCTGTTGTTTCTTGTTACAGGCCACATACAATCAATCCACTTTGTGTTGTTTTTAAGTTATGGCCGTAAAGGGCTGGGAAAAGAATAGTAGGGGTCGTCCGGCGAAAAAAAGAGCTGGAATGACATCAATGGCTGAGGAGGACAGAATTTCGAAATTACCCGATGCAGTCATCACGCACATCCTGTCGTTTCTCCCCACAGATGAAGCTAGTCAGACGTGCATTCTTTCAAAACGGTGGAAACTCATATGGCATTTTGTGCCCATTCTCTCTTTCTCCGATGCTGATTATCTATCGCCACTGGATCTCTACCAATTTGTGGATGATTGTTTGGAGCACCGGAAGAGAGGTATGTATTATATGGTCGGTTCGGTCATAACTAGTTTCAAGCTTGAGATGAATTACTGCTATCAAGCAAGCAAGGCTTACGTCGTAGATAAATGGTTAGCTTTTGCAGTTCAGAATAAAGTCAAGGAAATAAATCTTCGCTTGAATTCTTCTCCCTTGGATAATTACCATTACTGGTTGTCTGAAACAGTATTCATTGCTAGAGATTTGACTATTTTGCAGTTGGAAGGGTTAGATTTGGGAACTAATTCTTCAATTAAACTTCCTGCACTGAAAACTTTGTCACTGAATTCGTGTTACTTTGATGATGATGGTCTGGGTGATGGGTTATTTAAGATTTTATTGGGTTGCCCTTCCCTTGAGAAGTTGTTGATACATTCTTGTCTTAACTTATGTTCCGCTGGTGATCAGCTCCGTTTGCGAAGTTCAAGCCTCAAGTTTATAAAAATTGACAATTTCGAAAATGTAGTACCCATTCGGGTTGAAGCCATAAATCTTGAGTCTTTGGAACTAAGTGGATTTATCTTTGAAAACTCAAGTCTTTCTGCTTGCAAGGCAATTCGGAATCTCACACTAACTTTTTATGAAGATAAAGGTATTGAGGACGGTTCATCATTAGACCATATTATTTCAAACCTTCCACTTCTTGAGAATTTGACTTTGAAGGACTGCTATAAATTGAAGTTGGAGCACTGTGAGTACATTAAAATCTCGAATCAACTTTTGAAAAGTTTCAATTTAAAGAATGAGGACGCCAAATATGAATCATATGATCATGGAATGAATGTTATAATTGAATCGGCTCCAAAATTAGAATCTTTTTGTTATGAAGGTAATATCAATTTTAGCATAGCAATGGAGTCATCCAATTTATTGAATGGAAAATTCGTGATTCATGATCATCGTGAGAAGAACTATGACTCAAATTGGTTTAACAGTATGATGATTTTTCTTCTAAATCTCAATTGCCCTTGGAATATTGTAACCCTGCATGTGTACTCAGATAAGGTATGTTCATTGCTTGTCTTCTTTTTAATTTCATCATTTCTCTTGTTTCATCATGTGGTTTATTTCTTGTTGTATTATCAGTCTATATTACAAGCATTGATGTGGTTATTCGTTTTCTTAATTCTATATATACGTGAAGGATCTTATGTTGTCAGAAAATCTCAAACGATTATATCGTTCTCCCTTGCTTAAGTGGAAGCATCTCAGAGTTATTACTGATTGCAAGCCAAAAACAGAGTCAGACTTGAAAGATGCCTTGATGTGGATCTCGCCCTCCTTAGAAACTTTGTCTATTAATGAAAAGATCATACTTTAGTTGTAACTGCTGATTGTGAGCAGGAAATGAAATGAGGGTCATTTATTTAGTCCTTTTGAGATTGTATCAAATTAACTTGGTATGAATGAGTGTGACTACCTAGCATAAGAATGTAATATATTTATTTTCTTTTATTTGCTTATGAATGTGTACATAGGATACATTATTAATATTATATCTTCTTGACTTCACATTGGTAGAGTTGTTAATTAAGTATATATAGTTTAGCACTTGAGCTGAACTCATCTACGTTGATGAATGGAAACTTCAAACTTCAAGCACAACCTGGGTAGAGCTGCACATTTGCTATAATGATTATTCGTATTCAATATGAGCTAATAATTCTATGTCAGCATTGAAACCAAGTTGATGAAGACTCGTTACCCTGAATAGTTAAGTTATCAAGTCAATGTAAGATTATCTACCACACATTTTCTATACAATTATTTCCACCAAAAACACTAAATTTAGGATGGAAATAAGAGCAGTTAACAGACAGAAGATGAAGTCAGCTCCCTCTTTCTTTGTAATAAAATAGTAGCTAGCATAATACCTCTCCTTTTACAATTAGAAAATATAAGGTAATTAGTAAATGTCAACCTAACACAAGTTTTTCATGGCTGACCTGGTTTTAGATCGGCACGTCTTTTAAGGTGGTGAATCTATCAGCTTCAAAAAAAACCATGATTTTGTGTTTTCTTTTCTAATTGTTTGCACTTTCACTTTCAGTAAAGCTTAAGTTTCTCCATGTCTAAAGCCATTTGCATGGCCTCTAACTGCCTCGGCTGGGGTATTCGGACTGAAATATGTTCGAATTTGACTGACTGGAATTTGTTAAATCTCTCTTGGCTTCCTTCAGTACCTGATGCTTAGATGTGATCAAAGATTTGAGCAAGCTCTCGTGAACTGTTAGCTCATACATATGTAACAAACTTTCTACTACAATCTTTAGTGACATAAATGATACATTATACCCTGAAATCTAAACCTCTTACTTAGAACATTTTACAGGATAATTATGCGACATGTTATAGATTGACGATCGGATGACTAAATTAAGCTACAATTTATATTTTGGCAAAATGAGAAGATATCAAGTATTCAATCCAAGATACTATATATTAGTATTCAGCTTTTTTAACAGTTATAAACTCTTATACTGCTGCAAAATCAAACATCTTAAAATACCAGACATGTTTAAGTGCCTATTTCCATTCTCATTACCGTTCCTTTATAATTGCTCAACAAAACATAGCCTTGATTCTTGTTAGTCCCAACTGTTTTTTTGTTATTCGATTGCTCGTCTTAGCTGTTGGTTGTTATGTTGTTAGTATTCTGTTACTGGCTCTCTCATGTATTTTATCACTTGTATATATTAGCCAATTTTTTTACTTAAAGTATAGCTTCATTATGCTTCTCACCTTTACAGAGCATAGTACTTTTCTCTCTGTTTTACTCATCTCTGTAAAGCTCAAGTTACACTTACATCCTTCTGTTACAGGTGGCAAGCTGCTTCGAGGGATGCCTTTGTAATCATATTTGTGCATAATCGAATCTTTATTTCGTTTCGGTATTCTCGACTAAATTTTAGTTAGCTGTGTCTTCAATGAACTCATTTGGTTTATCAATAACCATTCCATCCTTATTTATTAACTAAAAAAAATACAAAACGAATTTCATTATGAAACTAATTATGTATATGTGACAAATAAACTAAATAGATCGTTCTGTAGCTCTTTCTCAATAACTTTAGCTACATGTTTCCATGGAAATTAAATAAATAAAATTTTATTTTTTTAAGTGTTACATGTCAACACTAGACTACAACTTACAGACAACTTCGCTAAAGCTTTGCGCACCTTGAAGGGGGAGGAATAATAGTCAATACAGTTAGTTTAAATTCACTTAGCTACTTTCTGTTATTTACGCTTTACCTACATTTGGTCTATATAAACTATAGGGTTGTAACTCCATATTAGTTTATACAATACAATTACTTTTTCTTTCTACATTCATGTGATAAATTGTGAAATTCCAATTTTTAAGATTACTAACTAAATTTAACAAATAATTTAATTAATGCGACATAGTTATAAAATTGTTGGTTTAAACAGATATTCTAATGTATCAGGACAGATTGCTAATGAATCAGAATATACGAACAAAAAGTAAACAAACTGAAAGTAAAGTGACCCAATAAGTTTTTACGTAGTTCAGAAAACTTAGTCTACGAAGCCACGCCCATAGATAAAATCAATTAGTAAAAACACAATAATACAATAAACAATTGACTTATACAAGAGTAGACTCTCTCTAAATCATTGTTGCAACTTTCAAGTATTCCACTTTAGTAATCTGATTTTGATAAACACCAAAAATACGAAATCATTTCTGATCTTGATGAGTGATCGCTTTCTCCCGAAGTGAGACGTATGGAAATTTTCTCCTGAAGATTGTATGTCACGTGCATAGGCTTTATGACATATTTAAGAATAAACAACACAAAACCAAACAAACTATCACAAAGACTGCTCTCTACATAAAAAAAAAGAACTCTTCAATATATAAAATATTAGAATGGGGAAGAGTCGAGATTAGTTATTGTTTAGGTTTGATATTTATAGAATTTAAAAAACACTAAGGCAAGCCAATCTCATCTTTTATCCCAATTAAATCAAATCAAAGAGTTTCCAAAAATAACTCTCAATTACATTCACAGCAGAGAAATCTAGATTTAACAAAAGATCATTCTGTAACGTTAGAAATGAACGGACATGGACTTAATTCTAAACCAAGTTCATTTCGGATTTTACTTCTATTGGGCACAAATATATTTCAAGATAATCAAATTAAGACCAAGAAATATGATAAGTATTCAATTATGCATTAAACATACTATTATAAGTATATTTACCATATATAAATATAATTTGTTTTTTATATAGTTCATACTTTCTCAAATAAGCACAATACACCAATTATACTAATTTGTTTAAGGTATAATTCATAATTTCCCAAACAAGCACAATACACCAATTATACTATGTATATTTATTCGAAAATATGCACATAATTGAAAAAATATATGGGTAGTCAATCTTAGGATTTTACAATTAGCAATTGTTTTTCATTCCTTACCAAAGCCCGAGTTATATGATTGTATTGCATGAACACTTGAATATCATAGCTGTGGTTTGTGAATTCATATGGGCAGGAGTTGGGATGGTAATTTGGGTCACGACACGATGCCATGACACGACACAAAAATAAATGGGTTTGAGTGACACGTTTAATAATCGTGTTTGTGTTCGTATTTGAGTTTTTGACACGTTTAATAATCGTGTCGTGTTCGTGTTTACCTTAATCGTATAGTGTCATAGTCGTGTTGACTTGCTTAATAATCGTGTCGTGTCATAATCGTGTCATACACGATAACACGAATAATTTTCATAGGTTTTATGATTTTTTTATATAGTTATTGTTGACCGCGTTTTTGGCCAACGACGTGAGAACGTCAAAAACAATAAAACCTTCAAGAAAAATAAAACGACACAGACGGTTTTGAACAGAAAGTAAATAACACACGCAATTTTTATAGTGGTTCAGCCCCAATATGTTGGTAATAGCCTAATCCACTTAGAGTTGTGATTATAGATCTGCACTCAAGATCAGATGAACTTGAGTCAACTGAGTTTTTTCATTGCAGATTACAAGAATACAAATACTTTCTCTCTCTAGAAAATTCAGATCCAAAAAGCCCAAAAGTCATTTTCTAATCCCATAAGCCATATATTTATAAGCTTAGGACCATACATCTGCTCTCCCCTAGAATCGGGATATTTCATTATATTTATTATATTTAAATTACAAAAATATTCAAAATGTAACAAAACACCCAATTTGTGGGAAGGATGAGAGATTCCCGCGTATGTTAAGACCGATTCTTGTTGAAGCCGTTTCTGGGAATCTTGACGTAGTCTGTTCTACCTGGTTGATGAATATCACCTTCTGGTCGGCCATACTTCTACTGAACAGTCATGTACTTGGCTGGTAGGACACGCAATCCTCTGGTCTAACATGGCACTCTGGTCTAGCAAGTCATATCTCTGGTAACATGGCACTCTGATCTAGCATGCCATATCTCTGGTCTAACATAGCACTCTGGTCAAGCATGCCATATCTCTGGTCTAACATGATACACTGGTCTAGCATGACATTTCTGGGCAGCAATGTCATTCCTGGGCAGCAAAGTCATTACTGGGCAGCAATATCATTCCTGAGCAGCAATGTCATTCCTCGGCAGCAATGTCACTTCTGGTCAGATGCAACAACTTGACTGGTCGGTCATGACACCTCTCAAGCAGTCAAAACTCTTTATCAATCTACCGGGTCACTTTATCACAACTCTGAGGAGTCAATGTATTTATTGACTATTTAATGTGCTTTTTACGGACCATGTACTGTCACTTGTCACCTCTATTGCCACGTCATCGATCTCCAATTTTTTGGGATAACAGTTATGATTAATCGTGTCATAATCATGTTATCGTGTTGACTTGTTTAATTATTGTGTCGTGTTTGTATTTTTGACACATTTAATAATTGTGTCGTATTTATATTTACTTTAATTGTATCGTTTCATAATCGTGTCGACATGAATATAATACATTGTAGTGCTAGCATTGCTGTTTATAGCAAAAAACAATCAACTAATGCAAATTGTCCATGGACTAATGGACAAGGCGACACGTTCCTGGAGTAGAGAAGAAACTCTAAAGCCTGCAAATTCAGACAAGAAATTCTCAAATCAAAAAGAGGTTTTCATTGAAAGTGAAACTTAAGCACTATTCATTGATAGACATTTCACTGAAGCAGCCAAACATAACGCAAAATAATCAAATGGAGCAGACCTCAATTAATTAGAGTTAGAGCACTCTTAATAGATAATGGAAAATGTCTTATTTTTTAGTATTTAGAGAAAAAATAATTAAATAGTCTTTTAATAAATGATGTAAATTTATAATTATTTATCTAATTAATAGTATTTAGTGAAATATTATTCATTAAGCTATAAATATTTTATTATTTTTTTATAAACTTTTGCATATGAGTGTGATATTGTTATATTTAATTATTTTATTTTTTAAAATGAATAAAATATTTTTTAAAAATATAATATTTAAATAATGTAGAGAAAAAATAAAAAATGTGATGTATGGTATAATATAAAAATTTGAGGTAAATTATAAAAAAAAAATATTTTGGTGATGTATTATGTAATGTACTTTCTCTATAATATTTAGCTAAAACTCACAAAAATATATTCTATCAGTTCATTTATATATATATATTTATAATAGCTATGCACAAACTTAAATTAATATATATCTACATTTACATATCATTTATATAATATTTTAATATTATTATTTTTTTTATAAGTTTTTTCTCTCCCATTTAATATATATTTATTATTTCTTTTTTTTCAATTATTTTATTTTACTTTAATTAATAAAATATGCTTAAAAATATAATATTTAAATGATGTAGAAAAATATATAAAGAAACTGATGTATGATATAATGTAAAAAAAATAAAAAATTATAAGTTTTGAGAAAATATTTTAAAAAATAAACATTGAAAATGTCCTTACAACACTAGTAAAAAGTGCATTTAAGTAAATTTTTTGTTGGGATTAATTTAGACTATACTATAGTCTTGCCATGCAATACAATTGGTTTTTTTTTTCTTTAAAGTAATGGCACACGTTACCAACAAAAAAAATAAATTAAAAAAAAAAAAGTAAATGCATACGTCTCTTCCTCTGCCCTTTTCTTGGAAGGAGCATCATAAGTACCCTTTCGCTTCTACTGCCTTTTTCTTGGGACGGAGCAGCAAAAAACTATTCTTCTTCTTCAAGCAAAACCCATAACCTGTCTCACTCTCTATACTCTCAGTCTCTGGCTCACTCTTTTAGCCAAGTCCTTCAACCAACCCATTGAGTGTTTCACGTACATTCTCGTTGAAGACGGAAAATTTCTGCAGATACAAGTAAGAATGAACGTTTTTATTATTATTATTATTATTGAGATAGAAATTTATTTTTGGAATCTTTTTTTTTCTTATCATTGTGTTATAATTTTGTTTACTTTAATCCATTTATTTTATCTTGATGCATCGTTAATCTCTGAAAAACTCAACATCTTACAATAGCAACCAAAGCAAGTTCCTTGATGACTTCTCTGTTTTTTTTCTTTTCTTTTGCTTGTTACAGTCCACGCAGTCTGGGTTGTTTTAAAGTTATGGATGAAAACGGCGTGGAAAATAGTAGTGGCTTTCTGGTGAAAAGAAGAGTTAAAAGGGCATCAGAGGATAGAATTTCGAAACTACCTGATTCTATCATCGTACACATTCTGTCGTTTCTCCCCACCCCTGATGTCGTTCCGACATGTCTCCTTTCAAAGCGTTGGAAGCTGATGTGGTATTCAGTTCCCAAGCTCTACTTATCTGATAATGATTGGTCCCCAGAAAAGTTCTTCAATTATGTCGACAGTTTCTTGGAACACCGCAAGAAGGGTATGTATTTTATTGTGGATTCTGTCATAACTAGTTTTCAGCTCCATATGGATTGCTATCACACAAGCAAAGCCACTCGTCTGGATAAATGGTTAACTTTTGCAGTTGAGAATAAAGTCAAGGAAATACATCTTAACTTGAATTTTTGCGACGAAGGGGGTTATTACTGCATACCTAAACTAGTAGTCAACTCAAAAGATTTGGTTATTTTGGAGTTGGTAGGGTTAACGTTGAAGACTTGTTATTCAGTTAGACTTCCAGCATTGAAAACTTTGTCATTGACATATGTTTACTTTGAAGAGAATGATGCGATATGTAACTTTTTGTGGGGTTGCCCTTCCCTTGAGAAATTGCTGCTATCAAGCTGTGATTTAATTGAAATTGGTGATGTGCTCCGTTTACAAAGTATAAGCCTTAAGTTCATGAAAATTGAATATGAGGATTGTGTGTTATATACTGTGTTACCTATTCAAGTTGAAGCCATAAATCTAGAGTGTTTGGAACTGGAAAGACCTATCTTTGAAAGCTCCAATCTTTCTACATGCAAGGCAATTAGAAATCTCTCACTAGATTTTTGTGGTTTGCCTATGAAAGATGAAGACCCGTCATCATTAGAGTATCTAATTTCAAACCTTCCACTTCTAGAGATTTTGACTTTGAAGAACTCCCATATATTGAAGTTGGAGCATATTAAAATTTCGAATCAACGGTTGAGAAGTTTAAATTTGAAGAATAGGTGGTATACTAAAGATGATTATGAAATGAATGTTATAATTGAATCAGCTCCACAATTAGTATCTTTTTGTTATGAAGGTAATATCAACTTTAGTATATCAACGGAGTCATCTAATTTGTTGAATGGAAAATTTATAATTCTTCCGCAGCATGACAATTATGACGCAAATTGGTTTACCAGTCTGATGAATTTTCTTCTTAATCTTAATTGCTCTTGGAATATTGTGACTCTGCATGTTATGTCAGATAAGGTATGTATGTTCATTACTTGTCTTCCTTTTTGTTTCATAATTTCTCCTTTTGTTATTCTAATAATGGGATATTGATACCTTTATTCACATGAAGGTTATCATCTTGCCAAAAAAATTCAAAAGAATGTGTCAATCTCCCTTGCTTAATTGGAAGCATCTCAGCGTTATTACTGATCAGAAGCCTGAGAGAGAATCGGACTTGGAAGATGTTTTGATATGGATTTCACTCTCGTTGGAAACATTATCTATTAATGGAAAGATCATATTTTAGCTGTAATGGCTGATTAAGAATGGTGTTTTTTATTTGTTTTATCTGCTTAGTGCTTAATTTAGTCCTTTTGAGTTTTGAGACTGTATCATCAGTAGCTTAGTACAAATTAATTTGATTACTCAGATTATCTTTACATGGATGTCATCTTGCTTGAAAACTTTCGATCTATAACAACTTTAGTGAATCAAACTTGAGTAATGCCTTGTCTATTAAACATATCAACGACCTATTTAATTTAATTGAAAATGTTTTGGGTGCTTGTCAATTGTTAGTACACTACTTTTGGGGTTAATGAGTACGCTAATTGCTACTGATATTTATGTAGGGAACGATGCTGCCTGATGGCATAATTTATTGAATGTAAAATGTTCAAAATAAAGTATAATATCAGAAAATTTATCAAAATCAACCAAAATAAATTAAACTCAGACAAATTTATAAAATAATGGACAAAATATCCATAGAAATAAATTATAAAAATGTTATGCAATATGAGCCATCGATTCTATTTCTGTCGGGATCGAAACCAAGCTAATAAAGACTCGTTACCCTTTATAGTTGAGCTATTTTGTCTATAGGAATATCTTTTAAACACATTTTTACCATAAAATCATTTCCACCAAAAACATCGAACTAAGGAAAGAAATAAGAGAAGTCAATAGACAGAAGAAGTCAGCTCCATCTTTCTTTGTAATAAAATAGCAGTTAGCAGAATATCTCTTCTCTTACAGAGAAGAAAAGACAAGGTAATAATCACATGTTTTTTTATGGCTGAACTGGTGTTAGACAATGGCATATGAGTCTTTCAAGGTGGCCAGTGAATCTATGAGCTTCAAAAACCATGATTTTTGTGTTTTCTTTTCTAATTGGTTTCACTTTGGCGTTCAATAAAGCTTAAGTTTCTCCATATCTAAAGTCATTTGCATGGCCTCTAAACTACCTGCCTCAGCTGGGGGATTCGGAACGAAACATGTTCGAATTTGACTGCGACTGGAATTTGTTAAACCACTCTTCAACCTATTGGCTTCCTTCCTCAGTACCTGATACTCACCAGCACGAGTAGGCATAATCAGTACCATATGAGAAAAGCAAATAACCATGTTGTCCACGTAATAAGAAGTGATCAAAGATTGGAGCAAGCTCTCCTCAACTCATAAATATGTTACAAACTTTCTACAACAATCTTCAATGACATAAATGGTACATAATACAGTGAAATCCAAACCTCTTACTTGGGATACTTTACAGAACCTCCCTAGAAAATGAAATTCTGATAACTAATTATGCGACATGTTATGGAATGACAAGCAGATAACTAAGTTAAGCTACTAGTAGTTTTTGGCAAATTCGGAAGATATCAGGAATTCGATTCAAGAGTTCACTGGACAGTTAATTGCTACTACCTAGTATTCAGCTTTTTAACTGTTACAAATTCTTATATTGCTGCAAATCAAACATCCCAAAATACAGGTACATGGTTGAGTTTCTATTCCCATTCTCATTCCCATAATATGGATTTAAGCAGAAAACTTATATACATACTATATAATTTGACTACAATCAAAAGCCTCGTGATCACATTGTCAATCATTATTAGCAACCATTTTCCCTTCCTCTCAGAATATCAAAGTCCAGTTTGAATTGTATGAGCACTTGAATATCATAGCTTTAGGTAGGAGCATTACTTTGTTTAGCAGGAAAACAATCAACTCCAGGTGCCTTTCCATCGAATTGGAAACAAGAGTTTAACAAGGTAACTTACCATCCACAGATCAACTTTTCCTTCCGCGCTCTTGCCAACTGTTGCGAAGGTCGTTGTTTTCCATGGACAAGGCGACGTGTTGCTGAAGTAGAGAAGAAACTCTAACAGCCAAATCTGACTCTAAAGTCTGCAAATTCAGATAGCATACATCACCAAAACTTCTCTTCAATCTCTTTGCCATAGAGAGCACTCAGAAGCAACTTCTCTTCTCTATCATTCAAAATACATCACAAAAACTTCACCTTATTTTATTTTACATCAACTTTTTACAAAATAACATACACCAACTTCTCTATTATTTTATTTATATCATTTAAATATAATATAATATAATATATTTTATTCATTTTACCATTTTCTCTAACTATCAATAATATCTTCGTATCTCTAATTATCAATAAAATAATATTTGATGCATCTACAGTAATCTAAAATTGTGGATCACTCACAGTAGCTTTCTGTAAAATATATAAAGAATAAAGGACCTGCTCTGCTGGAGCAAATTTTTATCACATAATTCTTTATATTTTAGAGTTTTGAGTATTTTGCAGCTACTGCTCTTAGTGCTCGAACTGTTAATATTATCATTATCTCTTAAGTTTGTTGTATTTAATTGTTAGCATGTATATCGCTTCCCAGTTAAGATATTTACTTAGTTTGTTTGTTAGCTAGGTTGACTTAGTCAAATGTTGTTAGACTTATTTCTATATATTCTGTATTCTGTTTTATTCTTATATATATATATAAACATGTAATCGTTCTCACAAGTGGAATAAGAAGATTGATAAAACCTTTTCATGGTATCAGAGCAGATTGATCCAACAAAAACAATTTTTTTTAGCAGCAGTTATGCCTAATCAATCTTCCCACACTATTCCAAATGGTGATGATCCAGCTTCAAGTAGCCGCTTTGACCGCAAGGTAACCTTAGCTCTACCAATTTGTCTAGATTCTATACAACATACAATTTCTTTTATCATTGCACAAAGTTCTCTCTTTTTAACTTTTTTTCTAGCTTCAATTCATTCTTCGCCACCACCTTCCCTTTCTCTCCAACACCAAGTTGCCAGCTATTTGATTGTATTGTATTAAAAGCATGAACATCGTATTCATAGCTGTGGGTTGTGATGAAATCTGCAACAAGATTACAATCTAGCATCGGTAAAAGTACTCTGTTTTTAGACTAGTCGTAGGATTTGACCAAATTACCCTACACCAACTCAGCGCATAAACCCAAAACCCCAAGGTCATATAGGACTTTGCAGTGCCCTCTATACTTTACACCTGTTAATTCATTCAAAAAACACGTGTATCAACTGTATTCGTCGTGTAACCTGTAAAAAAAAATTACTCATATAACGTTTCTCTTCCTGACTAGAGCTGTAAATATGGGCCGGACCAATAAATTCGGGTCGGGCCATTTGTGCCGAGCTAGGCCAGCCCATTTTTGAAAGAGTAGGCCCAGCACGGCCCATATCGTGTCGGGCCTAAGTCAGGTCGGCCCACTTTCTATATTCGAACCCATTTTTAGGCCTACTTTCTATATTCGGGCCCAAATTTGGGCCCACTTTTTTTTTTATTAAAAAATGTGATGATGGAGAATTGAACCATCCACCTCCTCTTTAACCATCAATGGACTTACCACCAAACAAAATACATTTCTTTGTTTAAATTATAATTTTAGATATTTTTATATATTTTTTTAACAATATTTTACACAAAATTATATTAAAAATAATTATTAGAATTTTCATACCTACTAATGTTAAAAATTTAATTAACAAATCTTAAAATAAATTAATATAATTATAAAAATATAAATATTGTAAAAAATAAGACATATATTATAATTTTAATTTATTAATTATTGACAAATAAAAATTTATTATAATTATTAATGTCAAAATATCGGGTTTTTTATAGTGTTGTCCTTTCCGGCTAGTTTATTCGTGCTTTTATGTCATGCCTTCAGGTTTGTCATGTCGTACCATGCTAAGCCCGTATCGTGCCGTGTCTGGCCCAAGCCCATAAAATATGCGCCGTGTCGTGCTCGTGCCGGTTTCGTGCCGTGCTCAAAAGCCATACCCGTATTTAAAGCTCTATTCCTGACTAAAGCAATTCAATGGAGAAACGCAGAGATTAGGGCAGAAGAAAATGTAAGAGATGGAGCCCAGCCTATTTCCTCGTTGAGCTTTCCTCCACGGATGTGGAAGCTCTTCCTGCACTAGCTCAGATCAAGGTTGCAGAAGATATCTTGGAATCTCACTCTGACAGTGTAATCCTCTCTTTCCTAAGAAACCCTCCCCACTTAGCCAAACCCTCATTCCTTTGAATCTTTTTCGAACATTCTGGTTGAAGAAAGAGAGAACTTCTACCAGCTACAAGTAAGGATGAACGAAACTCGCTTGTTTTTAATTATGGCCGTAGAAATCTATATCTGTAGCCTATTTATTTTCTCTTGATACACCTTAAATCCTTGAAAAGTACTTCTAGGACTCTAGGAATCAAAGAAAATTACTTATCTTTGTTTTTCTTTTGTTGTTTGTTGCTAAAGTCCCCAATCCACTTTGGGTTATGGCTGAAAAGAGCGTGGAAATTAGTTCTGTTCGTCCGGCGAAAGAAAGAGTTATAACTACATCAATTTCTGATGAGGACAGAATTTCTAAGCTGCCCGATTCAGTCATTGTACACATCCTGTCGTTTCTCCCCACTCATAATGTCGTTCTGACATGCCTCCTTTCGAAGCGTTGGAAGTTCATGTGGTATTCAGTCCCCAAGCTCTACTTATCTGATAATGATTGGTCCCCAGAAAAGTTCTTCAATTATGTCGACAGTTGCTTGGAACACCGCAAGAAGGGTATGTATTTTATCGTGGATTCTGTCATAACTAGTTTTAAGCTTAAGATGAATTGCTATCGCACAAGCAAAGCCACTCGCCTAGATAAATGGTTAGATTTTGCAGTTGAGAATAAAGTCAAGGAAATAAATCTTGACTTGAATTTTTGCGACGAAGGGGGTTATTACTGCATACCTAAAGTATTAGTCAACTTAAAACATTTGGTTATTTTGGAGTTGGATGGGTTAACGTTGAAGACTGGTTATTCAGTTAGACTTCCAGCATTGAAAACTTTGTCATTCACATATATTTACTTTGAAGAGAATGATGCGATATGTAACTTTTTGTGGGGTTGCCCTTCCCTTGAGAAATTGTTGTTATCGTGGTGTGATTTAAGTCGAATTGGTGATGTGCTCTGTTTACAAAGTTTAAGCCTTAAGTTCATAAAAATTGAATATGAGGATAGTGTGTTACCTATTCAAGTTGAAGCCATAAATCTAGAGTCTTTGGAACTGGGCAGCTTTATCTTTGAAAACTCCGATCTTTCTACATGCAAGGGAATTAGAAATCTCTCACTAGATTTTTATGGTTTGCCTATGAAAGGTAAAGACCCGTCTTCATTAGAGTATCTCATTTCAAACCTTCCACTTCTAGAGAATTTGACTTTCACTTTGAACGACTCCCATGAATTGATGAAGTTGGAGCATATTAAAATCTCGAATCAACAAGTTTAAATTTGAAGAATAGGTATAGTGGAGATGATTATGAAATGAATGTTATAATTGAATCAGCTCCACAATTAGTATCTTTTTGTTATGAAGGTAATATCAACTTTAGTATATCAACGGAGTCATCTAATTTGTTGAATGGAAAATTTATAATTCTTGAGCAGCATGAGAATTACGACGCAAATTGGTTTACCGCTCTGATGAATTTTCTTCTTAATCTTAATTGTTCTTGGAATATTGTGACTCTGCATGTTAGGTCAGATAAGGTATGTATGTTCATTACTTGTCTTCCTTTTTGTTTCATAATTTCTCCTTTATTTCAAATTCTTCATTTTGTTATTCTAATTATGGGATATTGATACCCTTATTCACATGAAGGTTATCATCTTGCCAAAAAAATTCAAAAGAATGTGTCAATCTCCCTTGCTTAATTGGAAGCACCTCAGCGTTATTACTGATCAGAAGTCTGAGAGAGAATCGGAGTTGGAAGATATTTTGATATGGATTTCACACTCGTTGGAAACATTATCTATTAATGGAAAGATCATATTTTAGCTCTGTAACTGTTGATTAAGAATGGTGATTTTTATTTGTTTTATCTGCTAAGTGCTACCTTAGTCCTTTTGAGACTATTATCAGTAGCTTAGTACAAATTAATTTGATTACTTAGCCTTTGAATGTGTCATATCTTTACATGGATGTCATATTGCTTGAAAACTTGAGGAGATTATCTGGATTTCTCGATCTATAACAACTTTAGTTAATCGGACTTGAGTAATGCCATTCTATTAAACATATCAACGACCTATTTAATTTAATTTAAAATGTTATGGGTGCCTGCCAATTGTTAGTACACTACTTTTGGGGTTAATGATAATTGCTTCTGATATTTCTGTAGAGAACGATGCCTGATTGATGGCATAATTTAATGAAATCGGAATGTAAAATGTTCAAAATAAAGTATAATCTCAGAAAATTTATCAAAATCAACCAAATTAAATTAAACTCAGACAAATTTATAAAATAATGGACAAAACATCCCATAGAAATAAATAATGAAAACAAGATTTTTGTACAGAAAAATTCTTATGCAATATGAGCTAACGATTCTATTTCTGTCAGCATACAAACCAAGCTAATGAAGACTCGTTTTGGGTGCTTGTCATTGTACGGTTAGTGAATCTGCTAGTTGCTACTGATATTTTTATCAAATGTAAAATGTTCAAAATAAAATATAATCCCACAAAATTTATCAAAACCAACTAAAATAAACTCACACAAATTTATAAAAATAATAAACAAGATCTCCACAGAAATAAACTATGAACACAAGACTTTTGCACAGAAAAAATTCCTCTTCAATATAAGCTAATTCTATTTCTACGTCAGCATCGAAACCAAGTTGATGAAGACTCGTTACTCTTTATAGTAAAGCTATCTTTTAAACACATTTTTACTATAAAATTATTTCTACCAAAAACATTGAGTTAAGGAAGGAATTAAGAGAAGTCAATAGACAGATGAAGTCAGCTCCCTCTTTCTTTGTAATAAAATAGAAGTTAGTAGAATACCTCCTCTTACAAAGCAGAAAAGACAAGGTAATAATTATTAAATGTTAACCTAACACATGTTTTTCATGGCTGAACTGGCTTTAGACAATGGCATAGTCTTTCAAGATGGTGAATCTATCAGCTTCAAAAACCATGACTTTTGTGTTTCTTTTCTAATTGGTTTCGCTTTCACTTTCAGTAAAGGTTAAGTTTCTCCATATCTAAAGCCATTTGCATGGCCTCTAAACTACCTGCCTCAGCTGGTGGATTTGGAACGAAACATGTTCGAATTTGACTGTGACTGGAATTCATTAAGTCACTCTTCAATCTCTTGGCTTCCTTCCTCAGTACCTGATACTCACCTGCACGAGTAGGCATAATCAGTACCATATGAGAAAAAAGAAATAACCACGTCGTCCACATAATAAGAAGTGATCAAAGATTAGAGCAAGCTCTCCTCAACTGTTAGCTCATACATATGTGACAAACTTTCTACAACAATCTTCAATGACATAAATGATACATAATACAGTGAAATCCAAAACTCTTACTTGGGATATTTTACAGAACCTCCCTAGAAAATTAAATTCAGATAATTAATCATGCCACATGTTATGGAATGACAAGTAGATTACTAAGTTAAGCTACTAGTAGTTTTTGGTAAATTCAGAATATATCAAGTATTCAATTCAAGGGTTCACTCGACAATTAATTAAGCTACCACCTTACCTGTTAGTACTCAGCTTTTTTTTAGTCGTAAATTCTCAAATTGCTGCAAATCAAACATCCCAAGTACAGGGACCAGTTTAAGTTTCTATTCCCATTCTCATTACCATAATATGGAACTTAAACAGAGCCTATTTACATACTATATAATTTCACTATGATCAAAAGCGTTGTGATTACATTGTCAATCATTATTCCACCAAATGAATTTTTGGGAAGCATTTATATGGCAATGTGAAAGGCGAACAAATTGCATTCAATGTATCCATAGCTCGATTTGTTGTCTGGACTCAAGATAACATACAATTTATTTTATCTAGAGTTTTCTAATTTAACTTTTTTGTGTTTGTTTTTAATTTATTTAGTACAATTTATTATTAGCAACCATTTTCCCTTCCTCTCAGAATACCAAAGTACCAGTTATATTATTGAATTGAATGAACACTTGAATATCATAGCTGTGGGTTAAGAACTTCATATTGGAGCAGTACTATGTTTAGCAGGAAAATAATCAACCAATGTAAATTTGTTCAATATCCTCCAGGTGCATTTCCATCGAACTAGAAACAAGAATTCAACAGGGTAACTTACCATCCACGATCAACTTTTCCTTCCGCACTCTGGCTAACTGTTGCTTCAGTTTGTTGTTTTCCATGGACAAAGCGACGCGTTGTTGAAGTAGAGAAGAAACTCTAAAAGCCAAATCTGACTCTAAAGTCTGCAAATTCACCATTAATATCCACCAAAATGAGGTTTTCATTGAAGGTGAAACTTAAGCACTATTCATAGACACATTCCACTAAAGCAGCCAAACAGAAGGCAAAAGAATCAAATGAAGTGGACTTCAATTACTTAGGGTTACATCACTAAGCTCGATAAATCTGAAAAATGTTTTTAAGACAGCAAAACTGTAACAAGATACAATGTAGGAAAGTTGGGTAATAATTCATTCTGGGTAATGCTGAAGACAGAGCATACGCATATACTGGCTATTTTCTTGCTAATCAATCAAGGCAAAATGTAAACATGTTACGGCCTATTATATTCCCTGATGACAAATATAGGCCAAACCTAGCGTTCTCTTATTCAAAACTTACCTGCAAAACATCAACTGTTCTTTCAAGTTCAGCAATATACTGGAGCTTTCGAATCCTTGAACGCTGCCCAGGGTGCCTACAATTAAGCCAATGTCTACAAATGACTACAGAGTACAATGAATACAAGTAAAAATAACATTAACAAATGAGCTTAGATCCAAACCGTTTCACCGTTTTTGCATCCGCATTGAGCGCACCATCTGTGTTCATATCAAACAGATTAGAACTGCTCCTAGCACCAGAAACGCAACCACCACCATCTATATGCTCCCCAGAATCATGAGAAACGTATTCAGACAATGCTGAGACTATGGCATTTTCTGAAAACGAAGAACTGCTTCTTAGCCGAGGAGAATTGGGACCATACATATAAGAAGTTGAGTCCAACCCACTATTAGCTGGGTTACCAACTGAATTCCCCTCATCATAGTGGGGAGCCAAAAGGGTCACAGAGTCACTCACTGAACGACGAAGGGAGCCTCCTTTAGAATTTGAATCAGGGTCGTTCAACAAGTCATCAAGCCACGCCGGATGGTCTTCCACAAAGGGTTGAGAGGAAGGGTTGTTGTTTTGAATTTGGGCGCTAATGGGTCGCTTTTGAATCGGGCATCGAGGAGGCAGGTGGGCTTGAACTTGAGCTTGAGATTGCCGTGTTGTCATGGTGAACTATATCACATGGTGGTTTTTATCAGCTTCGCAATGCTTTTTTTTCTTTACATTTTATACAGAATAAGAAGATGAAATAGTAAAATATCATAATAATAATAATTGCACTCTCTAGAAGCTTTTTGTCATGTTTATCGCCATTTTCTTTGACCTATGCTAGTGAAGCAATATCTTTTACTAAGATAAAACAGAAACCACAAACTTGAAAATAAACAAATTAACTCTGTATTTTACAAGTTTTTACATAGGGTTATTGCATAAGGGAACTATTAATAGTTCAAAGAGTTTCTAAGCAATCCAAAAAAAGGGTCAAAGATAATGGAGCGAAATTTCCACCAAGGTTAAAACAAAAACCCTCAGACCAAAATGGGAGATTTGAGTGTGAAAGAGTGTGCAAAAGAGAACCTTTGGTCAATGGTCAACCCGAGTGAAAATTCAAACATATCAGACACAAATATCACGAAAAAGCATCTCAATGCAACAGTAGAATCCAAGTTCTACAAGAAAACCCAAAAAAAATAAGGGTAATTTCATGGAAACTCAAGAAAATTGCACCAAAAAAATTCGACAAAAAATCATGTAGCTCCACCCAGATTGAAGCAAGAAGAAAAAAAAACAGAACCAAAAGATACTGTATATCAGTATATTTTTTTTAAAAAAAAAAACCTTGACAAAAATGAGGATTTAAAGAGCTCAGGCTTACCTTGTGTTCTTTATTTTTTTTTACTTAAAATTTTAAAGATTATTTTGCCCAGTACTGTGTGAAGAAGAAGAACAAGAAAGCATGAGGAGAGAGAGAGAGGGAGGGAAAGAGGAGAGAGAGTGGGTGAAGGATAAGTAAAGTGCGCAGGAAAAGGAGTTGGGGTTGGGGTGGGAATAAATAAATAGTTGAGAGTGAATATTTATTACAGCAGAGTTGTCAGTGTCAGTGTCCACTCATTTACTCCCACTTGCGGTAGTACACCGTACGGCCCCTACTCCTACTCCCTATGCCATTCTAACACTTTTTCTCCTCATATCATTATCTTGGGCTCATGGGAAAGATTTCTTTCCTTTATAATTATATATGCAATTCCTCTTATGTGAAAGTTTTTTTTGTTTGAAAGGTACATTTTGATTTTGCCTCTCTTTGATTTTGTACAAGTTAGGCTTTCAATTTCAAACAATTATAAACGAAATTTGTATTACTCTAAACATTATTTTATTAATTTCTCACTCTTTCTATCTCTGTCAAAAAACAATTAAAACCACCCAATATAAATAATTCATCCAAATCAAACCGAATTCAAACCAACATATCTAATAATTAGGTTGGAAAATATTTCAACTCGCCTACCATAATAAAATAAGAATTTTTTTTATATGTAATAGTACCTAAATTATATATTTTAAAAAGGAAATTTAATCATTTGCTATTTTATATTTTTACAAAATATTATTTTAGTATCCTTTATTTTTAATAATACTTATATAATATTCTGTATTTTAAAGTTATACATATTTGATACCCTAGATTCAAATTTGATAGATAAAATTTTGTCAATATGATCAAATTGTCATCAGTTATATGTAATTAAATTTAAATTTGGAACTTAGATAATTGACAGCAGTTTGATTAAATTGGTAAAATTTTATTAATTAAATTTGAGTTTAGGGTATCAAATATGTACGATTTTAAAATACAGGGTACCATATGAGCATTATTGAAAACAGAGGGTACCAAAATGATACTTTGCAAAAATACAAGGTACCGAATGGTTACCTACCCTTTTAAAAATGAAATTCTATATTTTTAACCATGAATTTTTAATAATATTTTTAAACTTGAAAGATTATTAATTTTAGTTTATTAAATTTAATTATTTTAAAAATAAAAACATTGAAGGTTGGTTTGAGCGGGTTAACTTGACCAAATCGCCAAAATTATTGGACGAGTTAAATATTTTTTTTTCTTATTTGGGGGTTTTGGGTGGATGTTTGCAATATAATGTTTATATTTGATTAATTAAAATAAGTTATAACATTGTCAAACCAACCAATGTACAATCCTATTTTTCACTCCAACATTTTTATATATCTTTTTCTAATTTAAAAAAATATAATTTTTAACGATGTCAAAAAAATATAGAGAATGTGATACATGACTTAATGTAAAATAGAGAAAATGATTTTTCTGTGATATATTTTGAAGGGAAAATATCAATTTGGCCCATGTGTTTTGCCCGAACACTCGATCGACCCCTATGTTTTGTTAAATGATAAATCAGACCTTATATTTTGTAAAATTGAACAAAATGATACCCTAGACCAGATTTTGGTCAAATAATTTTTAAATATGACCAAAATGCCCTTGAGTTTTATCAATTAATGAATTAAAAAGTGATTTTCAAATAAAAAAAATCTTTAATTTAAAATAAAATAAAATAAATGAAATGAAATGATATACTACTTGACTTAAAAAACATAAAAAAAAAAAATTAATCTAATTAAGAAAATAAAACATATCTATCTAAAAATCTAAAACAAAAATCAATAAAAAAACTAAACCAAATTTATGAAACCTAAATTACATATAACCCTAAATCTCTCATCCTTTCCTCCTCCTCCTCCTTCTTCTTCTTCATTGCAGGTGGTCGGACTAGTGCTAATATGGAGCTCGGCAGGACTGAAGAGGAGAACGTCGTGGGCAACTTCATTTGGTGGAGGATATCTACACGCATTTGGTGGAGGAGCTTCGTTCATGGGTTAATCGCCTTCTTTATATCTGCAACGGAGCTTCCCATTTTTCATCTTCCTATTCTTTACCATCTTCTTCAGATCTACGACGAAGCTTTAGATTGGCGACATGGCTTTAGATCGACGGGAATCGCATGGCGGGTCTAGAATGGCCTTAGTTGACAATGGTGGTTGGGTGCGGCGGGAACTGCTTGGGCTCCTCTGGTATGGGTGTTCAACTAAGTAATATTTTTTTCTTTTCCTTTTTGAAATTACCGAGTAAAGTTCAGTGGTTTTTGAAGTTTATTTTTTGGTGTTTTATGATTTGGATTTTGAAAAGAAAAGAAAGACTAATTGGTGTTATTGTAAAGAAGAACAAAGAATAGGAATACGATCTGAGTTTTGAACAGAAATACAAAGAACGGGAGTCGGCTTGCCCAAATAGATCTGAGTTTTAAATTTTTTGCATCTTTTGTGTTGTGATTTGGTTGTGATGTAGAGGAGAACTGGATCTTTCGAATCTCATAGAACTAGGTATTTTTAATATGAGATTTTGTGTTTTTTGTGTTGTTATTTGGTTGTGATAATGAGAAGATGAACATATTGATCATTTTTGTTTTGTTTGATTTAGATTTTGCTTTTTCCTTTGTTTAATTTTTGTTTTAGACTGTTAGATAAATAGATTTTAATTTTTGTTAATTCAATTAAAATATCTACGTTTTTTAGTTAGGTAATATTATTTGTTTTATTTTAAATTAAATTAAATTTATTTTTATTTGAAATTATATTTTTAATTCATTAATTAATAAAACTCGAGGGCATTTTGGTCATATTTAAAAATTGTTTGACTAAAATCGGGTCCAGGTATCATTTTGTTCCATTTTATAAAACACATGGCCCGATTTGTCATTTAACAAAACATAAAGGTCGATCAAGTACCTGGGCAAAAGTATTTTCTCTATTTTGAATGATGGAGAATAAAAATATATGGGAATATTATTATGTTAACAAATAAGAGTTTTAAATTGATTTTCAAAAGTTATTCTTTGGACTTTTTTTTTTATAAACCACACAATTTTTAGAAAGTTATATTCTTCATTATCATGTTTTACATCTAGCATCAAATTTAATTTTTTTTAATAAAAAAAGTAAATAATACATAATGTTATTTAAAAATAAAAAGGGAAAATACTAGTTTGACCCCTATGTTTTGTCTGAATGCTCGATCGACCCTTGTATTTTGTTAAATGACAAAATAGACCCTATGTTTTGCAAACTGGAACAAAATGATACCTTGAGCCCGATTTTGGTCAAACAATTTTTTAATATGACTAAAATACCCTCAGATTTTTTAATTAATGAATTTATTAAATAATTAAAAATAAATTTTCAAATAAAAATAAATTTAATTTAATTTAAAATAAAACTAAAACTAAAACTTTTTTCATGTAAAAAACTAAAATAAAAATTAAATAGAACAATCTGGAATGAAAAAGGAAACCCTAACTTTCTTTTCCTTATCTTTCTCTCTCTTGCTCGACCTTCTCTCTTGTCTACCTCTCCTTCTTCTCCATTGTCGTCCATGGCAGCTCCGGTGTGCGAGATCCCCTGGTGATACGCGCTCCACCAGCTTCCTCCTATCAACATTGCAAGGCCACCTCAGAAGTTTGGAGGCTCGATTTGAGTTGTATGATGTGTGTGGGAACCATTAAACACAGCCGAGAGTTTGAACCTCTACTTTCCATGGAGTTGAATCCGAGGGATCTTCTAGTTAGGTGGGTCGAAGACCACCGATGGCGTAACTATGATGAGAATACAGTCTAAAAACTCCATCATCATCTAGCGTCGCTCGGTAGATAACACTATTGTTTTCCCATATGTTTCCTTCTGCGAAAGAAGAAGAAGAAGACCTGTAACGCCCTACTACCTAGGGACCATTACAATGTGCATTTTAAACAGTGCTAAACTCGCTAACCGAGTCATTTGGCCATAATTGTGTAATTAAATGTGATTAACGGTTTAAGGTTAAAAAAAATTGGTGAAGATACAACGTTTCACTAAAATGTTTATCATATACATTGGGATCCCAAAAATATAATTTAAAGTTTAACTACAACAAAAGATTTACAACCAGCCGAATTAAGCAGCAAAGTAGGGTTTAACCCTAGTTCCTCTTTAAACCCTCGGTCGTGGCGGTCGAGCAACCGCATATGTACACATCGTCACCTAAGCTCTCAAACTCAAGGATAGTCCAGCTTTATTTTTCCTTTACCTGCACCACAAAGCACCCGTGAGCCGAAGCTCAGCAAGAAAACTCAATATGCTCATGATCAGTAATAACATGTTACTAAATTATAATAGGCATGCCTAGCAATAATAGCCCTATTCATGCATGCAAATAAATCCAAATAATGATTGTGGGCCCTACCCTTTGTATATATGACTTATGAGTCCTGCCCTTTGTATAGATGACTTTCAAGTCATAATGAGAATAGATGGCTAATGTGTCCATCTAAATTAAGTGACTCAAATAAGTGACAATTAAGTCACGCATTTTGGCTCTGCACCCTAATCAGATGAGTGAATAGCACTTTATGATTTTAATAATCATACTGGGGCTTGTAGCCTTAATCAGATGAGTGATTAACACTTTGAGATTCTGGTAATCATGCTGGGGCTTGTAGCCCTAATCAGATGAGAAAGTCACACTTTGGGCTCCACACCCTAATCAGATAAGTGACTAGTGAGTGAGTCGCGAACTTAGGCTCAGCACCCATAGCCATGTGACGTTGCAGTCACTTGAGCCTTTTGGCCCTGGCTCTAAGTAACTAGCATTTAGACTAGACAAGCGCTTTTAGTTTTTATCGAACTTGAGGTTGGTCAAGCATTAATGCTCATGATGATTCATTCAATGCTTATGTTGATTAGATCTAATCTTTTCGGCTTGCGTTAAACACGCTAATACCATTATTGACTCATAGGTCAATTCCATACGACTAGTGCTCAACACCACTGTTGAACATGACTAATAAGTCTCAGCTTCACAATCAATACTGACACCATTGCCGATTTTGACTATGGAGTCAGTTCCACTCACAAGTAAGCAATGCACTCAGGCATACATCATATATCAAATATCCAAATGTAGGGCATTCGGTATGCTTACTTACTAATCACTTGCATAATTATGATCATGCACATTTATAGAGACTCAAGCTTTGATCAATCTCATATTCAATATTCATGTCATGCCATAATCACATGTATCTCATGCATCACATACTGGGTGTAGTTTTCTTACCTTTTGTAACACCTCAATTTGCTAATAAGGTTTAGGACCTTGATTAGCGTGCCTGGAGGGAAATTAGTGAATTAATATGCTAATATATGAATTTAAATGAATATGTGACTAGAATGTGTGTTTAGGTGGTATAAATATGCATGTGGGCCCCGTTTGCATGATAGGGGTAAATTGGTAATTTTAGCCCGTTGAGGGCATAAATGTGATAATTGTATTATGTGGTTTGTACCACGTGAGTGTGGTGATAATAATGTGATGCACATGCCGAGACGGTCCTAGAGAGCTAGATAACTCAAAAGTCACAACGGGATTTCACTCCCGGCTCGGGAGGAGCCTAGGGGTACTCTGGGGAAATTTCGTGAGTTGAGTTGAGAATTTGTGGTTAATGGTTATTGGTGATTAGGTAACCTGCGTAACCATTAGTAACTGCTGAGAGTAACAAGTTTAGATGGAAAAAATGGTAGAATTGTAATATAGGTGAAAGGACAAGAGTGCCCTTGAGGTTTAGTTAGAAAAGGGAATTAGATGGAAGGGTGAGATGGTCTTTTGGCAAGGATTTAGATAACTTCAGCTGAGAAGAGAAGTCATTCATGTTTTAACACTTAGGCATATTCTGTTTTGGCTGAAAGTTTGAGGAGAAAATTAGAAAGAAAGGAAAGGAGGAAGGGAGCTGAAATTTGAAAGACCTAGGAGGAGAACCAAGTGGTTGGAGGCAATTAAACTTGATCATAAACCAAGATTTCTCTGAGGTGAGGATTTATCTCTATTTTGTTAAGTTTCTAAGCTTGATTTCTAGAGTGTTAGCATGAAAATTGAAAGTTGGTGTGTGGCTGTTTGGTGGATTCTTGGGGATGAAGCTTGCCTAGGTTCAGTTTGGGATTAAGAGGGATTTCCTTGGAGTTGGACTTGGAGAAGGCTCAGGGGCGAATTTCTACTTGAGGTAAGGGTTTTATGCATCTCTGTTATATATTAGCTGTTGTGATTCAAGTTTCTGGTTTATTAGTTTAAGTTTCATAAAGTTTCAAGCCAATTTGTGAATTGGGGATTTTATTGTGTGTTTAGGCTTATTGTTGATGTTTCTGAGTTGTTAGATAGTTTATATGGGGGTTTGGGTTGAATTTGGGGCTTAGGTATGCCTTGGTATTGATTTGGGAGTGTTTTGGCTCGGGAAAATGTTGGGGAAAAACCCAGATTTATGGGTTCGCAAAGGAGCGCCGCGGCCCTGTTCTTGGGCGCCGTGGCGCGAGGCTGCTTTAGGATAGGGGAAGGCTTTCTGACTTGCTGGGCGTCGCGACCCTCTAGGGCAGCGCCGCGGTGCTAGGCTATTTTCAGAACATGGAATTTTTCAATTTTGAGCTTTTGCTCCGGGGGTTCGGGGGATGTTTCCGATGAATTGTTTTAGGAATTTGGGGATTCCGAGAGTGTGGGATTGGTCCCGGGAAGTGGTTTTGGATTGGTTTGTATTAAAGGATGTTTTATATGTGTTGTGACTAGGTCTTCGTTGAGGCTCGGGTTAGAGGACTGTGCTCGCAGCCTTGGTGCATCGGAAAGCTCGGGATACAGGTAAGAAAACCACTGTTCCCATAGAGCTTGTATGCAAGGCTGAGCCCAATATGTCTGAATTGCAGGGCGTAGCCCTTTGATTGAATTTGTTAGTATTCAGTATATGTTTGTTATGCTATGAATGCGATTAGATGAATGTTCAGCGAGAGCCGGGAATGGCGCAGGCCGAGGTCGGCAGGGGCCGGGAAAGGCGTTTGGCACGTTGAGTGCAAGGCCGAGTACGGCAAGGGGCCGGGAGCAGCGTTAAGCACGTGGAGTGCGAGTTGCTAGGGTGAGACCCTAAAGGATACCTGGGATATCCTCACGGTGTGGACCGTGAACCCAGGGCCTGGTAAAGCGCCTGGGACGGCATGGCCGTATGTGTTTAGCCTATTGGTGGCCTGATTATATGCTAAGTGTTCGTTATGCACATGTTAACTGTTTGTGAGGGTTTTCTTGCTGGGCTTCGGCTCACGAGTGCTTTGTGGTGTAGGTAAGGGCAAGGGGATAGTCAACCAACCATGAGTACGGAGAGCGTGAAGCGGCGTGTACATGTTTGGCCTGCCTGGCTGCCACGGCCAGTGGTTTTGGGAGATGATTGTATTAAAATTTGGATTTTGTCGTCTAGTCGACTCAAATTTGTAAATTATATGTTGTAAATATTTCTAAACAGTATCTTGGGATCCCAAGTGTCAAACTCTCAACGATTTATAGTAAATGGAATTATTTTCAAAGTTTGTTTCGTTGTTTATGATTTAACTACACTTTTGGCCTAAAAACCTCGATTAGCGAGTTGAATGCACATTTAAAACTCACTTAGTAACGGCTCTAAGGAAGTAGGGCGTTACAACTTGGTATCAGAGCGAGCCAAGGTTTATTGGTTCTGGAGATTGACCGAACATGTACGCTCGCTGTCAGTGACAGGCTCGACTTAGGGTTGGTTGGTATTAATGATTGATATGCTTGAATATGTGTTTAAATGCCCTGTTTGCCTGCTTGTTGATATGGAGCATGATGAATGAGTTGACATATGCATGAGATATTGATAGGGCCTGGCCCTTGACTATTGCATGATGAGATTAAAGCGTGCTGAATAGCATTGTTATTACATGTGGATGAATATTGGGATAATGGTTTGTATGTTGAGTGTATGTGGTTAACTGCCTAAATTGAATTCATATGTTATATCTGATTATTGGCTTGTAAGAAGCATGATGAATGTGGATACATTTAGTTGTGACAAAATTTGGTAGCTAAATGTATGGCATTGTGGATTTGGCCTAATATGTTTTATGTATGCATGATAACTGTGGTTATTTGGATCTAGTTGTGGATTGGTTCAGAGTGTGAACCTCAGGGTTGAGGAGTTTGGTCAGTAGTGGCAGATAAACTCAAGTTGTTTGTGCCTAGAATGGTTAAGTGGACTTGGCATTGCTCTGTAGGGGGATTCTAGATAATAGTTGGAGTTGGAGACCTCCATCTATCCCTGAAAGCCGCAGCAGATGATCGCTAGTGTGTGAGCAAGCTGTGGAGTTTAATAGTTGAGACGGGACAAAGGAACATCGGACTTCTCTGGGAAAAGAGCTGCTTTGTATGCTTTAGTAGTAAGGTTACCAGTGTTGGTTTATTGGGAGGATGTAGAGTCCAAGAACCTTACTTAGCTAGTTAGATAGTAGTATTATAGTATTTATAGTATTATCTTTGTAACTTTGGATTTTTGGTTCAGACCGAGAATTATTTGGACACTTATAGTAGTACTTATAGATTTTCTAAGTTTAACCTATAGTTTAAGAATATTAATGTTAACCTAAGGTTTGATTATATGACTGATATTAAGGATAATATTTATTATACTATAAGGTTTAGATAAGGACCAATAGGATTTTAAGCACATGTTATGTATGGATGATTAAGGATTAAGTATTTTGAGGATTAAATTTAATAAGGGTAAAAGTTTGAATGCTATAAGGTCAGTCAGTAGCTTTGAATACATTGAGGGCTTAGTCAAGGCTTTTACTCCATTCAAACTTAGCTAAAAATGTGTAATTTCGTGTTTAATTAATCAGCGTGTGCCGATATATCGTAGCTATAGGGGGCGATATATCGCAGCACGTAGATACAGAAAACACGAGACGATGCACGACAGCCTCGGGCATACTGGCCCAGGCGATATATCGCCTACAGGGGGCGATATATCGCCTCCTTCAGTATATTTCAAAAGTTTTTGAATTCTTTTTCCTTTCAGCCATTCAACCTCTTGATAAGTCCAGCACCTTTTTGAACGAGTCTTCAGCCTCTGCTGAACGATTATTCAAATTATTTTCACCTAAAAAGCTATTATTTTTATTCAAGTAAAATTTAGATCCTTTCATTCCTAAACTCTATAAATAGGACCTAGTACCCAACCATTATTCATCTTTTGCTCTAAGTTCAGAGGCTGCAAGTGCTAAGTGAGTGTGAGAGTGTAAACACCTGGGTTGGGGAATCATAAGCTTGATCATTATAAGCTTATCAAACACTTGGGGAAGTAAGGTTTCATAGTATTTCGGTTCGAGGTTTAGATTGGTCTACAAGTCTTCAAGGTATTTCTATACCCTAGTTCATTGGTTTTATGTTATTTTCTTTCTCATAGTCTTCTACTCAGTCTTCTAACCTCATTCTTATTTTGGTTAGGAAATCTAAGAACTTGCTCATAAGTTTTTGGTAAGTATGTTTCTCAAAGGTTTAGTCATTCCATTCCTTCCATTCTTTTCGTTACTTTTTCTTCAATCTACTCACCCTGTTAATACATGGTTTTAGGAGTGTTCCAAAAGTCCCAACGCTGTCCTCTTATCCCGGTAACTTTGGTAAGGAAAATAGGATAGAATCTATATGTTTTATGCTTATGTTATGAAATATGTTATAAAATATGTTATGAATATGTATGTTTGTAGGCTTGGGCATATGACCCATATGACTAACAAGACCCCAAATAGATTATGGGCATATGACCTACTTAGCTAGTAGGACCCCACTAATCTCATGGGCATATGACTTGTTTAGTCTATGGGACCCCAAGTAATAATGGTCATTATAGTATGTGTATGATAAAGTGTTATGTTAAGTTTTTTATGTTTCTTATGAAATTATGTATATGAACTATGTGCTAGATTTTTCCTTGCTGGGCATTAGGCTCATTCCTTTTTGTTTATATGTGCAGGAAAATAGCTATAGTGGCGGTAAGATTCATGGATGCTTGGGAGAATGTTTATCGATGGTGAATGGATTCAAGGTGTCGAGAGTTCGATTTCGAGGATGTAGTATTTTAATTATGGGTTTATGTGTAATTTTTCCGCACCTTCTATGTAACTCCTTTATTTTAAATTATGTTTTGTTTTTAAGACAATGGGATCCCATATCCTTCTTGATATTTTTGTAAGTAACTCTTATTTTACAAGTTTTCTAATAAAATTATGGTATTTTCGCAATGTAAGCTTTATTAAGGATTTGTATGTATAGTTTCGTTAATGGTCCAAAAGTCTAGAGTAGTTGGGTCATTACAGTTGGTATCAGAGCAACGGTTCCTTCGCATGAAGTTCTCCTCAATACACACACTCAAAAGCTCCGAATCTGACCGCTAAGTAAGTATTTAAGTCATAGTTATTTTGCTTATATATAGCTAACGATTTTTAGTGTTTATGCTTTCAGTTAAGTATGAACGGAGCATTAAGCAAAGAGGATATCCGAGCCATTAAGGCTTTAAAAAGAATAAGGGAACCAAGGAACACCGTAGGAACACTAGAGAAAATCACTCGGAGGTTGATCTTGTTCCACAAAGAGATAGGTCACCTTCAAGAGTCTAAGCAAATCATGATGAGAGCTGCAGAACAATATGTCCTAGTAATTAGGCTTTTAAAGGATTTTCCTTCAGTAATTTCAACTTTAGAAGAAATATGGGAGACTATAAATAATGATGATGACTTACAAGTAGCCCTAAGATATTATTCTCTCATACTTAAGTTCACCTATGATTTAGAGTTTCAATTCACTAATGAGTAACAACATAGGATCTTCTTGAATCTTCCCCGAGGAAATTTTGAGGCTCAAGACAATGACGATTATGAGGAGATAGATGACGATATGCTAGATAAAGGATCGGATGTAGAAGATCCCGATTTTTAGAATAGTAGTTTTCATTGTTTGTTTTATTTATTTCTTTATTTTATGATTGTAATAAGTGAAAAATATTTTTCCAAATGAATAACATGCTATTTTATTATCATGTATGAGTTTGATTTTATTTTCGCAATCATAATAAGTAATAAATAAATTGAATAATGACTAAGTTCGGTGAGGGTGGATACAAATCAATGAACCAAGTTTCCTTATTGAGAGTTAGGGGGCCATAGTAGTGGGAACGATTTTACTGATCCCAGCCCTCCCTTAATATGGTTAACTTTGGAACAAAGATAAGTTTCGAGCCTGAGAATTAAGTCATATAGGATGATTAGAAACAAACTTAGAAAATAAAGATGGCTTGTTTTTCTAAGTATAGAAACCCACTATAATAATAATAAAGACTTATATAATTTTTAATAAGAAGTCATAATAAATAGGTTCGAGATATGTTTGTTTTAGAATAAGTTTTGCCTTAGAGCCTATTAGGGTAAGTTCTAACATGTTCTCGACTGTTAGAACTTTTGGTGAAGATGTCGCTCCGAAGATCTGCACGCACCAACGGAAATGCCTCCAACGCCGTCTCAGCGACCAATGAAGTCCCTCCAGTTCCTCGAAGGGGAGTGCGTGCTACTGCCCGCCGCAACGCGCCGGCACCGCCAGCTGACAACACCGCGGAGATCGCCAGACTGCGACAACAAGTCGAGGAACTTTTGCAGCAACAACGTCAACAGGCGCAGACTCAGCCTCCGCCGCAGCCGCAGACGCAGACGCAGACGCAGCAAATGGCCCCATCACCCAACAAGTTGGTCCATATGGGGGATGGCCAGTGACGAACTACGCGCCACATTCAGTACCGAATATGGAGTCAGTATATGAAAGGTTCCGCAAGCAGCACGCTCCAAACTTCGAAGGGACTACAGACCCCTTTGAGGCAGAAGAGTGGCTAAGGAACATGGAGCCGATTCTGACGCACATGAATCTCAGTAATGCGGACCGCATATCCTGCGTCTCGTCATTACTCAGGAAGGATGCCAGCATATGGTGGGACTTAGTTCAGCAGACTAATGATGTTGCCACCATGACATGGACCCGATTTGTGGAGCTCTTCCACAAGAAGTACTACAATTCGGTTGTACTCGCTACGAGAGTTGAGGAGTTCGCTAACTTAAAGCAGGGTACTTTATCAGTAACGGAGTATGCTCGTCAGTTCGACCGCTTAGCAAAGTTTGCATCGGAGATGGTTCCAACCGATTTTCTGAGGGTGAACAAGTTCGTTAGAGGACTTAGACCAAAGACTGCATTAGGGGTTAAGCTAGCAAACACGGGAAATACCACCTATGCCAATGTTCTAGAAACGGCAATAGAAGTAAAAAGGATTCAGATGAATGTTAGTGAGGAGAAGAGGGATTAAGCGATGGTTCCAGACCAAAAGTCTTTGCCTTGACCCAGGGAGGAACCCATGCTAGTAACAAGCATTTACAGGTCAGATCCTATCCTCGATAGTATATGTTCTAGTATCGCTTGATTTGGTAGCAATATACTCGTATATATCGTTAGGAATGATAGAAAAACTAGACAAACCTTGTGAAAGATTTAGAACTAGGTTTGTAACCGAGTTGCCTTCAGGCAAAGTAGTTCTATCATCACGGATAGTACGAGGCGTACCGATCAAGATTGAGGACAAAGAACTAGAAGGAGACTTGATAGAACTAGTGATCAAGGACTTCGACGTAATACTAGGCATGGATTGGCTAGCACGGCATGGCGCAACGATCGACTGCAAACGCAAGAAGGTGATGTTCGAGACTCCTGACGGCCAGAGATGATGCTTCATGGGACAAGCTTCAGGATTGCGCACCCCGTTAGTATCATCTCTCAAAGCTCAACAAATGATGGAGAAAGGATGTCAAGCGTTCCTAGCCAGCATCACCAATGTGGAGAGGGAGACACCACTTAAGGTTGGAGATGTTCGAGTTATACAAGAATTTCCAGAGGTATTTCCCGATGACTTGCCAGGATTGCCACCAACTCGAGAAATAGACTTCACGATAGAATTAGTACCAGGCACCGAGCCTATCTCTAAGGCACCATACCGGATGGCACCTACGGAACTCAAGGAGTTAAAGACGCAGCTACAAGAACTCCTAGACTTGGGTTTTATTAGGCCAAGCCATTCACCATGGGGAGCTCCGGTACTATTCGTGAAGAAGAAGGACGGAAGTATGCGGATGTGCATAGACTATCGTGAGCTGAACAAAGTAACAATTAAGAACAAGTACCCGCTACCTCGGATTGATGATTTGTTTGATCAACTCCGAGGCGCGACTGTATTTTCTAAGATCGATTTACGGTCTGGGTATCATCAGCTCAAGGTAAAGGGAGAAGATATTCCTAAGACAGCCTTTAGGTCTCGTTATGGACATTACGAGTTCTTGGTTATGTCTTTTGGTCTTACTAACGCACCAGCCGCGTTTATGGACTTAATGAATAGGGTCTTCAAAGACTACTTGGATAAATTCGTCGTTATGATTATCGACGACATTTTAATATACTCCAAGGATGAAGTAGAGCACGAGGAACATTTGAGGCTGATTTTGACGCAATTAAAGGAGCATCAACTCTACGCAAAGTTCACGAAATGTGAGTTTTGGCTTTCGCAAGTGGCGTTCCTCGGGCACATTATATCAAAAGATGGAGTTGCAGTAGACCCATCAAAGGTAAAGGCCGTGAAGGATTGGCCCAGACTAAAGAATGCATCTGAAGTAAGAAGCTTTCTAGGGTTAGTAGGTTATTTTAGGAAGTTTGTAGAGGGCTTTTCTAAGATAGCCACTCCGCTCACCCACCTGACCCGGAAGCAACAAAAGTTTAACTGGAATGATAAGTGTGAGGAAAGCTTCCAATTGCTTAAGGATAAGCTTTGCTCAACACCAGTACTCAGTGTACCGACACCCAACGATAAGTTCGTTGTCTACTGCGATGCATCAAAGCTAGGATTGGGATGCGTGCTGATGCAAAATGACAAGGTGATAGCCTATGCCTCACGTCAGTTAAAGGAGCATGAGCAACGCTATCCAACTCACGATATGGAGTTGGCAGCAGTGGTCTTTGCGTTAAAAATCTGGCGCCATTATCTTTACAGAGAACGGTGCAAGATTTATACGGACCACAAGAGTTTAAAATACTTCTTTACGCAGAAGGAGCTCAACATGAGGCAGCGCAGGTGGTTAGAGTTAGTAAAGGATTATGATTGCAAAATCCTATACCACCCAGGAAAGGTGAACGTAGTTGCCGATGCGCTTAGTAGGAAAAGCTATGGGAACTTAGCAGCCTTATCCGGAATAGAAAAGCTGCTACAGCAGGAGCTTATCAGTGCCGGAATAGAAGTGGTTGTAGGCAAGCTGGCTAACTTGTCTATCCAATCAAATCTGCTAGAGGACATACGGATTGGTCAGAGACATGATGAATCGCTAGCACCACATATGGAAGCAGTCAGAGAAGGCAAGAATACCGATTTCTCAATATCTAGCCAAGGCTTATTGAGATATAAGGATCGGGTATGCGTGCCAAATGATCAAAGAATTAAGAAGAAGATTCTGGAAGAAGCGCACAACACCCCGTACTCAGTTCATCCAGGGTCTACCAAGATGACTCATGGCATCAAGGCAATCTATTGGTGGCCAGGGATGAAGAAGGACATAGCGGAGTATGTATCTAAGTGTCTGTTATGCCAGCAAGTGAAAGCAGAGCATCAGCGCCCTGCAGGTTTATTGCAACCGCTTAGCGTACCAGAATGGAAATGGGATGACATAGCCATGGACTTCGTGACAGGTCTGCCAAAGACGAATAAGCAGCATGATTCTTCTTGGATAGTAATTGATAGACTAACCAAGTCGGCTCATTTCCTGCCTGTTAAGACTTCATACATGGCAGACCAATATGCAGACATCTACATCCATGAGATTGTACGGTTGTATGGAATCCCCAAGACGATAGTGTCAGATAGAGGATCAGTGTTTACGTCGAGATTTTGGGGAAGTTTACAGCAAGCTATGGGTACTAAGTTAAGTCTTAGTACAACTTTCCATCCTCAGACCGATGGGTAGTCTGAGCGTACGATTCAGATTTTAAAGGATATGCTACGCACGTATGTACTTGATTTCGGAGGATCATGGAACAAGTACTTGCCGCTGATCGAGTTCTCGTACAACAACAGCTACCTGTCAACAATCGGGATGGCACCTTATGAGTTGCTGTATGAAAGAAGGTGCCGATCACCGTTGCACTGGGACGAGGTAGGAGAAAGGCAGCTTCTAGGGCCCGAAGCTGTTAGACAAGCTCAAGAAGCAGTAGCACTTATTAGACAACGTATGCTTGCTTCTCAAAGCCGTCAGAAAAGCTATGCGGATACCAAGCAACGCGATGTGGAGTTCCAAGTCGGAGATCAAGTCTTCCTGAAGATATCTCCTATGAAAGGTGTCAAGCGGTTCGGGAAGAAAGGCAAGCTTAGTCCCCGATTCATAGGTCCTTTTGAGATATTGGACAAAGTGGGACCAGTTGCGTATAGACTATTCCTACCGCCAGCACTAGCCGATAGTCACAACGTCTTCCACATCTCGATGTTACGCAAATATGTGTCAGACCCATCTCACGTCCTCAAGTACGATACGATAGCGCTCCAGAAAGACTTAAGTTATGAGGAACGACCGATTAGCATCCTATATAGAGGGATGAAGCAGTTATGGTCCAAGAGCTTTCCTATAGTCAAAGTCCTATGGAGTAATAGTTCTGAACGAGAGGCAACGTGGGAGTTGGAGGAGGACATGCAAGGCCGGTATCCGGAATTATTTGGTAAGTAAATTTCGAGGACGAAATTCTTTTTAGTAGGGGAGAATTGTAGAGTCCAAGAACCTTACTTAGCTAGTTAGATAGTAGTATTATAGTATTTATAGTATTATCTTTGTAACTGTGGATTTTTGGTTCAGACCGAAAATTATTTGGACACTCATAGTAGTACTTATAGATTTTCTAAGTTTAACCTATAGTTTAAGAATATTAATGTTAACCTAAGGTTTGATTATATGACTGATATTAAGGATAATATTTATTATACTATAAGGTTTAGATAAGGACCAATAGGATTTTAAGCACATGTTATGTATGGATGATTAAGGATTAAGTATTTTGAGGATTAAATTTAATAAGGGTAAAAGTTTGAATGCTATAAGGTCAGTCAGTAGCTTTGAATACATTGAGGGCTTAGTCAAGGCTTTTACTCCATTCAAACTTAGCTAAAAATGTGTAATTTCGTGTTTAATTAATCAGCGTGTGCCGATATATCGTAGCTATAGGGGGCGATATATCGCAGCACGTAGATACAGAAAACACGAGACGATGCACGACAGCCTCGGGCATACTGGCCCAGGCGATATATCGCCTACAGGGGGCGATATATCGCCTCCTTCAGTATATTTCAAAAGTTTTTGAATTCTTTTTCCTTTCAGCCATTCAACCTCTTGATAAGTCCAGCACCTTTTTGAACGAGTCTTCAGCCTCTGCTGAACGATTATTCAAATTATTTTCACCTAAAAAGCTATTATTTTTATTCAAGTAAAATTTAGATCCTTTCATTCCTAAACTCTATAAATAGGACCTAGTACCCAACCATTATTCATCTTTTGCTCTAAGTTCAGAGGCTGCAAGTGCTAAGTGAGTGTGAGAGTGTAAACACCTGGGTTGGGGAATCATAAGCTTGATCATTATAAGCTTATCAAACACTTGGGGAAGTAAGGTTTCATAGTATTTCGGTTCGAGGTTTAGATTGGTCTACAAGTCTTCAAGGTATTTCTATACCCTAGTTCATTGGTTTTATGTTATTTTCTTTCTCATAGTCTTCTACTCAGTCTTCTAACCTCATTCTTATTTTGGTTAGGAAATCTAAGAACTTGCTCATAAGTTTTTGGTAAGTATGTTTCTCAAAGGTTTAGTCATTCCATTCCTTCCATTCTTTTCGTTACTTTTTCTTCAATCTACTCACCCTGTTAATACATGGTTTTAGGAGTGTTCCAAAAGTCCCAACGCTGTCCTCTTATCCCGGTAACTTTGGTAAGGAAAATAGGATAGAATCTATATGTTTTATGCTTATGTTATGAAATATGTTATAAAATATGTTATGAATATGTATGTTTGTAGGCTTGGGCATATGACCCATATGACTAACAAGACCCCAAATAGATTATGGGCATATGACCTACTTAGCTAGTAGGACCCCACTAATCTCATGGGCATATGACTTGTTTAGTCTATGGGACCTTAAGTAATAATGGCCATTATAGTATGTGTATGATAAAGTGTTATGTTAAGTTTTTTTATGTTTCTTATGAAATTATGTATATGAACTATGTGTTAGATTTTTCCTTGCTGGGCATTAGGCTCATTCCTTTTTGTTTATATGTGCAGGAAAATAGCTATAGTGGCGGTAAGATTCATGGATGCTTGGGAGAATGTTTATCGATGGTGAATGGATTCAAGGAGTCGAGAGTTCGATTTCGAGGATGTAGTCTTTTAATTATGGGTTTATGTGTAATTTTTCCGCACCTTCTATGTAACTCCTTTATTTTAAATTATGTTTTGTTTTTAAGACAATGGGATCCCATATCCTTCTTGATATTTTTGTAAGTAACTCTTATTTTACAAGTTTTCTAATAAAATTATGGTATTTTCGCAATGTAAGCTTTATTAAGGATTTGTATGTATAGTTTCATTAATGGTCCAAAAGTCTAGAGTAGTTGGGTCATTACAGAGGATATGGACAGACAAGGGTATTATGTGAAAGGCCTAAAGGGGTGTTATCCTTTGATTTTGAGGGAAGTTTGGGTTGACAAAGAATTGGTCAGTGGATGGGCAGAGTTAATTCCACCCTTGGTTAAGAGGATGAGAGATCATGATTAAAGGGTTGTGTTAAATGTTATGGCAGAGGGATGCCTGGAATGGTACTCGGGCCGAGATATTGGCGTGATAGGTTGGAAAGAACTTATATGGTGAATTGATAGAAGAGGTTAGAAAGACATGGTTTAAACTGTGGAGACTGGAGGGCTTTTAAGCTTGGTTTAGAATAATAGGGTAACAACAGTGTAAATCAATGGGTTTCGTGAATTGGGTAACTCATTTTGGGAAATTGATACAGACGGATGTAGTTGGAAATGATGATGACCCATTTAAGGATTAAACTCTAGAATAGTCCAAAGTATTTGGGCCGCTCCGATGTAAGAACTCATCATCTGGATGTGGGTAACGGAGAGGGCCATGTTGTTCGAAGAACTAAGGAACGATGTATAGAGCATGAGTGCCAGAGCTGAAAATGGCAGTGCTTTCTTTGATGAAGTTTAGTAAGGAAGGATTCTTGGTAATCAAAGCAGAAGAACCCCGGATAGCTTTATGGCTTCTAGTTTTGTCAGAAAGGGGGAAAATCTGATTGACAAGGTAGTTGTCAGGATGGTGATGGAAACCAGTGAAGTTGTCTACTATGCACCAGAGGCAGGAGGTAGCACCTGGGAGGATGTCAGGTGAGAGTATGGCTTCTACATAGAATGATTCGGTATGTTAAGATGGATTTTCCATGGCTAGGGGATGGAAGACTGGAATGCCTTGTTACATTTGAAGCTGAGGCTAGTTTTTCAGAGTAGACTGGTTAACTGGAAGTTCACGTTTCTAGATATATAACAGGCTGGAAGAGTTCGGTACTGAGAGTGTGTCAAGACAGAGTTGGACATAGAGAATATGTTTCAAGATACTTTGCGAGGGGCTGAGGAATATTGAGAAGAATTAGGAATTTCTGGAAGAGGAATTGGGGCACGGGTAATAAAGGAGCTCGTGGAAAGAGCGATAGAGCTCGTCATATGGAAGTCTTGGCATGAGTTAGAATGGGAATAAATTTATTAAAAAACTACTATGGATAGTGGAGAAAATCGATTGGAATACTTTAGTTGGATGGAATAGAAACTAAGCTGACTAGTAGCGATTCAGATAGGTGTACAAGGGAGGACTGGGCACGCTCCATAACTCGGCTACAGATAGGTTCGGTATCAGGGACATTATGAAGGATGATAATGGTTTGACGAGGGAAAAAAAAAGACTACTGAAGCAGTTGAAGAAGTTTGACTTTGGGGTGAATCAGTTAGAGCATCGCATTGTGGAAATTGTTATCAGCATTTGATATGGATAAAGAGATTAGATGCCGGATACTAGACAAGACAATGTCTTCGGGAGCTGATCCACAGTCTGGTTATCACCAGCTGAGGGTCAAGGAGAGAGACATTTCAGGAATCACAACTTATACCGGGTAGGGTGTGATGGATTGGTAACAAAGGTTTTTAATTGATTTAAGCGTTAGCGACTCAGGTGAGCTCTACAGATAAAAGGTATAGGAACTGTACGGACAAATCTCCTTCAAGGTTTATGGACGGTATGAGGGACTGCTCCAAATCAGAAGTAGAAAGCGAACGACTGCGCCGAAGATGTTAGCATTAAAGAAGCAGGGTCACAGGTAAAGCTCCATGAAGTGTCGGTTTGGTCTTGTCAGGGGAATTCAGAGTAACGTTACAAGAAGAAGAGAGGACAGGTATGTAGAGGTTTGGTCTGAAGCCACAGAGAAGCTACTAAAGAACGTCTGAGGGATAGAGAGCACAACAAGAATGGCAAACACTTCATCCACTACACCAGTGTCTTCGCAGAAGCCTACTCCGAAGATAGGGGAAACAACAGAACTTGAAGATAGACTGAATGGATAGTGTTAGATTAGGAGTTCAAAGAACAGAGTAAGAATTGATTAGCATTTGGTAATGCAGGAATAAGCGTGTTATGATTGGGTAAATGGTTGTAGCGTAAAGAATCTAACTTTTGATGAAGATAGGAAATTGTGAGGGGTGCATCACAGGTTGGGGCACGCCCAGGCTTAGACTGATGAGAGGATGGATTAAGCTTCGTGGAAGGTAAAGTAAGAACATGGTAAATTTACTTGATTTAATGGGTAGGCAAAGTACGCATAGTAAAAGGTAACGAATATTTGGTCATTCGTAAGAAAGATAACGCTGAGACCCAAATTTAGTGAAAAGCAACAGATGGGTGATTAGTGTTTGCAATCCTCGACTGAGGGGGAATTTAATTGGAGGCGGAACTCCTAACTGAGAGACGTGTGTCAGTCAAAGAACAACGCCACGGATTGTAATGGAGTGGACAAGGCAGCAACTGAGATTGGTGTTGCGTTAGTATGTAATGATAAGCGGGTGAGTATCACTGGACTACGAAGTCCAAAGTGTTGGCTTTGGTTGAAACAGGGAAGAACCCTGTCAAGGTAGTATAAGTTAGGATACCAGGATCGGATGAAAGATCCAATGAGAGCTTGGCGTAGAAATGAGAACTCTGAATGGATATCATTCCACCTCCTAGGGTATGTTGTACCGGGAGGGCTGAGCGGGTGACAAAATTTAGTATCTTCCTTTGGACATAGAAGGGTAAAGTGATGTGGTGGTGTATCACAAGAGTAGACCGTGTTAGACTATAAGCAAGATGTTTGGACATGAAAAGTTTTAACTCAGCTGAATGAGTTAAGGTAGTTGGTTCAGGTGAACTGGTAACAGGGTAGAACGTCGATGGTACTGAATCGAGACCCTATGATATTCTAAGTTTTGGAAAGGAACTAAAGAACAAAGAGAATAGAGTGGGAACCTAGAATTATTGGTTGAATGCAAATGGAATAATAGTCTGAAAGCTTAACAAATATCTTAAGGAATTTAGCGCTGGGTATGCAAATACTTGAGATGTTAAGGAAAGTGTAATCCTTGATAAGTTAGTCATGGTGACAAATACTGGTATCTAGCTAAGGTAATATGACATAAGACATGGTAAGAGGTGAAAGATAGTGAATACTACGGTTTAGTATTGGTTCAGAGAGAAAGCCAAAGAGGTTGTTGGAATTCTTAAGGCAGGAGTGTCTGCCTATCTAGAGGAATAAAAGAGCTTGTAAATTGAAAATTTTGGAAAATAAAGTTCCGGGATAAGAGATTGGTGTCTCTCTAAGTAAGCGCGGACAAAGAGAAGAATGGTGTTTAGAGAAAGAAAGGGGAGTTCTGATCCCTGAAGCAACATAAATTCTGGAATTGTACCAAGGGTTGGGCCAGGGGCCTATAAATTGATCTCACCCTAGTAGGGGTGATGACTTATGGGTATTTCTATAATCAAGAATAAGACAATGAGGTGATCATTGTGAGCTAAGCGGACCCTGAAGTTTCAGCGGGGTTGTGATGTAAGCAGGGGGCTTACGAAAATATGGCTATTAGACAAGATCTTGTGGAACAAGATTGTTACTCTTATAAGAGTGTGGTCGAGGTGTAGAGTAAAAGCGGTGGACTTTGAAAATTATAGTTAGAGGTACGGGGTGTACTGTCTTGCGAAGCAAGACCATCGCCTTGGTTAAAGTGTTGTGGAGGAACAGCAAGGTTGAAGAGGCGACGTGGGAGCTTGAGTCCGATATGCGGGAGTGGCATCCCGAGTTGTTCAGGTAATTTCGAGGACGAAATTCTTGTAAGGAGGGGATAATTGTAACACCCCAGTTTGCTAATAAGGTTTAGGACCTTGATTAGCGTGGCTGGAGGGCAATAAGTGAATTAATATGCTAATATGTGAATTTAAATGAATATGTGACTAGAATGCGTGTTTAGGTGGTATAAATATGCATGCGGGCCCTATTTGCATGATAGGGGTAAATTGGTAATTTTAGCCCGTTGAGGGCATAAATGTGATAATTGTATTATGTGGTTTGTACCACGTGAGTGTGGTGATAATAATGTGATGCACGTGCCGAGACGGTCCTAGAGAACTAGATAACTCAAAAGTCACAACGGGATTTCACACCCGGCTCGGGAGGAGCCTAGGGGTACTCTAGGGAAATTTCGTGAGTTGAGTTGAGAATTTGTGGTTAATGGTTATTGCGTATAGACTAGCCCTACCGCCTACACTAGCCGATAGTCACAACGTGTTCCACATCTCGATGTTACGCAAATATGTGCCAGACTCATCTCACGTCCTCAAGTACGATACGATAGCACTCCAGAAAGACTTAAGTTACGAGGAACGACCGATTAGCATCCTGGATAGGTGGTGAAGCGGTTAGGGTCCAAGAGCTTTCCTATAGTCAAAGTCCTATGGATTAATAGTTCTGAATGAGAGGCAACGTGGGAGTTGGAGGAGGACATGCAAAGCCGGTATCCGGAGTTATTTGGTAAGTAAATTTCGAGGACGAAATTCTTTTTAGTAGGGGAGAATTGTAGAGTCCGAGAACTTTACTTAGCTAAGTTAGATAGTAGTATAATAGTAATAATAGTATTATCTTTATGACTGTGGAGTTTTGGTTCAGACCGGGATTTATTTGGACATTCATAGTAGTACTTGTAGATTTTCTAAGTTTAACATATAGTTTAAGAATATTAATTTTAACCTAAGGTTTGATTAATATGACTGATATTGAGGATAATATTTATTATATTATAAGGTTTAGATAAGTCCCAATAAGATAATAGCACATGTCATGTGTATATTTAATAATGATTAAGTATTTTTGGGGAATAAATCTATTAAGGTTAAAATTTGAAAACCCTAAGGTCAGTCAGCAGCTTTGAAAACGTTAGAAGGCTTTGTCAAGGCTGTTTACTCAATTTAAATTAAGCTAAAAATGTGTAATTTCATGTTTAAATATTCAGCGTATGCCGATATATCGCAGCTATAGGGGGCGATATATCGCAGCACGAAGATACGAAAAACACGAAACGTTGCACGATTGCCTCGGGCATACTGGCCCAGGCGATATATCGCCTACAAGGGGCGATATATCGCCTCTCTCAGCATATTTTGAAAGTTTTCAAAAACGTTCTCCATTCAAATCTTCAACCTCTTGATAAGTCCAGCAACTTTTTGAACGAGTCTTCAGCCTCTGCTGAACGATAATTCAAATGTTTTTCACTTAAAAAGCCATTATTTTTATTCAAGTTAAATGAAGATCTCTTCATTCCTAAACTCTATAAATAGGAACTAGTACCCAGCCATTTATTCATCTATTACTCTAAGTTCAGAGGCTGCAAATTGCTAGGTTATTGTGAGAGTGTAAACACTTGGGTTGGGGATCATAAGCTTGATCACTACAAGCTTACTAAACACTTGGGAAGTAAGGTTCTATACACATTTCGATTCAAGGTTTAGATTGATCATAGAAGTACTCAAGGTATCCCAAACTCTAGTCCATTTCTGTATTATATTCTTTAAAGTTCTCATAGTCTTCTACTCATTCTAACCTTATTCCTATTCTTGGTTAGGAAATCCAAGTTCTTAAGCACAAGGTTTTTGGTAAGTATATTTTGATAGTATAGTTCCTTCTTCACTTTCATCTCTTTTCTTCAATATACTCATCATTTTATAAATGGTTTTTAGGAGTGTTCCAAGGTCCTAAATCAATTCTCATATCCCGGTTGTTTTGGTAAGGAAAATAAGATAAGATTTATGTGTTATATGCTTTTATATGTTATCTTATGATTTTATGTTATGTAATATGTTATGTTAAGTATGATTGTAGACTTTGGCATATGACCTATATGACTAACAAGCCCCAAATAAATTATGGGCTTATGACTTGTGTAGCTAGCAAGACCCCACTAATCTAATGGGCATATGACTTGTTTAGTTTATGGAACCCCAAGTAATAATGGCCATTATAGTATGTATGTGACATAAGTGTTATGGTATGTTTTTATGTTGCATTATGAATTTTTATGTATATGGCTATATGTTAGATTTTCCTCGCTGGGCATTAGGCTCACTCCTTTTTGTTTGTATGTGCAGGAAAATAGCTTTAGTGGCGGGAAAGATTCTTGGAAGCTTGGGGAATGTGTATTGGGGCGGAATGGATTCAAGGAGTCGAGAGTTTCCGTTTCGAGGATAGAGTCTTATTTATGGTTTATAAATAAGACTCATACTGCAAATCAGTATGAAAGTTTTAACCAAAAATTGTTTCATTTCTGCTTATTCTTTTTAAAAAGAGCTTCGCTCGGTGGGCCTTCCTACGCTGACGAATGCCTCCTTTCTCTTCTCTGAAGTCTACAACAAACAAGTGGGAGAGGCAGGATTCGAACCTACGTAGAAAAACTTCAACAGATTTACAGTCTGTCTCTTTTGACCACTCGGCCACTCTCCCCTTCTTTTTCCGCACCTATTTATGTAATCTCTTTTCATTACAATTAAGTTATGTTTTTTTTTAAACAATGGGATCCCATATCCTAACTTAAATTTTATGTAAGTTTGACCTTTGTTTTTTTCAAAGTTTTAATAAAGTTATGATCTTATCACTTGTAAGTGTTATTAAGAATTAGTGTTAATGTATAGTTTTCGTTAATGGTCCAAAAGTCTAGAGTAGTTGGGTCATTACAGCCGGGAATGGCAAAGGGTCGGGAACAGCATTTGGCACGTTGAGTGCAAGGCCGAGTATGGCAAGGGGTCGGGAGCAGCGTTAAGCACGTGGAGTGCGAGTTGCCAGGGTGAGACCCTAAAGGATACCTGGGATATCCTCACGGTGTGGACTGCGAACCCAGGGCCTAGTAAAGCGCCTGGGACGGCATGGCCGTATGTGTTTAGCCTATTGGTGGCCTGATTACATGCTAAGTGTTCGTTATGCAAATGTTAACTGTTTGTGAGGGTTTTCTTGCTGGGCTTCGGCTCACGGGTGCTCTGTGGTGTAGGTAAGGGCAAGGGGATAGTCAACTAACCATGAGTACGGAGAGCGTGAAGCAACGTGTACATGTTTGGCCTGCCTGGCTGCCACGACCAGTGGTTTTGGGAGATGATTGTATTAAAACCTAGATTTTGTCGTCTAGTCGACTCAAATTTGTAAATTATATGTTGTAAATATTTCTAAACAGTATCTTGGGATCCCAAGTGTCAAACTCTCAACAATTTATAGTAAATGGAATTATTTTCAAAGTTTGTTTTGCTGTTTATGATTTAACTACACTTTTGGCCTAAAAACCTCGATTAACGAGTTGAATGCACGTTTAAAACTCACTTAGTAACGGCTCTAAGGAAGTAGGGCGTTACATCATTGTTCCAAGAAGGTTACCAATAAATGAGCCACAAGCACGATCCTGATTCCAAGCCCCTGGCGATAACCTAGTCACAACCATAAACGGTGTTTCAATGAGTTCAAGTTCCAAAACCCAAATCCCGGGACCAATCCCGCGCCCTCGGGAGCTCTAATATCACCAAACAAGGTGGTGAAATCATCCCCCGAGCCCTCGGGTCAAAACCCCAAAAAGTACAAAAAACCCCATTATGAAGACTGTGTAGCGCTACAACGCTACAGACAGACCCAAAACCCCCAAAACACTGTAGCGCTACCACCCTAGCGCTACAACGCCCAAACCAGAAATTATGGGTTCCAACTTCGTGTTCTTCGAGTTCTTCGAGCTTCAAAGCTCCAAATCCAGCCCTAACCTATCCAAATCTCAAAATTAAAGTTCGCAAACATCCTAATCTCCCAAAATCAATAAAACCCAAGCTTTAATTCATCCAAAAACTCATCAAAACACAAAATCCAATCTAATCTTAAAAACTTAGAACTTAAAACTTGAATTACTTCTAATTATGTTGTTTCCCAGCTAAATCCCCCGGCTAATAAGTTTCTAATCTTCCCTAGAATCGATATGCCTCGATCCTCGCTTGAATCCAAGTCCTAGAACTCAAGTGTCCTTCGAAAATGCGATTGGTGTCAAAAATGGAATTTTGAGGGAGAGAGAATGTTCTGAACGTTGTTTTTATAATTCTAACAGGTTACTTCAAGCTTAAGTAACCTCAAGCAAATCCTAATGCTCGGGGTCCCGAAAACGCCCCCGGGGGTAAAATAGTCAAAATTCTCAGAATTTCCCCCTGATCTCACTAACTCTCAATTTATCATCAAATATTTATTCTCATTACCCAATATCCATGTAATGTGCTAAATACCCCTTGACTCACTTCGAGTCTAGTATAAATCTTGTTGTGACTTTCCCACTAGCTTACCTCCTAGGAACGTCTCGTGTTGAGTAACCCTAGCATAACCAAAAAAATAATGAAGCACCACTAACATGCCACAAATATGCCAAATATGCTTGAAATGGCCAAAATATGAAAATCACCCAATTAATCAGAAATGGGCTCACATGCATATTGAATACATCTAAACATGCATATAATAATTTAATTGCATAATAAATCAATTATGGTCCTCCTGACCTCATAATCAAGACCCTAAGCCTTATTAGGAAATATGGGTCATTACAACTATCCCCTCCTTACAGAAATTTCGTCCTCGAAATTTATCTGAACTGCCCGGAATATAAATTCCACATATCTGATTCCAATTCGCATGTCGCTCCCTCGACCTCACTGTTTTTGTATCATACATTAACTAAAGGTATAGATTTGCTTCTCGGAACCTTGTTCTTTATGTTAAAATCTCAACTGGCTATTCCTCATAGGATAACTTAGCCTCTAATTCCAGATCCTCATAACTCAACACATGAATCTCATCAACCACATGTTTCCTCAACATGGAAATATGAAATACACTGTATACGGCCGACAATGCCAAAAATAAGGCCAATCCATAGGCAACAGGACCGATACTTTCCAGGATTTCCAATGGCCTTACTAATCTAGGGCTCAACTTGCCCTTACCTCCTCACCCCTTTCCATGGTGATACTATAAGGAAGATACAGTCTTCCACTTGGAACTCCATGTTCCTGCATCTCAAATCAATATAACTTTTCCATTTACTCTGAGAAGTGAGCATCCAAGCTCTAACCTTTTTAATATTCTCAATGATCCTCTGAACTACCTCAGGATCCAGATATAACATCTCACCCATCTCATAAGATGCTCTTCCAATAACTGGATAACTCTCTCTGATTTACCATCAGTATGAGGATAATAAACTATATTAAATTCCATCTATATACTCATTGCCTTCTGCAATCTTCCTCAACACTTGGAAGTAAAAACAGAGTCTTCATCTAGTAAGATAGACCTTGAATTCCATGAAGGCGTACTATCTCTCTCACATAGAGATCTGTAAACTGATCAGCTGTGTTACTTGTCCTTATTGATAGAAGTGGGCTCACTTTAAATACTGGTCCATAATGACCCAAACCAACTCATACTGACCCACTATCCTAGGCAACCCCACCGCGAAACCTATTGCGATGTTTCCTTATTTCCACTATAGAATACTCAAAGGCTACAATAGCCTTACTGGTTTCTGATACTCTGTCTTGACCTGCTAACAGGTTAAGAACTTCGTCATGCATTCCATTACGTCCCTCTCCATCCCAAGCCACCAATATTAAACTTTCAGACCATAATACATCTTTTATAATGCCTGGATGAAGAGAATAAAAGAGTAGTATTAGATTCATCCAGAATCTCCCATTTAATCCCAGTGTCCATTAGAATCCAAGTTCGATCCCTTTTTATCACAATAAACTCATACCTGACACTACATAGTCCTTAGCTAATCCAGCTAAGACATTCCCCTCAATTCTTCCCATCTATGGGTCACTTAACTGTTTTCCCTATCATTGAGGTGTCATAACAGCCTACAACTGGTTTTGATATGTAAGAAGACTCATAATTCTTTCCCAAAGCACATGTAATATCCTGCCCGTCCAAGGAAATTTCTGCCCTCTAAGGCGTTCCTTGACCTTGGCAATTCTCCAACCGAGAATATACCATAATACTATCGATCAAAATGATCACAAATCCAATTCAAATAATCCTTGAATACTCTGTTCATATAATTCATAAAAACAGCTTGGCATTAACCAAAACTTCAAAACATAACTCAACACCCCCAGTGCTCTTATCCAATATAAAAACAGTCTTCTGCTTATCCTTCTCCCTGATCTCTAGCTGGTAATAACCAGATCAAAGAGACACTTTGGAGAATACCATCTTACTCAATAACTGAGCCTTTAGGTCTTACAAATTTGCTGAAGTCGTTCAATACAGTGCCTTAGACCTGATTCCATCCCTAGCACCAATCCAATCACCATTCTATCCTTTTTATGTAAAGGCAACCCCTAGCAAATCCCCTGGAATCATATCCAGAAACTTACAGACTAATCCAGTCTGTCCTGGTCTCACTTTCACAACCTAAGTGGTATCCACCACACTAGCTAAGAGTTCTATGCATCCTCCTGCGCTAGATCTCTAGCTCTAAATACAGGCGTCATCAGCATATAAGGATCATGCACAGTGCCAACAAACACAAGGGTTTCCCACCCTCAAACTCAAGGATTACTATCCTTTGCTTACAAGCTATCATTGCCCCATACTTAGTTAGCCAATCCATATTCAGAGTCATACTGAAGTCAGCTGATGAGTCCTTTCCACAATAATCCAACTCATCTTTTAAAATTACCAATAGAGTATCACATTCTTATCACAACATAACCATGTAATCTGCAGTCAATAACTTGACCCATTAAACATGATGAGCATATTCAAAAGCCTTCCCCGTGAGAACAATCATACCACACTACAATTGTAACGCTCTAAACTCCAGGGACCATTATGGTGTGCCCTTTTAAACAGTGCTAAACTCGCTAATCGAGTCATTTGGCCATAATCGTGTAACTAAGTATGATTAGCGGTTTAGGGTTAAAATTTTGGTTAAGATATAACATTTCACTAAAACATTTAACGTATACATTGGGACCCCAAAAATATAATTTAAAGGTTAATTACAACAAAAGATTTACAACCAACCGACCTAAGCGGCAAAATAGGGTTTAAACCTAGTTCCTCTTTCAACCCTCGGTCGTGGTGGTTGAGCAGTCACATATGTACACATCGTCACCTAAGCTCTCCAACTCAAGGACGGTCCAGCTTTCTTTTGCCTTTACCTGCACCATATAGCACCCGTGAGCCAAAGCTCAACAATATAACTTAATATGCTCATGAAAAAGTAATAACATGTTACTAAGTCATAATAGGCATGCTTAGCAGTAATAACCCTACTCATGCATGCAAACAGGTACAAATAAATGTTTATGGAGTCTTGCGCTCTGAGTAGATGACTAATAAGTCTCTCGCTCTGAGGTAGACGACTAATAAGTCTCTCATAGGTATACGACTAATAAGTCTCTCATAGGTATACGACTAATAAGTCTCTCTGATTAGTTGACTAATAAGTCATTCTCAGTTTAGATGACTAGTAAGTCTATCTCTGTGTAGATGACTGATAAGTCTATCTCAGTTAGATGACTGATAAGTCTATCTCTGTATGGATGACTAATAAGTCCATCCCGGTTAGATGACTAATAAGTCTATCTCGATCAGATTACTAATAAGTCTATCTCAGTCAGATCACTGATAAGTCCATCTCGATCAGATGACTGATAAGTCTATCTCAGAAGTCCTATACCCTCCTAGCCATGTGACGTGTAGGTCACCTTAGCCTTTTGGCTCTGGTTCTAAATAAATAGCCTTTAGACTAGACAAGCACTTTTGGTTTTCATCGAACTTAAGGTCAGTCACGCATTAATGCTCATGATGAGTCATTCAATGCTTATGTCGATTAGATCTAATCTTTTCGGGTTGCGTTCAACACACTAATACTGTTCTTGACTCATAAGCCAATACCATACGACCAATGCTTAGTACTACTGCTGATCTTGACTGATAAGTCACAGCTTCACAATCAATACTGACACCAATGCCGATCCCTGACTAATAATTCAGTGCTTCCTCAATGAGGTAATGCAAACAGACATATGTCATATGTCAAATATTCAGATATAAAGCATTTATCATGCTTAATCAATAATCAGAATAATAATTATAATCATGCACAAATACAGAGACTCAAGCTCTGATCAATCTCAATTTCAACATTCATGCCATGCCCTAATCTCATGTATCTTATGCATCACATACTGGGTGCAGTTTTCTTACCTTTGGTCAAAGCACAGGTTACCAATAAACGAGCCACAAGCACGATCCTAATTCTTATCCCTTAGCGATAACCTAGTCACAACCATAATATAAAACCTCATCAAAATGAGTAAATAAATACTTCCAAACCCAGCCCAAGCCTCCGAGACATCGAATCCCACTCAACTAGGTAGTAAGATCGATCTCACGCCCTTAGAGTTAAGTTCCCATGACCAAAAACCAAATCTGGCAAACTTTTCCCTTAAGAGTCGCGGCCCTCTAGACACCATGCCGTGGCCCGCCTCCAGATAGAGCTAGCCTCCTCCTTCTTCAAGCCTCGGCCGTGGCGCCCTAGAACAAGGCCGCGACCCAACCACGAACCAGCCCAAAAACCTTGTTTTTACCATTTTAAAACCTTCCAAAAACCTACCCAAACATCTCAAAATTCCAAAATCAAAGTTCTCAAACATCCCCGTGATCCAAAACCAACAAAACCCAAGCTTCAATTTAATCAAAACTCATTAAAACACAAAATCCAATTCAAGCTTAAAAACTTTAAAAACTTAGAACTTAAAACTTGAATTACCTCCAATTGATTTGTTTCCCAACTAAATCATCCGGCTAATAAGCTTTTAATCTTCCCTAGAATCGCTATGCCTCGATCCTCGCTTGAATCCGAGTCCTAGAACTCAAGTTTCCTTCGAAAATGTGATCGGGTGTCGAAAATGGAACTTTGAGGTAACGTCCTAAACGTTCTTTTTATTTCTTAACAGGTTACTTCAAGCTTAGTAGCCTCAAGCAAATCCTAAAGCTCAGGGTCCCGAAAATGCCCCCAGGGGTAAAATAGTCAAAACTTCCAGAATTTCCCCCTCATCTTACTAACTCCCAATTTATCATCAAATATTTATTCCCATTACCCAATATCCCAGTAATGTGATAAATATCCCTTGACTCACTCCGAGTCAAATATAAATCCCAGTGTGACTTTCCCACTAGCTTACCTCCTAGGATCATCTCGTGTTGAGTAACCCTAGCATAACCAAATAATAATGAAGCACCACACACATACCACATGTATGCCAAATATGCCTGAAATGGCCAAAATATGAAAATCACCCAATTAATCAAAAAATGGTTTCACATGCATATTTAATACACCTAACACATGCATATTATCATTTAATTGCATAATAAATCAATTTTGCCCCTCCCGGCCTCCTAATCAAGGTCCTAAACCTTATTAGGAAATTTTGGTCATTACAACAATCACAAACCACTGCAGTGCTAAAGCATGCCCATAGCATTTGTTCATCAATTCATAATCCCTGCTCTTCCAACATACACACCATGCCTCTAACTCCAGCATCCAAATAATCATATTCATATAAATTCATGGAGCATGTGATCATATAATCATATTAATAATCAAGAGACTCGCTTTATCAGAATCTCATGCTCCCTAATACAATATGCATGTAAAGCATTTACATTCTATTTAAGCAGTTAAGCACATAACCACATAAATAGTTACCATGCCCTGAGTGAAGCTATCTTTAGTGTCGAGTGTACATGCTCAGCTTGTCTTCAGGAACCTTTAACCATGGCTCGCTCTGATACCACGTTTGTAACGCCCTACTACCCAGGGACCGTTACGGTGTGTATTTTAAACATTGCTAAACTCACTAACCGAGTCATTTGTCCATAATCGCGTAACTAAATGTGATTAACAGTTTAGGGTTCAAAATTTTTTGGTTAAGATACAACGTTTCACTAAAACGTTTACTATATACATTGGGATCCCAAAAATATAATTTAAAGGTTAATTACAACAAAAGATTTACAACCAGCCGACCTAAGCGGCAAAATAGGGTTTAACCCTAGTTCCTCTTTAAACCCTCGACCGTGGCAGTCGAGCAGCCGCATATGTACACATCGTCACCTAAGTTCTCCAACTCAAGGATGGTTCAGCTTTCTTTTGCCTTTACCTGCACCACATAGCACCCGTGAGCCGAAGCTCAGCAAGAAAACTCAATATGCTCATGAACAGTAATAACATGTTACTAAATCATAATAGGCATGCCTAGCAATAATAGCCCTATTCATGCATGCAAATAAATCCAATTAATGATTGTGGGCCCTGCCCTTTGTAGAGATGACTTATGGCCCTGCCGTTTGTATAGATGACTTTCAAGTCATAATGAGAATAGATGGCTAATGTGTCCATCTAAATTAAGTGACTCAAATAAGTGACAATTAAGTCGCACTTGGGCTATGCACCCTAATCAGATGAGTGAATAACACTTTATGATTTTGATAATCATACTAGGGCTTGTAGCCCTAATCAGATGAGTGATTAACACTTTGAGATTCTGGTAATCATGTTGGGGCTTGTAGCCCTAATCAGATGAGTGAGTCACACTTTGGGATCTGCACCCTAATCAGCTAAGTGACAAATGAGTGAGTCGCGAACTTGGGCTCAACACCCATAACCATGTGACGTTGCAGTCACCTGAGCCTTTTGGCCCTAGCTCTAAGTAACTAGCCTTCAGACTAGACAAGCGCTTTTAGTTTTCATCAAACTTCAGGTCAGTCAAGCATTAATGCTCATGATGATTCATTCAATGCTTATGTTGATTAATCTAATCTTTTCGACCTGCGTTAAACACGCTAATTGCGTTATTGACTCATAGGTCAATTCCATATGACTAGTGCTCAGCACTACTGTTGAACTTAACTAATAAGTCTCAGCTTCACAGTCAATACTGACACCATTGTCGATTTTGACTATGGAGTCAGTTCCACTCTCAAGTAAGCAATGCACTCAGGCATATATCATATGTCAAATATCCAAATGTAGGGCATTCAATATGCTTACTTAATAATCACTAGCATAATTATGATCATGCACATTTATAGAGACTCAAGCTCTGATCAATCTCATATTCAATATTCATGTCATGCCCTAATCACATGTATCTCATGCATCACATACTGGGTGCGGTTTTCTTACCTTTGGTCCAAGCACAGGTTACCAAGTCTTAAATCAATTGCATAATAAATCAATTATGGCCCTCCCGGCCTCCTAATCAAGGCCCCAAGCCTTATTAGGAAATTTGGGTCATTACATTACCAGAGTTCCGTCACATCCACCAGACAGATTTCAGAACTCCGGTCTTACTACGGACTACTTTGCTCTGGGTGAAAACAACCCCAAGAAGAAAATCAAGCTCGCGTCCTGGAGTTGCGAGCACATGCGAGCTGGGGCATTACTGCCTTTAAAAGACTACTTTCAGAATGTTACCGACTACGTTGATATTGCCCCATTCCAGCTCGAGTCAAACTCATACAAAGTCTTGGAAGCACTAAGGTCGTTATACCACGAGCAGAAATGGGATGGACCCTCGGCACGAGAGATCCTATATCCTTTTTGCCTCAAAAGCAATCCTTCCCAAGCTCACGGTGGGGATGGCTTTTACTATCTTTCGAGCTACCCAAAGGAGAGAAGGTTGTTTGAGAACATCCCTAACCATCCTCCCAACTTCAAGACCATTTTCTTCTGGGCAGACGATCTTGATCTGTCTAGATTCTACTCATTTTAATGGATCCGTAAGTATTCTGTCATAGTTTTCTTTGATTTTTTTCATTTCAAGCTCGAAAGGCTCATTCAAATTAACTATGCAGCCAACTACCACCCCCCACAACCCACAAAGGCCATGAAGGACCACAGGGAAGAGATTCTCAAGCGCTCTTACGGTCGATGATCCCTCAACTATCCCCTTCACGAGGATAGGCTCCGATGATGCGGTCTCCTTGGCGAAGGCAAGTCTACAGATGACTCTGGGCATAACGCCCTACTAATTAGGGTCCATTACCATGTGTGTTTAAAATTAGTGTTGGACTCGCTAAACGAGTCATTTGGACTAAACATATGATTAAGCCACTAATGGTTTAGGTATTTATATTTTTGGTCAAGTCGTAAACATTTTCATTAAACAAAAACTTTGGTCTTTACATGGGATCCCAAAATACAAGTTTAAAATTCGGTTACAATTTCAAGGTTATAAAATAAGCTGACCTAGGCGGCAAAACAGGGTCCAACCCTAGCTTCCTTAAGCTTTTCGACCGTGGTGGTCGAGCAGACTGCATATGTACACGACACTGTTATCGCTCTCCAACTCATGGCTGGCCAAGCTTCTCCTTACCCTTACCTACACCACAAAGCACCCGTGAGCCAAAAGACTCAGCAAGAAAACATATTAAAAAATTCACAAAGTAATACCGCCAACTTATCAGTAATAACTAGAACTAAGCATAAACATAACACAGATCAGCAACCATGGAGTTGCACAAGTGCGTGTTGCACTCCCTTTTTATTTATTTGGCATTCGAGCCAATCAAGTGCTTGGTGCACCCCCAAGGTGGCCCAGCCAAAACGCCCTGTATTCAACGCGAGTAATGCCGGTCTCAGCTCATAAGCCGAGTCTTGCAGTTCCTCGACTTATAAGCCGAGCCTCAAAGACCCTCGACTTATAAGTCGAGCCTCAGAGATCCTCGACTTATAAGTCGAGCCCCTTAAATCAAGTGTGCCCTCGACTAGTAAGTCAATCCTTAACCAAATACAACAATAAGTCCTCGGCTTATAAACCAAGCTTTCTTGCCACAGCAAACAATCACATAATATGTTCATCACACATATAGATAGAATGCATTACAATACGTTTAAACAGATATACACAGGCATAATCATAATCATGCGCATTTACAGGGCCAAGGCCCGCCAAAACCCTAATCATGTACATCATATTCTAAGTGCAGTTTTCTTACCTTCGGTCCAAGTGCAAGCTACCAACAAACGACCCTTGAGTATGATCCCTAATCCGAGCCCTTAACGATGACCTAGTCACAACCATGATAAAGAATCCCATCAATAACAAGGGAATAAAGGCCTCTGGATCGAGTCCTAGCCTTCGAGACATTGAATTCCACTAAACTAGGTAGTAGGATTGATCGCGAGCCCTTAGGGTTGAGTTCCCGCACTCAAAAACCTTCTCGGGGTTCAAAACCTCTTAAGCGTCGCGGCCCCATGACCTTGTGCCATGGCCCACCCCAATTCAAAGGCCAACCTCCCATTTTACTAAACACGTGTTGTGGTGCTGCCTAACAGGCACCGCAGCGCGCTCTCGCGACAGAGCCTTCCTTGGCTCCCTGGGTTCAAGAGGGTCGCAACACCCGAAGAACAGGGCCGCAGCCCGACCCCTTCGAACCCAGAATTCTTGGGGTTTTCTTCAGCCAAACCCAACCCAAATCACTCCCAAAACAAACCTAAAATTCCAATTCACTTCCCATAACCAATTTGACACCTCACCAGCAATAACACCTAACTCAAAACTTGATTGAAAACTCATCAAAATCCACAATTCACTCTCCAAACCCTCACACATGCAAACACTAAACTTCCTACAAAACAACAGAATTGGCATAAAGAAATTCGAGTTCAGACCCTTACCTCTGAGATAATTCACCCTTGAGCTAATCCCCAAGTTCAACAAGTCTAACTCTTCAATTCTTTGGCCTAGAATTCCCCAAGTTTCAACAACTTCCAAGCTTCACAAGAAGGAGAGAGAGCCATGAGAAAGAGGGAGAGAGAGAGCTGAATTATTCATTTCTTCTAAGTGTTTCTAAAATCCCAGCTGCCCAAACCAAGTATATCACTTTTGCCAAAAGTCCAAAATACCCTTATAACAAACTTAAATCCTCTAGTAACCTCAAGGGAAATTCCGTCAATTGCCATTTCCCGTAAATCCTCGAGTGTTCCTCTAAATCCCAAACTACCTCAAAATAATAATCATTTATTCTCCCATTACCTGATAAGTCTGTTAATGTACTAAATTACCAAAATACCCTTAAGCTCACCCGAGCCAGGTATTGACCCCCGTTGTGACTTTTTCTCTAACTTTCTCACCAGGATCGCCTCGCGTCGATTAACCAAAATATATCCACATAATAATGTGGTCTCAATCACACACACATATTTACAATTATACCCTCAACGAGTCAAATTACTAAAATGCCCTTCTTATAAGAAACGGGCATGTATGCATATTTAATTTTTCTAAACATGCAAGCATAATTATATTATAATATAATTCACATAATGACATGATCATACCATATTAGCACATAATTAAAACAATTATTGCCTCCCGGCCCCCTAAACCAGGCACTAAGCCATATTAGGGAATTTAGGATGTTACACTGGGATTCACAAGTTTGCGAGATGGGAGGACGTCCCTGTACCAACCGCCAAGATTCCCTCTAAAAAGAAGCACCCGAGCTCACACTCTTGGGCCTTCAATCCCCACTTAGTCGAACCTTCATGCTCAGGAACTAAAGCATAAGACGAGGCCTCGTCGAGCTCGTCTGACGGAGGTAAAGTTGTGTTAGACCTATCCATGTGGTCTCCAACCCTTCTTAAACAAGATCCCAATGCCGTAGTCATTTTTAAAGTACCCCGGAACAATTTTGTGGTCTGGTCAGGGGTAGATCTTAAGGTGCATAGGTTCGATAGTTGATTAGGGAGATACTAAACCATGTATAGCTTAAATGACGTTTGGGATGGGATAGCATTCCAATACAGGACTAACAATTATATGGACTTTGTAATGACCCAACTACTCTAGACTTTGGACCATTAACGAAAACTATACATAGACACTAATTTTAAATAAAACTTACAAGTGAAATAATCATTACTTCATTAAAACTTGTAAAGCAAATGTTAAACTACATAAAATTTAAAGTAGGATATGGGATCCCATTGTTTTAAAAGAAAAACATAACATAATTGTAAATAAATGAATTACATAATAAAGTGCGGAAAATACATATAAACCATAATTAAAGAGACTTCATCCTCGAATCGAACACTCGGTCCTTTGACTCCATTCCGCCTCAATACACATCCCCAAGCTTCCAAGAACCTTTCCCGCCATCAAAACTATTTTCCTACACATAAAACATAAAGGAGTGAGCCTAATGCCCAGCAAGGAAAATCTAACACATAAATCATATACATAAAATTCATAATGCAACATAAAACATATCATAAACCTATGTCACATATACTATAATGGCCATTATTACTTGGGGTCCCATAAACAAAACAAGTCATATGCCCATTAGATTTGTGGGGCTTGCTAGCTAAGCAAGTCATATGCCCATAAATTTATTAGGGCTTGTTAGTTGTACAGGTCATATGCCCAAGTCTACAAACATACACAAATCATAAGTTAACATAACACATAAATCATAAGATAACATATGGCATTACACATAATATCCTATCCTATTTTCCTTACCAAAAGTACCGGGATATGAGAACAGGTTTGGGACTTTGGAACACTCCTATAAACCATAAATGAAAGGGTGAGTATACTAAAGAAAAAGGGATGAAAGTGATGAAAGAACTATACCATCAAAATATACTTACCAAGAATCTTATGTTCAAGATTTTAGATTTCCTATCCAAGAATAAAGAATAAAGTTAGGGTACTGAGTAGAAAACTATAAGAACTTAAAGAAAATGATACCAAAATGAACTAGAGTTTGGAATACCTTGAATGCTTCTATGACCAATCTAAACCTGAACTGAAATGAGCTATAAACCTTACTTCCCAAGTGTTTGGTAAGCTTATAATCCCCAACTCAAGTGTTTACACTCTCAAAAATAACCTAGCAGCTTGCAGCCTCTGAACTTAGCTTGATGAATGAATAAATGGCTGCGTACTAGGTCCTATTTATAAAGTTAAAGAATGAAAATATCTTCATTTAACTTGAATAAAATAATGGCTTTTTAAGTGAAAAATATTTGAATTATCGTTCAGCAGAGGCTGAAGACTCGATCAAAAAGATGCTGGACTTATCAAGAGGTTAAAGATTAAAATGTGAACGTTTTCAAAAACATTCAAAAGTATATCAAAGGAGTCGATATATCGCCTGGGCCAGCATGCCCGAGGCTCGTCAAGGTGCTCGTGCGAAGTTACGTGTTTTTCGTATCCCCGTACTGCGATATATCGCCCCCTATAGCTGCGATATATCAGCATACGCTGAATATTTAAACACAAAATTGCACATTTTAAGCTTAATTTGAATTAAGTAAACAGCCTTGACTAAGTCCTCTAACGTTTTCAAAGCTGCTGACAGACCCTAGGGTATTCAAATATTACTCTTAATAAACTTATTCCTAAAAAATACTTAATTATCATTAAACATACACATGACAAGTGTTACTTTCTTATTGGGTCTATCTAAACCTTATAATATAATAAATATCACCATCAATATCAGTCATATTAATCAAACCTTAGGTTAAAATTAATATTCTTAAACTATAGGTTAAACTTAGAAAATCTACAAGTGTTACTATGAGTGTCCAATTAAATCTCGGTCTGAACAAAAATCCACAGTCATAAAACTACTACTACTATTGCTATTATTACTATTATCTAATTAGCTAAGTAAATTTCTTGGACTCTACAGACTTATCGAGAATGTCCCCCACTTAAAGAGAGGGAACCCCCTTATAATCGTATAAAGATAAGGGAATTTCCTGGTCCTCGAGCTCAAGCTCGAAAGAGTCTTCCAATTAGGTTTTTCTTACTTAGAAGTTTCAACATTTATATTTTTTTTCCTCAAACATAATAAACCTTTAATGTTTGTTTTTTCCTTTTTTAGGCAATATGGATTCGACTCTCGACAATATCCTTAGTCAGCCCACTGCATCCAGGGGGCCAAGCGCAATCGGGTATCCTTGAAGGGAGCCCGTTCTTCCAAGGTCGACAAAAGATCTGAGGCATCTCCGTTGGCCTCGAAGCAGGCCGAGTCGGGCCTTGTCACTATTCCTCTGGTACACCAGGAGGTTGTGGCTATTCCCTTCTCGAGCTAGCCAAACAAAATTTTCCCCTCCCACTCTCCAATCTGAGACCGCAAACTCACTGTCTCGACCTATGTCCCCGAGTTTGTGGTCGACAATGTCGCTGACACTCCTGGAGTTCTACTCGGTTTTGACGCCTTGACCAGCGTCAGCCAATGCCTCAGCAACCTCGGGGCTCCCCAGTGGGAGTTCTTAACAAGCTGTGTGATTAGTGCTCAAAAATGTAAATTCATTAGTTTTAAAGTGTAAAATAAATTAAGTTTTAATTAATATTTTCATGAATTTATTGTAATATTTGTTTTAATTGAAAATATTAATTTTTAATTTAATTTATGTTTAATTTTCAGGAAATAATTTGTATTTGGACAATAATAAAAAGATAGAAGAAAGAAATAGTTAAAATTGACAAAAAGATAAGAGAAAATAGTATTTTTGAGGAAGTTGGCCCAGTTCCGAAGGCCCAAAACCCAAGCAATCTGCATGCTTCAGCTGAAGCCAACGTGACCCTCCAGCAGCCGACACCTGTCCTCAAGCACCCAAGCCTCCTTCAATAGCAGCTTTTCCTTCTCAACAGGCCCAACATGGCCAAACGAAGGCCCATTCCCAGCTGCCCTTCAGTAGCTGACGCCCAATCCAAAGGCCCAACACATCTGAACACCCAGCCTCTTCCAAGCCCAACGCAGCAGCCCATCCGAAGCCCAGCAGAGCCATTTTCCTTCAGCAGCCTGCCTACGTGGCACGTTTTCAATGGCTGGAAATGGGTCAAAACCCAGTCCTGCCACCAGCCACCTTCAACCCATATTTTGTGGGTATTGGGCCTTGCAAAATTGCCATTTTGAGCTTTAAAGCTCGTCTTTTTTGGTGCTTTAGAAAAAGGGCATATTGACCATACACCAAAATAACTAGGTTAATATTTATAATAAGATTTGATTTTTCAAAATCATATTTTATTATTAATATTTCAAATTTATTTTGTAAACCCCATTTTGTTGTTTAATTGCTTTTAAGTCATTTTCTCCATCTATAAATAGGGACTCTTTCTTCATAATATGTATGTAATTTTTAGAGTAAAGAAACTATAGCAAAATTTCTACTCACTTTCTTCTTAGAATTTTGTAAGAATCATGAGCATAATGGCCTAATCTTTCTAGGAAGGTTAGGGATGATTCCATATGCTAGTGATGTTATTTTGCTACTTTGATTTACTATGTTCTTAATGTAAAATATTTGAGTTATTTATGTTCTTTCATCTCCATCTCTATTTTGTTATCTTTATTTACTTATGCTAATAGTATATTGGATTAGTCATGCTCTTTCTATTGCATTATTGCCCTAGGGTATTTTGTCATTTTTAGATTTTTCATAAGATTAACATTGTGCTTTTAAAGTAAAGAACTTTATAACTCAAATGGACTTTTGTTAGAAAAGAATATGGACTATAATGTTAGATTTTCCAAGTAAATGTTGGGATGTGGACTATTTACTTGTGTATTTTTTGTAAATCAAGTAACCAAGTAACTAAGCAAGCATATGGATGATTCTTGAAACCTTTCCATTTCTCAAACTCTTGATTACATCTTACCTTTATTTCACTTATCTCATTTTATCATTTCATCAAAAAGACAACATCAAGATCTCAAATCTCTTTTCATTTCCATCCTTTTATTTATTTCTTGTTACTAATTTTTGTGTTATTTTCTACTAATCTTTTGAGTTTAGTTTACCTACTTGTGGATCCACCGCCCAATTATACTACAACCACCGCTTAGTGGTTGTCATGATTTGGGCGTTAAACACTGCAAGAGTGATAACACTCTTTTTGACAAGAGCGGGGAGGTGCATTCTTTAGTAAGTTTTTCCATGATAATTGATCAACTCCATGTTTTAACACGAATTCTTTATTTCTTTACTTTTAACTTCTGTTTTTGATTGCAGGCCTTCCTAGCCTTTGTTCAGCACAACTATAACCTGAATCGCGAGGTCACGATGAGCAAGGTGCATGCTCAAAATGCCAAAGAGGCACAACTCAGGGCTGAAGACAACCTGAAGAAGGCTCGACAAGAGTTGGAGGCTAAGGACATGGAGCTTAAGAGGGTCCAAGAACTGAATGCCAAGCTTGAGGAAGACAAGAAGACAACTTTCAAGTTCATAGAGAGCGAGAAAGCTCGTCTTCCCTAGGAATTCAAGACCAAGAAGGACAACGTTGTCCTAGGTAACTAACCCCGATCTTGATACTAGTTTCCTGTCCGTCAAGGAGACTGAGTACGCCAATAAGTGGCAAGCTCGATTGGAAGAGGAAGAAGCCAGGCTTGAACCTCAGGAGGCTGCGAAGGCTATGGAACAAGCTGGATCGGTGGATGTCGAAGTTGCCAATCCATGAAGACAAACACATGGGCTGCGACCCACAATTTTTATTTCTTTTGTAATTATAATTTTAGACGCCCTTAGGGCAAAGACAATTATAACTTGAGCTTGAGTTATTTGATGAATGCTTATACTTTAATGGTAGTTTGTTATCCCCAAAATTTCAGTTTGATGACGTGGCAATCAGAAGTGACAAGCGGTAGTGCATGGTCATCAAATGGCACATTAATGGTCAATAAATGTGTTGACCAAAAGATATGCAAAGTTTAGAAAATGACCTACGGAGTTGTGATATCAATGGTCGAAAGAGCATTGGCCGAGAAGATGGTTTTATCCGGTCAAGAAGTTTTTTATCCGACCAGGTAAGAGTTTAACTAGCTAGGAAGCGATTTAACCGACCAGGTAAGAATTTAACTTGTTAGGAAGTGTTTATTCCGACCAATTAAATCAGAAAGGAATTTCATCCGACCAGCTACATCAGAAGAAGATTTAGCCGGCCAGCTATGCAAGATTGAGGAGTGTAGTCGACCGGATGTTTCAGAATCTCAGGAGTTAACTGTCCAGTGACTTCTTTGCAGAACCTCAATAAGAACTTCATCCATAATCATTCGTAACTATCGCACGAATCTCTCAAATATCCCAGAGGAATAAATATATTGTTGTAATTTGAATTTATTTATTACTTGATTAATTAAAGTTGGTGGAAAAAACCAAGGACCCCATCAAAATGGGAGACTTTTTGGTCCATGAGCCTATAAATAAAGGGCTCATGGAATTATTTGAGGGATTTGCGGAAGACTTGGAAACTCTCTAATTTGGAAGCTTTGGGACTATTACTTGGGGCATTCTTGGGGCATTTTATGAGAGAAGTTAGAGAGAGAAACTTTGTATTTTTCAACTTATACTTAAGAAACTCAGTTGGCTCAAGTTCATCTGATCTTAAGTGTATGTACATATATAACAACTCCAAGTGGATTAGGGTATTGCCAACAAATTGGGGTTGAACCACTGTAAAATTATTTGTGTCATTTATTTTCTATTCAAGGCTTACTATCATTTTTGCGTCTAGTCGTTGTTGGCCAAAATCGTGGTCAACATAGTTTTTTATGCTTTTAAGTTTCCATTTTGAAAACATTTTTGCACATTATCTACCTTTAGTGTTTTCCCTTAATATTATACACTGTATTTTTTGTACAAAATATTTCGAGCATGCTCTAAGTACTTGCTTTTATATTTGTTTATTTATACAAATACAATGTTGTGCTTAGGGTCAGATTTCTATTTATACATAGTTCATTCGATTGCACAATTTCGACCTTGTTATATTCAAGTTCGAACACCACTTATACCATGTATTTTCGCATTTAAAAATACTTATTGGCATGTAGCCTCGTTAGTTTAGTTATTTCTTGCTTAAATATAGTAACTTTTCTTCATCCTCAAGTATGGTCTCAAGATTTCGAGGTCGAAACTTTTTTGCAAGGAATTCCATATTTGTCTCGACTTATGAATTTTGTTGGTTTATCTAGAATTATAACTTTTAATTGTGTCGATTAGTTTTTGCTGGTTTATCCCAGACTTGTTAAATCCGTGTTTGGTTAGTAATCCATCCACTGTAATTAATTTTATTTTTATTGATGCTATGTTTTCGAGCCTATGGTATGATTGTATACCACTTATGCCACCTTAATTTCTTATGATTGTAAAATCTTAGGTTTTTGAATTTCGTGACCTTGCAAAAAATAAAATTGGAATAAGAAACGACACCTTATTATTGAAAAGCAAAAATTAAGTACAAGCTTGGTTACAACTATATAAACATCATTCCTACATTACTGATAATAAGGTCGTAGATGGTCACCGTTCCAAGCTCGTGGAACCGATTCTCCATTCAATCTCGCTAGTTCGTATACTCCAGGTCGAATGATGGATTCAATTTGGTAAGGTCCCTCCCAATTAGGCCGGAGCACGCCTGTCGAGGGGTCTCATGTTGCAAAAAATAAGCGCCTAAGCACCAAACCTCCCAATCCAAAGTGTCTGTCTCGAACCCTTTTATTGAAGTATCTTGTAGCCCTTTGTTGGTATGCATCATTTTTAAGTTGGGCTTCTTCTCATTTTTCTTCAATTAGATCTAGGGTTTCCTCGAACTGAGATTGGTTTAAGGTCTGGTTGTATGCTTCGCGTATGATCATTGGAATTTTGACCTTAATGGGCAACATTGCTTCGCAACCATAAGCTAGGGAGAATGGGGTATGTCCAGTTGAGGTTCGAGCTTTTGTTTTGTAAGCCCATAGGACTTGTGGCAATTCTTCTGACCATTTGCTTTTAGCTTCTTCGAGCATTTTCTTAATGGAGCTCTTTAGAGACTTGTTTACGACTTCGACTTGGCCATTTGCTTGTGGATGAGCTACTGAGGAGAAACTCTTAATTATCTCATTCTTTTCGCAAAACTGTGTAAACAGCTGGCTATTGAACTGGGTTCCATTGTCTGAGACAATCTTCCTTGATCTAATTTAAGTGTCCTAATACCACTGGGAATTGGGAATTTTACGGCCAAGTGCCTGACATATATAATTGCCCCTGCCTAATCAGGGCTGGTCTCCCGAGCAGTATATTGTAGGTGCAATAACCCAACTATTTCTAAGACCTTGGACCATTTAAACTACTAGACATAACAACTATTTTGGGAAACATACATAAGAAATAACATAACTTTATTTAAAACTCCAAAATAAATATTGTGCAAAATACAAAGTAAAATATGAAATATAAAATACGGTATGGGTTACCATTGTTTAATACATAAAAACATAAAATTTAATTGTTCAAATATTAATTGCGGAAATACATTAAAACATAATTCAAAAGACTTAAAAATAATTTCATCCTCGATCGCCACGCAGTCCATTCAATCCATTCATCCTTAACACACAAGCCAAGCTGTCATGAATCCTTCCGCCTTCCATATTCATCTTCCTGCATCAAGCTAAAAAATAAAGGAATGAGCCTAATGCCTAGCAAGGAAAATCTACTAACAACATATATCATAAAACATAAGATTATAACATATACTATAAAACATATGACTATAAAAACATATAACATATAGGACTACAATATTAATGGCCATTAACTCATTAACATGGCATGTGATAAACCATCTTGGTCCTCTGTCTACTAATTGAGGTAGGGTAAATCATAACTCTAAACCATGAAAATGATAAAAATTCTTGGGGCTTGCTATCTAAGCAAGTCATATGCCCAAGGACTACAAAACATATTTATACATATACATATTATAGCATAAAATATATCATAACATAAACATATAAACACATATAATCTATCCTATTTTCCTTACCACAAACCGGGATATTTGAGAACAAGAACGGGATTGGAACACTCCTAAAAACCAACAGCAAAACCATGAGTATTTTTAAAGAATGAAGATGAAAAGAGAACTAAACCATCAAGAAAAAACTTACCGAAAAGAACCTTAAGTTTCAAGAAACTTAAACACCTAACCAAGAATCATAAACAAGAGTTAGGATCTGAAAGAAAATAAAAGAAAACTAAAGAACCATGAAGATCTGAACTTAAGGATAAGAATACCTTGAATGATCTTATAAATTGATCTAAACCTCGATACCGAAATCTCACTATATCTCACTTCCCAAGTGTTTAGAAAAGCTTAAATTGATAAAGCTTTTAACCCAAAACCCAAGTGTTTCTCTCTATAGTAATCTTAGCAACTTGGAGGCTCTCAATGTTTAATAAATGTTTGAAGAATGAAGAAAATGGTTGAGTATTAGGTCTTATTTATAGAGTTTAAGGAGTTTAACTAACCCCTTTTAATTTGAATAAATAAATGAATATAAAATGAAAAATATTTGAATTTTCGTTCAACAAACGCCCATAACTCGTTCAAAGGCAGGTATAAGTGGTTAAGTCTATTTTTAAAATTAAAATCGCAAACATTCAAAAAATGAGAGTTTGAGCCAATAAATCGCTCCCTATAGGCAATATATCGCCTCGCCCATATTCCCGAGCCCCGTTTGTTCGTTCGTGCGAAGTCGACATTTTGAATCTTCTGTAAGCGTTATATCGGCCCCTATAGCTGCGACATATCGGCATATGTCAATATATCAAACACGTATTTGCACTTTTTAGCATATTTTGAATTGATAAAACAACTTTGACTAAGTCAAAACGTGATCTTAACAGTTTCTGGAAGGTTCTAGAGCTTCTAGATCTTTCTTTTAATTAAACTCTTCATCAAAAATACTTAAATTCTTAATAACCATGATTATGACAAGTGTCATGCTCTTATTAATTTTATCTAAACCTTCGGTTATAATTAATAATATTTCTAGAACCAACAATATTAATCAAACCTTATGTTATAATTAATATTTCTAAACTATAGGCTAAACTTATAAAATCCATAACTGTGGCTATGAGTTTCCAACTATGTCCCGGCTTGAACCAAAATCCACGGAAACTAATATACTAAAAACTAATACTAACCACTACTACTATCTAGCTAAGTAAAAATTCTGGGACACTACAGTAGGCGGACAGGAATTCTACTATGATGAACTCCATTATCTTAGTTATCGAGATCGAATAGTCTCCCAAGGTTACTGGGAGATCGATAGACCCTGGACTGGCAATTCCTGCTCCTAAAATCCTTACAACGTTGTCCCACACGCCTTAAGGTCTCGAACAGACAGTCCCATTTTCTCCAAGGTTGCCTTATAGAGGATGATGACCGAGCTCACGTTATCGATCGTGACTCGACGCACCCTCTTATTGGCTAGTTGAAAAGTTATGACCAGAGAGTCATTATGAGGAAACTGGATGTGTGAAGCTTCCTCTTTGGTGAAGGTAATGGGTTGGGACTCAACCCTCTGTTGTTTAAGAGCTCGTGGTTCAGTCTCATAAGGAGATCCATTCCTTGTTTTGAGCTCTTGGACATACCTCTTTTGGGTGTTCCTGCCCGACCTTGCAATGTGTTGTCCTCCCGCGAAGGTTATTGTAACGCCCTAAACTCCAGGGACCGTTACAGTGTGCATTTTAAACAGTGCTAAACTCGCTAATCGAGTTATTTGGCCATAATCGTGTAACTATGTATGATTAGCGGTTTAGGGTTAAAAATTTTGGTTATGATATAACGTTTCACTAAAACGTTTACTGTATACATTCGGATCCCAAAAATATAATTTAATGGTTAATTACAAGAAAATATTTACAACCAGTCAATCTAAGCGGAAAATAGGGTTTAACCTTAGTTCCTCTTTCAACGCTCAGTCGTGGCGGTCGAGCAGCCGCATATGTACACATCATCACCTAAGCTCTCCAACTCAAGGATAGTCCAACTTTCTTTTGCCTTTACCTGCACCATATAGCACCCGTGAGCCGAAGCCCAGCAAGAAAACTCATTATGCTCATTAACAGTAATAACATGTTACAAAATCATAATGTGCATGCCTAACAGTGATAGCCCAATTCATGCGTGCAAATAAGTTCAGATAATGATGGGGGATCCATAATGAGGAATCCAACACTCCAGAATGGACGACTATCAAGTCAATCCTGATCAAATAAGTAGC